>NC_134411.1:14330998-15530998 GCF_038048845.1 Mixophyes fleayi | reverse complement strand
AGGTGAGGAGGAGCAGGCCCTGCTGTTTGCAAGACTAAGTCTCGGCGCAATGTGCTCTTTGGTTTTGCTTAATACTGTTTCCTTTTACACAGTTTAGTTCCAGTTTATGACAGCGTTCTGGACTGTCGAGCTGCCAAGACAGCTTTGCATGGAAAAAGCAGCTGAAGAGTCAAGTATGTAATGCGGTCAATACTGTGGGCCCTATCAAAATGAGCATTGGAAACTGTAGAAAACACATCTCCGATATTAAAAGGTGAGTAAAGGAGAAAATGTCAGTGGAGAGGCGAGTAGCTGCAGGGACTGAGGGTCCGGCCCTAATCACATACATCTCCTATGAAGAGGAGTTTAAACAGCTCATCCCCATGGAGTTAATTAAGGGGATAAATGTGCAGGACACGTACAGGCCTCTGTCCCAACCTCGGGCTGGTGAGTAATATATAAATTTAATTATTTTATAGTCAAGCAATATTCCAGCATCATTTAAATGGTAGATTTTTTTGAACATTGAAAGCCTTTGTCTGAAATCTGTTATATAATGTACTAATGATATCTCATGCTTTTTATTTTCTTTAACCATCCAAACATAATAATTTGAGACATGTCTAATTTTATAACTCACAAACACAGGCACCAGCATCAGTTGTCTTCCCAGAGGATGATGACTCCTTGGAAGGTAAATCCACCTCTGCTGTCATTGTATAATGTGTAATCACTGTTTTTTATAATTTTCAAGTTTACGTAAAGTCTAGTAAATCCATTTTTTCTTTTGGTGATTAGTCATTTTTTTGGGGAGGTTTTCTCACAAGTCCTTGGATCACACGCCCTAATTGAAGACACAGAACATATTGTTGCACCAGACATCCAAAGTGACGTTTATATCACCCTGGAAACTGTGTCGGACATCCCTGAAGTGGCGGACCGTACTCAGCCTGCACCACCAGCCTCTCCACCAAATCCCCCACTAGGCCAAGCACAAAAAACAACCTGCCCTTAATTTGGCACCAGCCATATATCAATTTAGTGAAGTGCAGGCTAATTTGGTTGCCTTCCACCAGGGCTCTCTGAGGGGGATCCAAAGGCAGTTTATCAGAGGGTTTCTCTATTCAGCATTCAGGACAATCAAATGTGAATGTGTACCACTATGAAATGGATTGACAGCTCTTTGGTGCAAATGAACACTGGAATCAGCAATCTTACAGGGGTGTTAGATGGGCATCCACCAGCCGGCCCAAGTCTCCTGAGCCCGCAACAAAAATAAATAAATAAATAAGCACTTTAATGGTTTTTTCTTATGCATTTATGGCAAATTGCCTTTTTTTTCTTTCTGCAAAACAGACAAGTGACAAGTGGGCAGATTGTGTTCTTTATGTTGTTTGACATTTAGTTAGAAAATAAATAATTTCTTTATGCACACTGGTATTATCAACGTTGATTGTCCTTAAGATATTTAGATGAGCAATCTGGGTAAACTTATGATACTGTTTTTAATCTTTCAATGATGCTTAAATGGCTATTTCAAAAAACATACACATACCCTTAAAACGAAGTTATTGGTTCTGTACTTATGATGTTGATAATGTTGTTGTTTCTACAAGAATAGATAAAAATAAAAAACAAAGTAATTCCGAAATAATTACACTTACTTAAAAACCATGCTCACCTGAAAAATAAGTATGGATGATCCTTTCTCTGACCAGCTCCCCCCCCCCCCCCCCCGCCCTCTGTATTATGCACATCAGCTGCTGCAATAAGCTCACGTGCTTCATTACTTTCTGGTAGGGGTATACTTTGGTTTAGGGCCAAATTATGCAGCAGACAGCACCACAACATGATATCAACCACCTTACCTGTGGCATAGAGAAGCCCACCATCAAATGTATCAAGGCACCTGAATATGGACTTCAAAAGTCCAAAGGTACGTTCTATCACCCCTCTAGCGGCTGTGTGCCACTCATTATATCTGTGTTGAGTAGGTGACTGTGGATTCAACAGAGGTTGAATAAACCAGGATTGACACCCATATCCTGAGTCGCCTACAAGGAAACATAAATACATTTAAATGATTTAAACATCACATAAAAACACCAAACATCCCCCCCCCAAAAAAAATAATAATACCCACGTGGCCTGAGCAGCCTAAGAGGAGCCTAGTGCTGTGGATGTTCCTCTCTCCCTCTCTGTGCTGACTCCAAAATCAGATGTTGTTCCAAAGACAATTTTCCTGACAACACCATTTTCAAACACCCTCAGACTAATGGCCATATGTGGCCCTTTTTATAGTCCTCATTAACCTGGATAGACCAATGGCTGATGTGTTTGCTAATCACGCCTACATAAAGCAGCATGTTGTACTTTAAATGGTGTTACCATCTGGAAATATTAAGCTTTGCCGCAGCATTTTAAAATAAAAAAAACCCTCGTCCAAAGAAATTGCCAAAAATGGCATATTGCACCTTGATACATTGGGTTGGGTACGGTATCCCGATGCTTGGGATTCCGACACCCAGTATACCTACAGAAAAAAAACATGAACACTTCAATAACAATATAATGAAAATGTACTCATACTTTTACAGCGACGGCGGAGATTACCGAAAGTACTGGTATGCGACTGCTGGTAATTCAGAAGAATGATTTGACGTGACATAAGTTCCCGACGTTCGGCGCACCCTAACCATAACCCTAACCCTATCCCCTAACCTTAACATACCTCTTTAAATAGATGTTGCAGTCTTCGATGACATAAATATGGAGCGCCGACATCCAGCATTTTCGGATTTAGCAGTGGTCGCATACCAGTACTTTCAGTAATCACCGCCGTCGCTGTAAAGGTAAGGGTACATTTTAATTATGTCGTTATTGAAGTGTTCATGTTTTTTTTTTTGTAGGTATAGTTGGTGTCGGTATCCCAAGCAACGGGATACCGATTACCTTTACCGGACATATTTACCAGAGGTCTGCCTTAGCAGGAGAGATGAAAGCAGTAATAAATCGCTGGATCCTTTGAGAGACCTGTCGGAACAGAAATTCTCTACATCAACGTTAGGCATAAGTTAATCATTTGATCATATAATGTTGAATTGTACCCGAATTTTAATTCTGGATTTTCACTATTTTTTTCTGTAGTATTATTTTGCACAAGTTTCTAATATCCAATTAATTATATTTGTAAACATAAGGTATTTCCTGTGTGAATTAAATAAAAGGAGATTATTAATGGCATAGTACAGAATGGGCCATCACATAGATTATTGGGTGGTGTATAATGTATGTAATGCCACTTACAGTCATTCCATGCTAGTGCTTCTGGCACCTAATATCATCTATGAAAAAAAACAAACTGTTTTGTGGTTTTAAGTCATATTTATGAAACCTGTTAATCTACATAATAAAGTCTTTATTTCTTTATGTCCTTTTTCCCAGTTATCACAGAACACTGCCCATTCCTCTGCTTTCCAAGAAAACTTATATCCTTTCCCATGTGACCAGCATATCACTCTATAGAGTGCTGTTCTGCTCCATTACCAAGATCTCAGCTGACATTGTCACTGCATTTGCGTTATAACACATAAACCCGCCTATTACACAAAACCAGGCCTATATCATGCAGCCAGTCATTTAGCCACACATGATATGGAGGTAAAAGGATTTTTGCGGTTTTAAAATATTTGGTGTCTGTAGTCATACAATGCATTGTCTGTCTTCATGTGTTAAACAGGTCAGTGGGGATATAGTTCCTGTAAGTGCAATGACGGCTAAGAAATTAATTCAAAACTAATCCAGAGAAAGCGTGGAAATAGGACGAAAATGTGATTGGATTGTGCTGTAAGAGTTTTTCTCAGGAGGCAAAGATTCAGTAAAACAGTAATGTTTCTCGGCAATTATCCTGGTGTCACAAATATACTATATGCTTAAGGAACTTTACATTTATTTTTCAGATAAGATGCTTTTTATGTTATTTTTAACAGTGTGGGCCGGATTCATTAAGGAAAGTAAGGCAAAAAAATGAGTAAGTTTTCTCTTGGACCATGTTACAATGCAAGGGGTGCAAACTAGTTTATTATTATTATTATTATTATTATTATTATTAATTTTTATTTATAGGGCGCCACAAAGTATCCGTAGCGCTGTACAAGGACAAACAATGGCACAGTACAAGGTGAAACAGCACAGTACAAGTAACAGTAAGCACTATAACTCTGGGGGCTCAGGCACAGCATGAAAGAGAGGGAGGGAGGGGAAAAGTGAGTATAGGCAGGTAACTATGGCCCAAGAGGGTGGGCACGGATGACAGGTTGAGAGTCACTGAGGGGAGCGGAGAGAAGCGAGAGGAGACAGGGGGCAGAGGGACTGAGAGGAGGTGAGCTGAGTAGCTGGAGAGCGCAGTTAAAAGTGATGGAAACAGAAGGTAGGAGAGCCCTGCTTAAAGGAGCGAACAATCTAAAGGGAGGGGAAGACAGACAGACACATGGATGAGACAGAGAGATGGGAGGAAGGGGGAGAAGGGAAGAAGGGATGAGAAAGAGAGGTAGCCGACCGGTGGGAGTTTAGGCATGAGACTGGAAGGCTTTAAGGAAAAGGTGGGTTTTTAATGTTCGTTTGAAAGAGGACAGATTAGGGGAAGTTCTGATGGAGCGGGGGAGCTTGTTCCAATAGAGGGGAGCGGCGCGGGAGAAGTCTTGGATACGTGCGTGAGAGGAGGTAATCAGAGGGGAATTATTATTTTGCACATAAGATAAATACTGGCTGTTTTTTCATGTAGTACACAAATACTTGATAGCTTTATTTGTGCACTGAAACTTAAAGTTGATCTAGGACATGCTCTACCCCAACTATAAATATGCCATCAAATTTTAAATTTACCTCCCCCTCCAATGCAACATGGTTTTGCCAAGGGGCAAAGTTACTCATTTTTTTTTGCTTTACTTTCCATGAATCAGGCCCTATATTTTTTCAGTGCTTCTCAAACTCTAAAGCTGGTGTCACACAAGTGCTTCTGAATTATTCATTTAGCTAATTAATTAAAAGCAACATTTATCTCCCGAAACTCATTAATCTGGACTAGATCGGCTTCGTCTTGGGTCGCCAAGTGTCTGACAATACGAGACGAGTGATTAACATCATTGAGAAAATTAATAAAGGCCGACAGAAATGGCTGATGCTGTCTTTGTGCAACGATTATCTCAGGAGGAGAGCCCTGGGGTTATGGATACACGTGTTAGCCTGGTTTAGGGCTAGCCAAACAGAGGTACAGAGTCTTGCGGTTCCCCGGCCTTCACCAAGAACTGCCTTCACCAAGAACTGCCGCATTCCCTCCACCCTGGAGGGATGGAGGGAACATGCAGGTCCGGCGCTCTGATCAGCCACTAGGCGTAACACAGTGGAGAGAAAAGGAAATCTGAAAGCAGGTCTGTTAGCCAATGACTGATACACTGGTGGTAGCGAAGTACAAAATCAGTATGCAGTAGGGAAGTCCAATAACAGGCTGCGATCTGGTACACAGGCAACAGTGCAGTACAAAATCAGGATCGGAGAGAGTGGTCAAAACAAGCAAGGACTGGTACACGATGAGTTAACAGGCAGAAGCACTATCCAAGAAGGAATCACAAGGGAAGCCAAGTTCAGCAGCAATATAGTATAACAATGAGTCAGGCTGGGTATGAATGCCTGTTGCTCTGACACAGTTGCAGTGTCAATGTGAACTTTATATACTCTGCAGACTCGAATATGCCGCCTCCCAGCTACGATCATGTGACCGCCAGAACCAGGAAGATCTGAGCTTACACAGAGGCAGAGGGGATCAGCAGCACAGGAGTGTAGAGCAAGTAAGTTTGTGACATTTTGGATGCCGAAAAGGCATTCGACAGGCTCCATTACGAGTGTATGCGTAATGTTCTGGTCCAGTTTGACTTTTGGGATGAGATCTATTTTGGCTCTGTGTGTTGGCCCTTACAGCAACGGCTTCTTGTCTGAGAGGCTACTGCTTACCAATGGTAATAGGAAGTGGTGCTGCCTTTCCCCCCATTATAGTTCTCCTGGCTATTGAGCAGAAAAGATTAGTCACACCCCCACTTGTCTGGGCATTAATCTAGGTGACACTTCTTACAAATTATATTTATTTGTTGGCGATGTTTAATTGTTGGTCACTAGCCCTGAGACCTCATTGCTGTCCCTTCATGATGTGTTGGTAAGCTATAGCAAGGCTTCTATTTATAAATTGAATACTTCACAGTCAGATGCTCTCCCGGTCAATATCGCTGAGACTGTTTAGCCCGTCTTAAGATGAACGTTTACTTACTTCTGGAAGCCATCTTTGCTGTCTTACTTGGGCACATTGATTATGCCTCACCTAGAGTCTATACTTGATGCCAACTACTCCCCCTGTTACTACAGATTTCTAATATTACTAAATCATAGATGTGCAAAATTACATTGCTTTTCAAAATGATGTATCTGTTTCAGACATTGCCTTTTTGACTGCCTGAAAGCTATCTGGATAAACTTTGTACTCTCATGTGTACTTATGTCTGGAAAAGTACATAAGGTGAACAGTGGCCCAGTGGGTTTATTAAGGACACTCAAGGGAAGGAGCAGGAAGAATGGGATAATATGCTCTTAGTAGACTTCAAGAGAAGACTTTTTGAGGTCCCTTGTGAAAGCTCAAGATTTCATGAAATCTATCCACCTGAACCAAATCGTATTTTTCTGTTGCTGAGAGGGTTAAATAATCCATTATTATATTAAAATCTATCCAGCAATCTGTGATTGTGGATGGGGAACGAAAGCACCAATGTGGGCAATACGGTGGCTTAGCCTCACAGCGCTGGGGTCATGAGTTTGATTCCCAACCATGGCCTCATCTGTGTGGAGTTTGTATGTTCTCCCCATGTTTCCGTGGATTTCCTCCGGGTGCTCCGGTTTCCTCCCACACTCCAAAAACATACTAGTAGGTTAATTGGCTGCTATTAAATTGCCCTTAGTCTCTCTCGGTCTGTGTGCATGTTAGGGGATTTAGATTGTAAGCTCCAATGGCGCAGGGACTGATGTGAATGAGTTCTCTGTACAGCGCTGCGGAATTAGTGGCGCTATAAAAATAAATAGATGATGATGACGATGATGGACTGGGTTTAGGGCCCTGACAGCGTTGATAAAGTGTTAGAGAGGAAGAGTAGCCAAAAAACAGGGTCAGTCAGAGAAAATGTCTGATAACCTCAGACCAGATGGGGGTATTAATCTCACAATACCACCATAAGTGGGAAAGGTATCTCCTCAACCTTTTGCAATGCCAGCAGGAGAGCGATGCTTTCTAAGCAAATCCGGAGATGGACTCAGGACACTTGTACCATCTGGTGAGGAGTTTGCAATGGTCTCTACCACATAGGTGCTCAAGATGTATCCATGGCTATATTTTGGCTACTCTTCCTCTCTAACACTTTATCAACGCTGTCAGGGCCCTAAACCCAGTCCATCATCATCATCATCATCTATTTATTTTTATAGCGCCACTAATTCCGCAGCGCTGTACAGAGAACTCATTCACATCAGTCCCTGCGCCATTGGAGCTTACAATCTAAATCTCCTAACATGCACACAGACCGAGAGAGACTAAGGGCAATTTAATAGCAGCCAATTAACCTACCAGTATGGTTTTGGAGTGTGGGAGGAAACCGAAGCACCCGGAGGAAACCCACGCAAACACGGGGAGAACATACAAACCCCACACAGATAAGCTCATGGTCGGGAATTGAATTCAGGACCCCAAGCCACTGCACTGTATACTGTAGGGGGGAACATACAGTATATGTATGTTCTAATACCCAATGTCACAAGACATATTTCCAGACTATGTAGAATCTTTATATGCACAAGTAATGGCTAGAGGGATCTGAGACATGGAGGTGACACTTTTCCTCTATAATTCCATAAGGAATTCCTGAATAATACTAGATTCTTCACAATACACCTTGAATGGATTATAGCACTTGTAAGATCAAGGTTCTTACTTTCTTTATTTTCACATCTCACATATGCCGTGCCACAGAAGCGTATTGTTCTTCCTCGCCATTCCCATGGTTTCTAGGAATGCTGTGCGGTTCTGCTCCCCAGGAGGACACTGATTGGCTGTCTGCCCTTACTTAGTGCACATAGCTGTTTGCCTCACTACCCATAATAAGTACAGTGTACTGTGTTGGAGTTCTTCCATTGTTCTGTATTCCTGGTTCATTGACCTCTGCTTGGACTCTTACCACTCTCTGGATAGCTGCCTGCCTGGACGTTTTGGACCTTGTCTATCCTCGCCTGTGTTTGTACTTATAGTATTCCTCTAGTTGCACAGCCCTCAGTTTAACTTTTACCTACTATTCCTGGACAGTTCTCATTTTTGTTGCTGCCCTCCTATCTCTAGCACCCTCCAAAAAATAAACCTATTCTACTCAATACACAAGACCTAGGGGTAACCAAGTACTGGTCTAAGCAGAGCCCCACAGACACAGATATTTGAGGCCAATTTGGTCTACATTGTCAAAATGAAATCATATTGTTTCAAGAATAAAACACAATAAAACTATATATTGCTATGCATACTATAACTGTACTTCCTATGCCTAGTATACTAATACTAATAAAGATAGAATACAATATATAAGTAGCCATTGGTACAAATGATGCTTCAAATAGCTTCTACAGGGCTTTTTCTTTCAAGTATGACTGTTAATAAGCAAACACAATTATTTGAATTCTTTACTCATTTAAAAGAAACAACAGACGCTTTCAAAGATTTAGTTAGAATTCCATGGGGATCGGGATACTTTGCCATTTAGAAGTTATAATCACTGCCTGCAGGCATTACATAACTCTAGCACTCATTCTGTTTGCCATTAAGACAGGTCATAGACTTATTGAATTGTCACCGCAAGAACTGCAAGCAAACCTAGTACTGTTTTATTGTAAATCAATATCCATTCTCCACGGTAAAGTGAAACAAACATGTGATATGTTAATATGCTAAGGGTGAGATTCAGGTGCCAGCAATGTGCCGCCAGACATTACAGCGATGTCCAGCTGTGGACATTGCTGGCCTTTATGGTAAGGAATCTCCGCTCATATTTGAAAAAAAAAATTAAAGTAGAAAAAGCAAAATGAAACATGAGAGATTTCAGCCTGAACATTGGGCTGATATGTCTCTGTTGGCTGTTCCAGAGACACAATACGCTGAATTAAATCTCTCCCTAAATGTGGCTATTTTAACCTTATACAATCAAAGAAAACTATGTCCTGGGGGTATATTTACAAAACTGTGAGGTAAAAATATGTGGAGATGTTGCCTATAGCAACCAATCAGATTCTAGTTTTCATTCATTTAGTGCATTCTCCAAAATGATAGCTAGAATCTGATAGGTTGCTATAGGCAACATCTCCACTTTTTCAAACCCGCAGTTTAGTAAATATACCTTCTAATGTTAAAAGGAAGCTTCTTCATCCATTTTGTTTTAGGACCTGATTATGTTCTGTATGCAAATGATCAGTTGAGGATTAACTAAGATTTCTATTATACAGTCATGGGCAAAAGTTTTGAGAACGACACAAATATTGGTTTTCACAAAGTTTGCAGTATTTTTAGACCTTTTTCGTCAGGTGTTGCTATGGTATACTGAAGTAAAATTACAAGTATTTCATAAGTGACAAAGGCTTTCATTGACAATTACATTAAGTTTATGGAAAGAGTCAATATTTGCAGTGTTGACCCTTCTTTTTGAAGACCTCTGCAATTCACGCAGGCATGCTGTCAATCAACTTCTGGGTCACATACTGACTGATGGCCGCCCATTCTTGCCTAATGAATGATTGAAGTTTGCCAGAATTTGTGGGTTTTTGTTTGACCACTCGCCTCTTGAGGATTGATCACAAGTTCTCAAGGGATTAAGATCTGGGGAGTTTCCTGGCCATGGACCCAAAATTGCGATGTCCTGACCCCTAAGCCACTTAGTTATCACTCTTGCCTTATGGGAAGGTGCTCCATCATGTTGGAAAATACATTTTTCAACACCAAACTGTTCTTGGATGGTTGGGTGAAGTTGCTCTTGGAGGATTTTTTGGTATCGTTCTTTATTTATGACTGTTTCTTAGGCAAAATTATGCATAATTGGCTGAGAAGTAACCCCACACATGAATGGTCTCAGGATGCTTTACTCCTGGCATGACACAGGACTGATGGTAGCACTCATCTTTCCTTCTCTGGACAAGCATTTTTTCAGATGCCCCAAACAATCTGAAAGGGAATTCATTAGAGAAAATGACTTTACCCAAGTCCTTAACAGTTCAATCCTTGTACCTTTTGCAGAATATCAGTCTGCACCTGATGTTTTTCCTGGAGAGAAGTGGCTTCTTTGTTGGCCTTCTTGACACCAGGCCATCCTCCAAAAGTCTTACCCTCACTGTGCGTGCAGATGCATTCACACCTGTCTGCTGCCATTCCTGAGCAAGCTCTGACCTGGTGGTGTCCGATCCCGCAGCTGAATCAAGTTTAGGAGATGGTACTGGCGCTTGCTGGATGTTCTTGGGGTGCCCTGAAGTCTTCTTCACAACTATTGAACCTCTCTCCTTGAAGTTCTTGCTGATCTGATAAATGGTTGATTTAGGTGAAATCTTACTAGCAGCAATATCCTTGCCTGTGAAGCTCTGGGCAAAGCAATGATGACTGCACATGTTTCCTTGCAGGTAACCATGGTTAACAGAGAAAGAACAATGATTTCAAGCAGCACCCTCCTTTTTAAGCTTCCAGTCTGTTATTCTAACTCAGTCAGCATAACAGAGTGATCTCCAGCCTTGTCCTCGTCAACACTTTCACAGAATCACTGACCTGATGTCAGCTGGTCCTTGTGTGTCAGGGCTGAAATGCAGTGGAAATGTTGTTTTTGGGATAAAGTTCATTGTCATGGCAAAGAGGGACTTTAAAATGAATTGCAAATCATCTGATCACTCTTCACAACATTCTGGAATATATGCAAATTGCCATTATAAAAACTGAGGCAGCAGACTTTGTAAAAAAAAATATTTGTGTCATTCTCAAAACTTTTGCACATGACTGTATAGGCAAAAAAATCAACTGGGAGAGTTTAAGGGTTAAGTTTGGTGCTCTGTCGGGTTGCTGTCAATGGCGATTGCTTTGCTTCTTTTTCTAGAGCGGGAGCACCACCAATCCTTGATGTAGAATCGAGGCCCCAAACCTGAATGAGGTCCCAAAGAAACAGGACACTCTTTAAAGAATGGATTTTATTATATGGAGTAAGGGAGGGGAACTGGCAAGGGTGAACACAGGGTTAATGACTGGGAATGCCTTAAAATGCAGCGACAATAAATGATCAAATAAAATATTATATTCTGTATTATCAATATGGTTATACTCTAATTGCTATTTCTAAAGGAAATGTGTACGACACGCTACTGTTATAATAAAACATGTCATGAATCTAATCCTATTACTACAAATATTATACAAAGGTATCTATTAATTACTGGATACTGTACGGTAAGGTCATTTCTCAATCATACAAAAGGGTGCATTGTTAAAATACAGATAACAGGCCTTATTGAGTCAATAGATTGTCTACAACTATTATGACCTTGGATATGATGTCAGTGTCCCCTAGTGGAGGAAGACATTCAGTTTCACTGTTATACCTACAGCGAATCAGGGCATTTTTGTCACTTGACTGTCCCGGCGATATTTCTATTATAAATGTCAGCAATAATATTTTTTAGTGCAGTGATAAATAATCCTACTTATCGGCAGAATCAGGAACTTATTAATATATATACTACTTAGTCTCTCTCTTAGAGATGCTCAGGCTCGGTTCCCCGAGAACCGAACACACCCATACTTCGCAAATCTGAGTACAACTTTAGCGTGCCCTCAGAATTGAAAACGAAGCAAAACGTCATTGCTACGTCGTCGGATATCGGATCTCGAGAGCTTTGGATTCTATAAGTACAGCCCTCCCGGGTCGATCAAGCGCCGTTTCACAGTGGGACACAAAAGGGGTAGCACAGTTCTTGGCAGTCTCTAGTGCAGTTGGGTAGCTTCATAGGTAGAAATGAAAGAGAAGATGTAGCAGTGTTCTTCAAAGTCTCCAGTGACATTCAGGAGAGCTCCATTGGTAATTGTCATTGCTGAAATACAAATAATAGGTCTGGCAGGCTTGGTCTTCTAAATCTGCAGTCACATTGTACTGTGTTATATAGATAACACACAGAGAGGAGAGCTCCATTGCTCCATTGCTAATTGCGCCACTTTTCCTGACTGACACTGCTGTGTGGCAATGTTTCCTAGAAGTGCTAGGAACTGCCGTGTGTTTGAGTCATTGCTCTGTCGATTAGTATCCGGCCAGGTCATTGCAGTCTTTGTTTGAAAGTGTATGAAGTTAATATTGTGACCTGTGAGGTGGTCAAAATTGACTGTAAATGACTTCAAATTAGTGTTATTGAGGTTAATAATAATGTACAGGGAAAAAAAAGCAAAACTATGTGATTTTAGAAAAAAAATATATCGGGATTTAAAAAGAAAATCGGGATCCAAAACCAAAACCAAAACATGCAAGGGCGGTTTTGTCAAAACCAAAACCAAAACTCGGGGGGGTCAGTGAACATCTCTACTCTCTCTATGTCTACATTTACTTTAGTGCTTATAGGCAAAATTGTTTTCAGTTAATTTACCTGGATGGGATTTATGTATTTTTGCTGTTATTTTTTTGTGGATGTAGTTAGTGATTCATTAAGTGGTGCAATTTATCTTCCCCTGCTGAGTCCAGAATAAGTGGAATGAATTCTCCTGGGCCGGGTTGTATGCAGGCAACTTCAATTTCCTTGTTGCAAAGTTGATTGGTTGAAGCTGAAGTCTTCCCTGTAGTCCTGATGGTTCACTGGATCTGCTTCCATTCCTTGCTGCTCTATACTTCTCTATTACCTGTACATCAATTTTTGTTATTTACTTTTGTAATACTCTGCAATTCACAGGTATATCACTGTTTTCACTCATTCAGAAAACTACACCTCTCAGAATGCCTTTGGGAAGTTCAATGCAAATTGCGTCAACCATTCTAGTGTGGACAATCTTCAAAATAGAGCAGCACACTGCACACTAGAGCCCCAGACTGCACTAGAAGCATGAAGAGACAGTTAGACGCTGCATCAAGTTACAAAAGCCTGCAAACAAAGGGAATTTTGGCACCAGAATGTACTAGAAGGTTCCAGGAAATTCTTTAGAAAGAGGCGGTGAATCAAAAATGTACTGCTAGAGGCTGGTGGGTGGTTGCTGGTTGCAGTGAGTTGTGCTGTTTAACTGCTGCCTGAGATGATGGAGGATCTACCCACAAGGAGTCACAGGGTACTTCTGCAGGACTATTACCTTGTGTGATGTTTGCAGCTTAGTTCCTTTTTTAAAATAAGGCCCAGAATGTAGTGTATTTGGAGGGAAGGAAAAGACCCAGCCCTGACACTGCCCATTAGATGGATGTCAGCATGACTCATATGAATGAAAAGAGAATTCAGCGCTCAAATCCAAAGTGGCGTATTTGGATATAAAATAAATGTGGACTTATCTATATAGATATAACAATTTATTGGATTATAGTATTATGATAAATATATATATATATATATATATATATATATATATATATATATGTATATATATATATATAAAAAATAATAATAATTTAAAGTAAAAATAGAGTCAGAATGGAACCAGGTACAGGGTCAAACATAAAGAATAATCAAACAAAAAGAAAGAACAAACAAACAAAATGCAATTGTTAATCCAATAGGTGTGAGCCAAACGAACAAGTTACATCATAATATGCTAGTTGTCCTGAGTTTATTATGTTTATTATGTCAGTGATGACCCTCATTCTATGGAATTAGTAGGTTATATGGAGTATTGAGTCAGCCTCCAAAATGCCTTCACTTTATATGGGTGATGGTGATGGGCCCATTTTAAGATCAGGGGGGTTGAGGTTTACCTCATGGAGCACATTTAAAAGAATGTTAGTATGTTTTATTTATTTGATACTTGCTAGGTATAATCCGCAGGGGTTCTAAGGATCGCTTGGCCATTATTATCAACCACAGGATTGATAAATTATGTCTTAGTTCAACATTACTCGTTACCAAACACCCACCACCCGGGGGTGGACAAAACACTGCAAATAAACATATAACTATAACAGGGCAACCACAAGAGCGGGGAAGAACACAGCGAGCCCCCCTTTGCTTCCAGACTATGTTGTGGGGGTCTGAGTAGTTAACAAATTTGGAACTCCTGGAGTGACAACTTTGCTGAATGCAGCTGAAACTTGGTGTATCACAGACGCTATGAAATACTGGATATGCAGTCTAATAGCCCCCCACTTGTGATCACAACATAAACTACAAAAGATGGACACTGTGAATTTGAAATGAGGATAATCTGATGTTACAAACGTGTTTCATGGTTTGTTTTTATGCCTCGTTTTATTTTAACGTAAGTGTAGGTTTAACTATGAAGAGCACTGGATGTTTATGAACAGTTTACATAATGATCTTGAGCACTGGTCTGCAATCTCTGACCAAGCTAGCATGTAGAAAATTAATATATATTCACAGCATGTAAACAACATGGCCATGCCAAAATATGTTCAGAAGATATTGGTGGATTACTAGGTGACTTCAATGTTCAGTCCAACCTTGATTGTCAGCATTTAAGTGCAGGAGAAGATATTTTTGAAGGCTCAGGAAAATATTTGAAGTTTGTGTTTGTTGTTTTGGATACACATGGTCAGTTGGTACTGTACTGTAGCAAGAGAAACTTGAGGAGGATCCATGAATATTTAACTATGACTGCTTAAGTTTCATTAGCAAATAGAAAGAGGCAGAGAGCGCACAGTAAAGGGACAGTTAATGTGTGACTGGCTGAGTGTTCAGCAATATATTTCTGGTGGTCTTATAATATTCCCTGAATGCTGTTCCTCAGTGTTCTAGACTATCTAGATCTTTGCTCATTTAGACCTAATCACTGCAAGTGGCAAAGTTAAGTGTGCTTAATTCCTGGTGACATTCAGATGGGTGGAGCATGTGGCTCTGTGCCCACGGCGGCAGGGGAAGGAGGCACAGATGAGCCTTTACCTGAAGATACAGAGGAACAGCTGAGTTCTGGCGATGGCACCCTAGAGCTAAGTGGGCGCAAGATGGCACGTCTCCCAGCATCAGTATGTACCCTGACTGATCGGTTGTATAAGTTGTACCTGAGTGGCACAATGGTGTCTGAGTTACCAGATGACCTTTATCAACTTAGCAATCTGCGCACCCTGGCACTTGATGCAAATCGATTACCTGAGTTGCCAGATGCCGTGTGTTCTCTTCCACATCTGGGTCGCCTCTACTTAGGGGCAAACCGACTACAGGGACTCCCACCAGCCTTTGCACGTCTCCAAACACTGCGTACTCTATGGATAGAGCGCAACTTTTTGCATCACTTCCCATCGGTACTACTTAGCATGCCTGCCCTGCGCTGTCTGCAAATGGGTGACAACCGTTTAAAGGGACTTCCAGGGGACATTGCAACATGTATGCCAGGCCTCAGAGGTCTATGGCTCTATGGAAACAGATTGGAACGTGTACCCAAAGTTCTTCTACGTTTACATGGACTTGAAATTCTGGATCTGGATCGCAACAAAATTGCAATATATCCTGATATGAGTGTAATGAAGGGACTGCGCTTACTTTCCTATGACCACAACCCCGTGACTGCACCACCTAAAGTAGGAGAGACTGTTACCCTGGTAGGGGAAGGTGCCCAGGAGTTTATGGAGGAACGGGAGGAGCGCAGGAAACAGAAAGAGGAGGAGGAGATGGAGGAACGGGAAAGGCAGCAGCAAGAGAAGGAGGAGGAAAAGGTGGAGGGGGGTGAAGGAGATGGAGAAGGGGAGGGAGATCAGGAAGAAGAACTGTTTGAGGAGGAGGAGGAGGAAGAGGAGACAGGAAACCATAATATTAACCATTACTCTGATGATAGGGATGAGGACTACTATCTAGAAGAAGACGGATATTACATGGAAGAGGAAGAGGAGGGCTATTATCCTAGTGAAGGAGAGAACTATTATGTGAGAGGAATTTACTAAGCAGTCATTGATTTAATTGCAAATCTTGCAGAGGAGAAATTCAGATAGCTATAACCATGGACTTGTTTTATCTATATATATATATATATATATTACAGATGTTTAAAGGGAAACTTAACACAAATAAATGTCCAAATAGCAAAAGTGACATTTGTCATTCCCACCAGTAGAGTTTCAAACGCAATCGTTTGAATAGAAATGCGTCTAACAGACCTCTCATGGAAACATCTCTAGACTTCTTCATTGTTTCTGTCATATTCACAGTGAGAGAGCCACTGGCAATAGAAGGGATTCTACTTTGCAGGTATCGTGTGTCCCTGAGAGCAGAGCATCCAGGGGCCCTGCTTTTTGTGTCAGTAGAAACCATTACCTTGTTAATTTCCTACATTTCAGACTTTGGCAATAGAATTCAGAACAAATAATGAACAGAGCAAGCGCTGTGTGTCACACTGGAGCCTTATCTTGATGGGAAACTATAGACAATTACACAATTCCTCTAATGTAATCTGATGCGCTGTGTACAGCATGTATGTTATCTCTACAGGACGTTCCTTTTACAGTCCAGCAGATGCAACAGATGTACTATGTTTCCATGTTTACTAGAGTGAAGTCTGGCAAGGTCACACCAGGGCACATACTGAACTCAGAGGACAGGAGATATACAAAAACACAGTAAGTTCCCATTTTAAAAGTGCAGATGTATTTACACTGGAGACGCTATCTGTATATGTCTATAAACTTGCCGAACATATTTTATTAATAAATCATATCGAAACCTGATGTAAGTTCTTCTTGTGTCGTCACTATATTATATATATATTTAAATGGTTATCTTCTTGCAAACTCCGATCGCACAAGATACATAATGAATGGGTGACTTACATACTAAAATATAACTTACTTTCCTCTCTTTGTTTGACTAAGCTGTAACATAACAAGCACAAACTAGTTGTGAAAAATGGCATTGTGGCAAAATCATGTTGCACTCGGGGGGAATTTAATATGTGAGGACAAATGTATACTTGACAGGTGGCATGTCCTCGCTCAACTGTGTGTTAAGGAATTTAGATTGTAAGCTCCAATGGGGCAGGGACTAATGTGAGTGGTAAGTGTTCTCTGTAAAGAGCTGCGGAATTGGTGTTGCTATATAAATAAATGGTGATGATGAGGAACTCTAAATTGCATTGTAAAAATAAAGCTGCCAAGTATGTGTGTGCTACATGCAAAGCAGCAAGTATTTTCCCTGCATGCAAAAAAAATAGGTGCATCTGCACCCCTTGCATTGCAACATGGTTTGTCCAGGAGTAAATTTGCCCCTTTGTGTTCTTGCTTTAGTTTGCTCCTATCTCTTCATGAGGCCCTTAAGTGTTTTATTTTCAAGACCTAGTTGTATTTATTGTAGATGACTTTTTAGCTAACTTTTTATGTAATACTACCAGCAGAGGGCGCTCCCGCTTAGGCCATAATCTTACTTACATAGGGACATCTCTGGTGCTTCACAGTTTGTTCTCTACTTATTCTTATTGCTATTCACTGCACTCTCTCTCTCCTCTTTATCCCTTTCTCACATTCACTGCAGTCCACAAACATCTTCTATCTTTCCTCTTCGCAGTTGACATCTAGCTTTATTCTTTTTACCTTTTTTTAAAAAAAAAAATAATCCCTTTATTACGCCTTTTAAATCTAGTACCTTTTATGTAGCTTAAAACCCCAATGAGATTTCTTCATCTCTCCCATCTGATATTTAGCCCCAAATCACTCCTTTCTGTTCTTGTTCTCCAGCTACTCCCACCAATCCGGATTTCAGACTGTTGTCTCTGGTCTGTGTTGTTTAAGCTTTCTGATAATAAATGTATTTTTGCTTATGAGAGTGGGTCTGGAATCCTATTCTTTGAAATATCTCCAGGAGACCTGTTCCTCCCTCCCATCTGTAGTCCTCTCACCATCTGTTAAAAAGCAGTTTCTTCAAATTAATTAATAAATGTTTTTAAAAAGCAACACTTCAGTACGGATGTCATGTAGTATTGGGTGGCCAGATACCTATTCCAGGGAAGTGTGACCAAATATATATCCAGGATGAAATAGGTAACATTATTATATGTATAATGTGCTTCAGCATAGGTAAAATAGCATTTTCCAGGATAAATGTACTCACAATGTTATATTCAAGGAATCAGTCCATTGTAGAGCTCGTATACTGTAGTATACCTGTGGGCTGAATACAGCCTTTAAATTCATTAAGAACTGGTGTCACTAGTTCCTATTGAATGCATAGGCAGAGTGTTGGTAGAGTCCATACAATGTTCCTAGTGAATGCATAGGCAGAGTGTTGGTACAGTCCATACAATGTTCCTAGTGAATGCATAGGCCGAGTGTTGGCACAGTCGATACAATGTTCCTAGTAAATGCATAGGCAGAGTGCTGGTACAGTCCATACAATGTTCCTAGCGAATGCATAGGCAGAGTGTTGGTAGAGTCCATACAATGTTCCTAGTGAATGCATAGGCAGAGTGCTGGTACAGTCCATACAATGTTCCTAGTGAATGCATAGGCAGTGTGTTGGTACAGTCCATAAAATGTTCCTAGCGAATGCATAGGCAGAGTGTTGGTAGAGTCCATACAATGTTCCTAGTGAATGCATAGGCCGAGTGTTGGTACAGTCCATACAATGTTCCTAGTGAATGCAAAGGGCAGTGTGTTGGTAGAGTCCATACAATGTTCCTAGTGAATGCATAGGCAGAGTGTTGGTAGAGTCCATACAATGTTCCTAGTGAATGCATAGGCAGAGTGTTGGTACAGTCCATACAATGTTCCTAGTGAATGCATAGGCAGAGTGTTGGTACAGTCCATACAATGTTCCTAGTGAATGCATAGGCCGAGTGTTGGTACAGTCCATACAATGTTCCTAGTGAATGCATAGGCCGAGTGTTGGTACAGTCCATACAATGTTCCTAGTGAATGCAAAGGGCAGTGTGTTGGTAGAGTCCATACAATGTTCCTAGTGAATGCATAGGCAGAGTGTTGGTAGAGTCCATACAATGTTCCTAGTGAATGCATAGGCAGAGTGTTGGTACAGTCCATACAATGTTCCTAGTGAATGCATAGGCAGAGTGTTGGTACAGTCCATACAATGTTCCTAGTGAATGCATAGGCCGAGTGTTGGTACAGTCCATACAATGTTCCTAGTGAATGCATAGGCAGAGTGTTGGTACAGTCCATACAATGTCTGCCTCCGCTGGATCGCATATACAACATGCAATCGATGTGCATCACAAAACACCTTGGCTTTAGCCTAGATGGTCCTCCCTGCACACATTAACGTGCCCACCTTCTCTCCGCTCTCGGAGGACACCTCTGTTACATGGATGTGTGCCTTGGTGTGCAGTGGTAAGAAAATACACCTGGAGAGGTGCATTGTGCAAAAGTGTAAATGTCAAGGGTACAACAGTTTATCCGTTTAGAACCACACATTACAGTAACTAAAACTTCTAATTTTTTTCCTAAATTATTAAAAGTCTTATTCTAATTTATACCTTAAATTAAGCAATTTATCATGAGAATGAGAGGGTGTCGGGGCTTTCCTTATTACATGTGACACTGTTGTGTGATTGAAGCTTTGTTTTACAAACGCATTTCATACTTGCCAACTTTGGCAGCATGATCTCCGGGAGGGGGCTCCGTCATGGGGATGTGGCGATGTGTATCCCGCCGTTAGGATCTGATCTCCACTGGATCAGAGCTAGCCCACAAATCAGGAAAGTAAAGTAAAAAACACTCGCTGAGCTTACTCCATCCTTAGCAAGTTACACCCTGTCTGCACCCAACCCCTCCTGTCCTCCGTTCCCCACCGACCTGAGCAAACTTCTGTTCCCAATAGAAATCTAGTTTCTGTTTGTAGACTGGGCTGAATCTTTCTTACACACTATAAAAGTATAGAGAAAAGGGATATCGCAGTTCTGGATTTCCACTGGGTCCCAAGTCATGTTTTCATGATATCTCTTGTAAAATGGACTGACTGAGCTACTAGACTTACTGTGTGATCCTCCTCTGTCTGTAATATAAGAGCGGGTGTAATAACCCCACCATAAGCTGTTAGCCACCAGTTCTAGGCATCTCTTCTACTAACCCTGCTTCAAAGTCATTCATTCATCTCATAAAAAATTTACTTTTTTGTCAAGTTTGTATATCTGAACACTTGTAAAACTCATAAAATTGGTGATGCCCTGAACAGTGATGCCGTTTTTAAACCTAGGTGGGTAATTAATATTCATTTAAATTACCCACTCAGAAACTTCTATAACCACTTGGCTCGAGTCTGCTGTGATCAGGAAGATGATCTCATATGTTATTCCATCTTACTTTACTGTGACAATAATAATACATCCCTTGTGATTTCACTTTCTGAAATCCTATAGCTCTGCACATTAGTCTTGGCAAAAGCTATGGCTCTGCACATTAGTCTTGGCAAGAGGTATGGCTCTGCACATTAGTCTTGGCAAAAGCTATGGCTCTGCACATTAGTCTTGGCAAGAGGTATGGCTCTGCACATTAGTCTTGGCAAAAGCTATGGCTCTGCACATTAGTCTTGGCAAGAGGTATGGCTCTGCACATTAGTCTTGGCAAAAGCTATGGCTCTGCACATTAGTCTTGGCAAGAGGTATGGCTCTGCACATAAGTCTTGGCAAGAGGTATGGCTCTGCAAATTAGTCTTGGCAAGAGGTATGGCTCTGCGCATTAGTCTTGGCAAGAGGTATGGCTCTGCACATTAGTCTTGGCAAAAGCTATGGCTCTGCACATTAGTCTTGGCAAGAGGTATGGCTCTGCACATTAGTCTTGGCAAAAGCTATGGCTCTGCACATTAGTCTTGGCAAGAGGTATGGCTCTGCACATTAGTCTTGGCAAAAGCTATGGCTCTGCACATTAGTCTTGGCAAGAGGTATGGCTCTGCAAATTAGTCTTGGCAAGAGGTATGGCTCTGCACATAAGTCTTGGCAAGAGGTATGGCTCTGCACATAAGTCTTGGCAAGAGGTATGGCTCTGCACATTAGTCTTGGCAAAAGCTATGGCTCTGCACATTAGTCTTGGCAAGAGGTATGGCTCTGCGCATTAGTCTTGGCAAAAGCTATGGCTCTGCGCATTAGTCTTGGCAAGAGGTATGGCTCTGCACATTAGTCTTGGCAAAAGCTATGGCTCTGCACATTAGTCTTGGCAAGAGGTATGGCTCTGCACATTAGTCTTGGCAAGACTACCCAAGAGTTTTTGACCCACAGTCAATCCTCCTGAAATTATATGATTATTTCTTAACGTGAATTCAGTCCTATGAGAGACCAGATATGTCTTTGCCAAGTGATCTAGGTGGAGATGTATCAAACTGCGTATTTTTTTATACGTTTTTAAAACCACCAACAATTTTTGGGGTTGCGTTAAAATGTAATTCTGTATTTCAACAACTGCTCCTCATTCACTGAGAGTTATGTACAAATACCAGTTTATCTTGTGACAGATGCACTAGTCTGTAAAACCATTATGGCACCTGATACCAGTTGCATTTGTTGCACCCAAAAACTTATTTAAAATAACTTATATAAAAGAAAACATGGGCTCTTAACAGCAAACTTAAATTTACAATACTTATATTGAGTGACTTTTATTCTTTACTTATATCTCATATTGTGTTGCTTTCCATACCTTCTTCTGTTTCTATTCCCTTTTAGTCTGAGTATGTCTGTAGACACCTACAGTATACCTCCCAACTGTCCAGATATGGTCCTTATTAAACAGCTTAAAGTGTACGTGTTGCCTATATACAGTGAAGTCGGCCATCTTGTTGGCTGAACCAATATTCAGCCTACAATATGGCTGCCTCGGTTTTGTGTAGACGACGAGTAGACATTAACCGAATAGTTTTAGCATCCTGACGCTTTACAATTCCCTAGTGTATGGCTGTAAAAACAGCCAGTAGATAGAAACACATATTATGTTCGGATAGAAGTGCCTTGAGCCAGTTTATGTTTTAAGGCAACCAATCGCCCTGAAGTGTTTTCTAAAGGTTATTTTTTACAGCCGGCTGTGAAGTGTTTTGCTATTATGGGCAGAGTTAAAATCTCACATCTTTGGAATGAGTTTGAACAAAATGAAATAGCTGAAGTACGAAATATTTCTCCTTATAGAGATGATAAGAGCCTGCACACCATCAGCTGGTAGATAGATTCCTGGCTGGCAGAGGTGATTTATGTAGAGAACGCAACCTCCAGCCAGCAGAAGGACTTAGAATGAATGTGGGCAGGTTTCCATGAACAGCGCTATTACCTAGGGGATCAATGATATTACTTGTGCTCAGGCGGAGATGCTGAAGATCGAGAATCAATCTTGTACATTTATTGTTTTCTGACTGAAGATTGTCCGACCTCGTGATTTTATTAAACCTGTACTGAAATTATTTTTTACCAAATTCTGTTTTGCTTTAGTGTGAGGATGTCAGTTACGTGTCTAGGGCTAGGTATTTGTCAGATAATATGTATTTCTGGAAGGGGCATAAGCATAGGCGGAGGGACGCGGATCACGGGCAAGTCATGAGCCTCCTTCTTTGCATCAGCAGCAGTTTTATTATTATTATTATTATATTATTATTTATACTTTTATATCATTTTGATGTGAGCATTGTACACCACAGAACTGCCCGGTACTTCACTGGGTGTGCTTCCTGGCCCTAACCCCGGACTACATAGTACAGAAATTGCGGGAGGACAGTACATGCCAATTTTTGTGGGCTGGACTACAGCTCAACCATACACAACATAGAAACATAGAATTTAACAGCAGATAAGAACCATTTGTCCCACCTAGTCTGCCCATTGTTTTATTAACCTTTGGCAACCTCTAACCCTATTTGATCCTTTATTCTTTATAAGGATATCCTTATGTCTATCCAAAATAGGTTTAAACTGCTCCACTATATTACCCTCAACCACCTCTGATGGGAGGCTATTTCACTTATCCACTACTCTTTCCGTGAAGTAGTTTTTCCTCAAATTTCCTCTGAACCTACTTCCCCCCAGTGTCAGTGCCTCGTGTTCTAATACTTCTCTTTCTTTGAAGAATGTTTCCCTCCTCATAGGCAAACTGAGGGGGGTTTCCTAGTGCCTGGAAACCCCCTCCAGGCCTGGGGCACTGTATAATTAAGGTGGCTGGACCTTGCCCCCGCTTCACACGGCTTTGCTCGAAAAGAGAGAGTTGCATGCACCTAACAGGTCACTATTAACAGCTTCCTAAATGATGAGATGCCCTCTGTGAGCCTCCTTAAATCTCAAGACACAGTGGGCTTGATTCATTAGCATAGGCAAACCAAGGAGGTTTCCTAGTGCCTGGAAACCCCCCTCCAAGCCTGAGGCACTGGATAATTGAGGTGGCTGAACCCTGTCCCAGCTTCACACGACTCTGCTTGAAAATGGAGAGCTGCGTGCACCTAACAGTAGTGCACGCAGCATTGCCCATGTATATTATGGGGATAGGGAGAGTTGGAGAGCAGCCAAGCACTCTCTAAAATTATAGTCACGCCCCCATGCACGCTGGCCACGCCCACTGCCGGCGTGGTGTGGAAACCCCTCTCTACAAATCCTGCGTATGCCCCTGCTCCTGTACCTTGTTAAATCCCTTGATATATTTGGAAGTTTCTATCATGTCCCCCCTTTCCCTTCTCTGTCCCAAACTATATATATTAAGATATTTTAGTATTTCCGGGTTTTGTGCTGTAGGCCATGCACCATTTTCAGTTGCCCTTCTTTGTACAATCTCTAATGTGTTTATATCCTTCTGAAGATATGTCCTCCAGAACTGAACACAGTATTTTAGATGAGGCCGTACCATTAACCTATACAGTGGCATTATTACTTCTTTCTTTCTAGAAGATACACGGCAATCACCACGGAAGTCATCTGCTAAACAAGTATTTTAGTGCTGTGGCAAGAACCCGCTGTATTTGTCTCTCTGCCACATGACCAATGTCCACAGTGAAGCATAATGGTTCCACATTGTTACAGGGGAATCCAGTGATGTCACAATCAATCCCCAGATAAAGTGTAAAGCAGCTTGTGATGAATAGTTCAGTTTTTAATTAATATTTGCTTTCAGTTATGTCAAGAAACGGGGAGATACTGGACTGAGAACTTTATATTCATCACCCGTTTCTCACGGTTTAATGTACTTTTTTTTTTTTTAAACTCTTTACTTTCAGCAACAACCAGAATTCCAGACATGAAAATAGTACGCATGAAGAACATTGAGTCAATGTAAATGAAACAAATCAGCAGTCAAATACCGTATGTTAAGCCGAACAAAGTCCATTCAGGTTCATACAGTGTATGGTCCACATCAGTGGGCTTATAAAGACGAAGAAGATTTGTTAACAGTTATTCACTATCTTTCACTAGAGATCCATGTCATTGGGATTTTTTAATTTTTTTTTATTTTCCCTGTATTTTTTATTCCTTAAGAAGGAAAAAAAAGAATTAGGGAGGGAAAGAAGGAAAGGGGAGGGGAGGAAATAAAAAAGGGGAGAGGAAGAAAAGAGAAAGTTAGAGGGGGAAGAAAGTAATAGGGGGGGTTTAGTGCAGCCCCAAGAGAGGATGCATCCTGCATATCAATCTCCCGGGAACGCAAGGAACCCAGGAAAAACACCTTAGGAAGTCTCAGATCCAACCCCACAAGAACTTTTAATGTACTTTTTAATCCTTGGCCCAGTCTAAGTATATACACCAGAACATTGGTGTATTATATGTATTATTATTTCATGTTATTAGGTACATTTTGCCCTTGCTATTACCTGCAATATTGTATGTATTAGGAATAGAAAGAATATTTCCATATTGTGTGAAAATAACAGGACAGCAGAAGTCATTTTGCTTGTGTTAGCATTTGTCTCAAATGTCCAATGTTATGAGGTGTGGCTTAAATCTGGTTTGTAATCAGAACAATGGCTGAGTGACTTGACATATCTAGCTAGCAGCCCACGTTAATTAGCTAGGTCAACAGGTAATCTGAGAGGAAATTAGGTTAGAACATCTAGATGATATGCAATCTGCCTCCACAGTGATATTCTGGCTGAAATAGCATTGAGAAATGTATTAACATGTATTAATATAAATGTTATTGTATCAAAATGTATCACAGACTCAGATTGTATAATGTTGCAGATAAAATGTGTCAAATATCTTGTTGTTTCACGCAAGCGTGAAGTGTCATTCCTTGATGTTATATTGTAACCCTTTGTTTAGTGTATCCATCCAAATAGCTAATTGAGTCAAGCAATTCCATTGTATAATTAAGGTAACAGAGGCGGTATATCTAGCAGCTAAAGTGTCCACTGAGAGACCCCTGCTGCAAGGGGGAGGAGTTAGACATTTGAGCTCACACCCTGTGTATACAGCCAAGAATATAGTGAGATCAGAATGTCAAGAGAGCTATTCTAACTTGGCGGACCCTGGTGTAAAAGACATCAGCAAAAACGACTCTGGAGTAAACCCTACCAGGACAGGGTCTGTGTGAGCCAGTAACCCAGGCTGGGCGACACTGTAACTGTCTAGCTAATCGGTAGTGGTAATATTGCGGGAGGATAAGACTCTGAAAGAGACTGAGATTATTACTTTGGCGTGCTGACTGCAAGAGGCTGCTGGTGGATACATGCTACCATTTACCCTGTAACTTGTGACCGTCTTGTGGTGTGCTGTCGTAATAAAGCCTTATTTTGGATATATTCTGGTCTACCCGAGTGAGTTGAATCTCACAGAGGGTAACTGCCATCCCAACTAACAGTGGTATCCTCACAAGTTACATTACTGATGTGTAGAAATCAGGATCTTGGACAGCCTAATTTAATAATGTTAAAATATTATTATCAGATTATTAGTAGGAAATACACACTTGGTTTGCAAAGACAGAATCATGATGACACATCCTAAGCGGCATGCTGACACATGTTTTGTGCCCCAATCGAAAGACGGAAAAGAACCACTGTTCTAGGTAAAGGAATGACCATAAGAAAAAGATGGCTATTGAGAGTAAGAAAGAAAATTAGAGACACGCTAATGATTAGTTGGACCCAATGGGAGTGAATACAGATGAAAACGGGGACAATAGCCATGGCGTAGTACAAAATCAGTTTCAGTCTCGCTGTGGAGCGAGATGGTGGCATTTGAGTAGGAGCTGAAATTTTCAGAAACATTCCTTGCTAAGTATGAAGTGCATCTACTTGGAGGTTTCTACATTTACAGAGCAGAAGAAAACTATGCCAGATAAAAGGGTGGAAATGGTTCATTGTTTTACAGGCTCTCCCTGATGTGCGGAGCAGGGCTTGTCCATTTTCACTTCGTAAAAGGACTTTTGCACCAGATTAGAGCTGGCAGTCTTTGGGTCACGTAATATACTTTTTAAGGGACTCATTTTGCGTCTTCATATCGTACTTTGGGAAAAAAAACTAATTTCTTGGTGCACTCAGAACAATGCAATAAAAAGCTTCACATACATAAAAAGTTACACCTAATAAAAACAATGCTGAAGTCCCTGTACTCTTGTGATTAATAAAAGCCTTAAATTGGGCTAAATTAAGCAGTATTATAGGAGAGAACAAAAGAGTAAAATGTAATGAAATTGGAAGTTGTAAGGTGGCAGCAGGTTAGTCAGTGCTCAGCTTACTTATGATGTCTATTATATAATACACAGCCCCTTGTGATGTCTATTATACAATACACAGCCCCTTATGATGTCTATTATATAATGCACAGCTTACGTATGATGTCTATTATACAATGCTCAGCCCCTTATGATGTCTATTATACAATGCACAGCCCCTTATGATGTCTATTATATAATGCACAGCTTACGTATGATGTCTATTATAAAATGCTCAGCCCCTTATGATGTCTATTATACAATGCTCAGCCCCTTGTGATGTCTATTATATAAAGCACAGCTTACGTATGATGTCTATTATACGATGCTCAGCCCCTTGTGATGTCTATTATACAATACACAGCCCCTTATGATGTCTATTATATAATGCACAGCTTACGTATGATGTCTATTATATAATGCTCAGCCCCTTGTGATGTCTATTATATAAAGCACAGCTTACGTATGATGTCTATTATACAATGCTCAGCCCCTTGTGATGTCTATTATACAATGCTCAGCCCCTTGTGATGTCTATTATATAATGCACAGCTTATGTATGATGTCTATTATACAATGCTCAGTCCCTTGTGATGTCTATTATACAATGCACAGCCCCTTATGATGTCTATTATACAATGCACAGCCCCTTATGATGTCTATTATATAATACACAGCCCCTTATGATGTCTATTATACAATACACAACCCCTTATGATGTCTATTATATAATGCACAGCTTACTTATGATGTCTATTATACAATGCACAGCCCCTTATGATGTCTATTATATAATACACAGCCCCTTATGATGTCTATTATACAATACACAACCCCTTATGATGTCTATTATATAATGCACAGCTTACTTATGATGTCTATTATATAATGCACAGCCCCTTATGATGTCTATTATATAATGCACAGCCCCTTATGATGTCTATTACATAATGCACAGCCCCTTATGATGTCTATTATACAATGCTCAGCCCCTTGTGATGTCTATTATACAATACACAGCCCCTTATGATGTCTATTACACAATGCACAGCCCCTTATGATCAGGGCCGCCGAGAGGGGGGGGGGAGCGGGTACTAATTACCCGGGCCCGGCATGTCAGGGGGCCCGGCCCGGGCCCTTGCGCTGCTGATTTTTTTTAATTTTTTAATTTTTTTTTTCAAAACGTTTTTTTTCCTTTCCTTTTTTTTTTTTTTTTGGGGGGGGGGGGGGCTCGGTCGTTGGTGGGGGGAGCAGGCTAGTTTAAAAAAAAAAAAAAACATACTCACCTGATCGCGGAGCCGGCATCCCTCCTCTCTGCTGCTCTGTGCTCTATTCAGACTGTCTGAATGCTGGGTGTGATGTCATCATGTCATGCCCAGCATTCAGTCAGTCTGGAGCAATGGAGCACAGAGCAGCAGAGAAGACCAAGAGAGGAGAAAAGGTAAGAGAAGGGAGGAAAACGAGGGGGGCACAGAGGGGTTAAAAAACGGGGGGGGGGGGGGGCGGCAGCATGACAGAGGGGTTAAAAAATGAGGGGGAGCACAAAGGGGTTAAAAAACGGGGGGGCAGCATGACAGAGGGGTTAAAAAATGAGGGGGCACAAAGGGGTTAAAAAACGGGGGGGCAGCATGACAGAGGGGTTAAAAAATAAGGGGGGGCACAGAGGGGTTAAAAAACGGGGAAGCAGCATGTCAGAGGAGTTAAAAACGGGGAAGCAGCATGTCAGAGGGGTTAAAAAATTAGGGGGAGCACAGAGGGGTTAAAAAACGGGAAAGCAGCATGTCAAAGGGGTTAAAAACGGGGAAGCAGCATGTCAGAGGGGTTAAAAAATGAGGGGGAGCACAGAGGGGTTAAAAAATGGGAAAGCAGCATGTCAGAGGGGTTAAAAAATTAGGGGGAGCACAGAGGGGTTAAAAAATGGGAAAGCAGCATGTCAGAGGGGTTAAAAAATGAGTGGGGGCACAGAGGGGTTAAAAAATGGGAAAGCAGCATGTCAGAGGGGTTAAAAATTGAGGGGGGAGCACAGAGGGGTTAAAAAACGGGAAAGCAGCATGTCAGAGGGGTTAAAAAATGAGAGGGGCACAGATGGGTTAAAAAATGGGAAAGCAGCATGTCAGAGGGGTTAAAAATTGAGGGGGGAGCACAGAGGGGTTAAAAAATGGGAAAGCAGCATGACAGAGGGGGTGAAAAAATGAGAGGGGCACAGATGGGTTAAAAAACGGGGCAGTATGGCACAGTGGGGTTAATAAACAGGGGTCAGCATGGCACAGTGGGGTTAAAAAATGGTGGGCAGCATGACACAGTGGGGTTACAAAGGGGGGGGGGAGGCATGGCACAGTGGGATTGAAAAAGGGGGGGAGCAGCATAGTATAGTCTGATGAAGGGGAGCCAGATGAAGGGGGCAAAAACAGCATGGAGGGCACAGTGTGATCATAAGGCATGGCGATGATGAAGGGGCACATTATTGTAATATTGGAGCTGGAGGAAGGCCTAATTATTAATCGTGGGTGCTATTGATTTAACGCTGGGGCTGGCTGTAATTTTCTAAATGTAGCCATTTTTTTTTCAAAATAGGTCCTTCAACATTTCTGGATCCGGACAAGCCACAACTAAAGAAAGCAGCAGCCACAGGTGGAGAAAGTGAGAAGAACAGGTAGGAGAGAGCAGCACAGTGTGTGAAATGTTGTGATTCTAGTAGGGACAATACCAATTTTTGGTGAATGTTGTGTCCAATGTAAGGTGTAGGCCAAGACTGAACTGTTTGTGTACACACTGCATTGTTTGTATACTACCCTGTGGTGGTAGATGTCCTGAAAGTCAGGAGTGCTTAAACATATGTGACGCTCCGGCGAATTGAGAGCCTAGTGGTTTTTATGTTAGCCACGCCCCAATGGCACGTTTGCCACGCCCCCAAATGCATGACCGCACCTCCCAAAATTTTTGCACTGCCGTTTGGCTAGCCACGCCCCTGAATATATGACCATACACCTAATCTTTTTTGCGCCGCCGTAAGGCGGCGCAAAAAAATTTTGGGGCTTACTTCACTATGAGGGGGGCCCCATGAATTTGTTGTACCCGGGCCCTGAATTCTTCTTGGCAGCCCTGCTTATGATGTCTATTATACAATGCACAGCCCCTTATGATGTCTATTATACAATGCTCAGCCCCTTGTGATGTCTATTATATAAAGCACAGCTTACGTATGATGTCTATTATACAATGCTCAGTCCCTTGTGATGTCTATTATACAATGCTCAGCCCCTTATGATGTCTATTATACAATGCACAGCCCCTTGTGATGTCTATTATACAATGCTCAGCCCCTTGTGATGTCTATTATATAAAGCACAGCTTACGTATGATGTCTATTATACAATGCTCAGCCCCTTGTGATGTCTATTATACAATGCACAGCCCCTTATGATGTCTATTGTACAATGCACAGCCCCTTATGATGTCTATTATATAATACACAGCCCCTTATGATGTCTATTATACAATACACAACCCCTTATGATGTCTATTATACAATACACAGCCCCTTATGATGTATATTATATAATACACAGCCCCTTATGATGTCTATTATACAATGCACAACCCCTTATGCATACTTGCCAACTCTCCCGGAATGTCCGGGAGACTCCCGCATTTTGTGAGAGTCTCCCGGACTCCCGGGCGAGTGTGGCAATCTCCCGAATTCTGCCCACTTCACTAGGAAGTGCCCCACTTCCTAGTGAAGTGGGCAGAATTAGATCCCAAACGCCGCGATTCCCGGTGAATCGCGGCGTTTGGCCCCGCCCCCGCTGTCAAATGACGCAATTTGCGTCATGACGTCACAGGGGGCGGGGCCGAAATGACGCGATTTCGGCCACCCCGCCCCTTCACGCCCCCCTCCACTGGCTGGCTCCCGGGAGGGAGCTGAAGAAAGTAGGTAAGTATGCCCTTATGATGTCTATTATATAATGCACAGCTTACTTATGATGTCTATTATACAATGCACAGCCCCTTATGATGTCTATTATACAATGCACAGCCCCTTATGATGTCTATTATACAATACACAGCCCCTTATGATGTATATTATATAATACACAGCCCCTTATGATGTCTATTATACAATGCACAGCCCCTTATGATGTCTATTATACAATGCACAGCCCCTTGTGATGTCTATTATACAATGCTCAGCCCCTTGTGATGTCTATTATATAAAGCACAGCTTACGTATGATGTCTATTATACAATGCTCAGCCCCTTGTGATGTCTATTATATAATGCACAGCTTACGTATGATGTCTATTATACAATGCTCAGCCCCTTGTGATGTCTATTATACAATGCACAGCCCCTTATGATGTCTATTGTACAATGCACAGCCCCTTATGATGTCTATTATATAATACACAGCCCCTTATGATGTCTATTATACAATGCACAGCCCCTTATGATGTCTATTATACAATACACAGCCCTTATGATGTATATTATATAATACACAGCCCCTTATGATGTCTATTATACAATGCACAACCCCTTATGATGTCTATTATATAATGCACAGCTTACTTATGATGTCTATTATACAATGCACAGCCCCTTATGATGTCTATTATACAATGCACAGCCCCTTATGATGTCTATTATACAATGCACAGCCCCTTATGATGTCTATTATACAATACACAGCCCCTTATGATGTATATTATATAATACACAGCCCCTTATGATGTCTATTATACAATGCACAGCCCCTTATGATGTCTATTATACAATACACGGCCCCTTATGATGTCTATTATAGAATACACAGCCCCTTATGATGTCTATTATACAATGCACAGCCCCTTATGATGTCTATTATAGAATACACAGCCCCTTATGACAGTGCCGTAACTAGACATTTTAGTGCCCTGGGCGAGACAGGGCACCGGCGCCCCCATCTAAGTGGGCGTGACATTTACCGAGTGGGTGTGGCCAGCCTAATGTGGGGGTGTGGTTAGCACTTTACTGAAAAAATTCTGTTACACATATTTGCAAATGCATGAAAACTAAATGCTTGTATATATATTTATATCTATATAGATATATGGCACTGGTTCTATATTAAAGTACAAACCAAATTATTGATATTAGAAGACAGCCGGAAAATCAAAGGGACATTGTCTCATGAGAGATCTTAATCATAAAGGCACTGACAGAAGCAAAAACAGGATATTTTATAGGGGAGAATACATGATTTTTATAGAGGTGGAAATCAACTTTCCCTTTCACCAAAACAATCTGAATCATATTGGATGTATATAATCTGCTAAATTCTACATTTACTATCAGTAGCAAGCATTAGAGATAAATTCTCTATAAGAAAGTCAGTGCAACTTCATATTATTCTCACTAAATCCTGTCTGGAGGGGAGATCCCAGGCACATACAGCCCCCTCCACTACCCTCCGTTTCCTATCACTGATCTGTAACAAAGATCTACAAAAGTCACAACCTTACCGTGCAGGATATACAGGGGACACTTTGGTAAGTTGTGTATCTGGGAATTGTCAGTAAGTTGTGTATCCGGGAGGTTACAATTCATTCAGGGCATCAGAAGCAGTGGAACGCATGTGCGTTCCACCGAAAACAGGAAGTTCGGCATTTGGAACGCAAATGCGTTCCAAATGCCGAACTTCCTGCTTTCGGTGGAACGCACATGCGTTCCACTGAACTGCTTCTGATGCCCTGAATGAATTGTTGCTTGGATTAGAGCGTGGTTTCTTCTGGGCACATAGGCAGGTAACGGGCGGCTGCGCCCCCTTGGGCTCGCGCCCTGGGCGGTCGCACCGCCCGCACCGCCGTCGTTACGGCTCTGCCTTATGATGTCTATTATACAATGCACAGCCCCTTATGATGTCTATTATACAATGCACAGCTTACTTATAATGTGTATTATACAATGCACAGCCCCTTATGATGTCTATTATATAATGCACAGCTTACTTATAATGTGTATTATACAATGCACAGCCCCTTATGATGTCTATTATACAATGCACAGCCCCTTATGATGTCTATTATACAATGCTCAGCCCCTTATGATGTCTATTATACAATGCACAGCCCCTTATGATGTCTATTATACAATGCTCAGCCCCTTGTGATGTCTATTATACATCAGAGTCACTCCCTAATGTCCATTATATAATGCCATTAGATTTAGATTGGGATTGGCAGTAGTCCTGGGCAATTACACACAGAGGTTGACTGTCAGCATCATATTATCTGATATAAGCTAGACTTGTGGAGAGGACTAGACTGTATTTTTATTATAACTCTCTTAGGCCGCTTTTTATGAGCCCTCTCCCTTAAACCTCACTCCATGACTGTGGTACACCTACGTGGTAATAATAACGGCCACGTCATGAACATTTTAGAAATAAGTGAAAAATATACAATCCAGTGAGAATTTAAAGAACACAATTATTAACCATTGCCTGACTGGAGCAAATCAGCCAATGGTTAAATTAAAGAATACGTAAATAATAAATTATTATTGTACCCAATACAAAATCTTAAACTGATTATGTGCATCCCAGGCCTACAGGGCCTTATTATATATCCAGACCTGGAGAGGGGCCTCATATAAAGGAAGACGTTAGACTCAATGGACGGTCGTTTTGCTATTATCAAACACAGCAATGCTACCTCAAAACTGGGGAGCACTGTTATTTCAGTATTCACACCAAAATGGGCAGCTGTCCCCTCAATAATGGCTCACAGAAGGCAATTAATCCTTCATTATGGGGGGTTTTCCCCGAATCACTTATATGGACAATAGCAACCCTCTCATTCAACAAATATATCCTTCTCTCTGTCTGCACAGAATGAACACATATGCTTTTGATTTGGACCTTGTATACTGTGAGTGCAAAATCCTCCGGCTTATTAGGAGTGGTTGGTTTTGTATACTCCGCTCTTCCTGATCTATATGTTAATTTATTTAATCAGTGGAATTGCCTGTCTGGGACTTTCAAAGAATAGACTTTATGGCTGGCATCCATCTTTAATGTGTATTATTAAATTATTCATTGTAAGCTGCTATCACAAATGTTCATGTGTTGCTCTTTTAACTCTTTCCTTACAAGAACAGATTGAGCGGCTTCAAACCATGTACAACAAGCAACGTGACTTGGTATTTTGCAGTCGATAGTATATGGTAGACCTAGGAAGACCTAGAAAGCACAAAGTGCAAATGTGCAGAAGCCTTAATGAACCAATCAGACATTAGCTTTCATTGTACAACTTGCACTAGTTTACTGTACATCTATGATCTGCATAGTACAGACATGGGAATCTTGTGCCACCCCAGCAGTAAAGAACTGAAACTCCAAGCTTAACCAGCCACCAGATGGCAGTGCATGCTGGCAGCTGTAGTTTAGTAACCTTGGAGGGACAATAGAGCCACATGTCTCTTACCTGGCCAACAGATTGCAGCAAATTTATTAAATGGGTTTGGTGTGTTCAGCCTTATCTTTGTAACCATCCACATTTCAATAGAAGGATGATCTACAATATAAATCCCTCAGTAGCAATATGATTTTAGTCTGAGGAGAAAGATCAATATTTGGTGAGCCGCCAGTCCTAAATTCACAAGTGGTTGGGGAGCTTTCAAGTACAGCTATTAGACAGCAGTATGCTCACTACTGGGCCTCAAGGAGGAACACTGACATAGATAGACAGCTAGATAGATAAAGGAACTTAGGGGGGTTTCCAGTTGCCCGGAAACCCACCCCCCAAACTAATTAATAGGCTGCTCACTCCATCAGCGACCTTTCAATATACTGATGCAGAGACATCTCCCCCCCCCCCATTATTCCCATTATTCATTGTGCCTGCCTCTCTCTCTCTCCTCCGCTGACCTCTGGTTCTAAACACAGGATTCAGCCTCTCCAATGAGATGGATGGAAGCAGGTAAGTGTTAGGGGGAGGAAGGCCTCTTACTGCAATGGGGGAGAGGGAGGGCTATTTATTAAATGCTTATACTAATTATTTCACGCTGGAGTAGTTTTGTGGGAAGCAGGTTTAATTATTAAATGTGAATACTATTTTTTACCATTAGTACAGTTTGATGGGAGAAATATGTGTACAGTATTTATTAATTATGAGTACTATTAATTTAATGTCAGGGTACGTTGAGGGTAAATAGGTCTCTTGTTTATTTATGAATGCTATTAATTTAATGTTGGGGCTAATTGTGTGTGTGTGGGGAGGATATGTCTATTTAATAAATGTAAATGCTATTAATTTAATTTCGAGGCTGGTTGCAGGTTGGCAGCGGTAATTATTAGACGTGGATGCTATTGATATAATGTCGGGCCTGGTTTGGCGTAGGGTAGCCTAGAGGGTTCACTGTCTAGACTTTCCATACTTCATGTTCCTATCCTTTTTTCCAAACAGGGCCAGACATGCAGCAACTGACCTTAGGACAGAAGCAGCAACAGGTAAAAGCATCAAGAACAGGTTGTTTGGCTGCCAACTGCCCTGATTCTGGTGGGCTGCAGCTGCAAGGACAGGTATGTCATGCCCCTTACTACACTGGTCGTGAAGTGGGAGCGCAGTGCATCTAACAGTAGTGCACCCAGCATTACCCATGTGTTTGAAAGGGATGGTTAAACGTCAGAGAGCAGCATTGTCTCAAATGATAGCCACGCCCCTCGCCCCCTCATGACCCTCTTAGCCATAAATCCAGACTCTGTAAACAGAAACCCAGGGTTATGAAACACATCATTTTTACCTTGTGTATAAATTTTACAGCCTTTATTTCATGTTGGTTTAATGTTATCCTTTATCTCAAACAAAATGAGAACTGGTGAGAAAAATTCACTTTTAACAGGTACATTGGGTATCCCCCCTTGTTTCCACACAGACACCATAATCAGCATGTTATACTTACAACCCAGTTAGTTTTTAACTTTAGACATGGTTTTCTGTAGCCTGGAGAGTAAGAGGCCCTGGGAACATCTCAAGGCCTCGTCCTGGAAGACAAAATGGCTGGGGATGCTGAAAAGACAAGGGGGTCCTGATGCATACAGGTTACACCACATGATCAGCAGACAAGAAAGGGACTACACCAATGTCTCATCCCTCCTTCCAGGATCCACTTTGGCTCTCACAATAAACTTTCTGCTGCCAGAGAGGGCTGGACTCAATGCATTATGGGTCTCCCCTGGCAGCAAAGCGATGGCTAACCAACACTCTATAAAACTAAGAAAACAGTGACCACTTCAGTTCAGAGATTCCCCCTTCAACATTATATTGTTTGCGACTTTAAAAAACAAACAAAAAAAATCCTCTTTATTTTTTTTTTTTTAGTGAAACTCTTAAAAATAACCTAATCAGTGAAAAACAGAATGTAAAATAAAAAAGAGGCAAACAGTCAAATAAAGCTACAAAGAATCACGGTACGAAGATAGGCTGGTGTACCAGAGCATCATCCCAGCCCGCGAAGGGAAGATAGACGTCAGGGGGTGAGCTGTGAGGGGGGGAAAAAAAACACCCGCACACACGCACACGCACACACACACACGCACAATCACACATTGCATTACACACACTGGACACGAACAACCACACATGTAGGGCAAAGAGCCAGTGGAGCAGAGTCCACCCTAAATCTACCTCCCCGTACCATCAAGGAGGCTTCTAATTCGCAATAACACAGGTATTGCTCTTTATCTCTGCTTTCTATAAAGAAAAAAAACCCTACGAAATATTATAGGGCTCGTCGCACCTTCGCTTCACTACAAAAAGTGACTTGTTACATTGACGACCACTATGTGCACTTTAAGGTGCTTTCGTGGCTGGCATGTATTTGTACAAGCCGTGGAAAGTTTGCAGGCTCAGCAGCCTAGAGAGAGGTTCCTCGCGGGATGATCCCGCTCCGCCCTTCTCAGCGTCTCTGTAACACTGTGTTGGGAGGTGCCGCTCCTCGTGTGGCCAGAAGGAGAACTGCAGCTGTGCCTGGTCTAACAAATATAAGGACAGTTTTGGAGCACAATCCTCATTGAGGAACTGCAGGTGGCATAGGCTGGCCCCAGGGCGTCCAGTTACCCAGAGTTACAAGCTGGCGGTTCCTTATACAAGCCTGCAGGCTGTGTTTGTGCAGACGGTAAGAGCGTGGCCAATGCGTTGGTTTAGTTGGAGGTAACCGAAGACTGCAGGAGATCACAGAGTGCAGAGGAGCCATCAGCTCAGGCCTTGAGTTGGTGCCACTGTGCTACCGCTGTTCTTGGATGGGAAATCATATCTTTCCAGTGCTTCACCTCTCCGGGACCACTCTTCCAAGACAGGTAGATCTGGAGAGAGGATGTAATCAGTTAGAGGAGACAGTTTTTCTTGTATATATATCTAGAACAATGTTAGTCAGCGTGGAGTGTTGACAGGGGCATAAATAGACATTTATGGGCCCGTAGCAAAGTTTTAGAAAGTTTTGTACACATATACACATGGGCCTTCGACATGGAATGTGGAACCCCTCGGCTACACCCCCTGCACCTATGACATACTTGCCAAAATTGAAAACCTCCCCAGCTGGCAAGAGACACAATTCTCAGCATCCGGCAGCAAGGGGCATGTGAAGTGGGTTGGATTTGGGAGTAAGGCCTCCCAGACTCCCCGAAATTCGGGAACCTCCCAGACATTCCGTCAGAGTAGGCAAGTATGACCTACAATAGTTAGCCCATGGGTGATGGGTCAGCATGCTGGGAGTTGTAGTTTGGCTCGATCCTCCACAGTTGTTTTATTACTACAAGCAGGTGCAGGCAGGGCTGGGGGGCATTTGCCCCCGGGCTGGTCCCATAGTGGGCTACCTTGGGCTGGGTCACTGGGCCAACTGCATTTTTTTCCATTAAAAAGGCTGCTCAGTCGGGTCATGCCCCCTGGGCTAACATTTTCCAGCCCTCCCCTGACTACAAGTCACAGAGGCTGTCAGGAGCCTGAACTCTGCAAATGCTATATCATCACAGGTACATTTTTAATCATAAGTAGCCATGTGGGGGCATTGCTATTCTGCTGCCTAATACAATGGCTGAAATGGCACCCTTCACATGCCCTACACAAACTACAATAGATATTTGTATTATACGCTATAAAACACACCTTTTGTCACTTTAATAATTAATAGATCTATTAAAACATAGAAAACAATAATGTAGACTTTTGCAGCAGGGAACAATTCCTCGTCGGTTGCCTATCTTTTCACTGCTATCTTTTTTAAGAGGACAGTAAAACTCTATCGTCCTTCTGGCAATACTATATTACACTCAGAGCCATAGTTTTCAGACTGTAAAGAGTTATAAACATCTTACTTATAATCCCTGAACCCCACTTCACATAGCTCCGGGATATAATAAGAATATAATTTATTGGCAGTAAAACAAAATCTGGCAAAACCAAGACAGAACTGTCAGTGGAAAATATTTTTAAGGGTTGGAAACCTTGATCCCCGCCATTCGCTCAATGCAACAGTAACCTAGTACTTAGAAGGGACTTCTGCTGGTCAGTCTCTGTAAGGAGGATCTGACACGTGCTCAGAAATGACAGCTGGCTCTTGAAGCACTTCCAATTAGGAGCCAGCTGTTAGTTCTTGCTGTGCATTCAATCTCCCTTTGCCGCTGCTTCAAGATCAATACAGAGGTTGAACACTAGAGGTCCCCATTAGCTGTAAGTGCCAAAACCCAGCTGAATTGAGCAAATGGCATTGGTCCCAGGGCAGAGAGATTTAATAATATAGGTGGATGGTGGAAATCCACTTTACTACTGCTTGAATAAATACAATAAATATATTTATTAGTTTTCTTGCTGAATAAAATAACAGTGCTGTGTGAAAGCTGTTCTGTAACACGCAGTACTACACTAAGCATGCATTCTGCTATTCTCCACAGGGGTACAGTCCAAATTGAGTCTACCTTTGATATTTATTTTTAACTTGGCCATAATGCAGTTTCCACATATTCAGTTTATTGAAATGCGGGGCTAAATTAGGTTTCATGTGCAGAATAACATTTGTTCCATGGTTGCGGCTGAGTAAAATGCTGGCTAAGCTGAACTTCTGGTGCCATTTACACACTCCACCTGATCTCCCCCCTGCAAATTCCTCTGATTACATAAATACGTGGCTGAAAGGCATACAATGAACTTAGAAAGCTAAAACAATGCATTTAGTAAAAGTTCCAGTAGCACATGTACAAACCAATAAAATAAACATCTGAAGGTGGAAAAAGCATTACTCTGTTTTATTTACTTCCTTGAACACACTGAAATGATGTATAGTGTGCCTGTTCTGTTGTGCTAGTCCACCTTCTCTGACAATTGCACTGAAAATTGGCTTGCAGGGCACCACTAAAACTTAATTTCTGCCTGTCATGTCCTTACATCCAGTTACAGACTTTATTCTTGATGTTCAAGTCTCAAATACATTTGCTGACTCTAATCCACCTGCAACTCCCATTTGGCATCTAATTAATGCCTCTTCTCTCCAATCCCTGCAAAATGCTGCTGTTGCCCTCCTCATCTGTTATTCTGCAATGCAAATCCCTTCATTGCCTGAGTCACTTTAAAAAAAAAAAAAAAAAGATATTTAAATCCCTTCACATGTTTCCTATTTCCCTTTCTGATCCTTCTGGTCCAATTACTTAGAATGGAAATAGGCACACAAATAAAAACTACTTTGAGTAAAACTCTTTGAAAGTATTTGCTGTCTAGAGGTTGCCATGACAACCATTATATTGTGTACAGATCACCTACACAAAGGAGACAGCTATATTGTGGGCATAGGCAACGTTCCTAAGAATGCAGTCTATCAACTCTCTTAAGCTACTGAGGCACAAAGTAACTGATTGTATCACTCAGCAGAGCCGGATTTACACCTCATGGGGCCCTAGGCAAGATATTGGTTTGGGGCCCCCCCCCAGCCCTGCATGCGCACCCTCTATTAGGTAAGAATATGTAGAATATGTACAATTGCCATATGAATGGCAGTCTGACACTGCAATTGTTACAATAGTAATTGGTCAAACAGCCATGGTCTGTGAGTTCCAAGTAAAGGGGAACAGTGGAGGCTGCTAGAGCATACTTGCCAACTCTCGGAAACAAGTTTCCGGGAGAGGAAAACGTAATTTACGTCGCGGTGGGCGGGGCCAAAATGACGCGATTGGCCTCATCATGCCCCCTCCCGCCCTCCAAAATGGCGTCAATCACCGAGAATCGCGTCATTTGATGCGATTCTCGGTGAAATCCAGGATGCGGGAGAAATGCCTGAACCGAATTTCTGGAGTCTCCCGGACATTCTGGGAGAGTTGGCAAGTATGTGCTAGAGAGAGCTCTGTTGAAAAGATGGTATATCCTTATTACAGTCCAACCAGGTCATGGGGAACATAGTATGGGGCAATGAGGTCCAATTAGAGAACAGTCATAGACCAACCTCATACAGTCCAGCAGTCAAATGGAGTCCAAGGAGTCCTATGGTGGAACGCACGTCACTTCCGGATGGTGTCATACATTCTGACACCATCCGGAAGTGACGTGCGTTCCACTGTGGAATGCACGCCGTCTCTCTCCCGTGAATCGGCATTGTACCATCACTGAGGACCTGCTTCGTGAGCGCGATTAGCGCTGTTCATCGTAACAGGGAACCCTGCATCTTGTCGCGATTAGGGGGAGGGGCCGCAAATTATTATTTTTTTTATTTTTTTTCTGCTTTGTCACCCCATCTGGGCCCCCAGAGAGCCACTAGGCCCTAGGCAGGTACCTAGGTTGCTTAGCGGGAAATCCGGCCCTGTCACTCAGCTCTATCTGGTCTGTTTGTATGGGCCGTTTACCAGGGACGACTGCTGCAACATGTTTAAGATTGTTTATGTGGCATGCTGTAGTTCACACAGTTGAATCGCTAAGGCTACAATAAGATCCGGGTGTAACCAGATCAATCTTCCCAGACACACAAACAAAAATTCTGACCATCTGGGGCTACATCTTATTCACTGGAGATAGATAGATACTATGCAGCTGTAGTTTGCTACTGTTTTCATTGAGACACAGCATAGTGTTGTGGTCACAATAAATATTGCAATGTTGGGAAAAACAAAATTATATATGAAAAGTGATGATTGCAATGGTGGGGGCAGTGTAATTGTCTACACGTGAACACATGCAATTTTTTTAATGTGAATTTATAGTCTTATAACACCGTGCTTTGTCTGAAAATACAAACAAACTGGAGCTACAAAGTCACTTATGTGAATCCTCCTCTGTGTTTTAGCAGATCACACACATCAGATGAAGCATTTGTGCCTATTCTGTACGGAGTCTAACTGTGTCTACAGCTTGTACACATCTGGAACACCTGCCAATATAGGAATCAATGATCTGTATGATAAACGCCTCTTCTGTACTAATAAGAAGGTAAGGCACGTCCGAAATGTAGCATACGCTTATATTGTTGCATCCTGCCTGTCAGTGAGTACAGGAGTATATATTTTCCATAGAGACCAGTGATTTCTACTATAACAGGCATTTGACCTGTGATCAGCTTGTAGTGGATGCAGCAAACTTCACCGCAGGTAAAATGAGATTGTTTATCTAGCAATAAGACATGTTCCTACAGACGCAATCTTAGCCTGGTTTACTGGAGTGAAAGACAAATCAAAAGCTTATTAGTGTGCACGGAAATACAACAGGTTGGGAAATATCTATGAAAAGTGAAGCTGAGACACAGCATCGAATCAAATCTGTCATTTTTAACTACAGTTTACAGATTAAGTGCAAATTAGTAATCGGCAATGCCATCTTTTCTACACAGTTACTTGGGTACCAAGTTTAAGGTGCATGTTTTTTCCATGTGCTAATGTATATGAATGTTAAATAATGGTCTGTACCCTGCACTGACAGTGTGGGTTATATAAATAGGGACATTTTTAAGGATCCTCATGTACCAGCAAGAGATGTTCACTGACCCCCGTGTTCTGGTTTTGGTTCCCGATTGTTTTCTAAAATCCCAATTTTTTTTCTCTCTCTAAAATCTCGATTCCCCCCCCCCCCCCTAAAATCACATATTTTTGCTTTTTTATCCCCCTACATTACTATTAATCTCAATAACACTAATCTAGTCATTTGCAATCAATTTTCACTATCTCACAGGTCACAATATTATTTTCATACACTTTCAAACAAAGACTGCAGATTCAGAAGACCAAGCCTGCCAGACCTATTATTTGTATTTCAGCAATGACAATTAGCAATGGAGCTCTCCTCATTGTGTGTTACCTATATAACACAGTACATTATGGGACTGCAGATTTAGAAGACCAAGCCTGCCAGACCTATTAATTCTTTCTATTTCAGAAATGACAATAAGCAATGGAGCTCTCCTGAATTTCACTGTATTATTTGAAGAACACTACTACCCCTCCTCTTTCTATTCTACCTATGACGCTGCCCGACTGACCTACAGACTGCAAAGAACTGTGCTACCCCTTCTGTGTCCCTCTGTGAAATGTTGCTGGATTGCCGTGGAGGGCGGTACTTATATAATCCAAAACTCGCGAGATCCGAGATCCGACGACATAACAATGACGTTTTGCCTCGTTTTAAATTCCGAGGGCGAGCGAAAGTACCGAACCGAGCACTCGGATCTGCTAAGTTCAGGTGTGTTCAGTTCTCGGGGGAACCGAGCCTGAGCATCTCTAGTGCCAACCAATGTTGAAAAAGTTACATAAACCCATAGTGTCTGCAGAACAATGGTTTAGTGGTTAGAAATCAGGCCTCATTCGTCAATAGCGCTAAGTATGTCAATAGCTCCCGGTGTTAATTGATGCAGCTCGGAATGTCTGTAATTCTTAGGTGAAAAATAATGGCTCTTTTGTTTAAATAGCTCTTGAATGTAAAAAGCGCATAAATAAAAAATCTAAATAAAAAAAATGACAATAAAAACATAAAAATATATAAATAAAATAAAAATAATAAATTAATAAAGTAAATAAATATAAAAATAGATATACAAATCTGAAATAAATGAAAATACTAATAATTATAAAAATAAAATGAAAACTAAGATTACATTTTATTTCTATATATTATTAGTCTTACTTTTATTTTCATATTTATTTTATATTTATTTCTATTTTCATTTACTTCAGATTTTTATTTGTATTTATTTTTATACTTATTTACTTTACTCATTTATTATTATTTTCATTTTATTTTTTATTATTATATTTTTTGTTTATGAGTTTTTAACATTTAAGAGCTATTTAAACAAAAGAGTTTTTTGTTTTTTTTTACCTAAGAACTACAGGCATTTCAGACTGTACACATTAACACTGTGAGCTATTAACATATATAGGAACAAGTTAACCCGTGCATGATACTCATGCATTCTAGTCAAATCAAGATACTTTAGGTCTTAAAAAGGTTCTTGTCATGCATTTGAGCCTAGCCCAGGCTTGCTCAGGGGAAGATCGTTACTTCCCGACGCAAGCGCCCTTTTTAATGTGTGTTCATGAGGTAAAATTACCTCATGAAAATGAGTTTGACCCCTCAACTCGTAAATTTAGCCTTTACTACCCCTCCCACGGGGGGAAGGGGGGATGATGGAAGTTAACTGACTTGACTATTCTAATTTTTTGTCAAATAATGTCAGTATACCAAATTTCAGGTCAATTGGTTGAGCCCTTTCTAAGAAAATAGTTTTTTACACACACACACACACACACACACACACACACACACACACACACACACCTCTACACATGTGTGTTCATGAGTTAAAATTACCTCATGAAAATGAGTTTGAGCCCTACCAAATTTCAGCCCTTTTTGATTTTTTTTTCCCACACACACTAAGAATTTAGTAGGTCAGTGTATAACTCTGCCCAGCAGGTGGCGCTGCAACTTGTTGTTTTTTTTCCACACACAGACGCCACTAAGCATTTATATATTAGATATTGATGACCTGATTTTCCCCAGGCATACTGAGCTATATACATTTACATCTGCTCACCCGAGCAATTAACAGCAAAATGCCATATACCAAAACGGCTATAACACTTCCTTTTAAATGATAAGCGAAAGACGTATTAACTGGGTACTTTGCAAACCACAGCATACCACATAAGCTAATCGCATACCACATAAGGTAACCCCCCCCCCTCTTCACAGGACTCTACTAACACCAGGAGCTGAAGTAAAGCAAAAATTCTAAACTGAACCAATATTGGTCTCTACCCAAGGAAACCACCAAGGAACCAACAGTTCACCGAACAAACAAGAGCGTTATCAAGGTAAATCTACATCAACAACAGGTACATCCACACAGCAACAGAAACACAACATCACCGCACCAACCTACCCTGTGCCGTGGTAAACTGCAACAAAATCTTAAATCCACAAGACCGGAACCCTGTACCCACCATGAGGCAGCATCCACTGAGACACACTCATCAGTTACGAGCACAGATGTCCACCTCATACACTCACCTTGCCAATGACATCATTACGACTAAGCTTGTCCTTGTCCATGACAGTTATGATGATGGTCGTCTCTCTAAGTTTCTCGGTGGGGATATCGAAGATGAAGGACTCATTAAAGATAGGATTTAGGCACCGCTTCATAACCACTGTTTTTTTCTTTTCGACTCTTTTGTCCTTGTACATGAGCCAAACCTTTACATATGGGTCTGAGAAGGTGAAACAAGAGTGATATATGTCATACACCCATAACGGAGTTTGGTGGCCAATTTGCACCTAGTACATAAACCCACTGTTCTGGCTGGTGGCTGCACACACACCTTGCAGTACATTATACCTGTCACCTACACACAACAGAGGCAATTCACTAGGAAATAGTGAGAGTGCTGCCATAAATATGTCATACACAACTTATTCTGCATTTTCATTTTGCTGCATATTTACAATTATGACCGGCATGGCTATTTAATCACATCATTTAACTGGAAGAGGAAAATGCTGGCAGCAACACATAATTACAGGGAAAAATAGAAAGAAGAATTGAAATTGGAAGCACTCCAGGTCTCAGAGGTTTGCCACAAGATATAAAAACAAAACTTTATTGGATAATAATAAAATATAATAGTTTGAACCAGAAGGGATAGGTGAATATATAAACATAAAGAGTGAACAAAAATAATAGAAGAAGTGATTGAAATATAAGTGGACCCTGTAGTAGGTGGGATAATAATTCTTATATACCCCAAATAAAGAACTTCACAGGGTATTGAACCAGTTAGAGTGTGTGGATCAAATATGCACATTATATATCAAGTGCCGTGCCTAATATTGGTAATTGATGTATTTATGACTACACAGATAAATCTATTACTTAATAAGTTATAGCCTTATTTCACAAATAGGTCTTAAACATGTAGGTGTTCTATGCCAATGTAGCCAAAAACAGTAGAACAGTACCCGTTTAATACATAGAACAAGATGAAACAGCCATCCACTGAGATTCACTCATGGATTACATACTTACGTAATATGTAGCCAATCACTTGGGAATATCCCCTTGACACCAATAGAGAATCTAAAGAAATTTACGATCTTGGCTTACATTCACTAGTGCAACAATGTTGCTGTCTACAATTTAGAAGACCTATTTGTGAAATAAGGCTATAACTTATTAAGTAACAGATTTAACTGTGTGGTCATAAATACATCAATTACCAATATTAGGCACGGCACTTGATATATAATGTGCATATTTGATCCACACACAAGGATAGTTACATAGGACCACAGGATAAAGATATGGACCAGGAACTGACAATTCCATAATTAATACACTCTAACTGGTTCAATACCCTGTGAGGTTCTTTATTTGGGGCAAATAAGAATTATTATCAGCCCTACCACTGGGTCCACTTATATTTTAATCACTTTTTTTATTACTTTTGTTCACTCTTTAGTTTTATATATTTACCTATCCCTTCTGGTTCAAACTATTATATTTTATTATTATCCAAAAAAAGTTTTGCTTTTATATTTTGTGGCAAACCTCTGAGACCTGGAGTGTTCCAATTTCAATTCTTGTGTCTCTTTTTCCCTGTAATTATTATATGTTGAATGAAGTGCCCCCTCACTTTTAATAATATTAATAGTGAGTTGGTCGTAGCTGGGGGCTTGATCTTTTCTCCTTTCCCCATTCTTCCTTTTTATACAACAACACATATGTACAAATGGAGAGGCCCTGTGGGGACTCTGCTGCATGGCTGCTGGTACAGGGCAGTACCACCAAGACACATAGCTACATAGAGATGCTGGTCTCTGTGCTGGACCTCATCTGCATGGGAAGCCTAGGGGGCATCTGTCCTGTGCTCTCAGGCAGTGTCTCCTACTTAAGTCATATTTAGTATAGCTGCCAGGCCCAGACTGAGGAGCTCAGAAACAACACAGCATATCGTTGTCAAATGATCACAGAGTCACCCTATAATCTCCCTCAGGAGTATGTAATAATATGCAGGGAACACACTTTTACTTTACTCCACAGTAACCAATCAGAATTTAGTTTTCATTAGTCCAACGTGGGCTAGACAAAACTATTATATAACTGGTTGTTATGACTTGCAGTACATTTTAAAAGGCTTATTACATTTGTATTAAAGACAGACCTTCTAATCATTGGAAGTTTATACTGAGCAATACTTTACAGTTTAGAAGTTTGGGAACTGGAAAGGCCTGGCAAGGTCACGATCTACTCTAGGCATGGTCATGTCATCCTGGGATGAACCGAGTAGTTCTGAAGCACTAGGTCATCCCTAGCGCCTCTGTCCTCACCACATCCCAGCATTGCTGTACGTGACAGATGGCAGATGCACGTGGCTCCAGCACACAGTATACCTCCCACCAGTCCTGTTAGCCAGAATAAAAGTCCAAAATCTGGACTAATAAATGTTCAAAATGGGAACTGTTGGGAGGTATGTGTAAAACATGAAGGCCTATTCATTATACTGCAATAAATCTCATGAGATGACTGCAGTCTCTCAATCCACTGTGTAGATGACAGGTACAAAAAACAATGTTTTAAAAGGCTATTAAACCTCAAAACACAAGGAGCCTGATTCATTAAGGATCTTAACTTGAGAAACTTGTTATTTCAGTCTTCTGGACAAAACCATGTTACAATGCAAGGGGTGCAAATTAGTATTCTGCTTTGTACATAAGTTAAATACTGACTGTTTTTTCATGTAGCACTTGATAGCTTATTGAACACTGAAATTTAAAGTTGATATTTGTGTGCTACATGAAGAAACAGTCAGTATTTAACTTATGTGCAAAACAAAATACTAATTTGCACCCCTTGCATTGTAACATGGTTTTGTCCAGGAGACTGAAATAAGAAGTTTCTCAAGTTAAGATCCTTAATGAATCAGGCCCAAGGTTATGAAATCTGAAAATGCATCTTGTGACATTCACAAATTAATATGTACAGTTTCCCCCTAAAACACAAAATACAGAATACAGGTATTAGAAATAGTGGACCTGATTCATTAAGAAACGTAAATGCCAAAATCTGCTGTATTTTGTGTTAAATCACTCTGCATACGAACGCAACCAGACTATACGCCAGTGAACGCAGCAAAGTCCAATTCATCTTTGAGCACAAAGGACTCTTACTTTAGTCTACGATTTCATGGGCGGCACGGGAAGGGGAATGGGCGTATGTTCATAGTCAGTGTACAGTAAGGACGTGCCAAGCTTGAGCGCACTCAGCAATATCCCATTCAAGCTTTGGGCATCTCTAAGCTATGTATTTTTCTATCGTATCACTTGCACCAGCTACAGGTCTGGTCTAAGTGCAAATTCCTAGTGGTGATGACTGGAAATGCATGCTATAACAGGTATATGTAATCAGGAGCAACTGTAGAAATGTATTTTATGTACAGTAGACATTAATAACATCCTAATAAATGTATTTTATAGGGGGGGACTTTTTTTTAATGTTTTGTCATTAATGTCTATATTAACAGGTGACATTAACTGAATACTTTTTTTTCTGTGCGTCCTTTTGGGACTGTACATTCCACATATGTATTGGACGTATCACGCAGTGTCCTTTCTGTCTGAACAGAGCGCACCTAGACCCATATGCAACAAAAGATGCATCTTCAGGTCTGCTTCTAGCTGAATCCAGACGTGTGTATACCCGAATTGCATGCGTTTGTAAACCCCCAACCCCCCTCAATGTGGAAAGGGTTTTTGTTCTAGACTAACGCAGACCTGAGGTGCCTCCGATATCCATGGCTTTTAGATTCCGTGCCTTGATGATGTTGACAATGATAGAGTTCGCTGAGGGGTTATAGCAAAGAGACAGCAGCAATTCACCACGGCTTCCCTGTAATATAAATACAACATTATTCAGAAAGCTTTATTTTTTTCATTTAATGTTTATTTTGTTCTGGATGAATGCAACTAACAGACAACGTGTCACACATTTGTTTCCTTTACTTTAAAAAGGAAAACATTACTGTAGTGTCACTGAGAGAAAACATCATGGGGTATATTTACTAAACTGCGTGTTTGAAAAAGTGGAGATGTTGCCTATAGCAACCAATCAGATTCTAGCTGTCATTTTTTTGAATGTACTAAATAAATGACAACTAGAATCTGATTGGTTGTTATAGGCAACATCTCCACTTTTTCAAACCCGCAGTTTAGTAAATCTAGCCCCTGTAACCAGTAACTGTAAATCCAGTAACCTGAGACTAACAGTGTGTACCACAATCTATAACATTGTGACCATGGCATGCATAAATACATTATTTCCATTGTTTCCGTAATTTTACATCCATGTATGTCCCATTCTCACTCCATAATCACTTATATTATATGCTAGCATGGGCAAGGGATCCAATGCTCTTCTTGAAAAGATCTGACTTCACAAAAAGGGAGGATGTAGGCACCCATGAGAAAAAACTGAGACTTTCTCTCCCTCTCTGCCACGTGGTGTACACTCAGGGATATATTTACTAAAATGCGGGTTTGAAAAAGTAGAGATGTTGCCTATAGCAACCAATCAGATTCTAGCTCTCATTCTATAGAATGTACTAAATAAATGATAGCTGGAATCTGATTGGTTGCTATAGGCAACATCTCCACTTTTTCAAACTCTCAGTTTAGTACATACACCCCTAGATATTGAAATAGTCTAAATTTACAATCACATATACTGGGGAGGGGAGGGGGGCACATTCAAAGGTGGAAAAGCTTCTCTGAGCAATGACAGATACACTGGACTGATTGGCTACTGTTCTTACAAGGAAACATGTCAACTGCTATAATGAACAAATGAAACAGCTGGGGTGAGTTATCCAGAAAATTAATCTGATTGCCAGGAAGGAATGTTTTTCTTCTCTGAGAGATTGCATTGGCAAGTGCGTCTCTGAGGGCTTTAGTTGTGCTTTCCTGTGAATCAACACATCTATAATTTATATAAGGTTGAATTTGATGGACTTGTGTTTTTTTTCAACCGCATTAATTATGTAAGTATTTCATGTTCCATCTGTACTGACTGGATTGACAACAGTAACGTAATCCAGGCTGTGTCTTATTGAGATCAGTTCAAGCTCCTGCAGTTTGAACAGAATTTGGATGGGCTTGGACCACCTCTCCAACTTGTACTTTGTCTGAACTATCAGACCAGCCAGACTTCTGCCACAATGTTCTACACAGCTCCATTCGCAGTATGTTCGCTCTGTTATTCATCTGTATTACCATGTACATCTACCTGCATTACCCTGATTACTTCCCGTGTCTCCCCACACAGTCCCTTTATCCAGTCCTTCCTGTCGTACCTTTCCTCCCATATTCGGACCCCAGTGTCCCTACCCTATCACCATTTCAACCAATATTCCTGCTACTTTGACCACTTAGCCTTCACCTCCTCTGCCACCTGTTTGGCCTTATAAGCTTAATTTGCTCCTATTGTCTCTCTACTGTCACGAGCCGCGGCGGTACTCACAGCCGCCGCGGCTCGCTTCCTGTCGGTCCCAACGTCCCGGCCGTCACCATGACGACCGGGACGTCACTTCCCTCCAACTCCCGACCGTTGCCAAGGCAACGGTCGGACGCCTCCTCAGCGCCGCGTCCTGGCAGCCAGGCGCGCATGCGCCCTAGGGACAATCAGGCAGATTCAGCCTGTGGCTGAATTAGCAGGCATTAGCCTGCAAGTGTGGATTTCAGGGCTAAGCCCTGATTGGTCTTGCTAGGTGCTGGCAATTAGCCTGCAAGTGTGGCCATGTCTAGGGGCAGGTTCTGATTGGTTGTGGGTTGTATTTAAGGCAATGAGGTCTGCTGCCTCATTGCCGGTTATAGTCTCTGTATCCAGTCTGCTGTACCTGCTCTCTGCCTTGTTCCTGTCTATTGGACTTGCTGTTGTTTACCCGTGTATGACCCTTGGCTTGGATTTGGACTTTGCTTGTGTATCCCGTGACCTTGACCTCTGGCTTGAATACCGACCTCCCTGTCTGCTCGTGACCCTTTGACCTCAGCTTGTATACTGGTACTGTTGTCTGCTGCCGGCCCCTGACCTCTGCTTGGATTCCACTCCGCTTGCTTGGGTTCTCCCCAGCCGGTACACACTTCACGACCCTCTGTCAGTCTGCAGCCCAGTCTGTCCCCACCATCAGGGGCTCCAGTGAACACCTGACTGGCAGAGTAGATTCCGGGTTGTGTCGTGCCGGCTGGAGGGGTTCCTAACATCTACCCCCTATTTACAATGTAAGCTCTGACTCATGCAGCCCACTCTTCACTGTCCTGATTTTTTCCTGGATGTCATGTGAATTCCCTCCTTATTGGTCTTCCGCAAAACAGACTCAAACCCCTACAATCTATTTTGCACGCTGCGGCAAGACTGATGTTCCTTGCAAATTGTTATTCCTCTGTTGAATCACTCTGTATGTCTCTACACTGGCTGCCTGTTTTCTACCGAATCCAATTTAAAATACTTTTACTAACCTCAAAGGCCATCAACAAAGCTGCACCAACATACATCTCCTCTCTTGTCTCAAAATATCTCCCAACTCGGCAACTCCGTTCTGCACAAGATCTGCGTCTCTCATCCACCCTCGTTACATCCTCCCATTCCCAGTTACAGGACTTTTTCTGGGCTGCACCCACTCTATAGAATTCTCTCCCTCGCACAATAAGACTCTCCTCTGGTCTACAAACTTTCAAGTGTTCTCTGAAAACCCACCTCTTCAGACAAGCTTATAATATTCCTCAACCACCCTCTTAACCTCACTACCTTACCCTATTACCACCCGTTACACAATTTCACACAAGACAACTACCTCCTGACCAACATTGTTGTGTGACAGGATCATTTAGCCTATGAGGCACTTTTACCTTTGCAGTCTGGCTGGGCCGAAATGCAAAATCTAGACTTAGCCTTAGCTTCATGTGTCAAACTCCCATTGTTCCATAGATTGTAAGCTTGCGAGCAGGGCCTTCTCACCTCTTTGTCTGTTTTACCCAGTTTGTTTATTAGTTTACTGTGTTTTCCTCAATTGTAAAGCGCTACGGAATATGTTGGCGCTATATAAATAAATGATGATGATGATATGTTCTGTGAATTGCATCCATGCATTTATTATTCTGCTCAAATGGACCCTTGTCCCTGTTATTATGTATACTGTTTTCATGTATGTCATATCTGTACGATTTGTCAGGCTCTATGGAATTTGTGGTACCACATAAATAAATGATGATGATGATTATGAGATCATTCCCAACATTCCATTAAAAAATATAGACTTGGATTTATTCATGTTGTTTCACACAGAGATGCATTGGACACAACGATCTTCCTGCAACAGTTTGACAAGAGCCTCTTATCACGAATATTTACATGCTAGGACAGACTACATGCCGTCCACAGCAGCCTACAAATGGACACGCAGGAGTTGACTTAGCTGGAATATTCTATGTTGCTGTTATCATTCTAATGCTCTGATTGGTTACAGGATATTCTAGCATTCACCTGCTGCCCTTAGCTCTTTCCTACTTTATTTTCAGATTTGTTGAACTTGTCAAAATTTTTTTAAAAACAGGTAAGAAACTGTTTAAAAATATTTTCACATTAAAAAATGCTTTATTCAAATATTAAAGCATATATTTTTTGAATGGTTTTCATCTATTATCGCCATCAGACGACAGCAGAATAAGGATTACCGCGGTACTTGTTGAACAGACTTTCCCATGTAAAGACCCCGAATACGATAGCAGTGTTATAGCCGACGGTTTCATAGGGAAAAACAAAAGAATAACCTTATTGTCGGCAAACACACTAGGGCACATTTATCATTATTCGGCAAAAGTGAGAAATAGTTATCAATCCTTATCGCAAGGATAAGGATTGAGCTATTTCTCACATTTATTAAAAAGGGAACACAGAAACAGCATTTCCGAAAAACTGCTGTTTCTGTGATAGAAAAAATCACACTTACCCCCCTCTTCGGACGCGCTGTCTCGGGATCTCCTCTTCTTCCTTCAATTGCGCATGTGCAGTGCACATGCGCACAAAGTCCCCACTCTGTCTCTGCAACTAACGTTGCAGAGAGAGCGCGCTGAGTGACAGGGAGGGATCATGTGATCCCTCCACACATGCGCTGTCCAGCTCTGCTCTTCACATCGCGACTTTAATTCCACGGTAAGTGCACAATAGTGCACTACCGTGATTTGTTAAATATGCCCCACTGTCTTTTGCTGAAATTTTCGCCCCAATGTCGTCTTCCAGGTGCGTTTAGATTGTAACGTTACGTTTTATATCTGGATATTTGTACAGCTTTCCTTTTAACCTACTTGTATGTAGGCCACTGTGTGTCGTTATAAATAATTCATACATACATACATGTTTGTCAGTGCGTATGGTAAAGGTTTGGGGTTAGTAATAACTGTTTCTCATTGCCTTGCACAATCTTATTAGATGCTCCCTGTGCCAGTGTTGTTTGTGAATATTAAGTGTGAAGTCCTGCTAATTGTACTGCTGCGATTGTGTCAGCTTGGGTCTGCATCATGTAACGGGAATGATCGTCTACTGCTGGCTAGAGCGCGGTAACAAAGCGCCTGTTTAGCTCTCCAGCATCCTGGCTTTGTTGCAAGCTCGCCACATATTTCACAGGTGACATAAATATGCAGTGAGAACGTACAATTATATCATTAGCGGAGCCACAAGGATACAAAGTATCATTTGCTTTCTTGGTGCTATCAGTCTGCTGACTTTCCGAGTGGCTATAATTATATGTTGTGATACAGCGTGCCTGCCTTCAGGACAATGCAGAGCTAGGGAATGAGGATGTGTGTGTGAGTTAGACAAAGGAGAGGGAGGAGGGAGCTGCAAAAATAATGGACGGAGGCAATATTCTCATTTGTTTTTAATGATATATCTGCCAATATGGAGAATATGGCGCACACTTCTTTTCCTGGCGGCCTACATGGCTTCCCCCAGTGTGGCAATAGTATGAATCTGTAATTGTATTTGGCCTAAAGCACGAATCATGTATGAAAGTTCACCTGTCTGTCTGTTCTTATATGCTCATTGCAGAACATCAGTGAAGCGTGCCTATATTTACTGGTTCCCGCAAACACAGTGGAAACCTAGCGCTGCTCAGTCCTGTGGCGATAATGACTGTCAGCATTATGAGTAGTCTTACTGCTCGCCAATTCAGTGCAGGGAGCCTCTGCGCGTTCATGAGCTGGCATGGCAATGTCACACATGGCCAGGGGCTTCCACTGCGACTTTTGTTAATAAATGCATAAATAAACAATAGAAAAAAAACTTTTTATGTAAAAAAATGAAAAGCCTTCGTCACAGAGCCCCAGTGATTGTCACTGCCGGCAATACTCGGTGACAGACTCTGCCTGCAGTAGCCCTCAATAAATAGGCAGAAACCGCAGAAAGTGCTTTTTACCATGTAATAAATCATCATCATCATCATCATTTATTTATTTATATAGCGCCACTAATTCCGCAGCGCTGTACAGAGAACTCACTCACATCAGTCCCTGCCCCATTGGGGCTTACAGTCTAAATTCTCTAACACACACACACACACACACACACACACACAGAATAGGATCATTTTTTTTAGCAGCTAATTAACCTACCAGTATGTTTTTGGAGTGTGGGAGGAAACAGGAGCACTCGGAGGAAACCCATGCAAACACGGGGAGAACATAGAAACTCCTCACAGATAAGGCCATGGTTGGGAATCGAACTCATGACCCCAGTGCTGTAAGGCAGAAGTGCTAACCACTAAGCCACCATGCTCCCTTGTCTACTCACAGTACAGGGACTTGCTTGGCAGCGAATAACAGTAGGTACTTGTTTGGGTTCTGCATTGTCCACCTCTCCCCTTCCTGAAACCACAGCACACTTTTTCTCCCTTTCAATATCTTTAAGGTTCCTTTGTCAATGGTCAGATCACCCCCTGCAACCAGTCTTCATAACTGAGTACACATGTCAGAAAGGGAAAGTAGCCAATCGGCACATTAGAATGTTAACAGCAGCAAAATGCTGCTCTTAGCCAACTCTTGTGTGTCAATGTGTAGGGAAGCCTGAGATGAGACAGGTTAGTTCCACAAGTTCCCGATCCGAGTATCTAAAGGTTAACAGCACAGTGTAGTGATGTGAGGCTCCTGCCAAACTGCAGGAAGATTCCAGCATCAACCACACCACCAGTACATACATCCAACGTGTCCAGCTAGTAGGTGAAAGCACTCATACACTTGTTAGAGATTAGATACACTAAAATGCTCTAGTAGACAGAAGTGTACTCATTCGTACATATTAGGTGTGTTTGGACGCAAACCAGACAATACTCTTGCAGCTGCCCGCTCTCTGTGGGGCTAATGCGGAGCTGGCTGCAGTTGTTCCCCAAATCGCAGGCACAATTTACATTCATTCATGAAGCCGCAACCATATGCAAAGCGTCAACTATCTTATGCTGCGTGCCAGTTGGCAAGAGTGGCATATGCGTCTGGTTTACTCCAGGCATACAACACATACACCTGCGCCAATGTTTTTAACCATTTACCTTATTTGCAACAAAAGCATTCGCTGTTAGGCATTAATAAAACTGCTAATACCTCTTTAATACAGCACAAAAAAATTCCACGTCTCATGTGCAGAAAAAATAAAGCTTTGCTTAAACACAGAAAAGAATAATTTATGCCCGAGAGAGGAAGAAATTAGCGTAAGCTTAGCATTAGCAAACAGAGAATCACAAGTGGTTCACTAGTGCTGGGGACAGTCATCATCATCATCTGCTATTTGCACCTGCCCCTGACCACCCGCAAATAATACGGCTTTCCCAAGCACATGTGAGTCTTCCTCTGCATCTGTGTGCAAAGATGCCTAAGTTAGATAACCTCCATCGCACCCCGTCCTGCCTATCTAGGTGAAAGCAGGTATAAGTGGAGGAATCATGCAAATTTGTATGGGCATCCAAGAAGCAATTTTACATAAGATACGCTAAGCAAACTGACATAGAACTCACCCTGCATCAGTCTCTGTGTACACTAATGACACAGGATCCTTCCAGATGTATTGGCGTGTTCCATGATGGACTGTCTAACAGGCAGTGTAGGTAAAGCACTGCTATAGGATCATGTAGTCTACTTATGGTTTATATGTTATTTCATTTTCATCTTGTAGCAAGTAAATATTGTAAATAAATGAAATGTGTTAAAAAAAAGAGCCTATTGGTTATTCTGTAGTTAGATGATGACATGGTGAAAACTTATACATGATCCGGCTATCAGTATGACTAGTTAGAGTACCTTTACAATGGCTCTTGACGTCTATGTCAATGTACGACTGCTTTAAATCTATCATGTTGACTTTTCTGTTCCTGCTACATGTAGGTTGAAGTAATAGCCAGGAAGGGACACTTGGGAATTACAGCCCTGTGGGGGTAATTTTTCCTCTGCAGTCACCTATTCTCCAATTCTACACAACAGATTACATCTTTTCCCAGCTGACCTCAAGCTGAATAATACTCAGATTATTCTCTTTCTCTGCTACAAATCCCTCACCTGACAATGAAGTAACTGTGAGTGATCCTATATTACTTTTAATCTCTATGATCTGCCTCACCTATACAACTCTCCGAAAGCTGTCTTTTTCCAATACAAGTTTAATTTATGTCATCACCATTTCCAGCCTTTGTTACTGTACTTAAACTTCAGTTTATCCACTCCATACTCACTGCCGTGGTCTATTATGAATACTACTACTGAAGTTTGGATGGAGTCAGATAAAATACTGGTGCTCAGCGGATCCGGTGATTCCGCGTCTAAAGTTCTGGTCAGGATGGAATCACTTGCTTGGATCATTAGATGCATCAATGGACCTGACAAATAACCTTATGTACTTTGTATTTTATTGTAGGCCACCCAATTCCACCTAAAACTAAACGTTTAGTTCTGGGTGGAGTTAGCCTTTAAATGGTATGCGATTATAATAGTTTAAACAGAATTATCAATACAGCCATCTGTCTCTTACCGCCAGACAATATAGTACATTGATTGGGCAAAAATAGTTAGAGGAGTATGATGAGTCTATGTTAGGGAATTTAAACTGTAAGCTCCAATGGGGCAGGGACTGATGTGAATGAGTTCTCTGTACAGCGCTGCGGAATTAGTGGCGCTATATATATAACTGATGATGATGATGAGTAATGAGGTTATCAACAGCAATCATAATAGTTTTAGGTGTCTTTAGCCACTTATATTTGTGACTAGCTATTAGTTTTATATGGAGTACCCTGGGATTCCGGTTCAGTATTCCTTTAACGAAACCAGCTGTACTGACAAAAACTTGCATTGTTAACCTGCAATAAAGAACGATCAGACAGAGGTATAGGTAAAGAATGGTATAAATGCTTCATACGCTGCCATCGCTGCACGGTTTCAGCTCCTTCCAGAACGTCTGCATCTGCGTCAAGTCTATCTTGTTAAGAGGAATGGATACCTCTCCGATCGGGTCATTGCGGCTGAATCGGTCATAGTCCAAAACCTGGAGATACAAGACTCTCTGCACCACTTTCTCATAGGGGAATCCTGCAAAACAAGAGAGACTCAGTAATGTGTTGTGAGTGTGCCTGTGTCCCCAAAATACTTAGCCTAGAGAAGAGCATAATAGTGTGGCCCTAAAGTGTGTGCAAAGGGTATTCACATGGGCCCTCTGTTGCACAATGCTGACAATGTGGAATACACTGGGTATAATGAACTTATAAACTAATGAGCAGGTCCATGACCTTTACTGAATCAACTTGGAGATCACTCAGAATATAATTTAAGCAACAGCATAGGTTGTAGGCATTATAACACCAGTTATAACCTCGGTGAGCATTAATTATGACGCGATGATGCTATAACATTTTTATTTTTATGTCACTATCAGGTACAGTGTTAAGAGCTTATTAGCACCAGAAATATATTTTCTGTAATCACCTACTGCTAGTATTAGATCCCAAACTATACTTTTAATGGGGTGCTCTCCCGGCTAGCTAACTATATTATCATGAAAAGAAACAAGAAAGTTCTGATATCGGAGGCACTTCTATGTGACCAAAGCATTAGGGGTAATTATTTCATTATTTTTTACATAACTATTCACTCAATTTTTCCTGAGACACTTGACACTAATTTCTTGGCAGTATAAGTGTTTTGGGTTATTATAAATATTTATTAATATAATTGACTATATCTGAAACACTTAACACTTTCAGCATATTCTGCTTTTCATTAACATTGATTGTGAGGTATCTGTTCAGAACCTTGCGTTGTCTGTTCACATGTGCAAGTGGAACCAAAAGTAGACACAAGCAACTTTGCAGCACACTGTTGTAAAGCATGGTCCACCTTAACATTCCTTACCTTGTTTTGTTTCATAAAGCAAGAATCATGTAGCTCTTTCCCAAGGAGGAAGGAGGTAGACTATATGAGGCAGACCGCTCGTCCCTACTGCTCTGGTCTTAAATGTGCCACTGGCGCTGTATGGCCACCATGCATTGTGCGGTGGTGGAGGTCATGTGACATGTGTAATATGATCAAGTTCATATTCTCTGTTTTATGACCAGAAAAGCTTCACTTGTCCCCCCCAATAATTCAATAAGAGCTGGGGCTGGGGCTTAAGCTTGGTGGAGCATAAAACAGAGAATAAGAGCTGGGACCGATGGGGTATAAAGCTGAAAAAGGGACTGACTATGCATAAAGTAGGGACGGTTCTAGGGTCCGAGGGGGAGGGCTTGGAGGATTGCAAGTGAGCCTGGGACGTCTGTTGCCTACCACTGATTTAAATAGTGATGACTGTGAGAAGATCTTATGAGTTTTTACAGGTGCTGATTTTCTCACTGAAATCACTCCTTAAAGAACATTTTTAACAATTATTGTATTGATCAAAGCACATAGAGAGTCTGATTCATTAAGGAAAGTAAAGCAAGAGAATTAATAACTCTGAACCCTGGCAAAACCATGTTGCAATGCAAGGGGTGTACATGAGTATATTATTTTGCACATAAGTTAAATACTGCCTGTTTTTTCATATAGGACACAAATAATAGCATTATTGTTACACTGACATTAAAAGTTGATCTAGGACATGCTGTACCCCAACTATAAATCTGTCCTCACATTTTAAATTTACCTCCCCCTCCAATGCAACATGGTTTTGCCAAGGTGAAAAGTTACTCGTTTTCTTGCCTTGCTCTTCTTAATGAATCAGCCCCAGAATGTTTAATCTTTGAATCTATGTAATCTTATTAATTTTTGAACTTATATACCATTGACTTGTCTAGCAATTACAGGAAATAGAACTGGGACAGCATGATTTATTAATAAATATACATTAATCTGTTAATGTTTTTCTTTAGTAAATTGTTTTATTTTACAGTTTATTGATGGATTATTGCATTTATGATTGGTATACGTGGCATATTGACCTAACTTGTTTATGCACACTGATTGTGGCATCTCATTTTAGGTGACTTTTGTATCACTTTAATACAATTTGATAGCACTATAATGGTTTGGAGAAATACGCCGTATTAATATTGAATCAATTGGGATTTGTCACTTTCAGAGCAACGGTATTAGTTGATTATTTTACAACCTGTACTACACCTAACCTTTGGTGGCCCATAATTTGGTAAGTACGGCTGGAGCAAAGTAGCCCCAAATCTATGCCCCTCTCCACCATCTGTATCTCACCTTCGAAGAGGAAGGTCTCGTTCCAATGTGGGTTGAGGTTTTTCCTCTTCACCTTGGTCTCTAGCTTGTGCTTTTTGTCAGGCAGCAGATAAATCTTCACAAACGGATCACTGGTTCCACTAAAGTCCTTGGCTGGTAATTCCTGGGCCTTCATGATCTTAACAGTGAGAGTGGACTCCTGGAAGTTGTAGCCAACACTGAACTGGATACGGCCAAGGGTTTCCCGCCCTGAGCTGTCATGGCCCTCTTCCTCATCGGACCCAGGAGATAGCTAAAAGAAAAAAGAAAATTCTGTACTTTCTGATGTTAAAATACATTAAATTCCAAAAGATTATTTTGTAAAAGGAGGAGAAATTTAGATCATCATCATCGTCAACGTTTATTTATAAGGCGTCTCAGATTCTGCACCGCCGTACAATAAGGGTACATCAATACAAGATACATACTTACAGTAATAATAGACAAATACAATAATACTACATCAGTGATGGCTAACCTGTGACACTCCAGGTGTTGTGAAACTACAAGCCCCAGAATGCTTTGCCAGCTATCAGCTAGTTATCTACTGGCAAAGCATGCTGGGGCTTGTAGTTTCACAACACCTGGAGTGTCACAGGTTAGTCATCACTGTACTACATAAACCTGATAATACCTAGGTGAAAATTAGCATAAAATAAATAAAACAATACACATAGCGAACATAGTAAATAGTGCAATACAGCATACTATATAGAATGTACAATGTATACAGACAGAACCAACAGACGGCAGACAAAGGATAGAGAGCACCCTGCTTGCTAAATTTAGATAAAAAAAAATCATGTGGTTGGCCAATTTGGTTGTTTCTGACATGGTCTAATCCTCTCAGAATAAAATCAGATAAAGCTAGATTTGACCTATCAAGGATGAAAATAGTCAACCAATTAATAGAATGTCTGCCAGATCAATGCTTGTTCCAGAAATTGAGAGGGGCACATGCACAAACCAAAGACATTTCCATTTCACATTTACTCTCATTAAAGATAACTGTTTATAACCCCAAATAATAAGATTAACTTCAAATCATTGTTTTTAATCTTTCTGTGTCTTAATGAAAACAGAATAACATCATCATCATCACCACCATTTATTTATATAGCGCCACTGATTCCACAGCGCTGTACAGAGAACTCATTCACATCAGCCCCTGCCCCATTGGAGCTTACAGTCTAGATTCCCTAATATACACACACACATATATATATATATATATATATATATATAGAGAGAGAGAGAGAGAGAGACTAGGGTCAATTTTTGATAGCAGCCGATTAACCTGCCAGTATGTTTTTGGAGTGTGGGAGGACACCAGAGCACCCGGAGGAAACCCACACAAACACGGGAAGAACATACAAACTCCCCACAGATAAGGTCATAGACGGGAATTGAACTCATGACCCCAGCACTGTGAGGCAGAAGTGCTAACCACTAAGCCACCGTGCTGCCTAACATTTCAGCTTGTTGGCAGCACTAACACTTAACAGTTGCTAATATATAAATATATATAATTTTAAAAATGATCAAGGGTTGCAGTGGTCTGTTGGCTGCCAGCCAGGGGGAGTTGGTGAATTTGGGGGGTGGGAGATGTTAAGGTGGGGACATCCGTGCAGAAATAGCAGGGTGACAATTGGGCACATGAGATACTAGAGGAAAAGAGGTAGATTTGGGTGCCGTTAGCATTGAGGTGGTAGAGAAGACTGAATGAATATGTCAGCTGCAGTGAATAGAGGGGATGTGATAGCTTTGCATCTTTTCAAACTTTTCAAATGTAGAATAACTGTGTTGGAGGCAGCTTTACTATGTGCTTTATTTCCACCAGATGGCAGCAAAAATGAATACAAATATTTTATAAATGATCAGATTGAGGATACTAATTGAAAAAAAAAAAAGGTGGAGTTCAACAAACTGCCATTTGATTTGATTCCTGACATAAAGTCAGAATGTTGTGTTCACTAACCCAGGAGCTGCATTGTCAGCTAGTATTATAAAACTACAAGTTATGTGCAACCTAAGAATGGGGAAATACAGAAGTGACCTGAAGCATATTTCCCCAGACCTTTACTAGTCCCCTGGAAAGTTTAATTCAAAAATAAAATAATCTCTTGACTTTGAATGGTAGTGATGCATTTTATATAGGAGGCACACACAAACGTTGTTTGAATGTCACACAAAAGTAATGTGGCTCTAAACACACTAAAAAGGCACCAGCCTTCCATTGTTGCCCACTTATCCCTGTTTTATTTTGTCTTACTTTCACCCTTACGGACCTGTAACATTGCATACCTCACAACTTGAGTCTCGGCTGATTGCTGAAGGGGGCATGACCATGTCGGGATAAGGGCATGGACATGAAATGATGTAACCTCCATTGACCACAAATAGGACTGTCCAGCCTAAAGGCTCTGAGGTCAGGGTGTGCAGAATTCCCTGGTTATAAATAATACTGCACTGCCGCTAAGTCATACTTGCCTACATTGGCAGGGACTCCTCCGGGAGATCAGAGGGAGGGTGGTGTGTTGGGGACGGGGCCCGACGAGGGAACGTCATTTGGCCCCGCCTCCAAGACATTAATCACGGTTTCCGGCCAATTACAGCAGGGGGCGGGGTCACAATGAAGCGCGATTTGCATCCTAAGTCCCGCCCCCGCCACTTTACTATTGTGGAAATTAGGAACTGGGAGGTTGCCTCGCTCTCTGGACTCCCAGAAATTTGGGAGTCTCCTGGACATTCCGGGAGAGTAGGCAACTATGCGCTAAGTACGCCACTGTCTTGTGAGCAAGTTACATAAGGGTTTATTTTTTTTACCAGGAGGATGTGCTGGAGGGGAGTTTTAATTTAGAATGAAGGTATCCTATATATGGTCTGTTTCTAAATTTTTTCAATAACTACAGGTCCCATCTGGGAGGTCCTATACTTTTCACCTCTTATTTCTTCTTTTAATATATTTATTTTCCATTTTTACTGGGCGTGCTGCAATATACGTTTTAAGTGTATTATACGCTATAAGCGGATCTTACTGCAATGAACGCACTTTGTGTACTATACAGGCCGCTGCATACTATGTACATTGCTTAATTTGGACAGACATAATTTATGCCTACACTTTTGTCGTAAGTTTTGTCTACATCAACCCCATTGTGTGAAAGCAACGCTAGGAAAAATCATTAATATGTCATATATCTAGAAAAAGGAAGCCCTATTTGTCCTCAAAATATATTTATATTATTTGTATTTATTAGCCTTTATTCATATAGTGCTTACATATTACTCAGCACTTTATAGAGAATATTTAATCGTTCACATTAGTCCCTGCCCCAGTCTGAATTCTCTCAGACACACACACATGTACACACACTAACATTAATCACCCGGAGGAAACCCACACAAACACTGAGAATATACAAGCTTCACACAGATAATGCCATGGTCAGGGTACAGCCCAGCTCTGTGAATCTGCAGTGCTAACCACTGTGCCACAGTGCGCCTGCTTACAAGATTTTATTCCTTTATTATAGAAGATATTATTTCCTTGCTGTTAATATACTAGAGCTGCACTTAGTACCTTACTGTGTAGACGGTTTTAAAATAAGGCTGTAGCCCAGGGTTTCCCAAACCCAGTCCTCAGGGCTCCCTAACAGTGCAGGTTTTCCATATCTCCTTGCTGGAGCACAGGTGTATTAATTACTGACTGACACATTGTAACAGATCCACAGGTGGTCTTAATTATGTCTCATGTGATCCTGAAAACCTGCACTGTTGGGGAGACCTGAGGACTGGGTTTGGGAAACCCTGCTGTAGCCTAATATGTTGACTACATGGGCAATGCTCTATCTGGTCATTAGTCACCAGGCTCGAGGTGTTGGGAGGATCACTATAGCTGGCTGAACAAAAAATATGTGTCCTAAAATATATATTACCATATCATTAACAAGTCACTTATACTCAGCACATCCACTAGCACACCTCCCACCTGTCCCTATTTTGGTGGGACATCCCGATTCACGGCACGCAAAAAAGACGGGGCTTAAAGTGGTAAAGCGGGTGGTGCTTTTATCAAATATGGCCATTTGTGGGCGGAGTTTGGGCATAATTGTGCGCGGTTTGGAGCGGGTGGTCTTATTTCGTCCCGTTTTCAGGATTCTGAATGTGGAGAGCAATGAGCAGTGACCAGTATATTACACCCAGCACTGCCCAGGGATTCAACTCAGCGTTGATCAAAATAATATGCGAGAACATCACATCACACCCACAATACTGTTCTGTTGTCACAGTGCAAGACAACAGCTAACGTCCCTGCTGCATCGGTGCTACCCTGCTTTTGTATAGAACCACCAATAATGTGCAATATCTGTTCTTTTGAGTGTCAATGGAGATTGAGTATAAAACATAGATAAGAGAATATATATAAAGTTCAAATAGTTGTTATTATTGTTTGCTTTTAAGGTGCCACAAAAACACAGCGCTTTATAAATAAAGTTGCACTTGTTTGGTTGATCATGGTATGTGTTGCACTGACATGGAAAACGAGCTATTGTTTTGCAGGAAAGAAATGAGCTATCAAAATAACATGGTGGGACAGGGAAGGGTGCACCTAGGGAGATGTTCCCAGTTCTATGGGTGGGCGCACAACATATTTAATTACCTGACCTGATTTTGCACCTAAGCAGAGGTGGTATTGACCAATCCTCAGGCCCCATCATATACGTTTAACGGGACACATTTTGCATCTGACAGATGCACTTCTGTGGAAAAGTGTAATTCGCGATGCACTACGACAAACATAAAAAAATAAACATTTAAAACAAAAATGACACAAAATAAAGACAGTCCCAATGTCCTCTCACTCTTGTGACAAATTAAGACATAAATAAAGCTAAACAGAGCAACGGAAACGTCAAAGTTTAAATTAATGAAGGGATTGGTCCTAAATGGAAGTGGTTTGGACTTTGATGTAACATATTTAATGTTTTAATGTTTCTCCCATGTGCATTTTTTTGCGAGTATCTGCCCTCCTGTAAATGTAGGTGCTTGAAAATCGAGAAATGGGCGGGTCTTGAAAATGCGTCGGGTGACTATGAGGAACACTTGTACAAAATACACTGGACGGATCTGTAGTTCATACATGAGCCTTATAATGTGTAATATGTCACAAAATGAAGTTTGATCAAACACACAGTCAAGTCACATTAAAAAGACAGCCATTTGCAAGTCCCGCTAACTCCATAAGGCTCCATATGCTACTGTACCATCTCACCGTAGATGATGAATTGCTGGTGTAGCGAAGTCCTAATTAAGAAGACCATTAACAGCTGCTCTCAATTATCAAAAATAAGACATTTCTCCATATATTATATTACACACATACTTAATCACAAGGGAGCCTGTCAATGAGACATAGTATGCTAGCTTTAAATGTGTTTGTTTTAGCCTGGTAGATTTTTTTTTAGCATACATATATATATCCCCTTGTGCAGTGCCGGTGCTAGGGTGCATGGCGCCCTAGGCATTTTGTAAAAATCGGCGCCCCCCTTCCCTGCAAAAATTGGCGCCCCCCCCCCTGCAAAAATCGGCGCCCTCCTCCCTCCCCCCTCACCCCGTCTTTCCTTACCTTGAATCACCACCGCCGCCTCTCTGCTCCATCTCCTCCCCTCCACTCACTGACACTGTCGGGCTGTGATGATGATGTCACGGCCCGACAGTCAGTGAGTGGAGGGGAGGAGACGGAGCAGAGAGGCGGCGGTGGTGACAAAATAGCCTCTTCCCCCCTCCCCGTGCATCTGAATGCTGTGCGGCGGCCGTGACAGGTATGGTCAGCGGTCGCCGCACAGTTTTAAAGTAATGTTCATTCTGTGGCGCCTCCAGGCGCCCTCCAGAGCCCGACGCCCTAGGCAAGTGCCTAACCTTGCCTAATGGGAGCGCCGGGCCTGCCCTTGTGACAGGAAAGGCTAAATATCAAAGTGCTGGGAGAAAAACACATTGATAATTTTAATGCCTTGCTGGTGCGGATGAAAGAGATATACCCTTATATTTAGTTTATACTGTTTAGCAAAATAGTTTCTATTACTTTAATAAAGGCAAGTGAGGCTGATCCTAACATGTCCTTCCCATTGCTTTATTAAAGTCATAGGGCCTGATTCATTAAGGAAAGTTAAGCAAAAAACGGAGTAAATTTTCTTACTCAAGTTTTCTGGATAAAACCATTTTGCAATACAAGGGGTGCAAATGAGTTTATTAAAAAGGATCCTGTGATGTCCCATTGAGACGTCAACAGGTTGTCTAGGCGGTGTTAGGAAAAAACAAAGAAACCAGGATCAGGGGCCTGATTCATTAAGGAAAGTTAGGCAAAAAAAAAAAAGGAGTAAATGTTCTCCGGAACAAACCATTTTACAGTGCAAATTAGTTTACTATTTTGCACATAAGTTAAATACCGGCTGCTTTTTCATGTAGCACACAAATATTTGATAGCTTTATTTTTACACTGAAATTTAAAGTTGATCTAGTACATGTCCTATCCCAACTATGAGTCTGTCCCCACATTTTAAATTTACCCCCCTCCCCGCGCTCCAATGCAACATGGTTTTGCCCAGGTGCAAAGTTACTCCTTTTTTATGCTTTACTCTCCTTAATGACCAGGGGGTAAATGTATCAAGCTGAGAGTTTTTCTGCGAGTTTGAAAAACCAATCAGATTGTAGCTATCATTTATTTAGTACATTCTACAAAATGACAGCTAGAATCTGATTGGTTGCTATAGGCAACATCTCCACTTTTCAAACCCGCCGGAAAACTCTCAGCTTGATACATTTACCCCCAGGTCTTTCCAGGTCTTTCGCCAACCTCAACGAACTGATCAAGGTAAACTGGGTCTAATAGCTGCTCGCTTACCAGTTACTATTTGATCCAATTTACAAAAAAAATAAAAAATAAATAAAAATATAGACCTGGCATCTTAAACGTAAGATTTCCACAGGAGTAACATAACACAACTGGGATAATCAATTTAAATGAAAAATATCACATATTTTGCTATAAATGTTTAGGAAAACGTGGGTGACATGATTTCTTGACTATCAGGACAAAGCAAGAGATAAAAAATTAATTACTGTAGACATCATTTAAGAGTACGCAATAAAGCAAAAATCAAACAATCACTGCAGGCACATAATTATTTTCCTTCCAATTTCAGTGTGGATTTTTTCATATTACTGTTTACAAAGGTTAGTTTGATGCAATCAGTTTAATTATAACTTTTATTCCGGATGTGTACCAATAGCCCTCCCCTCCTTCATGCCCATCTTATCACATCCAGGGGAGTCCTTCCCAGTCACGTCCCATTCCCTAACGTGCACCTCTCCACATCCTTTTTAATTAAAGAGAAATTCTATGGAAAATGTGTTTATTGTTAGTAACATATGGTTTTATATAAAACTATGGTGTTTCCATGCTGCAAGATGAGGTCACCTCTCCATGTCTGCCGGGGGAGGGGGGGGGGGCATATTGAGATACTATGGACTGGGTCACGGTGCCACCTGCATATTTTTCCTTTAAAAAGTTCCTAATAGGCTGCTGAGCTCAAGGTAGACTACTACAGTTAATACTGAATGATAGGGTGGACCAATCAGAATTTCATCTGATTTATTAGTCATTCAGTTACAAAAAAATATAAATAATATGTACAAAGTGAAAAAAATATATCATTTTGATTCTTGACTCTATAATTGAACCAAATCTTGAATCAATTACAATTAATTGGTATAAATATTATTAGGCATTGGAATAGTGCATATAATCATCTGGAAAAGAGTCATAGGGTAAATGTATTAAACAATGGATTCTGCAAGTCACCGATTTTCGGCGACTTTGCGGGGGAAATTTAAAACGGCAATGGTTTTAAAGGCAAGTTTTGCCTTGAAAGCCATCGCCCTTTTAAATTTCCTCTGCAATGTAGCGAAATACTGGCGACATTGCAGAATCCGCCACATAATACATTTACCCCCCATGTAGAGGTAGTTTACTTATTGTAATTAGTTTTCAGAAAAATTATATACACAAGAAAGAAAACAAAAATAACCCCCACTCAAAAATAAATAAATAAATAAAAACAGTATAAAATGTGCTTGAGTAGCTCAACTAATAAATATATTCACAAAAGGATACATTCCCACACGCTGTGGCTGCCATTTTTGTCCCATGTCATAGGTTTCAGCACAACCCTGCTTTCTACTGCAGAAAGGGTGATGGGGTGATTCCTACCGTTTTGGGATATAACTCATAGTTGCCTACTCTCCAGGGAAGTCCGGGAGACTTCCGAATTTTTGGGAGTTCTCCCGGACTCCCGAGAGAGCAGACAAAAATCCCGGAATCAGCATCTCCCCGTTGTTGTAGATGGTGGGGGCGGGGCTAACAGCGGCAACGTGGCCCCGCCCTCTGCTACGATTGGCGAGGATTTCCTAAGATTGACAGGGGCGGAGCCTAGCGGCGCATCCCACGTGGCCATGCCCCCTCAACGGACCCCCTCCCGGACAGCTGGTCTCAAAAGTAGGTAAGTATGATATAACTGCTAGCTTCATTCGCTTATGACTGGACACTTGCAACCATAATTTCAGACCCGACTATGACCGTAAGCACTTGGCTAACATCTCGGGATCTACAACCATACATGTGTTATAATAGTTCCAGTAAAATACAAAAAATGTAATTTAAAAAAGACAAGCTAAAAAGGTATATTTATTATAACTTGTGTGTTTTGGCATTTTCTTTTGTTTTCAGATTTAGGAAAGATGTTTGCAAGTTATTTAACCAAAGATGAGCCTTTCATGGAAAAAAATATATGGAATTTTAATTTTTTGAACAGAGTTCCGGTGAAATAAGAAATTCTTAAGACAAGTGGTATTCACTAATAGAGGTTAATAAAGTGGATTCCCCACTGTGAAGCAGACATAGGACCTGATTCATTAAGGATCTTAACATAAGAAACTTCTTATTTCAGTCTCCTGGACAAAACCATGTTACAACGCAAGGGGTGCAAATTAGTATTCTGTTTTGCACATAAGTTAAATACTGACTGTTTTTTCATGTAGCACACAAATATCAACTTTAAATTTCAGTGTACAAATAAGCTATCAAGTATTTGTGTGCTACACGAAAAAACAGTCAGTATTTAACTTATATGCAAAACAGAATATGAATTTGCACCTCTTGCATTGTAACATGGTTTTGTCCAGGAGACTGAAATAAGAAGTTTCTTAAGTTATGATCCTTAATGAATCAGGCCCATAGTCTGCAATGCCTCACACCTCATTCTTATAGTTCACACATATACTGGATTCCCACCAGTAACAATGTTATTAGTAACACATCAAGAGGTGAAAATAAGACACACTAACATCATGGACAGTGGTTTGTAAGAAGACCTCAATGGCGCATGAAGCAACTACAAAGAAATATACATTAAAAGCTGATTAAGTTTAAAAGCCTAATGTTCATATTTTAATTTCCTCGGCTGTGAAGGTAATTGTACATGACTGTCACTGCATGTATGTAATATATTATGACAGTAGGCACTTACAAAAGAGAGGACCATTGATGATGGGTTACAAACTTATATTCCCTTGATCAAAATATGGGTCAATACTTATTTTACATGTTTTATTATTCTAGATTAATAGAGAGTCACACTAAGAAAAGAGGCTACCAACGAAAGCCCGTGGCTTGAATTCAAGTTGGCCTGAACATATCATTTAATATTCAAAACAATGTACGTAATCTCCAGAATTGTCAGAAACAAATTTACATGTGGATCATATGGACTTTCTGTTTTTGTGTAATCAATGACACATCTTGTGTGGTGTTCCTGGTATGCGGTCGTTAGTAGCTACCAAAAGTGGTCCAAGGAAGGACAACCGGTGAACCGGCGGCAAAGTCATGGGTGCCCAAGGCTTATTGATGCGCCTGGGGAATGAAGGCTAGCATGCCTGGTTCAATCACACAGAAGAGATACTGTAACACAAATTGGTAAACAAAGAACACACAGTGCATCGCAGCTTGCTGCGTATGGGGCTGCATAGCCTCAGACCGGTCAGAGTGCCCATGCTGAACCCCTGTCCACTGCTGAATGTGGCTACAATGTGCACGTGAGCTCCAGAATCAGGACCATGGAGCAATGGAAGAAGGTGGCCTGTTCTGATCAAATATGTTTCCTTTTACATCATGTGGATGACCAGGTGCATGTGTGTCGTTTACCTGGGGAGGAGATGGCTCTATGGTGCACTATGAGAAGAAAGCAAGGCGGCGTTGTAAGTGTGATGCTCTGGGCAATGTTCTGCTGGGAAACATTGGGTCCTGGCATTCATGTGGATGTTCCTTTGACACGTACCAGCTAATTAAACATTGTTGCAGACCAAGTACACTCCTTCATGGCAACGGTATTCCCTGATGGCAGTAGGATAATACACCCTGCCGCACCTCAAAAATTATTCAGGAAGGAACAAGACAAGGAGTTCACAGAGTTGAATTGGCCTCCAGATTCCCCAGATCTAAATCTGATCGAGCATCTGTGGGATGTGCTGGTAAAACAAGTCCGAGGCATGGAGGCCCCAACTTGCATCTTACAGGACTTAAAGGATCTGCTGCTAACGTCTTGGTGTCAGATACCACAAGACACTTGTAAAAGTCTTGTGTAGTCCATGCCTTTACGGATTACAGCTAATTTGGTGGCATGACTGGAACCTACACAATATTAGGCAGGTGTTTTTAATGTTGTGGCTGATTGGTGTGTATTCTGGTGATGCAGAATCCTAACATGCAAGGTAACATTATATCACTATAACAAGTATATATTGCTGTTGAGGTGCAGTGGAACAAGGATCACCTCACTCCTGACCTAACACGGCCAGCCACTGCTGGAGACCATCGGGTTTCTGCACCACACAGAAGTTCTGCATTCTTATTGGGCAACAGAGATCATACTGAAGAGTGATTAGAGATTAAGTGACTGGGAACCAAATGAAATAGTTTTCAGGCCCAACCCTGGAACCAGAGGCTGCCATCGCCACCTCTGATCACCAGCTGATGAAGAAGGAGACTGAAAGTGGCGCCATTTTATAATTACATGTTTCCTGATGTTTTTCAGGCAAGCTAGTAGGACACAAAGGGTTAATCTATCCTGCCACACAGATCAGCAGACAATTAACTACCTTCCATAAATCCTCTTGTATCTGCCGCCTTCAATCTAATTATGTATCTTGCATGGAATGGATGCTGGCCCCCACCTATTGTCTGCAGAAGGGCTTAGTTCGTTTCCTTCACAGAAGCCTGGCACAAGCACAGAAACTAAACTGCTGGTCATGTTGCATATTGCAAATATATCAAGAACTGCATGTATAAACAGGCCAGATGGGCAAGCCTTATTTTTGTACGACTAGCTGGAAACCTGAGAGAAGGGCTTCCAGAGCCAGCAGTATCCAGGGTGGCGCAGACTGGCAAACGTCTGGTCTACATGGGCTCAAATCACTCAAGATCAAACAGGTTTTTACACCAACCTACCATCTGGTACTTATCTACCATCATGTGTCAAGACAAAACCAAGAATTCCTCAGTATAAGGAGGCATGTCTAATACTGGAAAATATTCTATATGTATAAGCTGGAGTGAAGAGCTAGGAAGTGTATCTCTCTCTTCTATTCCTGTGCAGTTTGTGTTGGCGATTAACCACAGTCAGTCTACAACATAGATTATCCTTGAAGACACCGCGCTTGAAGATGATAACAATAGATAACAGTTCAGTGGACTTATTAGATTATTTTGAAGACCAGAATCCAGAAGGGAAATTGCTTTGCCGAATGCATCTTCCAAGGAATTCAAAGCAGTTTATTTAGCCTTACTAGCCTTCCAGAGAGAAATCAAGGGACAACTGATCAAGATCCAATCGGACATCCTTACGGATGTGAAATACATCAACAACCAGTGTTGGACAGACAACCAGAGGTGGAACTACCTCCTTTGCATGTGGTACAGTGGCTACAGCGTCCATAGGTGAGGGAGTGTAACGGATTACTGGATAACACTACTAATCTTGATTAACGCTGGCTTACCTGAGGTGCGGAGTCTAACGATCTCCCCAGTATTCACCAAGAACCGCCGCAAGGCGGGATGGGCTTTGCTGCCAGGAGTCGCAGGTCGCGGTTCTCAGGTTTGCCCCAAGATGTAGTACAGCGGAATAGGAGCAGGAAGAGAGTAGTCGGACAGGCCGGGTCGGTACACAGGAAGGCAAAGCAGACAAAATCAGGAGGCAATCTCGGAGTCAATCAAACCGGGTCGGTACACGGGTCACCAGAACAGAAGCGTAGTCAGCTAGCCGGGTCGGTACAAAGGAATGGCAGGTAAATGTGAAGAGAGAGAAGCGTGAGGCTATCCGAGTCAGGAGCACAGGCATTCAGGATGGTCAGCAAGCCGGTCGGTACACAGGAGAAACAGAGTCCAGAAAGGTCAGCAAGCCGGGTCAGTACACAGGAGGTCAAATACACAGGGAGCAGGCACAAGGAGGAACAGGAATCAGGAGCAAGGAACAGGTAAGTTGCTCTGACACTCCTAAAGTGTCAGAGCACTGTTTATATAGGAAGTCCCAGTTTGAATTCCCCACCCTCGATTCTAGCGGTCATGTGACCGCTGAACCCGGAAGTGCGGCCGGGTCTGACGGAGCGGCGGGGGAGCGAGGATGGGTAAGTATTGTAACAGGGAGAGCGATAGCAGCAACACTCCCTGTGGCCTTTAGATATTTCCGCCATTGCCTACACCATCATCTGAGATCAAGTGAAGTGGAAATAGAGCTTCACTGCACACATTCAGGCTCTTGTGTATCCTCAGAGAAGCAAAGAGGGGCATGCGGGAGGAACGACTGGACCACAACTCCCCCAAAAAACTATTTTGCTCTTGCGCCCAGTGATGTAGTGTTCCGTCCATGCCCACAACATCCTGGTTTTGTCTTTGCTTCAGAATCTCTTCTCACGGGCAGAGACCCCCCCTGGCCAGCTTGGGACATGACTTGGCTGAAGACCCAAGGTAATGAGGGAGCTTTTGCGGAAGGTAGGAAATACTGCAAATCATCCACATGATGGTACCTATTAATCCTTATCCCACGGGATGTCCAATACATATTCACTGAAATCCAACAGAGCAGGTAATGATCATCATCATCATCACCATTTATTTATATAGCGCAACTAATTCCGCAGCGCTGTACAGAGAACTCACTCACATCAGTCCCTGACCCATTGGGGCTTACAGTCTAAATTCCCTAATATACACACAATTTGATAGCAGCCAATTAACCTACCAGTATGTTTCTTGGAATGTGGGAGGTACCCGGAGCACCCGGAGGAAACCCACACAAACACGGGGAGAACATACAAACTCCTCACAGATAAGGCCAACTCGGGAATTGAACTCATGACCCCAGTGCTGTAAGGCAGAAATGCTAACCACTGAGCCACCATGCTGCCCGTAATGATGTTTAAGGTATGTGAAAACACAGAATACCATAACAACTAGCAAACCCCTTTTCATTCTGTAAAGAAAACCAATGTCTCCATATGAAACAATGGAATACTAAAATTTATTTCACAATACACAAGCACATGTAGATTCACGTATGTACAAACTGCTATGTGCTGCCTGTACCATGAGTGTGTGCTGCTACATTGTACACAAACAAACCCTGGTGTCCTCACATCCCTCACCTGCCAGGCTCATTAGGAAGCAGTTGTTTTATTCTCTGCTTCCATCTGGGGTCAGAATTGTGCAGATGTTATTTTTATAATGTGAAATGAGCTCTGGGAATATTCCTCATCACTTATGTGACTTCTCACCAGTCAGAAGGAAGGAACTGGTAAAAACCTGCTTTCCCTCAACATAAAATCATGCTGCTATCTACTTACATTGATAAGTGGGGCACCGGCAAGCGTTACAGCTGCATGCAATAAATAAACTTTATTACATGCAGGAACAGAAGAATGAATTTACGGTAGAACACAAAAGAAAATTATATAGGATTATGTGTTATTAAATATCATTATCTCCACATGCTATACACTAATAGGCTTTATATTATTATTAATGAATATAGGGCCAGCATACCCCTCTGCGCTTTACAATTGGATATATACACCGACCAGCCACAACATTAAAACCACTGGCAAGTGACATCAGTAACATTGATTATCTCATTCCAATGGCACCTGTCAAAGGGTGAGATATATTCCGCAGCAAGTGAACAGTCAGTTCTTGAAGTCGATGTGTTGAAAGCTGCAAAAATGGGCAAGCGTAAGGATCTTTGACAAAGGTCAAATCGTGATGGCTAGACGTCTGGGTCAGAGCATCTCCAAAACGTCAGGTCTTGTGCTGTGTTCCCGGTATGCAGTGGTTAGTACCTACCAAAAGTGGTCCAAGGAAGGACAACCAGCAACAGGGTCAAGGGCTCTCAAGGCTCATTGATGCCCGTCTGGTCCAATCCCACAGAAGAGCTACTGCAGCACAAATTGCTGAAAAAGTTAATGCTGGCTATGATAACAAAAAAGGTGTTAGAACACACAGAGCATCACAGCTAGCTGGGTATGGGGCTGACTCGCCGCAGATCGGTCAGTGTGCCCATGTTGACCTCTGTCCACTGCCTACAATGAGCACGTGTGCACCAGAACTGGATCACGGAGCAGTGGAAGAAGTTGGCCTGGTCTGATGAATCATGTTTCCTTTTAAATCATGTGAATGGCCGGGTGCATCATTTATCTGGGGAAGAGATGGCACCAGGATGCACTATAGGAAGAAGGCAATCTGGCAGAGGCAGCGTGGTGCTCTGGGCAATGTTCTGCTGGGAAACCTTGGGTCCTGGCATTCATGTGGATTTTACGTTGGCATGTACCGCCTACCTAAACGTTGTTGCAGACCAAGTATAGCCCTTAAAGGTGACAGTATTCCCTGATGGCAGTGGCCTCTTTCAGCAGGATAATGCGCCCTGACACACTGCAAAAATTGTTCAGCAATGGTTTGTGGAACAAGACAAAGAGTTCAAGGTGTTGGCTTGGCCTCCAAATTCCCCAAATCTCAATCCGATCATCTGTGGGATGTGCAGGTAATTTTGAATGTACATTTGCATACAGAACAATCCGCCACTTGGGCTCTATCTTGGTCTATTGGCACATTTTTATTAAAAAGAAAATATGTATCTGATTTCATGTTTGTCTTTACTAATGTACTTAATACCATATTCTGTAAAGCAAACACATGGATATAAATATGTGTGCAGCTATGAAAACATGTGTTCATTACACGGCCAATTATGCCCAACGTATTCACTTACATAACCTCTTGTTTATTTTCTCCTAAAATATTTGCTGAGACGAAGACGGGAGAACAGGGATCTAAGGTGTTAAATTACATTGAAGTAAATTAGTCTTAGTCTATAATTTACTAAACAGAAGACGCATAAGGACGTTTTTGCTAATAAAATACATTAAACTTGGACCTGGGCCTACATATTGCACAAGGATGTTATTCCTGCTTTAAATTATGTAATGAGTTAAGTTAGCAGCTTTCTTCTAAAGTGTAAATAAAAAAATTGGATCCTAATCCCTTCTTAAAATGACGCCCCGCTAGTCCTCAATTTTAACCAAATGAACCTAAAATATTTATAAACTGTACCCCCTTGAGCGTTCTGTCCGGTGCGGTCGCCCCTATTGCACAGCCCTAATTACCACAGGCCTAGATTTACATTTTTTGTTGCCTTAATATAACCCCCCCTGTCCCCTCCAGCCAGGCCACGTGTCTGTACCACACTATATCCACACACTACTATCGTAACTCTTCATAGTTTCAGCCACACTATATACTATTTCTATAAAATAAAAACATGGAGTTAGTTCAGTACTATATAGGCCCATGGTTAAATGGTTATAATATGTAAATAAAAATTATTCATATACAAAAACTGATAAAAATAATAACATGGGGCCTGATTCATTAAGGGACTTAAATTAAGAAATTTCTTATTTCAGTCTTCTGGACAAAACCATGTCACAATGCAAGGGGTGCAAATTAGTTTTCTGATTTGCACATAAGTTAAATACTGACTGTTCTTTCATGTAGCACACAAATACTTGATAGCTTATTTGTACACTGAAATTTAAAGTTGATATTTGTGTGCTACATGAAAAAACAGTCAGTATTTAACTTATATAAAAAACAGAAAACAAATTTTCACCCCTTGCATTGTAACATGGTTTTGTCCAGGAGACTTAAATAGGATATTCCTTAATTTAAGATCCTTAATGAATTAGGCCCATCGTGTTGAAAATGAGCAGGCCGACGTCAGGCAGCTTTTCCACAAGTTCAGCCTAGCGAGCAGTAGATAAGTATGCTCACATACATATGGACTAAAACATAGACTGTTAAACAAAACACACACATTTAGTAAAAAGAAAAGGTTAATTGCTATGGCAAAGTCCTACATGGCAGCAGTTTAATGACAATGTTTCTTTCCTTATCTTTTTTCTATTTTATTTATAGATATGATAGGTGTCAGCCACTAATTATTACATTCAAAGTTATTGGCCAGAGAGTGTTGAGCAGTAGGGCGTGAGCAAGTGCTGGTAAGCAATTATTCATTTAGAGTGCTGTGCTAACTTAAGTGCTCACAAATGGTTTGAATAAAGCCCTGCTAGCTGATAACAAGCAGACACAAGCAGCAAATTAATATGTGAACGGAACATTCAGATATAAAAATATACAAAGATACCAGAAAATATTACAATAAGAGAAGACAACCGTGAAACAGACAATACAAAAGGCAAACTAAGTGTATCGGCTGATTATTTCCTGACGTCAAATTCTATGTTTGACTTACTATGTGCAGATACAATAATGGTTGACAGTATGTCAACAATCCTATCATTATTTATATGAATAGACACAGGAAAGGTGAAAAAAACATACAACATGCTGCAAGATCTCATCTCTGCTACACACTTTTTAGAAGATGTGAGTTGTTCACCTTGGGCTTGATTCATTATGGATCTTAACTTAAGAAACTTCTTATTTCAGTCTCCTGGACAAAACCATGTTACAATGCAAGGGGTGCAAATAAGTATTCCGTTTTGCACATAAGTTAAATACTGCCTGTTTTTTCAGGTAGCACACAAATATCAACTTTAAATTTCAGTGCACAAATATGCTATCAAGTATTTGTGTGCTACATGAAAAAACAGTATTCAACTTATGTGCAAAACAGAAAACTAATTTCCACCCCTTGCATTGTAACATGGTTTTGTCCAGGAGACTTAAATAAGAAGTTTCTTAAGTTAAGATCCTTAATGAATCAGGTCCCTCGTTAATTACATTTATATAGTATAAGTAAATAATAAGTTAGCTCTACTGCTCTGACTTTCAGTTGCACATTTAATGCATTATAAAGGGGAGTTAAGGAAGCAGTTTACTATATGCGGTGTATTTTATTAAGTAACTCTGTGCGTTATTTAAACAGGCCACTCTGAGATGGTGCTATCCTTACTTAACTAAGCACTTGCAGGAAGCCTATTAAACATTAATGAAATATGACTCAGACACTAGAGGCGGCAGAGTGAATAATTGGAGAGGTTTATGGACTGACTCGACTTGGAAATAATGTCGCTGATGGAGAAAGTGAGCCATAGCTCGTTGCTTTGGTCCAGAATGTTGTATAAAAGTCTCACCGGGCCACAGGTAAAATAGGGACAGCAAATTGAGGGAAGACACCACATACGGTGTGAACCTGTATCTTATTTAGGGCCAAGTATCAACACTCTGAATTCTTCAGCAGTCATAGTCTAGCATAAGATACTTCATTATAGTACTATATAGTCAAATTCATAGAGAGCTAATGGTTTAGCCAATCACAGTGCTTAGATTTGATGTTAGTAATAAGCCAGATAATACATTTCAGGGACCGCATGGGCAGACCTTTCACGTTCATTCCCTTAATCTCAGTAATACGTTAAGACAATGCATTTAATCAAAGAAAGAGGCACCTATCAGTAATAAATATAGCAACAGGCATTTTAAACAAGTGTTGCAAGCTATAACAAACAGCTGATAATAATGCAGGAAGGAACTAGGGGCTCAGAGCGTGGTTAGCACTTCTGCCTCACAGCACTGGGGTCATGAGTTCGATTCCTGACAATGGCCTTATCTGTGCGGAGTTTGTATGTTTTCCCCGTGTTTGTGTGGGTTTCCTCCGGGTGCTCCGGTTTCCTCCCACACTCCAAAAACATACTGATAGGTTAATTGGCTGCTGTTAAATTGCCCTTAGTCTCTCTCGTTCTGTGTGTGTATATTAGGGGATTTAGATTGTAAGCTCCAATGGGGCAGGGACTGATGTGAATGAGTTCTCTGTACAGCGCTGCGGAATTAGTGGCGCTATATAAATACATAGATGATGATGATGATGATGACTGTTGCCCATCCCTGTGTTTATGTCATTTGTGGAACTAGCTTTTTTCTTATGAGACTCTGTGCAAATCAACAGTGCTCTTTTCCCAGCCAAACAAAGTGATACTTCTGCCTCCTATAATACAATTGTTTCCAATTTAATGAGCTGAGCTACCAACAACCTCTGCTGTCCTCTGCATTGCAAAGATCAAACAAACGTGTCTGAAAACAAACATTTCCCTTCCAGAAATTGAGTTCTTGAAATTAATATTTGCTGCCAATATTTAGAAAAATGATTTATGTTAACTGACTTCTTGTAGTTTGGATGATTGGTAACAGATGGACCATATTTCTCTCTCTGTATTACCTGATACAGTCGCTGTGTGTGGTCAGTATACAGGCATGGACCAAAATCCCCAGTGGTCAGAAGGATGCTCTCCTTTACACTGAACCTCTCACTTTTCTGTGTGTTCATAGTAATGTTTCATTCATTGCAGGCCACTGGGTCTCCCCGCTGGGGGCTGCCACATGTAATAACACTCAGGATTTCCACCTCACTGCTCCATGACTGCTCAACTGAGCCTGCTCCTTGAGAGATGCCTCACAGTCTGCACTGTAAGGGTAAAAGGTGATGGGCAACAAGGTAATTGGACTTTAGAATTAGGAGAATAAGCATCTCCAGTAACCAATACATCTACTGCAGCGAGGGAGAAACCAACGCAGTTATTTCTGTCATTTCATGTTGCATTGACAGTCATCATGTCTGAGTCAATGGGGTATATTTACTAAACTTCGGATTTGAAAAAGTAAAGATGTTGCCTATAGCAACCAATCAGATTCTAGTTATCATTTATTTAGGACATTCTACAAAATGAAAGATAGAATCTGATTGGTTGCTATAGGCAACATCTCCACTTTTTCACACCCGCAGTTTAGTAAATATACCCCCATGTCAATCAATATACCAGACAGCTCAGAATGAATATAACTGTCAGAGCACAGACAGATCCTGGGATAAAGTCCTAGTTCATGAGAAACCTATTACTTTATGTACAAATGTCAGCATCTGTTTTTCCATCACACCCTATGTAAATGCTTTATCTTGTGTGTGAAGATACTGGGTTTTCTGGCCCAATGCTACCCACTTCACGCAGGCTGGCCACCCACGGGTGTCTCTCTATGCCAGGAAGGTCTACTGAGTACCTTCTAGGATTCGTATACTCACTCAGGCAAATGCAGTTAGAAAGTAAAGCAATACATTTACTGTAATAAAAACAATCACTAGATTATTATGTACACACAGTAAATAAATGCCAGACAGGTTTACCACATCATCTGTCCCTTATCCCACTAGCTTAAGGAGTTACAGTCACCTGGCTGTCCAGACTTGACAACCTATGGATCCCTCTACATATCTCGACTCTGGTTGAGAACGACAACTCAAAACCAGATCTTGCACCTTCCAGGAATCAAAACACAGAATGAACACCACCTCTTTCCCTGGAGTGGCTCCTTATATCTAGGGTCAAATTTCCACAGTGCTTTCTCCTCCCTCAGCAAACCCTTGGGTCTCTCTCTCTTTAAACATTGATCATTGCTGGACTAGGGGGTTTGGAGAGGGGAGTGAAGATGAGCTGTGCTTCCACAGAAGCCCCCTGCTGGGATGCAGACAAAACGTCTAGACTAGTCCTATGGAGAACAATGGATACTAATTGGCTTCCCCCACCTCCAAAGATATGGTAGCAGTCAGCCCCTCCTAAAATTAACCCTTTATACTACTTTGTGATGTCACAGGGTCCCCAACTGTTCCATGCTTTCTGTAGAGGAAGGAGTGGGTAGAATGAATGCAGACACCACCTGATACTTACCCATAACCCACCTGGCTTCACTTTAAGGACAATGAATAACAACCTCACTGCCACCAATCAATGTACATATTTACAATGAGCTACAATGCCCCCTTATTCACATGTAATTATACACTGCAGTGGTATTCTGTTGAGCTGGGGAACAAAAGTAAGGGCTATAAAAAGTACATGCTATAATCCACATTTTGTGAGAAACTAGAAACAGGCCGGTTACGGTGTTATCAAACACGTTTCGTCACATTGTGGCTCTCCAGGTCTTACTTGGCAGAAGCCAGAACCTATTTCCAGGTCTATTTGTGGTTTTGTGGCAAGTAGTATAAATAACTTTTTGATACAATATCATTCTTTCAGTTCCGTAAACACAGAGCAGCTGGCTACCTTTTCTGTTTGCGCCATAATAAAAGTGGGAAATCGTTCACAATCGAGGAACATCTTTCAAAATGCACACTTCCTACTAAGTCCTACAATCATTGTAGCCTACTGAGACTATCACTATATAAAGGACTTACTAATAAAATAGGAACACACTATTAAGCTATAGTGATTATTCTCCCATAGGTCAATTAGGCATGCTATAAGGGAAACCCTACCGTTCTGAATAAAAGGAAAAGATTAAGATCACCTCTCCAGTTTATTATATACATCAGTTACGATAAGCAAGGATGATAACAATGGGTGGTACTCGTTATTTCGGCAAGTCTATAACCAACACCGAGTATACAGACAAAAACATTCCGATGACTATAACAGCGACATGAAATAAATGCAGACTTACATTAAAACAGACAGAGAACATTTTCGAAGAGTAAATGCCGTCACTTCAATTTCTCGTCACATAATAGAGCGACACTGAGATTTCTGTACTTAAAGCGGCAGTGGCAGGAGCCTATCCCTAACCCTAACCGTAATCCTAACCCTAATGCTAAATCTAACCCTAATCCTAACCCTAACATAACCCATAACCCTAACACTAACCCTAACCTAAGCCCAAACCTAACCATAACCCTAACCCTAACCCTTAGACTACATTGTCCAGGTCCTGCCATTGCCGCTTTAAATTCTGAAATCTAAATGTTGCTATGTTTTGTGACGTAAAAGTGAAGTGCTGACATGCGCTATGCTCGCAATTTCTATCAGTCTCAATGGCAGTGGCATCGGAAATGTCATCTGTTTGTTTTATTGTAAGTCTGCATTTAATTCATGTCGTTGTTATAGTCACCAGAATTTTTTTGTCTATATACTCGTTGTCGGTAATAGACATGTCGGAATAATGAGTACCACCGGATAAGAATGATAATACTAAATATCTGTGAAAGAGCAATATTCAGTGTACGATTTTTTATGTTATTCTCACTTGCACATCACACATGTTTAATACTTCGCTATTTGTTAACATTAGTTGCACCCAAAATATTAATGACTTACGTATAAAGATTTTGAATTCAAATTTAGAGGATAATTATTTGATGACAACTTTGTCAATTAGAGTATGTTTGTGAGCTGCACAAACTAACTCTTACTGTTCCATACACATACAATTCCTTAAACCTATAAAATTATAGTAATATATAGGAACAAATCATTATAACTATTCTGGGGGGGGGAGGGATCCCTGTCAAAATGATCTCCATATGAAATAATTACAGCTAAAATACAATTCATAGTTTTCAAGAAGGGCACACCGTTAATTACTGTGAGTAGCTTCCATACAGGGATTTAATGAATAAGATCAGAATCTAATATGACTGCTCCCAGTTTTTTAAGAAATAAATGTGCACTGTAAAACTGAACTCTTAACTACATGCAAAGGCATGAATAAGATTATGTTTAGCATTTCAATTTAGGGCATTGGGGATTTTGTAACTTTCCAATGGGACTTGTGAAACTTTAGATCCATACGAATAAGAACTAATAAAAAATGCACCTAGGTTTACATCAAAGTGCATCATTTTGTGGAACGTGATTATTCAAATGATATAAACGGGAGAGAAGAGAGCATGCCTATGGGTGTTTCTTGCAGTGTGGAGGGAGCACAGCCACTCCTCAAAAGGACTTCCTTGTACTAACTCAGAGCAAGTATGAAAGTGCGCCTGTCCAAATTTTTCTGCCCCTCAACACATCCAGCAGGGCGTATTCTAGATTGGGGAGGCCTCTGCCAAGAGTAACGCAGCAGACAGGCACCTGATACGTACAAACAGCAGATATGAACAACGAAGCCCATTGAGACTATGCAGTTTTATTCCTAAAACCTCAGGCCATGTTTCATTTGTGGGTTTTTCTTTTTTCAGAAATAAATTTCCCAACCATATTATTCTCTGCCACCTCTGTTGGATTGCCATTACACCTATCTTGCAAAACTTGCTACCCTCCAGTTTTAGTGTATGTCCTCTGGTTCTAAATCTTCTCTTTCTCTGTAGAATGCTTTCCTCCATTGAATATGAAAGCTTCTAACATGTCTCGTCTCTTCGTTCTGTGTCCCAAGCTGTACATATTGAGGTTCATTAGTCTTTACTAGTAAGTTTGGTGATGTAGACCACTATTTCAATAGCCTTCTTGGCACAATCTCTAATTTATTTGTGATATGGCCCCCAGAACTGAACATAAGGGCTCATGGAAAGTTTGCAGCCCAAACATACATGTAAAATTCCATCCGCAAAATTGTACTCCTAGTTTCATCAAGATATATCTAAAGCATAATGAGACAGGGGTCTCTTCTTTCTGATTGGCTAGAGCGTGAAAAGCTGCTCTGATTGGCTACTTGCATATAGTTCCTAAGTGGGGTAACAATGAACGTCATTGAATCAACCAATCAAGCAGGTCTTGTTCGGTTGCATACGGTTAGGTCATTTGTGTTGCTGCTCTACTAGAAACAATTTGTTTTAACCATTTGATTGCTGAAGATGAAAGAAGAAGGAAAATTAGATGATAGAAAAAGATCCCTCAGCATTCAGGTGTACAATAAAGTGGAAAATGATGAATTGGTGAAACTTTATTTAAAATGTAATAAATTAAAGACTTTAATACTGTACTATATGGCACTACAGGTGCCAGCGGGTCCTAGATACTAGGACATGCTGTCGCTTGTAGTATAACAACCTATCCAACAAGTTTATGGCTGCCAGGGCTTGCTGGAAACAGTAGTGTCATATATTAATATACTATTTTAAACATTTTAACATTATTACCCCAACACCCGCCAACAAAGGGTGTTGATACGACCCCTTTTGCTATCGGAAAGGGGCTGATTTTCCTAAGGGGTGGGCCTGCATTCCCTAGGGAATTCAGACCTCTGTTGAACAGGCTGAGGCTGGTTCCCACTATGAAAGGAATGGGAAAAGCCAAGCCAGTCATAGCCTAGTGCTGGCTGTGGATTTTGCAGGGAGCCCACACATTTTGTACTCCTGCATTAGATGCAACCAGAATAGGCTATACGAGCTGGGGCTTAGTTCACTTTTGGGTGGGAGGGCACGCTGAGTTTTTATTTAATTGTTTTGTGAGCCCCCACAAAACATAGGGAAACAGATGTAGCCGGAGAAGATGCCTAATATCCAAGTCACGATGCCACACTTACGTCCTAACTGTACTTCACCTGCACTTGCATGCCCCCAATCGGCCTCTCTACTTGTGCAAAAATTTTGTCAGTCAACATTCTATGCGTAGTAAAACGCATTGGACTTTTGTGCTCAAATGTTGCACATATGTCAAGGAGGCCCCATAGTATTCTAGATATGGTGTCACCACCTCTTTTTTTCTGCTACTAATTCCTTTTCCTACATAACCTAGCATAACTGGATTTGCCACATCGTCTGACAACCTTTCAGTCACCTGAAATAGTGACCCTTAGGATCCTTCTCTTCTTCATTATCTGCCATTTTTGTACTATTAATACTATATTCTGCCTGTGGACTTTTGAGACCCAAGGGCATGATTTTGGTTTTATTGGCACGACACGGTAGTTGCCACACTTTTGACCATTCCACTAATCCTCCCTGGTGTGTGTACTACTACTATTAGATATTTTTTTACATCAGTCTTCAATGTGGGACAATGTCAAATGCTTTACTAAGGTGTGTTGGGTGGACCATCTAGGTAGAACGATGCAAAGCCATGAAGTCATGCATTGAGCATGGCGTGCTCTTCATACAGGAGGCTCTCTGCATCAACTTCTCCCAACTCCCACATTGGTCACCAGCTGCTACTGGTGCCTCATTGACTATATCTGGGCATTGATTCTGTATTCTACCGTTGAACAGACCAGCAGGATGTACCAAGTTTTCTAACCACTGTATATTGACAATGTTTAAAACAAAGATCAGTTCGGTTTTGATGTGTCTCGCTAAGCTAACCCATGAAGAGTGCTACTTATAAAGATCAGAAGGGGATGGATCCCTAGAGGCCTCTATTAAAATGAGTGCATCACAGCTCAGAGCAATTTGGTTTGGATTTCACATTCCGTGGATATTAAATCTGTTTTTATCAATGCGGCAGAAACACTATCCACCTTCCCTCATTCTCCAAATAGCTTTTAATAAGAAAAAGATGGATTGCAGGCTATTGTTTTAAAGTCTCAAACACCCTTCTTTTTAGCTTCCCTTCACTTCTTTCCTCTGTCTCCTGCCCACCCGTTGCCTATCTCATCCTTCTCCTTGTCTCTGCTTTTTCCATGTGTTCTCTTTGATACAATGTCTTTATTTCCTCAACAAATGGTTCCATCCTAACCCCCTATTCTGTCATTATCAAAGGGGCCCTTTCATCAAGCTCTCTATTTCTTTGAGAAGGCAATTTTCAGTTAATTCAAATGATTCTGCGGCTGCACTTGACTCTCCAAGATAATTACGTATTTATTTGCAACGTAGTAATGAACACCACAATGTTTTCCGGACCAGAGCGGTCCTTCGCCGGAAGATTTTTTTTTATTGCGTGTTCCAGGAGAAAAAATGGATGCCTGCAGGGTGAGTTGCTAATTGCAACATATAACTATTTTTTAAAGAAGGATGTCCCTAATGCAACACTGGTTTCTAGATTTCCTTCCAGTTTTCAGTTCTCCTCTGTGCTTTCTGCAGACATGTATATTAAGTGTAGCCCTGTGTCGGGGACGGGTAAAATATTAAGCAAAACAATTTTATTTAAAAATAAAAGTGCACAAAACTCGGAAACTGATGCTAAAGTTTAAGGAGTTTATTCAAATCAGGGTTTGACATACTACAAACCAAGAAATACTCAGCGGGCGCACATTTAAATCAGGGTCCTAAAGGTTGCAAGACAAGAAATGCTCTGCTGAAGATAATCGATTTTGCCTCTTATAAGATGGTGTAGTACAGTAATTCCATGCATATTATTGTAAAGTTAATTGGAAGAACTTCACTGACTAGTAAATCAGAGACGCTGAGGTCTGCAAATATTCTAAGAAGAATTTGATACAGGAAAGTTAGTATCTTTCGCCAGAGAATGATAGAAGCCAGTGTTTCGTTAGAGGTTTGATAAATTCATATTAAAGGTTTATATCTCACTTACACTCAGACAGACAGTACCACGCATGTTATAAGTACTTATCGTATGTCCAGCACACATACCATTCTCTACACTGGTCTGCATTGTTTTGTTTTTCCTAATTGAATTTAATCTGCCTTTTGCCTGTTTTGTCAACTTTGTTCTATTCCTTATTATAATTATTTGTTTTTCTCCCCCATCTTTTCAGTGTGCTATTTCTCCTCGGTACACGCTGGAGCTGTGCCCAGGAATAAATCCGCTCCCTCCGCTCTGTTTCTCAGTGGCTGCCTATTGATTGAACATAAAATCTGGCAGCGGAGTACAGTCAGGGTGACCTCTGTACTCTGCATACCGCTGGAGCAGCGAGGGTTAACAGGCGCACACATCCACACGAACAAGCTCTCATCTACTCACCATCAGCATCTCGCTGGTCAGTGAATTCACCAGGTCTGACACTGATGAGCGCTGGTCCGTTTTTCGCTCGCTGTCGTCTGGCTGCGCTTGTCCTGGCCCCGCTGTAGTGTTGCCGGTTTTGGCACCTGCTGGTAATCTTAAAGAAGAAAGAGAAAGAGATGTGTTAAAAACGTTGCGTTAAAAACAACTGGACGTGGCCTGGAAAATGGATGTATGGAGGCAAGTGTCTGCCATTCATCTCGAGAGGGTATTGGAATTTGCCCAAGTGGACCTTTCACATTAAACTAAACATTCCGTGACATTTAGCAGACTTATTGAAAGCCCTCTAAGTACTGTAGTTAAGGGGGCTGCATAAGCCAGTTATTCCCGCAGTTATAGGTCAGTCAATTTGCCTCTAGCTCTTTGGAAAAGGAATTATGAGTAATTGTAGAATGCTACATGCTTTATATAGAATATGTTTATACCAAGAGAAAAATGGTTTGCATGATAATAATTCTCAGGAAATGCGCAGATATTGAGGACGTTCTATCCCTTATTTATCTGTCAAGGTTTGTTAAGTCAGTCAGTGCCCAAGCAGTCATGCACACATGACTGACTATTAAGGATTTACTGATATAACAAACCCTAGAGGCTTCTCTAGCATTTGTAGACATGGCTGCTCCGAAGCTAAGGCCCTGTGTTGGCTGCATCTATTAAGTTTACTCTCCCATACTGGAGCTCAGCATGGTCTGTGTTTCTGTATGTTCTATCCAGAGGTCAGGCTCAGCTGTCCAGTACAGCAAGTCAAATATCCACAGTAAAATTAAAGATTGACATCTAATGATGTGCTGTTTGTGGAAAAATTCAAACTTACAGACATTTCAAGGTTTATTCCTAATGCATATAGTTCATTTCAATAGAGAGATATCTATCTATCTATCTGTCTATCTATCTATCTATCTTATAAAGAGATGAGTCTATTTTTATTATTTATAACATACTTAAACTATTGTGGGCTTTATAACGGGGACCTGTCACCCTACATAAATCATGATGCTATATAAGTATTTACGTAGAGTAGAGAAACTTACAATTTAGACAACTGCAAATCTTACAGGTAAACTACTTTAATAACTTTGGTTACCTCTGGAGACAAATTGGTCTCTTCTTTTTCATTTGCATGCAATGACTGTGTCAAATTAGCCAGCTACATAACTAAAGTAACTGCATAACATCATAGATAGGTAGACTAATAAAGTGGTTTGTGTAAGCTAGAGTTGAGCAATCACTGGCTATTCAAACTATAAACCCTAGTGTGCTTTATCCAGTTAGATGACCAAGTATATTCAGAGTTGCAATGGTCTAAGCTAATGGTTTGTGATAACTATCTTTTATGGGACTATGTGGGTTGTTGAGATGTAAAACTAAATACTAGGGCAGTGGATCCCAAACTTTCTCAGTTCAAGGCACCCTTAGGGACTCCATAAATTTTTTCAAGGCACCCTTAAGCCAAAATTACCAAGTAGTCCACAGGCCCTGTCTGGTGCACCGTTTGGAAACCACTGTACTAGGGGTATATTTAATAATCTGTGGGTTTTAAAAGTGGAGATGTTGCCTATAGCAACCAATCAGATTCTAGCTGTCATTTTGTAGAATGTACTAACTAAATGATAACTAGATTCTGATTGGTTGCTATAGGCAACATCTCCAATTTTTCAAACCCGCAGTTTAGTAAGTATACCTTTAGGATTGAGAACTAGCCTCTTCCACTGGGTGGGACCTTAATAACATGGCAACATAGCCCTTCCGGTAGTTAAATAATGCAGGGCATATATATGTATTTAATTACATATGTATGCATAGTGAGAAAACCATCCATGTTTGCAAAGACAAAATGGATGGTTTTGGGAAGTACTTTGAGAAGGTCTCTTGGGTTCCAAAGTCCTCCTGAAAGGGAAAGAGTGAAGTGAGGAAGCAGAGGTTAGACACTGGTGAGGAGGCCAGCAGAGACATCATTAATATTAAAGGATGGAAGGACAGAAGCAGCAGTCCCTGCATGCAGAGCAGAAGCACATTAAGAGAAGAACAGAGAACAGCTTATACAGTGAATACAGAACAAGAGAAAGAGACAAGGGGTTACACAAAAATATTCGGATTCAGCACTGGTGAGTCACAAAGCCAACGGCTAAAAGGATCTCTGCCCTGTTAAAAATCTAGGCGAATGAAGAAGAGTTGGGGAGGGAGGGGTATAAAAGCAGTGAGAAGTGGGGGGGGGGGGGGGAGATGCACAGACAGCTGTGTGTGAGAGAGGTCAAAGTTAGTGAATACAATGACCGGCATGAAGCCGGTGAGGTAGAGAGCGGACAGGGAGAAAGCAGCAGACATACATGTTAACATTGTGGAAGCAACAATCAAGGCTGCAAAACAAAAGACATATTTAATATGAAGGGTATATACAGAAAATACTCATGTAAAACCCTTTGGTCTAAAAAATGCATTCCTTTATAAAATTCCTACTTTCAACATTCTGTTTCCCATGCTTTGATTAATCTAGACCAATGCTACAGACATTTCTGATGAGGGATGGCTAATGATGGCTGTTTGAGCCGTGCTCCCTGGGAGTTGGTAGATTTACATTCAAGATCCGCAAACTAGGCCAGTGTGTGCGTCGTCAGTGGTCTAGTGGGGTTTTGTAAGTACATTTAGATTTTTTGGGAGGGATTGGCATCCGCGCTGTTATGAATTATAAATTAGCATTTGCAAGCTGTTGGAATTGTAAGAAAACAGAGCAAAGAGACATGGAAAAATTCCAATTATAGAGTGTCATCTATAGAGCAGGGGGAGAATTAACTGTGAGGAATGTGGGGATCAGGCACAAAGAGGCTGGGGCACGTGACACACATACACTAATAAAGACCTCACTGCACAATCGGACACACAGAACATTCCAGCCTTGAAGCATTCGACCGCCTTTGTTGTGAAGACGAGGCCCGCTCACGGCACACACACACACCACCTCCTAGCAATTTGCTTAACAGCTTTGCCTGTTCCATGTGCATAGCCATGCATGTCCACCTGTGTGTATTACATATATAAACATCAGTGCCTGTCAAGTTGTATATATGCTGAATTCACACATCTGTGTGTGTGTTATACTGTATAGCTTGGTGTATAGTTTGAATGATGTCACTGAATATGTAAGTATGATGTCATATCATTTAGATCTAAGCAGCTGAGTGTTTTGTATCAGTGACACTAACAGCAATTTACATACAAATGGTAGAACATGTAAGGTCTGCAAGTACCGTTGTAATGTAAGAAATCAGCAGTCATAAGCCATTTGTACATGATGGTGGCAGACTTGGCATGATTGGGAGTGGCATATACTGTACATGTCAGGCTTAGAGAGTTTCATATATAATCTATATTAGAACCTCACTTGTTGTATGATTCATTACTTAAAGGACACCTCTTGTGAGTAACCGCTTGTGAACAGCTGAGTAGGTATCTCGGTCTCAAACAATGGGCAGCTCTATGCTTGATATTTGCCACTACCACTTAGAATGATGGACCACAGTTTCATGCGCTGACAGTCATCAGTGCCTACTCCCCGCTTTATCACAGCAACAGCTAGCAGAGGCCAATCACGTGGCTCCCTTTCACACAGGGTGAGGATAGAAGGAGCCACATGACAGATATTTTTTTCACACGTTACCGCTTCTGCACTTGACTTGCAGTCATGGTGTGTTTGGCGTGAAAACTCCACAGTAGCTGCATCCATATAAATTTTCTTTTGCTTTGTTTCGAAATCAAGCATTTGGAAACCCTTTTCCTGACACCTTGGGTCTGATTCATTAAGGAAAGTAAGGCAAAAAAATGAGTAAGTTTTCTCCTAAACAAAACCATGTTACAATGCAAGGGGTGTATATTAGTTTATTATTTTGCACATAAGTTAAATACTGGCTGTTTTTTTCATGTAGCACACAAATACATGATGGCTTTATTTGTACACTGAAATTTAAAGTCGATCTAGGACAGGTCCTATCCAGCTATAAATCTGTGCCCACATTTTAAATTTACTTCCGCCTCCAACGCAACATGGTTTTGACCAGGTGAAAAGTTACTCATTATTTTTTTTTGCTTTACTTTCCTTGAATCAGGCTCCTTGTGTTTACCCCTGCTTTGAAATTGTACACATTTTATTTTCTTATATCCGCAAATCAAGATGGACTTATTCAGGAACTCTTGCCACGGACCCACACAAAAACACTGTAGTGTGAAATGTAAAAAAATAAATAAATTTATTTACAAATAAAAACCAGATAGCAATTAATTCCATAAGTATTCACCCCTATGTTTTAATACCTGATAGAAACACCTTTAGCCGCAATTAAAGCTAAGAGCCTAGCTGTCTCTACCAACTTTCCACATCTGAACACTGTGATTTTCACCCAATCCGCTTTTGCAATACTGCTTGAGTTCCATCAGGTTGGATGTTGACCTTTGGTAAAAAGCAATTTTCAAATAATTCCGCAGGTTCTCGATGGGATTGAGGTGTGGGTTTGGACATTGATTTTTTTTTTGCATTAGGGTCACTCAAATGTGGCTTTTGCTGTATGCATTGGGACATTGTGCTGGAATATAAAGCTTCTCCTAAGTCTTAGGTCGTCCGCTCACTGCAGCACATTTTCCTCTAAGATTTGTCTATATCCGGCTCCATCCATTCTGCCATTTATTTTTAAAAGTCACTGACGCAGAGGAGCATTCCCATAGAATTATGCTTTGCCACAGTAATTCACAGATGGAATTTATGTTCTTCGAATGATGATGGCTCTAATGTGGAGGCTAGAAAGTTCAATCTTGGTATCATCAGATCATAGACACTTGTCATACTGGTCTCCAACATGACTTCTTATATACACTAGGTGACGTTTTCAACAATGGTTTTCTTTTTGTCCCACTCTCTTCAATTTAGAAGTACCCAGGATATTGTCTCAAAGATTGCTCCTTCAATCCCAGCTTTGGAAGACTGTCACCCTGTCAGATATGCGCTACACCTCTCAGTGACTTTCCTAAAAAGTTGACCTTCTTACATAGATGCTCAGTTTGGGAGGACAGATTGTTCAAGACATATTCACAGTTGTACCATATTTTCTCCATTTTTTTTATAACGCACTAGATAGTGCTGAACGGGTTAATACAAGTCTTTCAAATCTTCGTATATCCTTTCCTTAGATGATGCATTTCTCAGATTTCTTTTGGTTTTCATGATGAAGCTCTTGTTTAGAAATTAACTTACCATCTTTGGGACCTCACTTAGGTATGGTTATTTTCAAATGAATGTTATGCAGGTGGACACCAGTGACCTCTGAAGACAACTGATGTCAATTTGAGTGTATTTTAGCAACGAGTGATAATTATTTTTCACTTGACATTGTATATTGTGTTGCTCCATGTGGTCATTTCTGAATGAATCCATTATAATGTCATGTTGTAAGAGAAAAATGTGAAAAACGTCAAAGGGGTGAATATATTTTATAGCCCCTGTATGTGGCATGTAGTGGTATAGGCAGAACTGACATCATTTGTGGCACATCAGGACCAGAACTGTCAACTTGCAGGCCAGTGAGCATGTGCAACTCTCAGTAAAACCAAAGGACATTTTTGAGCTTGGCGTACCTCTACTGCTGGGGAAACTGTGGTCACAAAAATCCTTTGTCCTGCTGTATTCTTGGCAGCAAATCAGAGTTCCTATAAGTGAATGTATTGGATGGATGTACTATAATATTTGCTTTAATACCAATACATTCTAGCCCACACTGGCCTGCTCTGCTTTGGTGCATTCCAGAGTACTTGTGAGTTTCGTGTGCATGCCCTAGAAGACGAAACTCCTGTGAATATCCTCAGCATATGATGTTTACACTGATTGAAATGCCAGAAACAGAACCCGACTCTCATCATCATCATCATGACATTTATTTATATAGCGCCACCAATTCCGCAGCGCTGTACAGAGAATATTTGTCATTTTCATCATTCCCTGCTCCATTGGAGCTTACAGTCTAAATTCCCTAACACACACACACACACACACACACACACACACACACGCGCGCACACACACACACACACACTAGTGTTAACTTTTGTTAGCAGTCAATTAACCTACCAGTATGTGTTTGGAGTGTGTGGGGAAACCGGAGTACCCGGAGGAAACTCACGCAAACACAGGAGAACATACAAACTCCTCACAAGTAAAGGGAATCGAACTCATGACCCCAGTGCTGTGAGGCCGATATATCGAGACACATTGCTTGCTGTGGCTATATTGGTACATAAATAACAATATATACAATGGGATCATTAGACTCTCCTAAATCAAAATTAGCAAATGAACACTGGCCCTGTCCATTTCTGGAAACAAACTATTGTGATCTCACAAATGTGGTAAACTGGCCGGCAGTCCGGATCCAGCGGTCTCGGAAAATCCCTCTGGGCAGCGCACATGTATCCTCTCCCAGCTAGAAATGGATAAAGAACTAATTTGTAGTTTACCTCGGCAGATTCCTGCTGACGAACATGTTCACATTGTCTTCCAGACGCTGAACAGCAGCTGCTGAATGCTACCGGGCTGTCTGCTCAAAACAAGCAGCTCCCAGCTTTCTAAGCATAGCTAATGGGCCTTCTCTTCTACTTCTATACTTGTAAGCAAATCAGTTGTCTGCTATGCAGTACATCGCAACAAAACATGTGCACGGGTTAAGTGTATTACTCTCTACTGGAAAAGGAGTCTCCTGGGACCAGATCAGCTCAAAGGCATAGTAAAAGTTTTTAGAAATTAAACCTGCGGTGAACCTACAGGCGGGTCATACTGTGACTTGTCGCTTCACAACTGGGCAACTGGTTGCATAGATCTGAGCATAGCACAGAGGAATAGATAAAGGAGAAGGATACTGGACGTGGTGAATGAAATTCATTAACGGGATATACAGTCACCCTCAGAAACAGTACTAGAAGCCGAATATTTTATTTACCTTGTCAGTCTTAGTTACAGTCTCCAGTCTCTGCCATCTATTTTGCTGATCTGCATAGTTTTATAGTTCTCAAAGCAGTTATACACAGCAAGAACTAAACACCCTCAAGCCATATACAGCCTGCCTCTGGATATAGTTCTAGTTCCAAGGCACTCGCATAGGTTAATCCAGGAGCTACCCCAAACACAAAAGAAAGGTAATTTAACTTGTATACTCCAGTGTATAGCCTCATTTGCGTACTATTACATAGTTTGTCACATATTGCGCAAAATTAAATTTAATTCGACTTTGCAACGTGGCAAAATTTTGCAATAAAAAATTGTTTTGCGGTAATGCATCTTTTTTAGTATTTGTAAAAATTCAGTTACATTTCATTTTACATTACACACTCACAATTCTATGGTGATGTTTTGTTTTGATTGCTAGGCACATAAGTAGTGTTACAACATCTGTATGGTTTATACATACATTGCATTCTCCATATCATCATCATCACCATTTATTTATATAGCGCTACTAATTCCGCAGCGCTGTACAGAGAACTCATTCACATCAGTCCCTGCCCCATTGGAGCTTACAGTCTTAATTCCCTAACACACACACACACACACACACACACACACAGAGAGAGGGATACAGACAGACAGACAGAGAGGGAGAGACTAGGGTCAATTTTGATAGCAGCCAATTAACCTACTAGTATGTTTTTGGACTGTGGGAGGAAACCGGAGCACCCGGAGGAAACCCACGCAAACACAGGGAGAACATACAAACTCCACACAGATAAGGCCATGGTCAGGAATCGAACTCATGACCCCAGTGCTGTGAGGCAGACGTGCTAACCACTAGGCAGATGCAAGTTGTGCAGACTAGGGATGCCTAAACACATTAAGGCTGGGTACACACTATACAAAATTTCTCCTCATGTGATATCCTTTACGATTTTACCAACAATTAAAAAAAAAAAAAAAAATCCAGATCAGCATGCCGATTGATGTGTACACACTAAACACATTTTACACGGTTTACCTTCAGATCTGTGATCTTCATCTGGCATAACCATCGGCTGAAAAGATTGTGACTCTGCGCACTCCATAGAGATCTATGGACACTGTCGGTCGTGTGTGCACACACATTGCAGAATTGGAACGACCTTGTTCCATTGTTGAACAACATTTTTAGTCCGGTTTAAAAATCAAATTAAACGATACAATGTGCTTTGGATCGATAATTGTTTATTAAGCGTACACACCGTAACGCAGGAGTCCTAAGGCGAGCTCAGGGAGGACAGAAACCTCCCGTGGAGCAGAAGGGCAAAAGCAAATATCAAGCCGAATGGTCGTTGTGCTTTATTGGCCCGATAGTCAGTTAAAAACACTGCATGGTGTACCCAGCCTCACTAATCACCAGGTAGCAATTAAGACCACTATGCAGACTGGAATGGGCCACTCCAATTTTATGTGGTCTTAATCAGCACTGCATTTTATAGTAATTGTTGCCTGACGAACTGCGTGTGCATATAGGCATCTGAGGTAGAGGGAGCCGTAGCAGGCAACATGTCTGGCCAAACTCATCCAATTGGAAAATGAGTCACCAGGTCTTACAGTGACAGCCTCCGCCTCCCCATCCTCAGTACTGTGACAGCAGAGCATGAGGGCACGGGGGGAGAGGCAAAACTTTTGCCAATTACAGAATTTAGTGAGGACAGTTAGGTTTTTGGAAATATAAGCACTGAAAGTATAGGTGGGAGGGAAGGGTCTTTGCAAACATACATTTTTAGTGGCTGGTGGTAAGAATAAGGTCCTTCTTTCCAAACCACACCTAACAATAAGGACTGAAAATTATTAACAGGAGACCACCTTGAACCAGGGCAACTATAGAAAATGAATATTCTATGACTATATTACAATGGATCCTTGTTAACATGACACAGTTACTTGTTAGTCATCCTGATAAAGTTATTAGGCAGCACTTTGCTATGTATGACTATAGATACTACATCTTAGCATTGCAGCAAAATACAACACTTCCAAATTAAATGTAATTAAGAAGTTCTGTAATGAAGTCTGCATAGAACAAGCATTTCTCATGGTATATTCAAATAGAAAAATACCAACAGAGAATACTAAACATTCTGTGGTACATAATCTAAGATGGGTTAAAGCATCTGCCCCAAAACTTCCTTTTTCTTAAAACTCAACCCTAGTAGCATGTTGACTCAATAATCCCACAGCCACATGTGAGTTTTATTTCTGGCAGCTCACTACTCCCTGGGTGACTGCAGAACAATTTAAAAAGTAACGCATGCTAAGCATTGGTATTGACAACTTGTCAATGGTGTTGATTGGACAGTTGCGGGGATGGAGTGTGATTGAGGAAATATAACAATGTTGGAGAGTTTCTTTAAATAAAACACATTGAGTGACCTTTATTAGCTGCTATATATTTATGTCTGGTGTCATATTCTTTACAGAAGGCAATCAATAGACTTTCTAATGAAATCAATAGGCTTCCTAACATATGGCGTAACATTCAATATAATTTAGGCACACAGTTTAATCACAATAGTAATTATATTAGCGTGGTGGTTGTCACGCTCCTCTCTAGTATATTACCTGTTCATCACAGGCTATACTTCTCATCAGCAGCTATATCATAACTTTTATCGTGTCCTATATCTCCCACAATGCAGTGCTGCTCCCAATGCCTTTCTAAACATAGGGACGCTATCACCAATAATTGTGTAAAATGGGACTTTAAACACTTGCATTGCTGTCACCTTTTCGTGTGGATAATTGCTTGCAAAAAAAAATAATATTTATTTTACGGTTTAATATGTCTGTATAATGTTCTTTCACTCATGCAGATGCGTATAGGTAATTATGGAACTGTCACGACAGTGATGTGTCTCAGTGCTGTAAGAAAATATAGTTCCCTAAGAAAATCCTGCTGCTCCTGAGTGTACAGGACTCGTGTCTTTGTTATATAACCGAGCTCAGACATAGAAATCCTGAGCACACTGTGGGTCATAGGTGCCAGCATCATCTCGGTATGGATAATTAAAAAGCACCTATAGGAATGCACATTGATTCCATGATCTCGTGCATCAAATCCCTCAATCACGCAAAGGATTGGAGTAAAGGGTTACAGCTTTAGCATAATCCTTTGACGTTTCATGTAGAAAATCTCCCAGGATTACAAGCAGGTTTGGTCAACCATGCACATTAATAAGCAATTAGCAGCGAATCTCCAACTAGAACTTAACTCACTGTGCACTGAAATTGCAATGTGCAAAAATATGTTTTGGAAAAATAGCAAATCCAGAATTACTGGGAGGTCAGTGGTGATTATACATCATCCCTACTGTACATAGATGCCCTGATTACAAAGAGCATTATCTACATATGTTGACTTCAGCAACAGTATCCAGGGCCCTTTTAACAACATTTGGGGCCCCCGGGCAAAGCAGTGCACCAGGGCCCCTATATATATATAAAAAATAAAAATAAATGATTATATATATGGGCCTTGCAGCCCAGGGAGCCCGTCAGAGGCAGCGAGAGAAAAAAGTTCCTGAAAAAAAAAAGAAGAAAATACTTACCTTGCTCTTAGCTGGCGATCCGGCTCCCTCCCTGGTCTCCTCCTCCGTGCTGCGCTCCGCAATGGATGTCGGGTGGGCGTAATGACGTCACGACCGACATGCACTGCGAGCGCCACATGGAGGAGGAGACCAGGAAGGGAGCTGGATAGCCAGCTGAGAGCAAGGTAAGTATTGTCTTCTTCTTTTTTTCAGGAACTTTTTTTTTTCAGCTGCCTCTGACGGCCCCCCTGGGCTGCAGGGCCCACGGGCACCTGCCCATCGTGCCCTATGGAAGAGACGGCCCTGACAGTATCCAGAGGAGATGATCACTGGCATTAATAGCAGGAGATTAAAGTTGGGTACACTGCATCTGTTGATTTGTTTTTCTAAACTTCCTAACAATCACGATTAACGATGGAACGATGCCGGGCAAATGGGCAAATGTGGAAGGGTGTACTTACTCACCACCAGCAGTGTAGGCAGATCTCTGTACAGTGTACGGAGCCACGATCTTTTCAGCAGATGCTTAAGACAGATGAGGAGCACAGATCTGAAGGTAAATTGTGTAAGTGTGTACACAGGAATCTGCATGATCATCGGGACTTTCAGTCGTTGGTGAACGCGTTACAGAAATTGCATCTAAAATAAGATTGGAGTACACCCAGTTTAAGATGCTTTGTGGGAGTCGATGTCTTTAGAAGCTGTTTCAGGATAGTGTTAGGATTATTGTGCTCACAATTTGCTGGTTTATATTAAAAAAAAAAAGTAATTCATCGGCAGCTCTTAATTCCCTGGCATACAGCAGAGACTAGAGCCTGTGCAACAAACCTTTATCCATGTCTTTCATATTATTCATAACTAGGACTTAGGTTCTGCATAATACAAATCAGAAACTCCTTTATTCATATGCAGATTGATTTTAACTATTAATACTATGCAATGTACATAATTGCTGTATTACTTAAAGCAGGGGTGTGCCTAGCCATTCTGGTGCCCTTTCTCTACCTTTACACAAAGTGCCATAAATATTTCTATAGGAGCTGCATGAGTGGCTGTAATTTTTAGGCATTCTTAGAACTACCAATAGGGTAATTATCAACAGTTTATTTTGATTTTTAAATGAATTTCATTCATTTTGCTACACACCCAAACCATGATGCCTACACAACTGCCTCATTTTGGGAAAAACTAAATGTAATTAGGAAGAGAAACTTGTTTGTATCCCAATTGTAAAGCTCTACGGAATATGTTGGCCCATTATAAATAAATGATGATGATCAACATTTAAATGAGTTTAACAGTGTATCATATCCTTAAATAAATCACTAATGAAAATTATGCCATTGAACTGGTTGTCACTGTCGAAACCCAGGATGGACAATCATTGTAGCGGTGACATCTGCAGGCTATAGGGAGGAACTACACTAAATAATAAAAAATAAAAATATGTTACAATTTAACAACATTGTATATTTAAGCAAGGCTGGTGCCCAAATTTCGATAAGCAAAAGTGCACTAACAGATTTTCTTTTAATGATAAGAATAATGATAATTAGAATGAAACTGAAACCTGTCCTGAAGCAATTCTGCTCTCCTTTGTACATATGAGGTTATTCCACTTCATGTATCTGCAATTTTTACTATGTAAGAAGCAGGGAGCTAGAAAAAGTCAACCATCAAAGAATATTGTTAGGTCAGGAGATGAGGTCGGTGGTAGTCAAATTTACGATGGCGATTATTTCGACAAGGCTTCGTTCGACAATAAAATGCCGAAGGTGATTATAGCGACATTGAAAAATTCAGACTTGCCTAGTAAGTGACATGTTTAATTTCCGACCTCCCTTTGCTAAAGAGTGTCAACAGAAGCTGCAAGCCATTTGGAGTGACGACATTAAAACACGCAACAGTTAATATGGGGTCATTAAGGGGGCAGTGAGTGGACCCGCCGCCTGTCTAATCTGTAAGCCTTACTACTAAAAAAATAAAAAAATAGAAAAATAGAGTGCAGGTGCTTGGTATAAACACTACTAACCTGGGCAGTGCTGCCTGTAAAGACATTGCCATTTCAAGTCTGCCCTGCAAAGCCGCCGAATATCAGTGACTTGCAGAATGTGCAGATTGATGCATTTACCCCCTGACTGTTGCTTACCACATAAGCCAAGTAACGTTTTAGCCAGAGGGGGCTTATTCTGCAGGCAGAGGGGGTTGGTTAGAATACAGGTGAAACCTTCCTCTGTAAACTCACACCTTTGATAGCAAACCTAGAAAATTTGCTAAGGATATTTTAGCTTTCTATGGATATTGTCTTTGTAAGAAATAACATATGTAGCTATGAATTAGTAGATAATTGAGGTGATGAATTGGCAGCACGGTGGCGTAGTGGTTAGCACTTCTGCCTTACAGCACTGGGGTCATGAGTTCAATTCCCAACCATGGCCTTATCTGTGAGGAGTTTGTATGTTCTCCCTGTGTTTGCGTGGGTTTCCTCCTAGTGCTCCGGTTTCCTCTCACACTCCAAAAACATACTGGTAGGTTAATTGGCTGCTAACAAATTGACCCTAGTCTGTCTCTGTGTGTGTGTGTGTGTGTGTATGTTAGGGAATTTAGACTGTAAGCTCCAATGGGGAACGGACTGATGTGAGTGAGTTCTCTGTACAGCGCTGCGGAATTAGTGGCGCTATATAAATAAATGGTGATGATGAATACAGGGAATGAATTGCCATTTATGGGGTAATGAAGGATTTTATTTTTAGTGAAGTTTAAATCACAATGGTCTTGAACATGACATAACAAGGTTAGGATTTTAGTTGTCAAGGACATTCTTCTCCGTTCTTATTGGGTCCTTGGTTGACTATAACAAGTGTAGTCAACACATTCATCGAAAGGGCTAATTGTCTGTATTTTTATACTTCCATTAATATATCTAAATGTATGAATCTTCATGGATCAAAATCTTATAATATCACTGAAGCTGTGAAAAGAATTAACACCCATAACTCTTTGGGGAAATACGTCACACAGTTCACTTATACAGGATCTAGATTAAGTTTTGTTGTATTTTTTATTTTTTTTATCATTTGGAAGATATGTGTGACAGACTATGGTTCAATGACAGCATTACCGTGTTAATATATGTAGCGTGGAATAGGGAGAATAAAAATAACCTTAGAGTGAAAATTGCACCACTTAATTAACACGGTGCTAACTTGAAGAAGCGTTACCAGTTACATGTCTGCATTTATTTTCACACTTTGCAGCCGGAGATGATTTAACTAGAAAGTTCCCATTGGGAGAGGGCCACGATTCGAAACATCTTAATCTGTCCTCTTTTAATATCTATTCCCTATGATTGTAATAGGCAGAGTAATTTAAAATTTGGTCCGTGGTATAAATACTCCAGCCAAAAGAAGAAAAGTCCTAGCTTATATAAATAAATTAAACTCTGAAATAATATCTCTTCCAGAGACACTCCTCACGGACTTGGAGCATGAGAAACAAAATATGTTTAAGCAACAGATTATTGGTTACTCTTCTTATTCTTTCAAGACCAGAGGAGAAGCAATACTAGAGGGCAAAGGTGTTCCTATTACTGTTCGTAGCTGTAAAGTGGACTCTGAAGGTTGATATATTATTTTAGAGGTCTCTATAGTAGGGGACTGAAATATCTTTTTTGCAATTTATATGCATCTACAGTTTTACAAAAACTCTTTTATCTAAATATTATTGATAAGTTATATGCCCAGTTAGATTCTCGAATAATTTTAGGGCGAGATTTTAATATCATTTCCTCTCCTCTACTAGATAGGCAAAGGTCATCCCCAGGACAGCCGCGCAGATATAAAGTTGGTATTAAGTATGTGGAACAGCAGTTACAGCTTTTAGACATCTGGAGATTACGGCTTCCAACTGAATTAGAATATACAAAGCATTCTGCAATTTATAAGACTTTTTCTAGGATAGATTACTTTTTAGTTTCTAAGTCATTGGTTACTCACACCATCGAGGCAGGAGTTGAACCTATTAGTCTATCAGACCACGCTTCAAAAGTGTTTTTTTCTGCTCCTAATATAGGCAAATACAGACAATTGCACCTGCCTTCCCATATAGCCTCCTCCCAGCAATTTAATAATATATTGGATGAGTAGACTATTTTCAAATTAATTGCAGGGTGATAGGTCTCCTATTATGATCACATCTCTTAGGAATGCACATGGCGAACTGAAATATGCTGGAGAAGATTTTTTTAATGTTTTTAAATCTTTGTACAAGAAGCTTTACTCACAGTGGCTAAGTGGTTAGCACCTCTGCCTCACAGCACTGGGGTCATGAGTTCAATTCCCGACCATGGCCTTATCTGTGTGGAGTTTGTATGTTCTCCCTGTGTTTGTGTGGGCTTCCACGGGTGCTCCGGTTTCCTCCCACACTCCAAAAACATTAACTAGTAGGTTAATTGGCTGCTATCAAAATTGACCCTAGTCTCTCTTTCTCTGTATGTGTGTATGTTAGGGAATTTAGACTGTAAGCTCCAATGGGGCAGTGACTGATGTGAGTGAGCTCTCTGTACAGTGCTGCGGAATTAGTGGCGCTATATAAATAAATGATGATGATGAAGGAAGACCTTAATGTAACCATTAAAGATAAAGTTTTTGGAATCAGATTAGTCTGCCAAGCTTAATGTGCAGCCTAGCCTTATTGAGCTGATATCCGAGGAAGGAAGTAATTGTGGCCATTAAACATTTAAACCCTAATAAGGGGGAATTCTACAAAATCTTGTTGCCTATTTCTAAAACTTTGCAGGCCTTCTATAATGCTCTAATTTCTGTTGACAACCTTCCCTTACATTTTAACACTGCCATTATTAGAGTCTTACCTAAAAGCTGGCAGAGACTTAGAACTTCCAAGGTCATGTAGACCAATTTTACTTCTAAATACTGATTACAAGTTGTTAACGAAAATTTTGGCAGAACACCTGAAAGTATTACTACTATGTATTATACATGGTGACTAGACTGGATTTATCTGGGGTAGAAACTTGGTTTCAAATATTAGGAAGGCTATTGCTGTAGCTTGATCTGAGTGGGGGTTGAGTGGGGATGGTCCTGAATTTTTACTTTCTTTAGATGCCGAAAAGGCTTTCGATATGGTGGTTTGGGATCATCTCTACGAAAACCTCTAAAGTTTTGTTTTCCCCACGCAATTTATTCAAATTGTTCAGACAATATATATAGACCGTTTGACACAAATTATGGTCAATGGTCACATATCATCTCCTTTAACCATACATAGAGGAACTCACCAGGGCTGCCCCTGGTGGTGGCTCTCTGTCAAAATCAATTATTTACAGGAATTTCTTTAGGAAGGGTTGAGGCAAAACTGTCAGGGGCGCACGGAGGATTGTCGGTCGGGGGTTTCCCCCCCGACCCCAAAAAAAAAACAACACGAGAGCTGCTGCGCATGCGCAGCAGCTCCGTTTCGTCAGCTCTGTCCTATACAGCTTCTTTGACAGCGCCGCGGCTGCTGTATAGGACAGTGGCCACTTAGTTAGCACAGGGGGGTTTCTAGAGACTCAGAAACCCCCCGTGCGTGCGCCACTGACTGTCTCTGTTCGCAGATGACATGTTACTCTTTGTATCTAAAACAGCTGCATTCATTCCAGTTATTTTGGAGACCATTGCTAAATTTAGGTCATTTTCAGGATACAAAATTAGTAGAGTAGATGCCCTCAAGTGTACAATCATCTTTAGTAATTGCATCTGGCAACAGAATAAGCCTAGAATTGCGCACTATAGACTATATCTACAAAAGCGAAAGGGAGGAGTAGGCTTCCCAGATATTGTGGCGTTTAACAGAGTGGCAATGTTCAGATACATTTCGGATTGGTTACTGTATCTTGAACAATTTACAAACTGGGCTTCGGAAGAGGAAAAATGTTCTCTTTATGCACCTGGAGCCTGATTCATTAAGGATCTTAACTTGAGAAACTTCTTATTTAAGTCTCCTGGACAAAACCATGTTACAATGCAAGGGGTGCATGAAAAAACAGTCAGTATTTAACTTATGTGCAAAACAGAATACTAATTTGCACCCCTTGCATTGTAACATGGTTTTGTCCAGGAAAGAGGTTTCTCAAGTTAAGATCCTTAATGAATCAGCCCCCTGCTGCACTTCTTTATCTTTCTAGGTCTGATGTCTCCTCTTCTGTATTACAAAATATTATTTTTAAAGATATCTCTGCTGCCTGGATAACTATTAACAAAAATTGAATAATGACCCGAAATTCACTTAATATCTAACATTGTAGGGCAATCCTAACTTTCTCCCCTCATTATCTAGGCAGATATTCACCCTTTGGCAGGAAAAAGGAATACTATCAGTAAAGGATGTTTTTGACCCAGCAGGATCAATATATACTCTTCAACAACTGCAGGAAACACATGCACTCCCAAGAACCCATATTTACCTTTATTTACTAATTTGTCATTACATTACCAGCAAACAAAGGTTTCAGGACACCCCCCCAAGGATCCTTGAATCATTGCTGTGACTGTTTTCGTATACATAAATTTAGGATTGAGTTCATATATTCAGACTTGATTATTACTGACATGTCACATTTATGGTCCATGGAGTGGGAGTCTTGGAGATGAGATTTTTCGGATCTTCGGCCCCCAGATGAATTACTACCTTTTATTTAATATTCTATGAAAGCTCTAAGCTCAGCAAGGCTTCAAGAAATTCATTTGAAAACAATAAATAGAGCATATATTGCACAAGCTCAGAGAAAGCATGTGGTGTCCTGAGAAACTGGTATTTGTCCCAAGTGTGGAAAACATAAAGCCATTTTCATACATAATTTTGGGACTTGTCGGAAAATTGTTACATTTTGGAATAGGATATTAGCCCTTCTAAATTTCACCTTCCAGTTGCAATTGCATCCCCATTATGAGGCGTTACTTTTTACCTGCTTTGACAGCTGGAGGGAGGAATTATCTGATAGGCAGATTTTCCCTTTACTCACGATTGTTAGTACGCTAGCAAAGAAAGCTATCTTGGGCAAATGGACCTCACATCTCTCTCCAGTCACAGAAATTAAGCTGGAGTTACTAGAGATCTCACATTTTGATAGACGTTCTACGTTTTCTGATTTGGAGCCTGATTCATTAAGGATCTTAACTTAAGAAACTTCTTATTTCAGTCTCCTGGACAAAACCATGTTACAATGCAAGGGGTGCAAATTAGTATTCTGTTTTGCACATAAGTTAAATACTGACTGTTTTTTTCATGTAGTACACAAATATCAACTTTAAATTTCAGAGTACAAATATGCTATCAAGTATTTGTGTGTTGCATGAAAAAACAGTCAGTATTTAACTTATGTGCAAAACAGAATACTAATTTGCACCCCTTGTATTGTAACATGGTTTTGTCCAGGAGACTGAAATAAGAAGTTTCTTAAGTTAAGATCCTTAATGAATCAGGCCCCTGGAAGAGGGAGTCAAAAGTCTTTATACCAAATGGGGTATATTTATAGAAACTTTAGAAGAACAAACTCAAGCTCATATTAATAAGGTGTTGGAGGGAACAAAATGGTTTCTCATGAAATAGTTGTAGCATTGTATGCAGACTTGAGATTCCTTGGGATTAGGTGATCTAACTTACGCCCCATGTCCCCCTCCCACGTGTTCCTTACCTTCTGTCTTTTCTAATTTACTAGTGCCAATAGTGGTAAAGGTTTAACAAAGATTTAATATTCGTGCTATTGTAAGATAAAAAGTTTTTGGGGAATTTGGGGATTTTGATTTTTCCCTTCCTCTGCTCTCCCCCTTCCCTTCTCCCCTTTCACCATCTTTCTAGTTGCCTTCCTTACTTATGTTCTTCCTTCTCTCTTTTCCACAAAAATATGAAAAATGATTTGTTCATATTAATGTCAGCTTGTATACTATTGTGCAATTGAGAGATGCAGAAGCCACTAACATGTTTCACAAGTGTTGAGAAATATACAAAAATTTGTATGTGTTCTTTGATATGGAAAATAAATTCCCTTTTAACTACTACAAAGGAAAAAACATTGGGTAGAGCAGGATGAAAGAGCTCTGGGTTCATATCCTGGACAAGCCCCTGCTGTGTCATGTCTTCTCTGTATTCATAATCAAGATTTCATCTAACATTTTGAAACAGCCATCGTTTTCTTTTTGTTACTTTTTCAAGGTTTCTGTGGATTGTGAAGTGCCAAGTATACTGACGAGTATATTGATGAACTCCCAAACATTCTGTGGCCACAGTGAGAGTTTATGCACTTTGGAACCATGTGGAACGATGACTAAACCACAAAATGCAAACTAATAAAAGTGCAACAAGAATGTAAAAATGTAAGTCCTGCTAGCCTTGGACTATGTCCCGTCTCCCCTGATCTCTGTTAGCCCTGGACTGTGTCACAGAAGAAAGCAGGAGATCAACACCTCATAATCTCTGCAAGTATTGGCTCGTAGCAGGGCACAATGGCTAGCTCTGCTACATCACAGCATGACTTGGGCAGGGCCATCTTAACAACATTATGGGCCCCCGTCAGGGCCATCTTAACAACATTATGGGCCCCCGGGCAAAGCAGTGCAACGGGGCCCCTAGATATAGATATAGATATATAGATGTATACAGATACAGATATAGATATAGATATATAGAGATAGAGATAGATAGATGTACTTGCTCAGTGACCCTTGTAGGTTTTTTTTGCAGGTTTTTTTCTTTTGCAGGATTATTTATTCTCATTAAGAGCCGTGCCTATGGGGCCCCCTTGCCCGTGGGGCCCCCGGGCAGCTGCCCATCTTGCCCAATGGAAAAGATGACCCTGGCCCCCGGGCAAAGCAGTACACCGGGGCCCCTAGATATAGATATAGATATATAGAGATAGAGATAGATAGATGTACTTGCTCAGTGACCCTTGAAGGTTTTTTTTTGCAGGTTTTTTTCTTTTGCAGGAGTATTTATTCTCATTAAGAGCCGTGCCTATGGGGCCCCCTTGCCCGTGGGGCCCCCGGGCAGCTGCCCATCGGGCCCAATGGAAAAGATGGCCCTGGACTTGGGTTCAGTCCAAAAACATACTGCTAGGCTACTGTTAGTGTGTTTGTGTGGTTGGGAATATAGGATGTAAGCTCCACGAGACTAGTGACTGATGAGAATGATTAAACATACTCTGTAAAACACTGTACAATATATTAGTGCTATATAAATAAAGGGTCAAAAATAAATTATTTATTGCTTGGTAGTATTAACTCTGAAAACGTGCAACATATTGAAAGCTGGAATACAAACAAGAACAACAAAAAAGTGAGCGTGCAGAGGAGCAAAACAGCACAGGGCGAGCTCAAAATCCCAGTGATCACATATTATGCCCATTGTACTAAGCCAAGTAAAGGAGATTTCATTTTAAGCTTGTCCTGTGCCAGTTTTGCACACTGAGATTACACACTCACATTAGAATGACTACTGTATGTGGCTTCACCTGTCCATTCATTTTTAAATCAGACATCTCTTTTGCGGGTAAAAGCCAAGAATAATGATATTGACAACAATATATTCCCATTTAACTATAAAATATACAGTGTCACAAAAATATGCTTGTGCCACAAAATGAATGCTATAATGTTAAAGACCACTAGATTGATTCATAATAATTTGAACAAGAGTTATTGATGTATAGTGACTGAGTTTGCCTCATCATGTCAAATGGGTCACTATTGATTTTTTATAAATGTTTTAGGTACTGCTATATATGTGTGGGTGTGTGTAGACCTGACAAAGGGGTATATTTACTAAACTGCGAGTTTGAAAAAGTGGAGATGTTGCCTATAGCAACCAATCAGATCCTAGCTCTCATTTTGTAGAATGTACTAAATAAATGATAACTAGAATCTGATTGGTTGCTATAGGCAACATCTCCACTTTTCAAACACACAGTTTAGTAAATATACCCATAAAGGTTCAGTAGGATATCTTAAGTAACTGTCCTGCACATGTTGTGTATCACACCATATGTGTAACTTATGCTCTAATCATGTTTATCGTTATTTGCAAGTTACACAATTATTTAATATGCATTTATAAATCTACAACAATGTTGATCAGGATGATACGATGTGAAAAGTGATGATAGTGTCTCACATATTGGTATGGAACCTGGCATTCGTGTAGATGTCACATAGAACTGATTTCTGTATGGTATACTAGTAAAGCAATTAGCCGATGTTTATCAGACAGTAACACACTTAGACATGCACAGCTATACTCATGCAAGAATGGATGCCATATCTAATTGTGATAAAGTATGTGAAGCAGTGACTGTAAACAGTGACTGGCGTTTGTCCACAATACGGCAAAATGTTTCACAATTAACACTTGAACTCCGACCTTACAACTTCACATGGGGAGGGCACATCTGCGCTCCCCCCTCCTACCTCTTGTCTCCCTGAGTATTCTGATTCTGTTGAGACCCATTGGTTTGCAGGTCAGGGATATTGGCAAAGTCGTCCTGCTCGGATAGACCCAGCACCAAGGACAGCACCACCATGCGGCCTTCCCTGCCCATAGGCCGAGAGCGACAGAAAGCAAGGAGGAGAGAAACACAAGACAGAGGCATCAGAGAGGCAAGCATCATTACAGAACAACAAGCAATCTCCCCCAGGAATTCTGGTCATCATTTCTAAGTAGACAAAAGCATAAAGGAGGTGGATTATAAGGGAAGTGGGGACATAAGCATGCAGGAGTGAGATCTGATGACATACACGATGAAGAAATAAGAGTAGTGTACAGTTATCATCACATCATTTTATATTCTTGAGCAGATGCAGGACAACATGCCATGTAGGTGCTGAATGAAGAAAGCCTGGGTCATGCAGCCACCTTCTACAGAGCTGACTCCTCGAGTCGCGTCACACCACATGAGAAATGCTGAGTTATTCAGTCATAGAAAAGCATTGTGTGTGTGACAGGAATCAGGAATGTGCATAGATTATAATAGACAGGGGACTGCACAGAACGTCCGGTGTGACACTAGCCTTTCGCCTTGTTGTTGTTTTTTGCATTATATCAATGTAATCCCTCTTAATGCTCTCATATTTCTCCATATAATTGTCTTTCTCTGCCACGTTTCCTTTGCTCATCAGTTTACCCCCATTTCTATTATTCTCTTTAAGTTTTATCATGTATCTTGTCTGATAATCATCTTTTAAATTTTTTTAACTGTCTCTTTTTCACCTGTTCCCAAATGTTTTTTACCCTTTCTCTTCTGGCTCATCAGGACTACTTTTCCTTCCTATCTCTCCAACCTCTCCTCTCTTTATTCAAGCAATCCCTTATTCCCGATATTTTACCTCCAGCCCTTTATCCAAACAATCCATCCTTTCCCTCACTACCCATCCCGTTTCCAGACTGAAGCAACAACCCATCATTCTCCCTGTTCACCTTCGGTTATTGTCACCAGATCTTCTCATTTATTTTCGCATCTCATTTCCATAAACCATCTACACAGTCTCATCATCCCCTTTCCCACTCCTTCCCCTCTAGCACCCTCATTATATTTTATTTCCTACCTCATTTTTCGCTATTACCCCTATTAATCTCATCTGTCCTGTTCCCTTTATCCCGTACCACTGCCCCCTTATAATTCACCTCCCCAGTCCCTCTCATTTGTGCATCATCTCTTTTGTCCAGTACAGAATTTTGAGGTTTGTTTCTTTTATTCATTCCAACACATCATAATTCCACGTTTCATAGCTTGCATACAGTGTTATCCCTCGGTCCTTGTATATAAGCATAATGCTAACCATGAATTATTTCTGTGCTATAAATGAAACACCTTCTGAGTACATAGAATATGACATTCACATTTCACTGCAGGGATTCACGATAACATGAAATGGTAATACATCGGGTGAAGATTTGACCTAGTTTTGCCTTATGGCTCCAAGTTAACTATTTGTCCTTCAGCTTGCAAAGAGGTTAGAAGAGGAGGTTCTGGTAATGTACCGTTGTATTTTCCAAGGATTTATGCTGAAGGACATTTTAGTTTGTGGAGGGTCGAAAAAATACAGCTGGCAGGATCTCAGCCGTCCTTAGTACTATTTGTTGCATAAAGCAGAGAAGGGAGGTAAACGTATCAAGCTGCGAGTTTCCGGCAGGTTTGAAAAGTGGAGATGTTGCCTATAGCAACCAATCAGATTGTAGTCATCATGTATTTAGTGCATTCTACAAAATGAAAGGTAGAATCTGATTGGTTGCTATAGGCAACATCTTCACTTTTCAAACACGCCGGAAACTCGCAGCTTGATAAAATTACCCCAAGGTCAGTTTCAAAGGGCATACTAATGCAAAAATGCATGCCTTTTTATGTTGATCATTCCACTATTAATGCACATTTCTGTACACGCCTATATATACTTTCACAATGTTTATGGTTAGTATGAGGAGGGCTTGAGACCTATTTTTCAAGACCATTGTGTGTGGATCCCGTATAGTCTAGGTACAGATATGTCTATGGAAAATCTACTCAGGCCCACTCCCCTCATTAACTTATCATTAATTTAGTACTAACTTTTAGTTGTTATCGACCCCTTTTTCATATTAATAGATATAGGTTAGTAGAGGGAGAAAGTGCATGTGTTTTAATTCATGTCAGATTTTTTGCAGCTTGTTTTTTATTGTGAATAAATGCGCAAATCGCAACGTTTGCTCATTTACACACAATTTCTCGTGGAAATTATAGCTTAACCTCACCTTGGGACCATGCGTAGAAAACAGCCTGTTTACTCTTCTGAAACACTTTGACTTGTTAAGATTAGTGGGACACATGCACATATCCTTAATATGACCCCAGAATTCTGTACAACTTCACAAACATGCCACCTTTGCATGCACAGAAGTCATTGTGTTGCACAGAATTTTTATTAATTCCTTCTAACATGCATTGAAGGTATAAACAGTAATCCAACTTTTGGGTGGCGGTGTGGCAGTTTGTCTTCAGTGACGCCTCAATGTCTAAAACCGTGTGTACTGGTTATTTGTAATAGAAGGATTTAATCTGTATAAAGCTACACGTCCCACTAACTGTGGAAGAGGAGATGACAGTCTCTTAGTGCAGCAATTTTGTCCCCCCCAAGATTTGGGGAATGTTGGCCAAACCACCATTGATAATGATTGTAAAGCAGCTTACTTACATAGTGGACAGTATAAGATGATATAATAACCAATTATAGAATGTGTCTCTTTAGCAGGTCCTGCCCATAGTTAAATGCTCCCTACTTGGCTAAGCTCTTGTTTCAGTTCATGATTATTCCACGTTATGTTATATATTGTTCACATTTCACTTACCTGCTTAGCTGGAGCCCTGCAGTACTAATTAAATAGACTAGTACTTTATTGCATGGGAGTGGTACCTGGGCTTCCCGCCAAAGTGAAGGATATCAATGCTAAGGGTTGTCAGGTCATCTATTTAAAACCAGACACATATGAAATACACATGCTGCATGGTTGGCTACATTATATTAGCTCAGATGTATTCTGAAGGACTACAGTTGAAAATATACAAACATGCAGCCTACCTATGTAATATTTTTAATAAAATGTGTATTTCATACGGATAGTGTTTGAAATGGTTGATCTGGCAAACCTATTCACAACCTCATCTTCTCTGGTGGAAGCCTCTGGTCAGGCACCTAGGAAGGAGAAAGCCATCTGTCCGTGTGTTTCATAAGCTCGCTGGGGTTGGCCACTCAAGTAGAAGAAGCCATCAGAACCATGAAGAGATAATGAAACATGTGACCCTTACTATTCTCAAACCACTGGGCTATATATAAGCAGGACTTCCAGGGTTCCTTTCACAACCCGTCTCCACGATAAGTATAGCCATATACTCCCGCCTATGTGCCTATGTTGTCATATGATATAAATATCAATAAACAGGTTAAGTGCTCTGGACCAAGGGATGGCTGCAAATTTTAGCACCGTGGTGGGGTCAGGGGCGGGGGGAGCAAGACTTGGCTCAGCAGCCTATTAGGAGCATTTTAAGAGAAATAAAATGCAGGTCGCCCACTATGGGATCGGCCCATTCCAGCCAGGCCCTGCTCTGGACAGTCCTTCTGTTTGCATGATGATACACCCACTCTGCTATGGTAGTATCCACAGCACAGCTTAGCCGAAGTGAACAGTACACTGGTAGTCAAGGTCACTGTACCAAGGACATGACAGTTATAGGCCCAGGGGTACCAGGGCAGCACAAATACCAGTCCTTAACCATCTGCTCTTATGTCCATCATGCACAGTCAGCTGTGATTTTATTGCACAATATAAATGTGACCATATTAAACTCAGAGGCTTATATTTCACGCCATCCATTTTACGGTGAAAATTTGGCTTTAAAAATGCTTTCAACTTGCTGCAAGAGTGTAAAATAGAAGCAGCAAAGTGGGATGAGACAAACTCCCACCCCGGTACACACTGACAGTATAAATGGATTGTGACGGTCACAGGGCACAGGTTTATGTTCTGTCCCTTCTATTGACATCGTATGAGGCGCCGTTATTTTAATCTAGTACAAGAAAGGATTAATTAACCTTGTGATCGAACTGTGCAGGGCTTGAAATATGATTCCTCCGATTAGTCACATATGAGGCCGCTGCGCTCTTGCTGTACAGCGACCGAGACGTGATGGAGCCACTGCTGCATTAACCCCTTTTGCATTTGGATGATGAGATAGGAGATGTTATTATGAGAGTCATACAAACACATGTCATGTTTACTGTTCTCCTGCCAGATGGGCCAGCAAAAGCAGAGCCTATTAAAAGAAGTATCTTCGTACTATATCTTGTGCAGATATTTTAAGACAGTTGTATGAAATGATTTATATTTTTAGCACTTTGCAGTCTCAGAAATAACTAAGAAAAGAGAACAATGCACTTGTAAAGTGTCAGGCTGCTAAATCCGGGAAAAATATGACCAGTTAACTAACACATCCCGGGATCTTTCTCAAGATTCTGGATCTAAAGACAGTCACTAACTAAGACACATATATAGGGGGAGACTGAATTGCCGTCTATTACGTTAGGAATCTCCGCTCATTTTTCCTCGCACCTCTATTGGGGGCAAGAAAATGTTAACGGAGATTCCAGCCATAACATCAGCGCAATATGTCTCCGCTGACGTTCCGGAGAAACCTTGCGCCAAACTCAATCTCCCCCATAATGTAATAAGTGTTAAGGCTAAAAAGATCCCAAACAACAGTAAGCAGAAAACTGGCCAGGAAAATACATATTCAGGTAATTATCCGTCAGAGAGACCCTGACTGAGGAGGACAAAGGAAGACTAAGGGCTTATCAGATGAGATCCATTCCAGAGACAACTTGCGTTGGGTTTCACAGGGAACGCAACACAATTATACAGCCAGTAAAATAGCACAAATGAGGGACCTACTGTTCTATATAATTTCGGTCCATGTGGACAGCACGAGCAGCATGGCCCCCACTGTCACATTATACGCCCAATGTAGTCATGTTTGAACTTGCTACCATACAGTAAACAAATAACATTACAACTCTCAACGCAGCTACTGGGGTGCAAGGGGTATATTCAGTGCAGGGTGAAACCTGTGCCCATTAGTGTGGGCACAACTAACAGTCTTAGAGCCACTGAAAGAGGTGCAAAGACAATGGAGGAGTGGAGTAAATGGGCAGAGAGTGGCAGAAAAACCAAAATCCGAGGGCACAAAGCAAGAGTGGAAAAGATGCAGGATGAAAGAGGGTGACGTATACTACTACATGGTGAAATGGAGAGGACTGATAGGCTTTTCTAAACAGGTGGGTTTTTAATGACCATCTGGAGCTATACAGGCTAGAGGACAGTCTGAAAAAGGGAGATCATTCCAGTGGCGGTGGGGAGCACAGGAGATATCTTGGATAAGAGAGTGAAATGTGGTTACCAGAGGGGAGGAAAGGTGATAGTTATTAGCCCAATGAAGAGGGCAGGAGGGAGTATGTATGGAGATGAGGTTGGAGATGTAGGCAGCAGTGGAGTTGGAGAGGTCCTTGTACGTGAGGGTGAGGAGTTTGAAAAGGATGCTGTAGGAGAAGAGATGCCAGTGTTAAATTTGTCAGATTGGGGAGGCAGATGTGGAGCAGCGAGAGAGGAAGATAAATCTAGCTGCAATATTAAGTATAGATAGAAGAGGAGTGAGTTGGGATCGGGGGAGGCCAGTAAGGAGAAGGTTGCAGTAGTCAAGATGAGAAATGATCAGTGAGTGGATAAGAGTTTTGGTGGCATCCTGGGAGAGGATGGGTCTGATACGGGCGATGTGCGGAGCTGGTAGCGACAGGATTGGGCAAGAGATTGAATGTGAGGAGTGAAAGAGTGGGAGGAGTCAAGAATGACACCGAAGCAGTGGAGTTGAGGAACAGAGGAGATAGTGGTGTTGTCAACAGTGATAAGGAGGTCAGAAGGGGAGGATATTGATAAAGGGAAGACAATGAGTTCAGTTTTGGCCATGCTAAGTTTGAGAAAGCATAAGGACATCCAGGATGAGATGATGGAGGGGAAAATGGCATCTGAGAGAGGAGGGAAGGGGGGAGATCGGGAGATGAAAGGTAGAGTTGAAGGTGAGCAAGGTGGGAGCAGACAGTTGGGGAGAGGGAGCAAAGGAGGCGAGAGGAGATGCGACCCAGGAAGCTAGTTGAAGGTGAGAGGATAATATAAGAGAATGAGCTTCGTCATCCATAGTGGGGCAGAACGAGCACAAGAGATGATAGTTGGAGGGAGAGCGGGGTAGAGTGGTAGGTGTGGCAGAAGAGTGGTGGGAAGAGGAGATTTTTTGTATGAGCCTCAATTTTGGAAGTGAAAAAGGAGGTAAAGTTATTGGCAGTAAGGGAGGATGGGAGAGGAGTGGGGGGGTAGAAAAGTTGCAAGATTGGAGGACTGTAAAAAGATGAGAGACTTGAAGAAGAATCTTTTAGTGAGGGAGAGGGTGGAAAAGTAGAATGAAAGGATGAACTTGTGTTGAAGGAAGTCTGTTAAGGAACTAGATTTCCTCAACAGGCGTTCAGAAGTATTTGTGCATTTTTGAAGGATCTGGGTAAATTTGGAGTGCTATGGTTGGGGTTTAGAGTAGTGAAGGTGGACAGAAGAGGTGGGGGCAGCCAAGTCAAGAGCGGTGGTGATGGTGTGGTTGTACAGGGAGGACTACTGGTTGGGGCAGACCAGGGTGGGTAGAGGGGAAATTTTCAAGCAAAGAGGTGCAAATAGCAGGTTCAAGAGCATCAAGATTGTCTAGAAAGGGTAGATTTGGGCATGGTAGAGGGTGCAGTAGAGCAGATAGTGGTCAGAGAGTGGGAAGGGTGAGTTGGCGAGAAGTCAGAAAGAGCACATTGATGGGAGAAGACAAGGTCAAGGGGATGGGGAAAGAGTTTAATTCTGAGAGGCCAAACAGGGAAAAAAGACAAGAAGGTTGATGGGTGCTAGGTCTGTGGAGTTGTCGATAAGGATGTTATAGTCACCTAGGATGATGGAGTGGAGGTCTGAAGAGAGAAAGAGAGGAAGCCAGGTATCAAAATTATCAAGAAACTGTGAAGTGTGAAGGTAGATGACTGAGACATGGAGATGGATGGGGTAGAAGAAATAGATAGAGTGGACTTCAAAGGAGAATGAAAGTGTGGGCTCAGGGGAGATATCATGTAAGGTGCGAATGGGGAATAGGAGGATGCCAAACCCACTGCCTGGGTGCTCATCAGGTATGACAGAGTGGGTGAAAGAGAGGCCCCCATATGGAGAGCAGCAGGGTTAGCAGTATCAGTGGAAGAAAGCCAGGTTTCTGTGATGGCAAGAAGGTTAAGAGAGTTGGAGATGAAGAGGTCATGGATAGAGGGCAATTTTTGCAGATGGATCTGGAATTACAGAGAACACAGGAGAAGGGAAGGGAGGAAAGTGGGGAGTTATGGATGACATTGACGCGGATGCTGGATCTGGGATGGAGATGAGGAGACATGGTGAAAGACTAAGGGACTAGGAAGAGGAAGGACAGAAGGGAAGAGGATGGACTGGCATGAGTGGGTGAAGGGTATAGGCAGAGCCGTAACTTAAAATTCTAGGGCCTGGGGCGAGAAAGTCAAACGCTGCCCCCTAGTACTCAATTTTAACCAAATGAACCTAAAATATTCCTAAACTGCGCCCCCCTTCAGCGCTGCGCCCTGGGCAGTCGCCCCTATTGCACAGCCCTAGTTACGGCCCTGGGTATAGGGGCTCTAGGAAGGGGATCGGGATGAGAACAATGACAAAAATGTATATGTAACAGACAGGGGCGGATCTAGACATTTGTCCTACCTGGGGCGATTTTAGGGGGGGGGGGGGATTTAGGCCCCGCCCCCTTTCTGATGTCTAAGGCTGCCGGCGGCTGCACAGTATGTGCAGGTCCGTTCAGCAGTGGCAGTGTGCTGTCCCGCTGCTCTGATTGTGTTTAAAACACAATCAGAGCAGCCGGGCAGCACACTGTCACTGCTGAACGGACCCGCACAGTGTGCAGCTGTCGGCAGCAAGCCCCTGGCGATCGCCCCCCCCCCCCCCCCCCCCCTGGATCCGCCACTGGTAACAGACTGACTGACGTGTGTAACTGACAAACTGACGTGCGCAAGACTGACTGACTGATGTGAGTAATAGATGAATTACCTGGAACTTGAAACCAAGTCTTGTGAACTTAGGAACAGTAGTGCTGTCTTCTGAGTCACAATGGCAGTTGTTTATTTTAGCTTTTATTCTAACATCTGCAATATGACCTACTAATCATTTCTTATTTGTAACCAATCCTCTGTATTATGGAGACATATAAAGATGACAGTCAATTGCACAAGCTGACAGCTTTTGTGCATCTCAGCCACGATCCACCTTGGCTATCTCTGACCCCCTTCCTGCTTTCGGACCCTCTCTCATCACGGACTTCTCTGACCTCCACTCTGGCTATGGATATTCCCGGCTACATCTTTGACCCTGCTCACCAATCCCTACACCGCTCCTCATCACTGGAATTCAAACTCCTCTTCTTCAGGCAAAGCTTCCTATGCTTTCAGGGAGTTCCTGAAAGATACACTATCTGGTAGAGTCTGCCTAATCAACGTCTAAAGACAGGCTAGGTATTATGTAATCAAAATAGGACCTTTGGGTTTCTGTGGGAAATATGTTCAGCCTTTAAGCTGCCACTTCCAGCCTCCCCACATGTCTCATTTACACATATTCTATTTTCTTTCCCCTATTTATCGCCCTCTGAAGTAGTCTGGGCTAAATTAATTGATATTAAAAGTTCTTTATTTCAAATCATTATTCCATCAGCTCCAGTTTACTCAGTTGATAAACAATAATGGGAGCAGATCATTGTTATGACCCAGCTGTAATGAGTTACCTTGAGCAATATGCAGTAACGAGTCTTGCTCAGTGCTGGAGGCAGGGACAAGGTTCCAACTTTATATTTCACAAACATATTCATATTGTGTATATACAGACCCTTCAAATACAGCAAACAATACATGTGACATGATAAAAAAGTCCCTGGTCTAGAAGGCATATAAGACAATGGGAAGTGCGGAAATATAATGAAAAAAGGTGGTTACTCTGCCAGCCATGAAGGGCCTCAAGGGGTGCATTTATAAAATGCTAAAAACGTAGCTAAACAATGTTGGTTTCTTTCATTGTTTGCACCACAGTTTATATGATAACATCTGGTTGATACACTCGAACGCACAAATTTTCAACCTCAGATTTTACAAGGATATAAACAATGCAGCCAGACCTGGGACAGGTAGCTATACCTTAACAGGGTAAAATGGGTGACTTTAATGAGCAGTATGTAGGTAATTAGTAACTAACCCAGATATAAGCAAGCTGGAACCTGTCCATAAGTTGGGGTTAAAAATCATGAAGTGACATGATGATTGACAGCTATGTTTCTCAAGATATTTCATCCCTGTGGTCTTCCCGGGCTCTTTAATGGCAGTTACCAGGCATGGAAATGTTAATTAGCGCCTTCCTGATAGTCTTACAGCCCTTTCATTATTGAATGTGTCCGTGTGAAACAGACTTTTAAATGTGTGTGATTTTCCAAACAAGGGAAAATGTTTGCGTCCAAAACGACTTTAATGAATAAACCAGGCTGGTACTTATAATTGATTAAGCTCGCAGGCAGCCAGCGACAAGCTCTCCACTCGCTTAGATTTAGATTACTCTGAAAATGGTCCTAGTTGTTCAATCAATTGATTAGAAATCATTTACTTTTTCAAAGGATGCTACATTTTAACTACACTTTAATGTATGGCTGCCCAAGTGAACGTTAGAGAGACAAATACAACCGTATAACACTCTTCCAGGAATTATGGTTAACGGCAAGACATTGGCTGAAATGATTGCAGTGTGAAAGCCATTATATTACATTATTAGACAGGTTTAATTTGGTAGCATTTCATTGTTCCATTGTTCAACCAGGACTGTTTTCAAATATATATGATTTAAGATCCACACTGCAGCTTTTGCTAATCAAGGGCATCCATACTCTCTTGGCAACATCTCTCTTGTATGTTAGGGGGGGCATCTGGCTGTTTTATTTTGAGCTATCCACACAGGAGGCCACAGCCTGATTCCTCTTATTTATGCATGTGCACAGGAGCTGGAAAAAGCATTTCTGTGGCTCATCCTGGGTGTATGTCCTGGTGTTCTGTTTTCATGAATATGTATCCCCGATGGCAAGAATGCTGTGTGGTGCTTTAACCCTTTCTACCACTAGTAGAATTTCCAATGCATTCTGTAGAGTGTTGCATGGATCCTAACCATTAGAAAGTGACCTAGAGAAGCCTATTTCATTTAAAATGACAGTTTCCCCTTTCCAAACTAGAATTAGTTTTGAGTACAAAAATCCTAAAAGACAATGGAAGAATGTTGCCCTTTAACTACCCATGTTTTGAGATCATTACTCCGCATCATATATCACTTATACACGAGAGCTACACTTCCCGTTGGATCCATTCACAGATGTCAACATTTAAATATAGTTTCCATGGACACTTTGTTACTGAGATGGTAACATGTGATACTGTCTCAGTGGATCTTGGAGCACTACAAGCCCAGTCACGACATGTTTACTGAGTTTGATTAGAACTTTCTTTTTTGAATTTGAATATTTATTGTCAATGAATAGGTACTTACAGGGAGTAAAACATGATTTGTTAGAATTGCACTCAACTTGCAGGATGAAAACAGAATGTTAGAGAATAGTGAAAAAAACGGACACTTCCAGCTATATCAATTCACAAGGACAAATCTAAAATACCTGGGAATGTTCCCTGAACGTTTGGCAGCCTGCTCTGATTGTCTCTTTTGTCTTCTATGAAGCTCTCGCTGTACGCAAGCTCTTGATGAACTACAATGCCCAAAATACTTTGCCAAAGAGATACCTGGTACTTTTCCCTGCTGTAATCCATAGTTCTTTCATTGTCATTGCTTTTCTTGTAAGGCAGTTCCACTGCGACTGTAGTTTAGTGAATATCTCTGTGCGTGTATGTTTAAGAGATTGTTAATTAAAAAAAGGTCGCACGTATAGCTGGCCTATCAATTACAGCCCTTTTATCCGTCTATGAAAAGTGCTGCTAGTTATCTCAATTATTGGAACATGAATGTATGAATTATCACCACATACAGACCGCCAGCCATGGAAATGAGAATGGCAGTGACTAGGGGGGGGCGCCAATCCCGCGACACTCAGATGTGCTCTTAACCATTTCACCCCCAGAATGAGACATGACAAGAATGATGATTGTGTGTAGCAGCTTTGCTGAAAACAGCACAGTTCTGTCTTAGTGACAAGGCACAAAGTCCGGGCAGGCAGGAGGATGCAGGTGGTAGGAAAATGATATGTACGTTATCACTTGAAAAGTGACTCTTACACCTTTAATGTAGCTGAAACAGAATTGATAAATGTAGCTCTGTGTGACTACAGATCTCTCTGTTCTTTGTACTTTCTATTCTGGCCAACACACTAATTGTTCTCTTTGAAGTAGAAGTCTCTGTTAATTGATGGGATTAAAGTGTAAAACATGTGTTTTGAGTCTCTTTTTTGTTACCTTAAGTACAGACGGTAGGCCCAGTGCGCTAACAAAGCAGACAGAAAACGCACTTATTAATTTGCAGGCTGGGAAACAGGGGAGGTTGTATTGAATAATAACAATAACAGAACAAGGAGTCAAAAACATGAAGATAGACATACTGTTGTGAAAGAAAGCGTGTGAGCCTTTAGAACGTTCTGTATCATCATTAAGTAGACTTAAAATGTAATCTAATCTAATCTACAGAGAATCTGATTAAACAAGCAACATACAAAACACACTGACACAACACTCACCGGGGGTCATGTACAAATCTGAACAAAAATACAGAGATGCAGCCTATTCTTTTTGGCGCACATACAAATATTTTACAGAGGGGGCACATAAACAAGTGTTGGCCCCTCTCCTCTTTTTAAAGTGCATCCACGCAGAAGCTTCAAGTGAAATTTTGCAGGCAATAGTAGCGTTACCATTAAATGAACCTAGGTGGTCACCTAGAGCGCTGATGGTTAGGGGACACCTAATACACTAAATCGGTGACATAGAAGTCTATTTATTAAGCTACTGTGGTGCCAAGCAGTATGCATCAAGTGTAAATTGCAGCGATGCATATTGAAATACCGCTGTAACTTGCCATAACTGGGCTGCTCTGGGAGCCCCGGCAAAGTCCCCCCTCCTCTGCGAACTCTTTTTACCATTTACCGGCAGAATGGAGGAAGTGCTATGTGCATGCAGGCTTTTCGCAGCTTAATAAATTGGAGAACTTTGAAGTCACCATATTCATATAATGTATAATATAAGAAACTTTAAATGGGTTATAGCAGGAGAAATCTACGGATTTCTCCTGCATTGAAACGTTCATAAAATATGTGATGGTCATAGTACAGAGAAAACAGATATTTTCTCAGTTTCAATGGCTGATTGTACTTTACTACATAGACCCCACAATGTCACACAGAGCACCGGCCCCTGACACAGAGGAGAGTCAGCCGGCAGAATACCCACCTGACTATCCTTTCACTAATGGGAAAATCCTACTCATATTACCCGCTTAATAAAGCTGATTATTTTAGAAGTTCACATATTTTTTTCCAACAAATATACTTGCTAACTTTTGAAATCCTGGAGGAGAGGCCATGTGACAGGGGGAAGTAGGGGGCCAAAAATCATGGCACTTCATAGCAGGGGGAGTAGCTTAATGACGCAAATTTGCGTCAATAAACTCCACTTCCATCACAGTCCGGAAGGATGCCTACTCTTCCAGGAGAACTCCCTGAAATTTGGAAGCCTCTCGGAAATTCCGGGAGAGTAGGCAAGTATGAGATATGCCCAATATACATAAGAAACATTGCAACATTGTGTGTCCTTTATAAAATCAGATTATTTTTACTGATTTTTAGAATGTAGAAGACAAGTTTTTGTCTTCTGGTCCTTGGTGGTACTACAGCACTCTCAGTCGTTAGTAATGGGCCATCCCTTAGCTGATCACACAGTATATACTAACCAACGACATAACAAGGTCCTATAAGGTATTACAGCCCAATGTATACAGACACAAGTTATGGAAAAGAGCATAGGCAACACATAGGCACCAGTGCACCTCTTTACTCCAAAACATGTATGCATTTGTCTATGAATTCATCTACCCAATTCAATTAATTTACAATAAAACTACCAATGATGTCTTCTGGACAAATGAAAGATATGACCATTGGAATCAAGGCGCTGTGCATTAATATAAAAGGTAATGCCATGTTATGATGACAGAGTAAAGTGGGTTTGCAAAATAAAAATATAACATTTTATTTAAAGGTGTTACCTTTAATACATAACAACTGGATATTGGAAATCAATGCAAGCTCTCAATACCTCTTTGGCAGATTTCGAATAAGCTGTTAAGATATATAATTTTAGATAATGTATATGTATAGATATTCTGACACCCAACACTTCTGGTGTAATTTGTGTCTCCAGGACAAATGTTTATTTGTTAGTTGTTTGTTTTTTGGTTTGTGTTCCGCACTCATAAGAATCACATTCAGCTCATGTTCACTGCACTAGAGATCTTGGCATTGTCTAAAAGGGGTCCAGAATGAAAATTAGATAACCCAGCCCACTTGAAATTATTATCAGCAAGGAATTTAATAAACAGGCACCTCCTCCACCGTTTTATCTCATCTCAATACCTTGCTCTGTAAAATGAAATATACTGCTCTGCCAACTAGACACATCGGTGTACTGACTTCATACCTAGCGAGGAACGTGTGGACTCCCACTCATAACATGAATAAGCACAAAAATACAGACAAAAAATTGTTCTTCTGCCCATCAAAAGAGTGTACCTGTCGTCTACACACAGTCATTTTGAGGGCTGAACCAATATTAACCAATATTAATGCAGCCTATCAATTCACCAAAAATGATGTTTAAAGCCACTTAGTGATGTTATTCCAAGTGAATTTACAGGCTACATTCCCAATGGTTTCCTGCTCTGCATAAAGACGAAGAGTACACTGAAATGCAAAAATAAAGTATAAGCATACTTGCTAACTTTGGCAAGTTTGCCTGCGGGAGATACAGGGGGGCAGGTAGGCGTGTGGAGGTGGGGGGCTTGGCAAATCGCTTAATTTGGCCCCGCCTCTGCCATTTAATTAAGTATGTCCAGGACCCGGGAGGTTGCCCTGCTCTCCCGGGAGTCTGGGGCCGCTCCCAGAAATGTGGGAGTCTACCGGACACTCCGGTACAGTAGACAACAACGAGTATAAGTAAATCCTACTTTGATTCTGTCACTACATGTTTATACAGTAATCAATATATCTATTCCAATATAGACAATGATTTTATATTTTTGCCAAGTATCCATAATTTCTGGGGACAGTCCCAGGTCATCAACATTTATCCCTGGAGATGTCTCTATTTTTCAACATTGACCAATTGTACAATATATTCTCTGTTATAGTATAAATAAAATGTCATTCTCAATATATTGCTATTGTTTTGTGTTTATATATTAATATCCATTAAACGTGAGCACTTAAAATACAAAAATGTTATACGAATAAATCATGATGAGCATTGTAGTGCCCCAAAGTCCACCTAGTACCCACCTAGCACCGAGGTGGCCCTGGAAATGATTGTAAAAGGTTGACAATTACTGAACGCTTTGTCCAGTATACTATTTATAATAAATAGGTATTTCATTCTGAATGATGTCATTACACATTATGTACAGTTTATGGTCCCATAAAAGGTTATATCAGTCCTAGTAATCAAACTTAACCCCTTATTTGCTCCATGTGTTTGTCTGATAATAACCAAAGAAAGGGAGGGCAGGGAGAGGAGACAAGGCAGGGATAACAGGAAACAGGGAATGGTGAAGAAGAAAAGGACAGAGACTTACAGAAAAGATTTCATGTCCAGCCCATGATTGCGAATCTGACCAACCACATAGTCCCAGCTGCCTGGATTGGTTCGGTTTCTGATGCCAGCAGGCCTGTACTTGGATCCGGCTGAGGTTGGGGGCCTGTTCTGGCCCATACGTTGGGAGCGGGGATTGCTGGTGTTACTGCTGCTGGATGATGGAGGTTGTTGTTGCAACTGGAGCTGCCCGAGGCTCTGGCTGGTGGTTGGCTGGCAGTGATTGTGCTTTTGATGGAGGCTGAGAGGTTGCTGTAGGCTCTGCTGGCGAAGCAGAGTGCGAGGTCGCTGGCACTTCATGTCTCCTGCAGAGGTGGGAATATGGTCCAGGGTGGTGGCTGCTGGCAGAGTAGGGTCTTCAAAACTTAGGCAAAGTGTGAAAATAGGAGAGAAAGGAAAAGGTGAAGAGTAGACACTGAAGTGCAGAAAGTATACAATTAGATAGAAGACAGTTCTGTGGCAGCGTCACTACTGAACCATATGTTCACAACAACCCAAGTAATTGTAACTAGAAACTGGATTGGTCCTAAAAGTTCTTTTACGCAGACGTCTATTCCAGAGGAGCTGAACCATGTCTCTCTGAAAAGTGGAGAAAAGCCAGACTTCTATAGAACATAAGTGCAGTAATCAACCTATAATCCAGACACATCATTATCACAAGGAAGTCTGTTTGTGCATCGGCTAAATTTATTACCTATATAGACTATCAATAAAAGTGGCCTCGCTAAGTGCCTTTGCATCTTCTAAACACATTGACCTTTTGTTCAATAGAGAGAAATGTAAGTCTATTTCTGTATACTATTGTACATCATAGTTCCTTCCATAAGCAGAAACAGTGCATCTCCCAATCACCCCACAGTCAGTCCACCAGACCTCTACCTTCTCCTAAAGGGAAGTTGCATAGAAGATGTTACTTTTTTACCATGGTCAATAAAAATGTATTATAGCTCCTACCAATGATAATAAATCTACATAGTTTGATAAACTGGATTTTCTATGCAGGATAAATTATGCCCATATATTTAATGATATTTTATTGAGACATCCAGAATAAAAATATTGAATCATCATCATCATCATCATACTACTAATAATAATAAATAAAATAATATATTGTTTATGAATATATGTTTACTTTAATATAAATATGATTCAACATTTTCTAATCATGTAACCCTGTCTACCTGTAGTTTAGACTTAAAGACATTTTGGCACAGAGAGAGCAGGAATTGATTCCCCATTTTATATCATTAGACTTTACGTTACCCGTTCACACAAGCAGCTGATCTATCTATTTGCTACCTTTCTCCCCTTGGTGTTCTGCTGAGGCAAACTGCTCGTTGGCTATTTCATTCTAGGGCACAGAACTCGGCATGGGTTCCATACTCTTTTTCGTGGCTCCTAATGAGTCTCGTTCAGAATCATTAACCTGCTTTGAAAGTGTGTATTTGGACAGATCTGTATTATGAGAGGCTTTAGTGAAACTGTAATGGTATATAGCAGTGTTAATTACGAAGAAAGAGTGTTCAATAAGCAGACATACTGTTCACAAAACAAGGTAGCATGCCCAGTTTTAGAGTGGACCCTAACTGGGATAATAGTGGGATATTCACTAAAGGCTAAAATAACATTCAAAGAGAGAAGATAAAATTAACACACGGAGAATCAAGTGATCTCTATATTTAAACTCTCCTTAATTAGTAGTATTTATTTAAGAGTCACATTAATGAAATTTGGGGACACTATGAAATCACCGCAATTTACCGGAGGGCAAGGCTTTAAAATCAGGATTAATTATCTTAATGATAAACAGGGCTACTCGAAAAGACAGCTGCTGGCAACCAAAAGGTTAAATGTTGGTTCCCACCGTGCACTTTGCATTTTGAGCCACTGTGCCACACTGGCAGGTGGTGAGTGGGATGTCAGTGAAAGCTTTTTATAGCATCTCTGTAAACTCATCTCACACCAAAACTCTTTTGGGATAGGAGGAAAAAAAAAAATCGAACCTTAAATAGGGAAGTTGGTCTGTTCTTTCTGGGGAAGCAGAAGGAAAATAAAACAGACTTATCTGCACCATATGTAATGATTTGTTGTGTACGTCTGCGGTTATAGATACAAAAGATACTGTACTATAGAAACCATATGTTCCTGTAAGCAACATCATACTAATATGCTTCCAACCTGCCCTGTCTGTAGATAGTGAGGATTTATGAACAGAGATGCCTGTACCATACATGTACAAACACTGAACATATTACCTACTTAACGGAATTCTGTTAAATGTATCCTTTTATTTTAGACATCTGTTTTGATGCAGACTGGGCAAGAGTTTCAGATCTGTCAGGATGGTAATGAGGAAGTGCCCGCAGCAGCTCACTGGGCAAGATCTCCAGCTATAACATATCTCCCAACTCTCCCGATTTAGGTACGACAGGTCAGGTTTCTGGGCTCTGTCCTGCCATACAAACTGGGAGAACCTTGTCCTGTTTGGTCCAAAATAGTTGGTTGTGTGTATAAATGCACTCATTGCACTGATGAACAGGTACCGCATGCATGTATCAATCACTAAGAGAGGGTTGGTTAGTAACGGACTGCCTAGTGCAGGGTTTCCCAAACCCAGTCCTCAGGGCTCCCTAACAGTGCAGGTTTCCTGGATCACATGTGACATAATTAGTACCACCTGTGGATCTGTTACAATGTGTCAGTCAGTAATGAATACACCTGTGCTCCAGCAAGGAGATATGGAAATCCTGCACTGTTAGGAAGCCGTGAGGACTGGGTTTGGGAAACCCTGGCCTAGTGCTTGAGGCGTACATACCCAGGAATACTACTACGCCTCCAAATGGCAAAAACCACACTCATGTGGCAATGTGACCACGCCCCATCACCCTTTCTGTCCCGATTTGAGTAATGGAAATATTGGGAGGTATGCTATTCAGTCAGTTGGCACAATCACTTCACCACTTTCATAATAACAAATGGACTATCTAAAATGTGCTTAGTCCATCAGTGTTGACGGCTCTCTCCTCAACTCTGCTGTGAAACATCACAGTCCAAATCAGGTAATCAAGAGAAACCCCCAACCAAGTACTATACAGGGCTATTCAAACAGAATGAACCAATTTCATTACGTCATATTTTATTAAGGAAAAGTAAAACAAAATTCCAGCCAACTCACAAATATTTTACTCATAATCAAGTTTTATTTCCTGTATTACAAGTGTTCAATGTGATTTCAGTTCTCAAGCATCGTCATGAAATAACTTAGAAACCTCCTCTTTCAAATGGTCGGTGACTTATTTCATGACGATGCTTGAGAACTGATGTCACATTGAACACTTTTAATACTGGAAATAAAACCTGATTATGAGTAGAACACTTGTGACTTGGCTGGAGTTTTGTTTTACTTTTCCTTAATAGAATATTGCGTAATGAAATCGGTTCATTCTTTTTGAATAGGTCTATATGACGGAGTGCACCAACCAAATGAGGGATTGTCCCAAAGAGGTCAGCCCTTTAATCTGTGGTTTGTTGTTTTTCCCAGGTGGCCTCTCCAAAATGTTTCTACGGAGCCCAGTAATTCCAAGCTCTGCCTCTTTCAGCACTGTCTTAGTGAGTAGTGTGCCATACACTATTTTCTAAAGAATCGCGGTCTCCATGGTGATGTCTTACTGAGGAGTGCACTAGTTAAAAAAAAATGAAATATATTTATAGTAGACATCTGCTGATTATACAAAGGTTTAAATAAACAACCAGACAGAGTCCTAGCCATAGTATTGACTCTTAAGACAAATCAATTCAATCAATACTAACCTTTTCTCTACTCTTAACTCATTTCAATAAAAAAATAACTTCATCTTGACCAGAAATGTCAACACCCATGAACTAAAACCCATGGCTGATGGAAGTATAAATCAAAATGGCATTTTGATTAGGAGGTGCTCATTTCAATCAGTGACACTAAGGAATACTCTATCAGACTCTGACATTAAAGAAAGGAGCCTGTAAGATTGGTTCCAAATCAGTGAGGTTCTGCAAATCAACCAGAGCCGACAGGGTTAAAAGTTGGAAGATACAGGAGCTGACTGGAATAGGGTGATGCACTGTAAATATAAAGTGTAGATAATCTGTTCAGCAGAAACCCCAAGGACTGAGTTATGTCCACTTTACCATGAAGTACTGGTGGTATAAGGGAAAAGAAGGACACGATTGTTTAGGTCATAACAGACTTGCCAGGTCTATGTTAGAATCGGGGACAGGAAATACATCATACTATTCAAACAGAACCAATTTTTGATCCAGCTCTATCTTAGATCATAATCTTGGACTATTCCTTTCCCCACCTCAAGTTCTTATACGATGTATCCCTTCCTTGGCATAAACCCTTTAATTACTGGCTTGAGAAACTAGAAAGAGGTTTCTATGAAAAATGATCGTTTTCTACTTAATAAAAGGACTGAAAACCTTCAAGTCAATAAATGGAAAAAATACATTAGTATCCCATATATAAATGACCTATGTTAGCAAGATAATTAACATCTTGGGGTATGTTTACTAAACTGCGGGTTTGAAAAAGTGGAGATGTTGCCTGTAGCAACCAATCAGATTCTAGCTGTTATTTTGTAGAATGTACTAAATAAATGACAACTAGAATCTGATTGGTTGCTATTGGCAACATCTCCACTTTTTCAAACTCGCAGTTTAGTAAATATACCCCCTTGACTACAGAAGGTGCAAGACTTATATGCACGGAAAGAGTAAGGAACTAAATACTTTCAAGGGTTTTCGGTGCCTATGTACAGTGAAAGCAGCCACTTGTTCCGCTCAGTCAATATTCATAAGATTGCCACCTAAAAATTCACTAAGAACTAGTGAAACAATTGAGTATTAACAGGCTGCATTTTTATGAATATTGATTGAAGTACAAAACATCTTTCACCATTGTGTGCAGGCCATGGGCACACTATAAGTAAAACAAATGAAATATATTAAACCAGGGTTTCCCAAACCCAGTCCTCAGGACTCCCTAACAGTGCAGGTTTTCCATATCTCCTTGCTGGAGTACAGGTGTAATCATTACTGACTGACACATTGTAACATATCCACAGGTGTTCCTAATTATGTCACATGTGATCCAGAAAACCTGCACTGTTAGGAAGCCCTGAGGACTGGGTTTGGGAAACCCTGTCTTAAACAGTCTACTTTATGCTGAAGATGTACAAACGGTTCCCTGCTGTGAATTGGTCATTACATTTTCCAGATTTTAGCCAACGAGTTAAAATCATCTTGCTACAGCACAGCCTTGTCAAATCTCATAGATTTTTTTTGTGTCTTGCTCGTCTGAAGTCAGTATTATCGCTCTGTAACATTTCAGAAAGTGCAAAGAGCTACACTGATAGGAAACATTAGCGTTGCCAGGTTTTGCACAAATTTCATTGATTTCAGCCTTTGAATGTTGACAATAATGCGTTTGATCTATTGGCAAACTGATCACTCGCTGCGCAGCCAGTTATAATTTATATAAGTAGTTGCCAGAATTATTTGGCAGTTATTGGCTAAATTCAATTATCATCTGACCTCTCTGTACAGCCTTTACTTGCTGCCAATGCTGCACACTAGGTAGTGTCATAACTAGTGAGGAGCCTATACCATGCAATGGAAGTTATACTGAGGTTTATCAACACACTGCAAATTTTGGAATTGCATCTCTCAATGCAAATTGGCTCTACTGCACATCACATGCATATTGTCTGCAAAAACAAACCCCCAATAGGTGTACACTCTATTGGCTTATGTCAATATGTTGAGAGCCTTTAAATGTTTCTTGTTTGAGTATTGACAATCTATAAAAATGTCTTCATAATATGTCTACAAGACCATTCTACCCTTTTCTGACTGTATCCTTTTTAGACCTACACCAGGGGGTAAATGTATGAACCTCCGGATTCTTCATCTCGGGCGAGTTCAGCGTCTTCAGCGCTTAAATTTAAAGCGGCGCTGCCTTGTAAAGGGAAGTTTCCCTTTACAGGGCAGCGCCGCTTTAAATTTAATCGCTGAAGACGCCGAATTCGCAGAAGATGAAGAATCCGGAGGTTCATACATTTACCCCCAGTTCTACATTAAGGAATGAGTCAAATACCAAATCAATTTACAAAATATTTGGATAAATACTGAATCAAATGCAAACTTTAATTTGCATATTAAAATTAAGCAGCAGCGGTCTACATTATAAATGTTATCTGTAATTCTAGCTCCTGGAAGTTGTAAGGAAATAAGGATTTGAAGAAACTCTGCACCAAATCATAGATTCTGCATTGGAAGGGTATCAAGTCGCTTCAAGGCCAATTTATTTGAGAGGAGAGTTTCACCCCACGAAATGCGTTGTGAATTGCTTAATAAAACTTCATGGACATGGTTACCTCAACCCATTGCTGGGATCTAAGGGACAGACACAACTGAATATCTCAAAGCCTTTGATACTACACTGTGCTGTCTTTGTTGACTTGCAAGTAAAACAGACATAGTATATATGTCCATAGGTTCTGATACGGCAGGGGCACCGCTATGTAGCCCAACCAACATTACTAGCTCCACCCATTGTTAACTACGTCTACCATAGAGCAACACTAACTTTGACAATAGTCCTACCAGATCAGTCTCTAATACTGTTAATATGTATGGATTACCCATAGTACTCGGATTGATTTGGGTTAATTTCAGTATATTCTTTTTATATCTAATAGTACTTTGTCAACCAACATTAAAAAATAAGTATAATTTCAGTTTTTAGAGTGCGTTTGAAAATTATTATATAATCGTTATATGCTGAATGGATCTTGCGGACTATGATCCTGGCGCATAACGGGGATAAGCAATCTCTTCCTATCTAGTTACTGTTGTTCCACTGTGGAAGCACTTTTAAAATGAAGTCCAACAACAGTTTAAGTATTCCCATGGTTGTGCTGATTTTCTTTATGGATAACATGAACTTATTGTTGAACTTTTCTAACACTCACTTGTTTCGACTGAGATTCCCGGATGCCAAGTGACTCTGAACGGTGTGCCATCGGCCTCTCCCTGGCTTCCCCAGGCCTGGCTCGATGTGATGGCTTTGGGAAGACATACTGATCTTCATGCTTTCACTGCGAAACTGCTTGTCTCCCAGCCGCCCATCTTTATCCAGTAAACCAGAGGTGCCACATGCAGCTGACTTACTACCAGACAATACTGTGCCACTGAAACGTGCCCACGTGCAAAGAAAAGACACGCAAATGTAAAGACAGAAACACACGATGTGGGAAAACACACACAAAGACACCAGAAAAAAGAGAGAAAGAGAGATATGTCAGCACTGCAAACCAAAAGCAAAATACAACACATATAAAATAACCCAAAAGCATCTTTTGTTAGAAGAGGGAGGAAGACGGCAGCCCGGGAATGATGACGGTAAAAAGTTCCACATCTCAAGAAACAACATAGGGTTAACATGGAGAAAATCTGTCAGGAAAGGCACCAGACAGCCAGCCAGCCACAGGAAGAAAGAGGCGTGTTAGTGAATTAGACCACACAGTGCAAATGTAGAGCACACTCTGCTATAACGGGCAACCCTTCCTGGCGTTAGAATGGAGAGGGAGGAGAGGCGAGGGGAAGCTAGAGAAGGAGGCGCGTCCGTTAGTGGAAGCTAGGAGGGGTTGCTCGTCTCCATGGCTTATTCGCCCATGGGGGTGAAGTGGAGCGAGGGTTAGAGGAGCAGGTGGGAGGGGGGCGTGTGAGAGCAGTTGAGGAGTTGTACATACTCACTACATACGACCATATCAGGCAATGCAAAGACTCACTTGAGGGCCAGCCTTGGGTCACCATAGGGGGCGTAAGGTGAAATGTTTAGGATAAACTCCTTTGGAGGGTAAGAGCTCCATTTCTGATGGGTTGTGCTGTCATTGTTATTCCAAAAGTCTTTGTCTAGATCACTAAATCAGCAGAAAAAGAGAAAAAACAAAAAAGAAATACTAGAAAAAGCCTGAATCCCTGGGATGGAGCGAACGAGGAGGAAGGGAGTTAATGTCACATAGTGGCCTGCAAGTGTAGGTAGAGACACGGAGAGGAGAAAGGCGTTTGTTTGTTAATTAACGGATCCAGGTTCTCTGGAGGAGAGGAGGGAGACAAGAGTATATTATAGTGAGGTTGAGTTGACAGCACAGAGCATATCCAGAGAGCTGAAAGAAAGGGAGGGAAAAAAGAAAGCATTGATTATGTCACTGAGAAGTGTCACCTCTTCCCACTCCTTTTAGTTTTCCCCTGCTTTACTTGTCATGTACCCGAACTAATTACCCTACTTTGTGCAATGGTTACGGCACTCAGAAAATGCAGAGAGGCGCTTTTAAATCAGAAGGCTCGGGCACTGTTAAAAGCCTCCTTCATTGCAGCCAACAGAAGAAGCTGCGGAGCACCATTGGTCAACTCTCCTCTTTGTAAATAAGAGGCCTGACCTAAGTAAATGATTATCAAGGACTAAGTCTATTGCTCATTATAAAGTCACAAAGCACTCACTCCCCCTAACCCCTGAATGCATTTTTCTCAGGCTCTATAAATAGAATCTGCTTTAATTATGGCAGGTCAGAAAAATTATTTTAGAAGCAGCTAGTGATTCAACCTCAGTGTATGCATCAAATTGCCTGTTTAAATACAGCACTAAATCCTGTAATCTCGGGGATTGTCATTAGAAATCCCCTAACCCACAGGGCTTAATAGAAAAGACGAGTGTTACGCCATGAATTTAACCCACAGAGACTAATTTGTTACAAGATGATTTGGGTGTGATTATATCAAACTCCATCTGCCTGCTTTTCTGTGTTTCTTGTTTAATTTTCTCCTTAATTTCCTAATCAGTGCCTCTTTTGTGATAGATACTTTAAGATCACTGATAAGGAAACAATGATGTCTTTGCTATTTATACAACAGGCCCGCGATTAATCAACTTCGAGATAAGCCGGAGCAGGCACCAATAGCGCTCTATCGGAGAAATATTTACAGTCTCCTTGCTTAGCGCTATACCTTGGAGATTATCAATTGAGTTGAGATGTAGTCGGTTTTAAGTTATGTTAATGCAGAGAAGCTTTTCATTTTCCAGGCCACACAGCGCTTTATGAATAGAACGTAAACAAGGTATAATACTTTAAAGATGTCTAGAGTTAAAACTTTTCTCTGATTCACTATTGCCATATGCTTGAAACAATTTTCCGCAAGGAAATATTTGCAGCTTTATTTTGAACCTGGCACATACAGCAGCAATATATAGTTATAGATGTTTCGTCAGATACATTTGAAGCTTAATAGAGCAAAGTGGTGAAATTGTGACAAACTAAATACATCAGGAGGCAGCTGTTGTTTCAAATTCAATAAAAGTGTTACAATTATGTGTGGAGTCTCTAAAGTAAAAATTTAAGGGCTATTCTTAATTTTCCTTGTCCTATATAAAATGACAGCTAAATCAAAGTAACGTTGGTGCCAAACTAGTTTTCTGTTTTGCACATAAGTTAAATACTGACTGTTTTTTCATGTAGCACACAATTACTTGATAGCTTATTTGTACACTGACATTTAAAGTTGATATTTGTGTGCTACATGAAAGAACAGTAAGTATTTAACCTATGTGCGAAACAGAAAACTAGTTTGCACCCCTTGCATTGTAACATGGTTTTGTCCAGAAGACTGAAATAAGATACCTCTTCATTTAAGATCCTTAATGAATCAGGCCTTGTGACTCTGTAAACTCTATGGAGATCCTGATCATGAGTGCATCCATACTGCAGAATTGGAACGACATTGTTCCATCACTGAACAAGATTTCTAGTGTGGTTTAAAAATGAAATAAAAGGATATGATGTGCTTTGGAACGATAATCGCTCATCGTTGCAGTGTACATACTCAGGGCCACCTTAACAACTTTATGGGCCCCCGGGCAATGCAGTGTACCGGGCCCCTAAAAAAAAATTAAAAAAAAAAATATATATATATATATATATATATATATATATATATATATATATATAAGGGCCCCCTTAACTTACCTTAAGTCCGATCCTCTTCTTTTTTCCGTGCCGCTGAGTCTCTTCTGCCCTCTTCCGTGCTGTGGTTGCATTCACTGCGAGCACAGCACGGAAGAGGGGACCAGGGAGGGAGCCGGATCACCGCTGATGTGACTGCAAGGTAAGTATTTAAAAAAAAAAAAAAAAAATACATTTTTTTTTTAGGATTCGGATGGGCCCCCCTTGCCTGCAGGGCCCCCGGGCACCTGCCCATCGTGCCCAATGGAAGAGACGGCCCTGTACATACTAATACAATATCGGGCCCAACAGTCGTTTATCGGGTGACTGTCTGATAATCAGCTGAAAACCCTGTAGTGTGTACTCAGCCTTACATGTTTAAACTTAAACAAAATCTGTTCAATTTGGATACACGTTGATCCATCCCACCCAGGACATTCCCCAGACAAGACAAAATTACGTTCCATTTAACTGTCACTTCATTTCCCGACACACAAGCCACTTCACGCTTTCTGTGATTAGAATTGCTAAAAAATCCATTTCAGCTTTTATGATCCACCCTACAATTCTCTATGGAAGATGTGGGCAGACCTATTGTGTGCTATAGATCCCACTGAAGGCCGAAGATGTTGTACAATATTCCGCATGGACATTAGCTCTCTGTCTCTTTTTTCGGTCAACTTAGTCAACCACTGTCCAAAGGACCTTTGCTCTGGAGGGCTCAAAGGTGGCTTAAACCTTGTATCTGGTAGATACCAGCTCTACGTCCTCTTCAAAGCCTTGTCAGGATCAGGCTTGTTCAGACTTTGAAGTCAATTCATACTGGAGAAAATTCCTTCAGGCTCCCACTAGAGATTTTCCTTCCCTGTGTCCTAATTAAGTCTGCAATGACTACTATGGGCTCTACTTGCTATAGGTTTTCCAAAGAAACAGATAAACCCAGCTAAACAAAAATACGATCTGTGCACCCGTTTTATCACCAAGTCAAGGACTCCATTCACCAGCAGTTACATAAGAATAATTTGCTGGCCCAACATACTGAATATCTATTGCGGAAAATTCTATGGGAATACGTGATACTATTCCTCGCATAAAACCCATACAATTTCCCTGCCAATTCCATTAACAGCAATGAAAGATAAATGTTTACATAACTCTTTTATCAAATAACTCTGCAGTCCAGCTGACAGCATTACACACACACAGGGATATTTTCGAAAAAGAGCCCACAGTGGTTTCTGAAATGCCAACTTTGTCTGGCCGACATAAATGGTCGGAACGTTGCGGTCTCTGGAACCTTTTATATCTGTGACAGCTATAGGAATATGCCCATCTCCTCACTCTAGTAATGTTCTGAGGCGTGTTTGAATCTGCTTAATCTATTCTGTGTAGCTAATATCAGGATATTTATTTTTGCATCAATCTTGTGTCTCTTCCTATAAACAGATATTTGACGTGTCCTTGATTTAACTCTAATACCCCAGGAAAATAAATTTGTCTCCATCAGTGTCCATGCAACACTTAATACAGATCTGTAACACGGCAAAAGCGAAATTCACATGTAAGGTGAATGCAGTATCTTGTCACCTGGCACTTTAAAACGACCCACATCTTGTCTCAAGAGCTTGCAGTCTGGGGATACTTAATACATGGTGTACTAAATGTTCCCATGCACATGATTTTTTTTTTCTTATCATGGTACGATCATATACAATGAGATCTTACAATTATCACTATGTGTATAGCACACAAAGCCATAAGATCTTTCAGAAAGATGCGTAACCAAGTTTGATCATTTTGATTGCCCAGTGCTAGAAAACAATTGTATCTCTGTGTATTGCCAGGATGAATGATCATAAAAATTCCATTGCTTTTCCGTACATACAAACTACATTAAGTTTATCAGGTTTAAATTATTCTGTGAGTACAAATTGTTTGCTCGAAACATTGTTTCTAAAAAAGATCTTTCAATTAAAACGTATAAACTGGTTGTGTTTGTGTATTTTAAGGAAGCCGAGCTTCAGGCTCGAGTATCTTGTCACTTCAGTAAAAAGCTGTCAAGTTTCAATTGGGTTTGGATTAAAGTTGTGCGATGACCACTGTGTTAAGCTCTGATTTCCACCGAGATAGCTGACAGAACACGTCTCTAGGAATCTCCCTACTGCCAAGGAAGCTGTCTCTGTTGTCCTTCTGTGGCACTGTGTAACTGTAGAGATATGGGGATCAAATAACTCATTCAGGGCTGCACTGCTAACTATGAAAAATAGCCATGTCCCTTATACAACAAAGAACCACAAAACAGATGCTGTAACCTGTTCAACAATTTGGGATCAGAATGCAAACAGATGAGTGAGCTTAGAGGTTCAGCATAGGACTTGGGGTCCAGCATCAGATAATATTCTGAACACATACATATATTTTTCTGCCACCGCTGTCCTGTAACTGTGGGTATGGAATCAGATGTGCATTATACACATATATTCAGAAATAATGGGATTAAAGAAACATTTTTACAACCCCCCTATAGAGAAGAACAATTGATGCAATAGTCACCATATTATTACCATGAAAGGAGCTGATTGCTATGGACAATCCTAGCCATTTCTGTACACAAGTTACATGGTTCATCGAGCCTGCAAGGCCATTGTTCCTGTCTTCTACAGACTGCCATTCAAACCGACTGCCAGAGAATAGTGTCATATAATCTATAGTGAGCAAATGAAGGGCCCTGCAGAGTCACACCGCCGTACCAAGAGTGACAGCCAGGTTAACAGAGTATATGCAATCTACACACACGCTTACAGTGTGAAATCTATAACACCCAGTACTAAACAAAACACCATCAAATCTGTGAGAATTGCATCACAATAAAAAAAAATATGAAATAAAATGACATATATATATTGTGAAGCCCACTTGCTGAAACATCTCCCTCCTGGGCATAAAGTCTAACACAACCGCTAACATCCTTATGATTACCATCTTGACACAACACTAGTACGTGACTTCACTTCTAACACTAACATAAAACTTGCTTCTTCCGTTAAATAACCAACCTCCACATCCCCTGTCAGGCCGAAGAAGACAGGTTCACTGTTACCTTGATAAGCTGCTGCTTAGAGCCATGATGGGGCAGAATGATCCGTTCAATGGCACTGAGCTGCTGTGTCTCAGCCTCTAAAACTGGACCCTCAGATGCTTGACGAGAGGATCCCAGATCACTCCCAGGAAATCATTACCCCTTAATCATCATGTTTAACTTCTCTGTGCAGCATTGTGTGGATGGCACTGCTATAGTATGATGCATGACACAATTAGAGCACACATATTAACTGCTGCACGTCCAGGCTACCCCCAGCCAGCTTCAGATGTGAGCTTCTGTGCATGCAGCTGGACACAAACCTCAGGAGCAATTAATATTGATATTAAACATTGCTGATCTGCTGTCTCTGAGGGCTGCCATTTCTACCCAAAATAGCCATATTTAATGATGCGCGTGGCAAAACAAGTGCGTCATGCACAGGAGAATAAATAATATGGCTTGTGTCAGCGATAACATCGCACTCTATCTGTTGCGAGAATAAAAAATAATTATGTTATACAAATTAACTCTCCAGCTCCCGTCAAGCCATCACCTACCGTAGTTTGGATCCCAGTGTTACTTTTTAGCAGGGGTATGCAACCTGTACACCCCCAGCCACACTAGAACCCATAAGCTATTGATGTCTATCAGTACAATTAGTAATGTATCCAGCTCTGCAGACAGCCATGGTAGGCTCCATACACCGTCCTGTCTTAAAGTCATGGCAACTAATCTAGTAAGCACATGGACAAAAATGTTTTTACAATATTCTTGACTAGAGAGCAAAATCTTCAAAACTGTTCTGTGACCTATTCCCCTCATTTCGCATTTAGCTCCAACATTTTACATGTTTCGCTGGCATAGATTGGCCTTAAGTCCTCCCGGGCTTATCCCAATCTGACCCCACACCAGAATCACTTGACTGTTGTCGATCCCGCTTCAATTCATAGCCTATCAATTCTAAGTATTGATAATTTGCAAAACTCAGAGACGGCATCACTAGAAGCCTGCACTGGTCTGTTCTTCTCAATTAACATGAAATTTCATCAGAATTCCACTCATCTTTATTCTCAACATCATCTGAAATATATTCAGTGAACTCATATACATATATATATATATATATATATATATATATATATATATATATTTATGTATACACATACACACACACAGTGCATCTCTTTCATGCAGAGTAAGCAGAATTTTAGATAAAGTTTTTCATTAATGTCACATGAAACTTGCGAGTTAACGCTAACACTGAATAAGTAAACGCAGCAGGATATTTAAATCACCCTTATATTTTTCCAGCTGCTCTGAAAATTGATGCAACTTCACATGTTATATATTTGACCAGGTTTGCACTAACTTGCATAATCAGCATAAACAAAATAAACATGTCATCACACATATATAATGTTAGTGGCACTATAGCTAGCTGGCAACTTGTAGGGATACGTAATATGATCATGTTATACATAAACCCAATATCCACCTAACTGTCCCTTACCCGTAACCCATGAACCTCCTCACACATGTACAGTGTCCGTGTGCCGCATCATTGCAGCAGTTTAGGCCCCTTCTTGTGTGTCAAGAAATGGCACCAGGATGCAGTATTGGAAGGCAAGCCGGCGTAGGCGGTGTGGTGCTTTGGGGAATGTTCTGTGGGAAACACTTGGGTCCCAGCCTTCATGTGGATGTTACTTAGACACGTACCACCAACCTAAACATTTTTGCAGACCAAGTACAACCCTTCAATGGCAATGGTATACTCTGATGGCTGTGGCCTCTTTCAGCAGGATAATGTGCCCTGCCACACTGCAAAAAATTTTCAGGAATGGTTTGAGGAACATGACAAAGAGTTCAAGATGTTGATTGAGCTTCCAAACTCCCCAGATCTCAATCCGATCGAGTACCTGTGGAATGTGCTGGAAAAACAAGATTGAGCCATAGAGGCCCCAACTCACAACTTACAGGACTTAAAGGCTCTGCTACTAACGCCTTGGTGTCAGATACCACAGGACACCTTCAGAGGTCTTGTGGAGTCCATGTCTCAACAGGTCAGAGCTGTTTTGGCTGAGCAAGGGGAGCAAGGGGCACCTACACAATATTAGCCTAGTGGTTTTAATGTTGAGGCTGATTGGTATAATATGCATTGTTCAATGCATATTATACTGTTCAGTTCCACTCACAACATTAATTCTATACAAAAGCTTTAATTCTGGTCACAGCTTTCTTTCTGAAGCCAATGGTACTAATCACAATGCCAGTGTTCAACATGGTTAATCAGATGATTAGTAATGTATTTGCACACATGATTCCGAAATGTCACTGCTCAGCTTTGTAAAAGGCATATTTTTATATTAGATAAGGTGTCTTTAGAAACGAAATATTAAATTGATTTTCTTCTAAACGTTGTTTACTTAGAGATATCCAACATATGTTGTCGGTAGACATGATCAATGGCAGCGATGTAGCAGGTGTGGGTTATTATAACCCTTGCTGAACACAGTACAATCTGATTCTTTCTATATCATACATCTCACAAGAGAAGAAAGGGAAGGTTAAAACACACAGCCAACCCCTCTTCTTGATGGTGTTTTGGAGGTGAGGGGGTTAATGGTTGCCCGGCTTGGCTTCAATGCTCTAGATCGCAGATATAAATAAGGTGCAGGGGATGCTCAATGTAGAGCATTCTTAGCATGAGACCCTTGATGACACGCAGACATTCAGAACAAAGTGACAGCTTGACCTTCACAAGGGACACAAAAGAAGAAGGATCGATGTGCTATAAGTCAGCCTCGTGTCCTTTATCCACATGCCTCAGGAATTCGTAGCCTAATTAATAACCCCCTCTTCTTCTCCCACCCAAGCACACTCTCACCTCTCCATATCTGATCCTAACTCTTGCTTTGACATAGTAGAACAAAAGATGCTTCTGCTTAGAAGGTGGTAGAGAGCGGAGCGATAAGAACAAGTGTTTTAGAAACGGCAGCACGTGTCTGTAGGGAAATAAGGAATGTGAGTGCACAAAATATTATCTGCACGTCCCAGTGCTCAGGTCTTCCAGGATGAGATGTAGCATTCCTACTGAGATATCCAAGAACATGCAGTATTTGTGTCAATGCATTAATATATGAATTTCAAGGACAAATCCTATCTGCAAAACAGAGGTCCCAGGCAGGGTCATACCCAACCCACTGTAATCCTGATGTACTCCAGCTGCACCTGTTACATTAGTAAGGAACTGCATAGATGCAACTGTATTCTGTCCTCATCTCTGAGTAGGACATGCAGTGGATTTACTCACACCCCCAGTACAGATAAGTATACAGTGGGTGTTAATCTCTGAGTAGGGCATGCAGTGGATTTACTCACATCCCCAGTACAGAAAAGTATACACTGAGTGTTAATCTCTGAGTAGGACAAGCAGTGGATTTACTCACAGCCCCAGTACAGATAAGTATATAGTAAGTGTTAATCTCTGAGTAGGACATGCAGTGGATTTACTCACAGCCCCCAGTACAGATAAGTATATAGTGAGTGTTAATCTCTGAGTAGGACATGCAGTGGATTTACTCACATCCTCAGTACAGAAAAGTATACACTGAGTGTTAATCTCTGAGTAGGACAAGCAGTGGATTTACTCACAGCCCCAGTACAGATAAGTATATAGTAAGTGTTAATCTCTGAGTAGGACATGCAGTGGATTTACTCACAGCCCCCAGTACAGATAAGTATATAGTGAGTGTTAATCTCTGAGTAGGACATGCAGTGGATTTACTCACATCCTCAGTACAGAAAAGTATACACTGAGTGTTAATCTCTGAGTAGGACAAGCAGTGGATTTACTCACAGCCCCAGTACAGATAAGTATATAGTGAGTGTTAATCTCTGAGTAGGACATGCAGTGGATTTACTCACAGCCCCAGTACAGATAAGTATACACTGAGTGTTAATCTCTGAGTAGGACATGCAGTGGATTTACTCACACTCCCAGTACAGATAAGTATACACTGAGTGTTAATCTCTGAGTAGGACATGCAGTGGATTTACTCACACTCCCAGTACAGATAAGTATACACTGAGTGTTAATCTCTGAGTAGGACATGCAGTGGATTTACTCACAGCCCCAGTACAGATAAGTATATAGTGAGTGTTAATCTCTGAGTAGGACATGCAGTGTATTTACTCACAGCCCCAGTACAGATAAGTATATAGTGAGTGTTAATCTCTGAGTAGGACATGCAGTGGATTTACTCACAACCCCTGTACAGATAGGTATATAGTGAGTGTTAATCTCTGAGTAGGACATGCAGTGGATTTACTCACAGCCCCAGTACAGATAAGTATACAGTGAGTGTTAATCTATGAGTAGGACATGCAGTGGATTTACTCACACCCCCAGTACAGATAAGTATACAGTGGGTGTTAATCTCTGAGTAGGGCATGCAGTGGATTTACTCACATCCTCAGTACAGATAAGTATACACTGAGTGTTAATCTCTGAGTAGGACAAGCAGTGGATTTACTCACAGCCCCAGTACAGATAAGTATACACTGAGTGTTAATCTCTGAGTAGGACATGCAGTGTATTTACTCACACTCCCAGTACAGATAAGTATACACTGAGTGTTAATCTCTGAGTAGGACATGCAGTGGATTTACTCACAACCCCTGTACAGATAGGTATATAGTGAGTGTTAATCTCTGAGCAGGACATGCAGTGCATTTACTTACAGCCCCAGTACAGATAAGTATACAGTGAGTGTTAATCTCTGAGTAGGACATGCAGTGGATTTACTCACAGCCCCAGTACAGATAAGTATATAGTGAGTGTTAATCTCTGAGTAGGACATGCAGTGGATTTACTCACAGCCCCAGTACAGATAAGTATACACTGAGTGTTAATCTCTGAGTAGGACATGCAGTGTATTTACTCACACTCCCAGTACAGATAAGTATACACTGAGTGTTAATCTCTGAGTAGGACATGCAGTGTATTTACTCACACTCCCAGTACAGATAAGTATACACTGAGTGTTAATCTCTGAGTAGGACATGCAGTGAATTTACTCACACTCCCAGTACAGATAAGTATACACTGAGTGTTAATCTCTGAGTAGGACATGCAGTGAATTTACTCACACTCCAAGTACAGATAAGTATATAGTGAGTGTTAATCTCTGAGTAGGACATGCAGTGAATTGACTTACACCCCCAATACTGATAAATATACACCGAGTGTGAATCTCTGAGTAGGACATGCAGTGGATTTACTCTCACTCCCAGCACAGGTGAGTATACAGTGAGTGTTAATCTCTGAGTAGGACATGCAGTGGATTTACTCACAACCCCAGTACAGATAAGTATAGAGTGAGTGTTAATCTCTGAGTAGGACATGCAGTGGATTTACTCTCACTCTTAGCACAGGTGAGTATAGAGTGAGTGTTAATCTCTGAGTAGGACATGCAGTGGATTTACTCACACCAGCAGCACAGGTCAGTATACAATGGACGTTACACAATGGTTAGGCTATGGGCTATCTTTACTTATGCTCCCAGAACAGGTAGGAATATAGTAAGTGCGACTGGCACTGCTTCTTTATTTGAACATGTGCACCTACTTGTCCATCTAGCTCTTTGCAAGTTGCAGTCCTTAAAACTATTCTTGGTAAATCAATTTGCACCTAGCTATATTTGCAGTTTTGCAGATCCACCTGAAAATGTGCATAGTGATAAAAGTAAAACATCACTTCAAAGCATTAATACTTTTGGTCCATCACGTTAATTTTTTAAAAATCTTTTCAGCTTTTCTCCTAAAATATTGCTCAATATGGGGTCTATGCATCAAGCTAATTTTCCACTTAAACGATGCGGAAACGGCTGTTTTTTTAAGTATATTTTTCATGAAATAATTTAGGCTAATACCATTCAGCATCGCAGTCCCAATAGATTAATATGGACCCCTCTATGCTCATTTATGTCCTAACTTAAGTGACGTGTCACTTTTGTGTGTTAGAATATCCTTATTACATTGGGCAAGGTGTGCCTAGCAATGTGCTTGTGTGCAAAAATGCAACTGTAGAGTGTAAATGCACCCCGTTATAAGTACAGAATGTGGCCCGATCTTCACCATAGCAAATGTGATGGAATAATCAGGTCCTTCTACTTCTACAGAGGACAATAGGCTGCAGGAAATAGGCCGTTTTACCTCTCACACAACAGGAAACTCTGAAAGCCCCTTCACCAACCTTTTCATCTCATTCAAATATTCTTGTTCTGTAAAACATAAACTCGTTTTTGCATGTAGGTGCAAAAATAGGTGCACCCATTGCCCTAATCCATACTCAGCAAAGAATGCCCCCCCGGCCCACCCAGTTGCTACCAAATCTTTGCACTTATCTAGTGTATACTTAGCAACTTTGTTTCTTTGCCTTCTGGGAGACCCCCGAGGGAGGAAGGGGGTGAATCGCGTCATTTTGGCCACATAATGCTGTTCGCTGCACTTTGCCACTTTCATTTGAGCCTTAGTGAGTATTAAGCTATAAGAAGGTCATGCACTATCTTCACTCCCACTTACAGCAAAGGAGAGTGCACAGTTTGTGCTAATTGAAGAGTTGTTATAACTATGTGTTCATAGGGCCAAACACTACTCAAAACACTTTTCAGAAAAAGATGTCATCCACAAAAAAAGATTTGGAGAGTTGCACCGTGTCTGTACAGACCTGCTGTGATATTACAGGCGTTGTCTTTACTCACTGTGTCTCCATATTCCTCCAGGGAGTAATAATCTAGGGCAAGTTTGTACATTGTCTTATTATTATACCCCGTTATCTTCCTCCTACGATGTATAATTGACTCTATCGCTATACATGGACCACACATGATGACAGCCCTCTCCCAGCACAGAAACACAACAGCATTTCATCCTTGATTCCCTTTTCCTTGACTTTTTAAAACCACAATAAATAGACCTTGAAATGTCCTTTGTTTTCACAATCCACAGTAAGAAATTGCATTGGTGTATGTGTAATACAGGGCTGTCAAGCTTGAACAGAGGTTTGATTTTTCAGCTACAAACAGAAGTCAACCTCTTTTTTAATGCACAACAGAAACAAGGGCTTCGATAATACACCTATATAATGTAAAAACAGACAAATGAAAAGATGTTTTAATATGCATAGTAATAAAATGCGCAGCAGACAACATTCCACGTTACTTGCAAATTTATGCAACCTGGACCACCATGTCTAAGGAAAGATGCTTCTGCACATTCCCAGACAACAGTATCAATGTATCATAGTTTCTAACATTTTCTTACATTTTTCAGCGACAAGTTGGTGACTAAGTGCTGCTCTGATGATGGATATGGAGAACTACGACCTCACACGACTACTTGAGAGGATCCCAAGGAAAGTCTACTCAATCATTCAGCACTATGCAGCTGCTCAATATAACAACATCCAGGAACAAATAATTCACCACTTTGTAGAGGGACAACAGGCGACAATCTCCTATTCAGTGACGTATTTACAGTCACGTACGCAAGAGATAAGTGTCATATTTCTATCAGAGGGTTGGTGCATAGAGGACCATCTGCATTAGATGCTTTGCTATGACTAAGATTCAGCACCAAGATCAAAGGTTTGTTCCTGCATTAGTGCTCATTTACTAGCTCACTGCGACCAGTCCGGAGATAGAACAATGTAATGTAGGCAAGGAAACAGATTGAAGGGTAAGCAGCAGGCACCTGGTCAAGAAGAACGATTTATCAGTTGCCAGAAAGAAAGACTACATAGATATCCAGCCAACACTCAACAACAGCGAACAGAATCGACCTGAATTATTCCAATAACTAGAGATGTTCATTGACCCCCGTGTTCTGGTTTTGGATCCCGATTTTTTTCTAAAATCCCTATTTTTTTTTGCTAAAATCACATATTTTTGCTTTTCCCCCCTACATTATTACTAACCTTAATAACACTAATTTCAAGTAATTTGCAGTCAATTTTGACCACCTCACAGGTCACAATACTATTTTCACTTTCAAACAGACTGCAGATTTAGAAAACCAAGCCTGCCAGACCTATTATTTGTATTTCAGCAATGACAATTAGCAATGGAGCTCTCCTCTTTGTGTGTTACCTATATAACACAGTACAATGTGACTGCAGATTTAGAAGACCAAGCCTGCCAGACCTATTATTTGTATTTCAGCAATGACAGATCAATTGGCAATGGAGCAATGGAGCTCTCCTGAATGTCACTGGAAGAACACTGCTACCCCTCCTCTTTCTTTTCTACCTATGACGCTGCCCAACTGCACTAGAGATTGCCAAGAACTGTGCTACTACCTACTGTGCTACACCTTCTGTGTCCCTCTGTGAAATGGCGCTGGACTGCCGTGGAGAGCGGTACTTATAGAATCCAAAGCTTGTGAGATCCGACGACGTATCAATGACATTTTGCCTCGTTTTCAATTCCGAGGGAGTGCGAAGGTACCGATACTCGGATCTGCTAAGTTCGGGTGTGTAATTGGCTACCAGTGGCTTGTGATTAGCTACCGGTCAATTCCGCAGTAGACTTTTCTAGCGAGCAGTTGAATCAGCTCGCTCACATTGGACTACAAAGACAAAAGAATTTCTCAATATATTATGATGAAAAACTAAAAGAGGAGATTTTCTCTTATAGTAAAGTGGTGAATGAGGGTTTGGGAATTTTTTACAATTAAACTATATATTTTTTTTCTCTTGCTATTGTGGAGTTTACATATCAATGCATGCACAGGCAACCATTGACTGTAAGGGCATGCTGGTGCTTGTGGTTCAATGCAAGCCATTCTATGCTGGAACATTTCACAATAACAGGCAGTAGTCCCTCAAACGTTGAGGCAAAAACAGCAGGGGAATAACAGCTGAATTTCATGTCCAATTGTCCTGTACGTCAAACCCGGCTCTTTTTGCGAAAGGTCCGGCAAGAGAGTAATTCCATTGATTTGGGTGAAATAACCGTGGGTACTGAAAGGTATGAGATTGAAACAGCCCCTAGTTGTGAAATATGCCAATCAAAAACGGAACTAGTGAGCTGTGGGCCCCAGTGCAGGGAGGCAGGGAGGAGCCAACGTGGGCCCCCGACCCTCTGCATCTGCCATGCAGTGTCCCCATTATCTCCATGGGACCCGGTGCAGGGCACCTGCCGTACCACTGGTAGTTCCGCCACTGATGCCTATATACATCTGTTAGACCTTGGCAATATTCTGCCAATGTGTAGAGAGATTACTAATTTACAAATTACTAATACAAGAGGGGGCTCAGCAGACATGATTGGTGGTACAAATGTGTAAGTAGACTGAGCTAGCACACAAGACCAGTGAGTTCATTGATTGACACGTCTCCTCTAGTGGTTGCAGCAATTACCTAGCCTCAAAGGATATTGTTGCCAACACTCAAACCAATACAGCAAATATTAAATCAGGACAGATTACGCCTTCATACTTATGATAATGCCGAGTACAGATTTTCTTTTTTAAGTCCCACACAATTTATCTTCTAAAACAACTAGTTGCTGAGCTGGAGAATATTTCACGGTGAAAACCCAAAAACATATTTTTTGATGAGGAAAAGAACAGTAAGATAAATATCTCCCTAGCTCACAACCATAGCAATCCGCTTTCTTATGCTGTGAAGCGCACAGGGCCGTACAGTCAGTTATACAGTGAAGCAGATGGATGGAACCATGTTTTATGGGCCTGGTACTAATTCATAATGCGAGTTTTCATAACAAAGCCGACTATTGAAGGCAGTGACACAAAAGGTCCTAAGAATGATGAGGCAGATGGAAGCAAATTTACATCTCCCTCGGAATAACACTGCGGCGCATTTCAATGCACAGCAAAACCCTTTATGTGCAAATATAAACATCCCTATGTGTATAGAGGGGAAACTTGGTATCAGTGAAGATTATACAAAAGCTGATTAAATACTTTATACAGTATTCAGCGCACAGAAGATAACAAGACATTTTTTGTTATGTTGGCCGGGGGAGAAACAAAACCTATCCATGGAAAGTGCTGAGACAAAAAGCAGTTGGTTTTCTGTGATTGATTTCATTTCGAATTTCCATTTAATAGAAGAGAGCAAAAACACTTGTTGGGAGGGGTGAACAAGAAAAACGGAAGAGCGAAAGAAGAAGAGCAGGAGAATATTGATGACTTGAACCAGTCTTACGGGAGAAAAAGACCTTTTCAGACTGCCTTGTATTTAGTGAGCTTTACCAAACTCAAAAAAAAAACTCCTCTGCGCTTGCGCAGGACTCTTGTACAGAGGGGGGAAAAACCACGTCTAACTTGATTACATAACTCATTTTGGAACTGTTCCACAATGGAATACAGGTAAAATAATCTAATGCAGACAACCTGTAGAAGAGAAGTTAGCGCCAGGAAAACTTTATAAAGTTTCAAAGTCGTATTCAGCTGGCTGGAATATAAGTCCACATCTCAGTTGTCGACAGTAATTATTTCATTATAAAATTAACATTTTAGTAGCAGCATACACAGTGTCCAGGAGGTAAGGTGTCCCAATGTATACATCTAAAAAAAATGTCATGTGAAACTTCCAACTACTAGATCGCTATGATTAAGATTCGTCAGAATGTGATATGGTTAGGATACGGGGAAGGGTATTACTTTACCACAAGAGGGAAAGACATTTAGGTTTGTGACTGGGCAGACGTTCGTACTTCAAATTACTCAAGTTGTCTGGCTCCATTTTTAGTTCTTCTGCGGATTGTTAAGACATCATAATAAAAAAAGTCTAACACGCACACATACTTACTTTAACGTTTTCTTCTCGTTGCGGATGCCTCGGCTGGAGTCTGGAGTTCCCACTGTGTCCAGAGAATTTTTGTAGCGCTTTCCCTAGAGAGTGAATGAACATAAACATATCAACAAAATAGGTACAAGCCAAATAATTACTAATAAGGTGAAGTCAACAAAATAGGAACATACCAAATAATTACTAAAAAGGTGATGTCAACAAAATAGATACAAACCAAATAATTACTAATAAGGTGATATCAACAAACTAGGTACAAACCAAATAATTACTAATAAGGTGATATCAACAAACTAGGTACAAACCAAATAATTTCACATATGTTGGGGGTAGAGTGTTATGTATATTTGTTGCATACACATCACTTATATAGATACAGTGCACCTGATTTTGCGTTAGGAGCAAAGCAAAGAAAAGGAGTAACTTTGCACCTGAACAAACCATGTTACAATGCAAGGGGTACAAATTGCCTTATTTTTTGCACGCAAGGTATTTATAGTTATATTATATTACGTGCCAATTAAATGTGAATCATTTTAAAAGGACATGTCACATTCCGATTTATATAAAATAAAATATTGCAGCAAGTCATTGCCCATTCTGTGTTTTTTGACATAATTACGGTGCGGATGTTTAAAAACAGGGGACCTGGCAGCTTCTCTTAAATTGGAATGCGGCTCCATTGTTGTGAGTGATGCTTCTATTGTTAGATAGGCTTTAAGATATACCTGTCATGAAGACTTGAGTAAAAGCCTAATTGAAAAGTAGGGTTATTAAAGCACATTTTCCATTCTTGAGAAAATCAGTTATAATGTTGTACCCCTTCCTCCTCTTCTAGAACTTCCTGTTAAAATGCCTTCAGCATTTTTTAAATGAGTCATATGCTGAAAGCTGGCAGACTTCCTACAGATAGGTGATATTGCAGAAAGTTTCTTAGGAGCAATGATTCCTACAAGTACATGGGATGCTCAGTCTTTCATTAATACTAGTGAATGTTTATATCTGCTCACATGGTGAACTTCATGCAGCCATGTTAAAAGGTGAATTAATACTATATCATTTAGCTGTAGCGCACAGTAAATGTAAAATGTAATGTTTATTTATATATGTTGTTTGGTCTGATATCTGTTTCATGTGCAGCTCTTTATAGGTCACATGGTCTCTTTAAAAGGGGACATTTCAGATTCCACTCATTTTAAGAACACGTGTTACATGTAAATTATGGTTTACAAACAAGACCAGTGGTGAAACTACCGCACTTGTAGGTTGTGCAGCGGTTACGGAGCACGGAGGTGACGAAGGGCTTGTAGCCACCCCATACAATTGCAGTAGTTCTGCCACTGTCTACACCCACTGTAATCTCAGAGTGAGCACTATGGAAGCCGGTAATGTAGTGTTCCGCCCCTGTCTACACCCACTGTAATCTCAGAGCGAGCACTATGGAACCTGGTGATGTAGTGTTCCGCCCCTGGCTACACCCACTGTGATCTCAGAATGAGCACTATGGAACCCGGTTATGTAGTCGTCCGCCCCTGGCTACACCCACTGTAATCTCAGAGTGAGCACTATAGAACCCGGTGATGTAGTGTTCCGCCCCTGGCTACACCCACTGTGATCTCAGAATGAGCACTATGGAACCCGGTTATGTAGTCATCCGCCCCTGGCTACACCCACTGTAATCTCAGAGTGAGCACCATGGAACCCGGTGATGTAGTGTTCCGCCCTAGCTACACCCACTGTAATCTCAGAGTGAGCACTATGGAAGCCGGTGATGTAGTGTTCCGCCCTAGCTACACCCACTGTAATCTCAGAGTGTGCACTATGGAACCCGGTGATGTAGTGTTCCGCCCCTGGCTACACCCACTGTAATCTCAGAGTGAGCACTATAGAACCCGGTGATGTAGTCGTCCGCCCCTGGCTACACCCACTGTAATCTCAGAGTGAGCACTATAGAACCTGTTGATGTAGTGTTCCGCCCTAGCTACACCCACTGTAATCTCAGAGTGAGCACTATGGAAGCCGGTGATGTAGTGTTCCACCCCTGGCTACACCCACTGTGATCTCAGAGTGAGCACTATGGAACCCGGTGATGTAGTGTTCCGCCCTGGCTACACCCACTGTAATCTCAGAGTGAGCACTATAGAACCCGGTAATGTAGTGTTCCACCCCTGGCTACACCCACTGTAATCTCAGAGTGAGCACTATGGAAGCCAGTGATGTAGTGGTCTGCCCCTGGCTACACCCACTGTAATCTCAGAGTGAGCACTATCAAACCTGGTGATGTAGTGTTCCGCCCTAGCTACACCCACTGTAATCTCAGAGTGAGCACTATGGAAGCCGGTGATGTAGTGTTCCGCCCCTGGCTACACCCACTGTAATCTCAGAGTGAACACTATGGAACCCGGTGATGTAGTGTTCCACCCCTGAACAAGAGTATTAATAATGAAATCAGCAATTGTTGAGGAAAATAAGAGAATTTGGATTTCCTGACTAATACGAATAATAAACATAAAATTCAATATGAAACACCACCTTAAAACATACATTCATGTCCCGCTAGCTGGCATCTTTGTCCTGTCTGCATACCTCTCAATGCTGCTTGCAACTGATCCACTGGATGGCGGGACTGTGAGCGTAAATCGTAATAGTTGAAGCTTTGCGAATGCAGGAAAGTTGGAAGGTATATCTCTGCTCACACCAATTTAAAGGGATTTTTAGTGTAGGGAGGCTGTGCTATTTTCACCAAATCACGCATGTGAAGTATATATTTCTCGTCTGTGTTTACGATGTTTGCTGTGATGTCAGGCCAACTTAAAATTTTGGTTGTGCCCTGTACTAATTTAATACATTCATTTTAAAATGTAATTTTGTTGATGAATACAGCGTCAGCTATTGTCATAATAGTAATTCACAAAACAAGCTCCACTCAAACGCAACAGTCAGAGGGCTTGTTATAGTGATCAACACTGCTTACTTTAAACACCCCATACATACCCCAAGATGTTTTCAGTCACACAACAAAACAATAAGAATAGTTGAGACAAGATATGTTCCATTCATGAGGTGAGGCAGGAATAAATTATATGGGTGACACAAATGTAGGGGTGGCCGAGATAAGGCTCTTGCCTCTTTTCCTGGCCCCCAGCTCACCCACTATCCATCTCTCTGACAGTCGCTGTGCTCCAATCAATGATTGAAAGAGGAAGTGCAATGTAGCACAATTCACCTGCGCTTTCTCCTGCAGCAGAAACATCATAGTGACTGACTGCACAAGCTGGTACCTATTTTCTTACTACCAGTCACCATGCTGATAATATACTGACTCCAGGGGGTAAATGTATCAAGCTGAGAGTTTTCCAGTGGGTTTGAAAAACCATTCAGAATCTAGCTATCATTTATTTAGTACATTCTACAAAATGATAACTAGAATCTGATTAGGCAACATCTCCACTTTTCAAACCTGCTAGAAAACTCTCAGCTTGATACATTTACCCCCTAGGAGAACGTGCAGGTGATGTATACTATACTGCACTCCTTCATGTTATCAGCAATTAAAACATGTTGATGGGCAGGAGGGATTCTTGTAAGGGGAATTCCATAGCAATTGCCCATGGGCAGGAAATAATTCAGAAATGCCCCTTGTTTGGGTATAAGACCATGATTGAACACCAGTGACTCATGACTCCAGGAGTATCAGAAACCTGACATTTATAGAGGTATGATGCATCCTTGCCTGCAAGGCTTTCAATCAATAATAAAACTTAATACAAACAGGGATGAACAACACAGCCAGATTGTAAAAGAATATTCCCCATGAAAACCATCATCGTCAGGAGTTAACAAATCTTCCAGGATAACCCTTCAGAGCATTTCACACAAGTATCAAACAGATGTAACTTGGATACACCAGGCAGTTATGACGTCTCTCTGACTAACTTGCTTTATATATAGTTTTACTTATGAATTATTAAACCCCAACTGAATGTGGCTGGCAGGAGAGAACAGGTTTTAATGGGGACTGGGAGAGAGAACAGAAGGTTTTATTTTCTGTTAGAGACGGCCTAATGTTTAGCAGAATTCTCGCACCCTGAGGTACTGCAACATGGGCTGTGGATGTGAATCGGCTCTCTGGTAGATACTGATAGAAGAACGATTCGTTCTGTGCTATCTCTGGGGAATATATCTTATATTCACATTGCTCGATACATTTTGAGTTTAGAATCAGGTTTGCTAAATATGGTAATATTGATTTGTTACTCGCCATTTAGCTTCCAATAAAATGAAACAAAGGATGGACAAGTCTGTATACAAAATTATGTTATTATTGATATTATTATAATTATTATTATTAATTCTTAGACAGCTGGCTATTATGGAATTGCTTGTCCCAGCCGGTGGTAATCGGTATCCCGATGCTTGGGATATTTTAATTATGCCGCTATTGAAGTGTTCATGTTTTTTTTGTAGGTATTCTGGGTGTCGATATCCCAAGCATCGGTACCCAACCCCCAGCCGGTGGTAATCGGTATCCCGATGCTTGGGATATCGATACCCCGTATACCTACAAAACAAACACGAACACTTCAATAACGACATATTTAAAATGTACACCTACCTGTACAGTGACGGCGGAGATTAGCAAAAGTACTGGTATTATGCGACCGCTGCTAAATCCGAACATTTTCGATGCCAGCGCTTCATTTTTACGTCACTGAAGCTGGCGACATCTATTTTAAGAGGTATGTTACGGATAGGGATTAGGGGTAAGGGTGCACCGAACGTCTGGAACCTAAATTAACGTCAAAATCAATCGCCGGCATCCAGCATCTTCTGAATTACCAGCAGTCGCATACCAGTACTTTCACTAATCTCCACCGTTGCTGTAATGGTAAGTGTACATTTTAATTGTTAATGAAGTGTCTGGTTTTTTTTTTGGTTGTCGGTATCCCAAGCATCGGGATACCATACCCAACCCGTTCCAGCATGCCAAGATAAGATGGAGAGCAACAGATTGTCTACCTCTATTCTAAAACATGAAGTAATACAAGTCAATGGTCATTTTAGTCAGGGGTTGGCCAGCACAAAATACGTCAGAGTATGCTGTTGTCCTCATGATGCAATCATGCTACGGCTTAATACTATTAGACTAAATGAATGCTGGAGGTCATAAAAAGGCAAGAGATTTGCTGCAGAGAAATACAAATTGTGTGTTCTGTGCTGGCTCTGTACCCAAGCCATCTCGCGTCCACGAGAGGTTTAACGAAGGTTTACAAGAGGCAATTAAATTGTCACGGTTCTACAAGAATCAAGGGCCCACCACTAGGCTTCCAAGTAATGGATCCTGCATAAGACAGCTGTAAAACAGCTTCTATCTCAGCCCCATGGTCTCCTAGGAAGACAACTGACTCATTGGGGGGAATTCAATTGACCACGTTGTTCATGAGAATAATGCGGCCCGCAGATAACTACCGTTTTGTGTGGTAATTTTAACACAGATTTTTGCTTGCGGCACTATAACCGTAGTAACGGTAATAGTGCATGGGTCGCATTATTCTCACGAACAACGCGGTCAATTGAATTCCCCCCATGGTTTCAAAGACAGGAGTCTCACCTGTATGTGAAATGCTTAGTACTATATACCTTGAGTCATATGTAAACAAAAAACATAAATCTTAAACTCACCCTTTACACATACCTACTAACATTTCCAATGTAATATTAGGGCTATGACAACGCTCCCTCTTGAAAAGGGAGCATGCTGGGCCACATCTCCCAGGGGGCATCGCTAGTGCTCCTGAAAAGCAAGGCTGTCCATAACTCCCCCCCCCCCCCCAAAAAAAAACAAAAAAAACCCATTATCCCCTGCATTGCCATGCACACTAGTGGTAAGTGCTCGTCGCATGAGCAGAGGGCACCACGCTGCAGTACATAGCTCAAGCCCTACAACTATCCCTAAGATATTGATTATTCAAATTAGATATAGGGCTAGATTTACTAAACTGCGGGTTTGAAAAAGTGGAGATGTTGCCTATAGCAACCAATCAGATTGTAGCTGTCATTTTGTAGAAAGTACTAACTAATTGAAAGCTTGAATCCGATTGGTTGCTATAGGCAACATCCCCACTTTTTTAAACCCGCAGCTTAGTAAATATACCCCATAGAGTTTAGAGGGCACATTTATTTAGGGGCATTGCTTGCTTCACTCATCCTGTACTTTTAATAGAACCTATTTTGCACCTGCAAGCTGTACTTCATTAACAGGATCTTTAAATAAAAATGTCATCTTGGCATTCACTGATCCTTTAATGTAACAACTACTCATGTGACATTGTGTGGGCAACAGCCAGGCTGGGTATTGTCACAAGACTGCTCTGTATCAGTTATATGATGAAACTATCTAACCGTATCACAACAATATTCACTAGGGGAATGCAACACAAGTCGTTGAGAAGAAAAATCTGATTAATAGTTATGTTTTCTGTGCCAGAAGCGCTATCAAAACCTATGATAATAATAATTTGATATACTTTGTCTTTAACCAAGAGAGGCATTTGCATATCAGGCCGTTGCAAACGAATGTTTTCTGCAAGATAGTGAGCTTTTGTATGAAGATTATGTATCTCTATATAAAGATTCTATGACTGGATATCGATATAAATTTACATACATCACCTATTACTTAAATGCCAGAATCAATTTTGGTAGATGAATTTTAAATGTGTGCCTCTGGCAATGACAAGAAATAATTACAGTGCAGACAAGAAGGTTAATTGCAAAAAAAAGAAATATAAACAAGTGTGAAGAATACCTATTTCCATCAGCCACCTGTGTTTACACTTTTAATTTGCCTTCAGTCTAAGAATTTATCAACATATTGCTTTGCACATGTGAGAGGGATCCATGAAACAGATTAGGGGCAAAATATGGTTTTGCCCAGTGTGAATATTTCAAAATAACTTGTTTTTTAAGAAAGTAGTATTTATGGTATCAGGGAGGACAAAGATGGCATTAGAAAATATTTTTTTTCAGACATTTAGCTAATCATAGTACTGTTACAGCGGCATTAGGAGAATTGTGAGTTAAAGCAATAGCTTACCTAAAAAACTGTCCTGGTTTATGTGAGACAGTCCCGATTTTAGGGGACTGTCCCGACAGACACTGCCAGGACTGTTGGAAAGGGTGATCATTGTGCAGAGCAGTAGTAAGCGGGTGTCATACACACCTGTCCGGCAATGCGGTGGTATTTAGGAATGAGGAAAGTTGGGGTGCCTAGGGACAAGGGGAGTTGGGGCGCCTAGGGACGAGGGGAGTTGGGATGAGGGGAGTTGGGGCGCCTATGGACGAGGGGAGTTGGGACAAGGGGAGTTGGGGAGCCTATGGACGAGGGGAGTTGGGACGAGGGGATTTGGGGAGTTGGGGCGCCTATGGACGAGGGGAGTTGGGACGAGGGGAGTTGGGGAGCCTATGGACGAGGGGAGTTGGGACGAGGGGAGTTGGGGCACCTACCTTTTCAGAGCCACGACCCAGGCATGGCCGCAGCATGGCGTGACCACACCTTGTCACAAGAAATACAGTAACAATATTGTGAAGTATGCAAAAGGCTGTGTGGTGAAAATATAGAGCTGCTAGGTCAAAGCACCCATACTGACAGGGGTAAATGAAAACATTATATACAGGAGACCTTAAATATATCTCTCAACTGTCCTGATTTAGTTGGGACAGTACTGATTTGAAAGGACTGTCCTGCTGTCCTGCCAATCGGGACTTGAGCATTGCATCAACAACAGATGAAGGATGGGTAGCGCATGCACTTGTTGCTGGTGCAGAGAAAGCTCTTTTTAGGGATGTGGTTTGGGTGGCCCGGTGCTTCTGAATCGCCGGGCACACCCCAGAGGGACGTGACGCCGTGGAGCCACAGCATGCGCACAATGTTCCGATTTGAAAACGTGAAAGCTTGGGATATATGTTTAAATAATCTGTACATACTAAAAAATATTTTTGGGGATTAATAGCCATCTGGGCATACCAATTATCAATATCTCCACAAAGATCAGTCATAAATAAAACACATAATTACCAATCTGCATTGACCAAACTTACACCCACTGCACATCTAAAGCCACCAATTAGTGATATTGTTGTGCACATCAGTTATGCGTTGTCCAGGGATCCCTACAATGAAAATCTAGAGAAATGAAGACTTACTAATATGGTAGTGCAAGCAGCACGGTGAGATTTCATTTAAGTTTTCATTAGCTCAGAGAAAAAAAAAAGCATGGCTTTATGGCAGAAAAACTTGTACTTTAAAAATAAATTGCCAGTGAGCTGCTTTTAGTGCAGCGAAGACTCGTTTCATAAAAACCTGATGTCTTCCTGAAGCATGAAGTCATAATAAGATCAGAATATGCTATAATGTCAAAAGTGAGTTACTTTTTAAATTAGGCATCATTTTGTGAATAATATGCAGTATGACCTGAAAATGTCAAAGCTTTCATTTCTATCGTTAGCGTTTAAAAAATTGAAAGAATAATTTTCAGGCCCTGGGGTTTAGGGATGGGGAATTTGGAAATAACTAGCAGACATCTTTTCAGAGCAGCGCTAACATGCAAAATAAAAAAAAGTCAATGTTCGTCCTCATATGTGTTCATATGTATTAGTAATGCAGTTAACACTGTGAGACATTGGCGCCATATTTTGGCCAAAACATTTAAACCCCTATGTCAAAGACTCTTTCATTGTTAGTGTTACACTCGTCTATTATGCATACAATAATATTGTGACCAGTTGCAAATATGTTAATAACTAGAGATGCTCACTGACCGTGTGAACTGGTTTTGGTTTTGGATCTGGATTAGCTTCGTGTTTTGGTTTTGGCAAAACCACCCTTGTGTGTTTTGGTTTTGGTTTTGGATTTTTTTAGAAAAAAAATCCTAAAATATGCTAAAATCACATAATTTTGCTCTTTTTTTTTGTTCCTACATTATTATTAACCTCAATAACACTAATTTCAAGTCATTTGCAGTCAATTTAGACCACCTCACATGTCACAATATTATTTTCATACACTTTTGGACAAATACTGCAGCGAGCTGGCTGGATGGTAAGCGACAGAGCAATGACACAAACACACGGCAGTTCCTAGCACATCTAGGACAAATTGGCACACAGCAGTGGCAGAAAAGAAAAATGGGGGTCCGTCCTCCCACCCACCCCTCTCTATGTTGGATCTTGAAAAGGAATTAAAAACTTGCGAGATCCGAGATCCGACGACCTCAAGGTGGCGTTTTGACTCATTTTCAATTACGAGGGTGCGCAACAGTACCAAGCCAGCTCGACTCGGTACTCGGATCCCCTAAGTTCGGGTGTGTTCGGTTCTCGAGCAACCGAACCTAAGCATCTCTATTAATAATGCATGTTGTTGTTCTCAGTGCTAGATGTACTTTCCTTAGGTGGCCCAGAGATCCCACCGGTCCAACGGAATCAGGTTGGATCTCCATTTCATGGGAACTGACCAGCCCTTTTGCACGTGTGCTGTGCTTCCTCTCTTCCACATGGATTAAGCCAGGATCATTTCCATTATGTAGGGTTAAGCAGTAGAATGTGAGCTCATAGTGGTAGAGTCTAGCATTCAGCCAATAAGGTAAACCATACCCACCAACAATAAAGCAAGCCATACCCATCAACACCCCCAATTTTCTGTGGTTAAATGGGCAAGACTAATAGTCTTGTCAGAAAGTGGTTGTGGTCTGAGCATACCAAGGCTCTATGCTGAATCTGTCCTGATCTTCCATCCAGGTAGGTATGGCATACATTAACCTTGGTTCTGGGCTTATGATGAAATGGACATTTTGTATAACAAATTCCTTTCATGTATTCATAGAATAGCATTCATGTTTGTAACAATGTAAATATATAAAGAACATTTCTATGTTACCATGGCATATTAATATATGTGTCTAATTGTTTTCAAGCTTCAGTTTCTCACATGAGATGTCCAAAGGGCAAATCTCGTCATGAAGACCCCACCCTTTATACAAGAGACAAGGCGGGATCTGGGAGGGTGGTCCATTCTCCTGGGAGTCTAGGCGTAATCCCCAAAATACGGGAGTCTCTAAATTCCGGGTGTAAATATGTATGATCTATAGGAGTTTTCCACCTTGTGGAGGTTTTGCAGATCCCATCTTCCAGCAGATCTCCGTCAGTTTACGAGGCAGTGTAGACCCCAACACTTGCTTGTAATCTCTGCTGGTGACTTGGTTTAACAGGGTAGCAGGACCGAAGGAGTGATCTGACACAAGGGGCTTAAATGATATGGGATATGGGCAGTGAACATCCAAATAGCACCAGTTATCATATTAGCCCTTATCGATGGATCTCTTCTCTGCTTCTGTGCTGCTATAACATTACTCCAAACATCCAGCAGAAGTTCTCATTGTTTAAGAGCTCTGAATCTGCTGCATATCACAAACAGCTGGAGAGAGGAACTCTCACCCATCTAATAATCTGAGATAAGGAAAAACTCTTATACAAGGATCCTCCACCTAATAACAGATGTGTGTGAGGGGTGTCTATGTAAAAAAGCAAATACATATGATACTTGTTAATTAAACAAGCCCAACATGGGGTCTACCCACCTCTTAATCTGTTATCAAGAGCTTGCGCTGTAGAAGAGAATCTCTCCTTCCCGATACACAAACATTGGCTTCTTATGCCCATTAGGATAAGCCCTCATTATCCTCTTACAGACCAAACTGACATTCATCCCCGAGACCCCTGCTGCGGCCCGCCCGCTGCTTAACAACTAGGTGGGCAGAATGTGGGATCAGGAGAATGGGTGGGAAACTGAGGGGGAGAGGGGCTGGGTGAATATTGGAGAGCTACAGCAGAGGAGCTCATCCCCTGAATCCCTAACCGAATTACATATGGGCAGAGTCTATGCGGTGGCCATATATTAACAATACATGCCTTCCAGAGAATGGCCTTCAGCAGCTTTTCAACCGTTTCTACCTGTTACCGCCAGTCGTGGAGGAGGGGTGTTGTGGTTACATTACAGGCATGTCTGCATAATAACCCGAGATAAATTAGAACTCATCGGTGGGATGTCCGGACGTTCTGTTCAAGGAGGCAGCAGAACTGAAGGAAGTTGTAATTTTGTAGAGTTATACAGATATTGCTTTATTAGAGTCCACTGAGGGGAATAAAGGACAAATCAACCTAGTATGGATGCCACAATAATTTAGCATCTTGAGAAGCCAAAATTAAATTATTTGGAGAAAAGTAAGCTTCACTCTTTGATAAATAGACCTCAATGTTATGCTGCACAACAATATCATTTCATTGCTTCTCACATACCCTTTTTTCCTGAGCTCCAAAGCATTGCCCTGTTTATGCCATGTCACGTGCCCTATATTGGCAAACTGTGATCTAAGGACATTTACTAATTCTCCACTGTGCTTATGTGTTTTCCATTGTCCTTATTTAATGCAATATGTATGCATAAAACCAAACACTATAAAATATAGGCTCAGCATAAATTCTCTTTAGGAAACATACAGCTTCACCCAGTTCATGGGAAGAAAAAAATCTCTTCCTATATCCACCACTGATCATTCATGCCTTAAGCCTACTGAATATTTTTAAATATATGTATAGAAAACATATTGTGAAAAACAGGAAATGTGGTTATCATTAGAGAAATTCATGATGTGTCAGTTACACAGGTAGGAAAGAGCGATTTATAGAAAAATGTTCATAATTCCCAAAGAAAAACATGTGGTCTGGTATTGAGCCTGTGGAATAGGCTCGATACCCTTCAATCTTCAGGTCCGGGTATTAAATGTACCCAGGGGACCAAATATGTGATGAATGCTGGATGCCTCAGTTTTGCACCACGGTGCCTAGATTGTGTGCACACATATTCTTCGCTCTAGGGAAGATACTCCCGTCTCTAGAGGCGGAAAAATCTACATTGGCAGATTGTACATAATTGTAATCGTCACATCAAAAGTCCAATCTCCTACCACTGTAGAACCACCCCATTCATTAAATAAAACCCATTCTTTCTCATAAATATTTCTCAGTTTAATTTCATTTATGGCTTAAATTAGTCGTGAGAGTGAAAGGAGTTCAGGACTGCTTACCTCCCAACATTTGGGTAGGTGATATTGGTGTTTGGTCACTTCATGATGGGAGCGTGGTCATATCATGGTGGGGGCGTGGTTACACCATGATTGGGGTGTGGTCACATCATGATGGGGGCGTGCTTAGTGCTTTTGAATCTCTAGGCTACCCTGTTCTCTCCTCCTTCCTATGGAAAATGGAAGAAAAGTTTGTTTTTTGTGATTGTCCTATGCAGTACTAGAAATTGTAAGACCATTGCCAGCCAGGCGGACAGTAGAAAAGTGTCCCATAATCCTTTTCTGCAACCATTGAAAAGTATGCTGACACCAATATATTAGTTGCCTATTTTTCATGCCTTGCTTCATAGATATGGAGGATATGAAAAGAAGAGAGGAGTGTGGCTTGATGACCCAATTCACATCATCAAGAGGACTGGGCTAGGCAAATGATGACATTAATGCCTCCTTAGTGTTACATTGAGTTGGGTGGTGCTTGATGCCATGGTTCATGTCATCACGCCATGTTCCGTCCATTTGATGACCCAAAATGTCACTACATGTTTAGCTTTTCCTGGTTAGTTTTGTGATTAATACCATGCACCCTTTTAGTTGCCAATCTTTGCAAAATCTCTAATGTATATATAGCCTTCTGAAGATATGAACTCCAGAATTAAACACAGTATTCTAGGAGAGGACGTAACATGTTTAAGTGATGACCCCTCCTCATTCCACATTTTTTATGAAAAAGTAATCATTCTGAAATATTCCCTACTAATCACCTTGGGCCTGATTCATTAAGGAAAGTAAGGCAAAAAAGGAGCACAGTTTCTCCTGGACAAACCATGTTACAATGCAAGGGGTGCAAATGAATCTATTATTTGGCACACAAGTTAAGTACTGACTGTTTTTTCATGTAGCACTCAAATATGTGAAAGCTTTATTTTTACACTAAAATGTAAAGTTGATCTAGGCCATGCCCTACCCCAACTATAAATCTGCCATCACATTTGAAATTCACCTCCCCTCCAATGCAACATGGTTTTGCCAAGGTGCAAAATTTACTCCTTTTTTTTGCATTACTTTCCTTAATGAATCGGGCCCTTTAAGTTCAAATTTTAATTAAAGTGCAAGGTATCTCTTTAACCCCAAATGTGATTCATGCAACAGGCCCAGTGCTGCAACTAATATATAACAAAACAGCAATATAATCTCCCCAAGTTCAATGGAATAATAACAACCTAAAAACTCAAGGTCACCTCTGAGCAACAAACCTTTATAAAGGACATACTTGCACTAATCAGTTCCAGGGTGAAAGAAATTTGCCCCCTTATACACTTGGGCCCCAGGTTTCAACCAAAAAAAACATATTATAATCTGCCACCGATCTTTTACTGAATACCAAATTATGAAAGTGATGTATGGTTCAAGGTAGACTGCAGCTTGATTAAACATAAAGTAATTTTAGCCATAGAAGATTTATAACCATAAACATAGTGAGTCATTAAGGAGGGCAAGGCAAAAATATGATCCTGGACAAACCATGTTATAATGCAAGGGGTGCAAATTAGTTTATTATATTGTACATAAAAAAAATACTGGCTGCTTTTTTCATCTAGCACACAAATACTTGATAATTTTATTTTTACACTGAAATGTAAAGTTGATCTAGGACATGCCTTATCCCATCTATAAATCTGTCCCCAAATTTTAAATTTACATCCCCCTCCAATGTAACATGGTTTTGCCCAGGTGCAAAGTTACTCATTTTTTATGCTTTGCTCTCCTTAATACAGTATCAGTACAAAGCATTTTAAAATAAATCATTGAATGAATATCTGAGTTGTTTTTATGCGGATGGATATGTGGGCAATCTATGGCTCCCCTGGTATACTGATCATTTTGAATTTGCATAATTTCCTCATTCCAACCACACAAATAGGTATTAGACCATTAGTGATATTCATAAGCTGTCTAATGCCCATTAATTCATGTCACTGCACTAATACACATAGTAGACTCTAGGCTCCACAACATTCTGAGACCTTTCTCTCGGTCCAGTCCCCTTTATGCCAAGGCGGCTGAATGCATGCAATTGAGGACACTTGAGAAAAAAGAACTATAGCTTTAAAATCTACTGAATATTATCATATTATTTATATAACAACTTAAACAACATAGTGGTAAATGGAGAAATGCTACATGTGTTACATTTTCTGTTATGTTAGCTATAAGCTTAGTACTTTGCACTCTTGTTTTTTATTGAATTGTAACTAAACTTACTATTCCATGGGGTAAATGTATCAATGTGCACATTCTGCAAGTCGCTGATATTCGGCAACTTTGCAGGGCAGATTTAAAACGGCAATGTATTTACAGTCAAAACTTGCTTATCAAGACATTGCCGTTTTAAATCTGCCCTGCAAAGTTGCCGAATATTGGCGACTTGCAAAATGTGCAGATTGATACATTTACCGCCAGGTGTAGTTTATTGCTGTGAATGCTGCCCCATAGAAAACACCCTGAAAACCTTGAGCTATTCTATATAAGAGGTCTGTGATAACATAGCATGGATTATGACCTCTCTTGCATAGCCTGTACCCAAAAAATTCCCTCCTACCTCCTTTGCCTGGGAGATGCTCCATGGCCCAGGTAATTAGCATGCTAAGCAATCTGTCTAGAATGCCAGTTGCAACCACTGTCATCCTCTAGGTCCACCTTAGCACTCTACAGAAATGAGAAGCACTAGCGTGGAACAGGGGACTAATGGCTGAGAGGAACCGAGTGCTGCTTAGTATGCTGTTATCATGTTAAGCAAGTTGTCTTGCAGCCCTTCTCTTGGGCGAAAATTGTTCACAGTTCATTATAAAGCCGGTCACACATGTGATATTATCCTGCAAGGGGCCGATAGTGCAGCATGTGTGACCCCAAAATGCCCAACAGTGATCCTATCAAAATCGAAATTATCATTAGCGGTAATGGAGGAAAATGTGATCATAAGAGGACTACTATCGGCGTGTGTGCGCGTGATCATCATCAGGGATGGAGACTGCGGTCATCTTGCCATCATGCTAACTAGCTGCAAGTCATGTGCTTAATGGTTGATTCCCATCTGACTTGGCCACCCTTATGTGTAACTGTGTCTTCATCTTCATCTTTACTGGAAGGTCACTGCATTAAACCCCATTCCATTAGTTTATCTTAATACTGCTACATAGTTTGTCAATGAATGTTACAATCAACTGTAATCATGAAAAAGTAGGAGTGCAACCTGGCAAAAAAAAATAAAAACATCTACCTACCTCTCTGCATTTTTCATTGAAAAGCACTTGTAACCCATTGTAGCCCTTCGTGACATGTAGCCTGGGCTTACATCACAACCAGTCCAGGGGGTATATTTACTAAACTGCGGGTTTGAAAAAGTGGAGATGAATCAGATTCTAGGTTTCGTTTTGTAGAAAGTACTAAATAAATTATAACTAGAATGTGATTGGTTGCTATAGGCAACATCGCCACTTTTTCAAACCCGCAGCTTAGTAAATCTAGCCCCAGGAATCCATAGTTGTAACTTTTAAATTTGCTGATACTAGTCCATGATGTGTTTTTAAAAAGACTCCTGTCTCAAAAGCTTCAATCACTGTGCTGTCATCCCTAACTCAATAAGCCCTATTATACCGAGAACCCCGACAGACATGGAATACCAAAACAAGGGCTTAAACAGATCTATTTGTGGGCACAGACGAAAGGACTCTAGAGTGCAGACACATGTGTGTGTGCATGTGTTACATCAATTCAATCCACTAATACAGAATTCTGACTCTATTCTTGCACTTGAAAACCTTTTGTTGAAATTTTTTAGCAAGAGAAAAATAAGTTGCAGCTTCTATACACTTTGAAATATGCAGTAACTGAATATTGCTATAGTAACAGTTGAAGCAATGAAAAGCTGAGATAAAATAAACCTTCACAGTCAGGTTATTTTATTGTGTGTGTGGATCATTAAACAACTACAATAAAGTTGTAGCCGGCACTAACATTAAGAGTAAATAATTAATTGGATAGCTATATAGATGACCTTTGACACTGATAGTAATGTTCTGATCCAGATGGATATTTATAGATGTACACTTTAGGGCAGACCTGAGTAATGATTAGCAAGGCCTGATTAAGGGTTCAGGCCACCCAAGACTAATACGCTCATAACGCCCCCTCGCCTTCCATGCCAGTCTAAAGGTAAAAGCAAACGTATACTTAATTTATAATCCAGCTTCCCTCACACGCCCCCTCCCACCAACACCACCAATGTTGCATGTTTTAAAAACTCAGCTCCGTGTGGCTTTTTAAATGGGTCATAGCAATCTTTGTTACTCATTTCACTGAAGTCAAAACTATGGCGGAAATATGGAACTGTATGGCACAGTGTTTCCAAAACCCAGTCCTCAGGGACCCCTAACAGTGCATGTTTTCCATATCTCCTTGCTGGAGCACAGGTGTACTCAGTGGCGGGCTGGGGGGGGTAGGCCGGCCGGCCGCCCCCCCGGATGCAAAGTTGAACACTTTCCCCCGCGGCCGCATCTGATGACATCAGATGCGGCCGCATCACGCACAGGCGGCCGCATCACATGACAGGGGATGCGGCCGCCTGTGTGCCCCCCGGGCTTCTCTCTCCCAGCCCGCGCCTGGGTGTACTCATTACTGACTGATACATTGTAACAGATCCACAGGTGGTATAATTATATCACTTGTGACCTGGAAAGCCTGCAGTGTTAGTGCTCCCTGAGGACCAGGTTTGGGAGCCACTGTTATAGCGGACGGAGGCATGAATGAGCGATACCGAGGATGAAGGCTTGAAGGTGGAAGGGAGGTCGTGGCACCTGTGCCTGTTGCCGCTCTTCTCTCTGCTTCTCGCTTATTCTCAAGTGCCCGTCTGAGGATGACTACTTGTCTGCAGCTATTACCATGAGAATATATCTAGAGTAAAACCTTACTACATTCTTTTATGTGTTCTTTTTATCTTGGAGAACAACTATTCTCCTCAATGTTAAAATTAATTACAGTTTACCTCTCCCTGTCACAATTTTGCACCCCCCAAAAATAATAACCCCCCTTCCTCCCCCAAAAAGCCTTGTACCTAAGGGTGCAGCTTAGTCAGCTTACTGTATAATCAGGCACTAATGATTAGCACACCCGCTTTTACCATACACCAGTCAACCAGTTACAGACTGACAGTATACTTATCGAAGGGCGAAGAAGGTTTGTCTTCACCCAACACAAGAAAGGAGTTAATGCCGGTGATAACGTAGGCTAGTTTTAACTTCACCACCCCCCCCCCCCAAAACAAAAGAAAAGGGATTTCACTGTTATCCCTGTCAATAACCTTGTAAGCAATAAGATTTGCTGGTGAATAATTCCCCATGCCTGTGCAAAGGGAAGCTTATTTAATAAGTACAGTCACAATACCTGTTCTTTTATAAAGACATTTTTTAAATTATTTTATTTTTATTTTTTTTTAAATTTTTAAATAAATAATATATTATTTTGAAACTTTATTTTACCACCTTAGTGGAGGTCCAAAACTGGACTTTCATTTCCTCTGCGCACACGCCAGCTGGCTCAGGCATGGCACAGCTGCAGGGACTGCCCCTGGGAAATGCCAAGTTGACTGCTACAGATTAGTATTGCCGGACAGCTATTTAAATAAATATTAAAAAAAAGGGGGCTTCTTAATAGTAACAATTATTACACATATGTAATTATTAGGGAACACAGTAAATTGCTATTGTTTAGCATTCTTATTCTTGAATATGGGTTTATATTTGCAACAGGCTGAAAATGTTAGCATGGAGCGCTATGCTCCGTCTCCCATGTTTCCCCGGTGGTCTGGTGGGACAGGAAGTGGGGCAGTGACGCGGCCATCCGCATGACGCTACTGCGCATGCGCGGACCGAAAGTTTGCTATATCTGAGATAGGTGAAAGAGAGAAGACTCAGCAATAGTAGCTGTGTATGTGTATATTCTCAGACACATCTTACAAGTCACCTGAGGCCCTATAACATGAGGAGCCTTTCCCATAACATTACTGCACTATACCAAAACTGCATATGACTGTTGTACAACCATCCTATGCTAGTACCATCAACCCTGTGAATACCTGCATTGCTATTACTGTTACAAGTGTTCAATAAACCAAGACGTTGGTTTAGTTTAAATATGTGTGGTTTAACATACATATGCAACACGACTGACACCTTTCACAGACGCCCAAAGGTTCTGCCAATAGAAAAACGCTAGTATATAGTCAAGCACTGTGTACACAAATACATTCTTTAGGGACTATCCATTTACTTCAAAGAGCTATTAATAACATTGAGATATGGCTTAAGAAAACACAAAATATTTGACATGGGCTGTGTTCTGTGGGGAAATAACTTTTACACACATCGGAATTCCTGTACCAAGGAACAATATTTAAACTTATTGGACATCACTTAGCAGACACACGTATAAAATTTAGGGTGCTTATTATCTCAAATGCCCCCAGATACAAGAAAGTTGTATTTTCTAGGCCTGGGGGACCCAGGGGAGGAACCGACACTAAACAGATCAGCTGACAGGAGAGAAAGACCAGCGGGTCAGCTGACCAATGAGATCAACGAGATAGCGGACACACAGGATTACCGCCGGAGTTCAGTTATTGCCCGGACGAGTGTACGAGCCGACCGCATATCCATGTAGGAATCGGGTAATTAGATAGGCATCTTACATATCAACGGATGGCTGCATATCCATGCTCCTAGCGATCCCCCACCATACATACGGCATTTAGTTTCCATTTACCTCGTGTTTTTCTTGCACGCCTTCATTGGTCTTACAATCTGGTGTTGCACTGGAAGTTATTTACCTATTGTGGATGCATATTATATACTAACTAATGAGCACCACTTTGAATTATACTTGTATTGTAATCAGTGTCATTAGCTACGGTACAGCCTTTATTAGTTGCATTCAACCACTAGATGAACCAGTGAATGAGCGTTGAATAATATATTTTTTCCAATCATCCAATGTGTAGGTGGTTACTCTTTATTTGTGCAGCTCACATTGGTAGGTTGACCCCCAGTGTGTTGCGCTGACTCTATTTGATTGAATTTTATTTTCTAAGCCTAACTCTTCGTGGATCCAAGAGGTCCAAGTGTGACGCCCATAGTACTTGGCTATCACTGTCAAAAATAAGCTCCTTTTTATATAAAGTCAGGGTTAGGGATTCAATTAGGGTTTGAGGATAGGATCAAGTTGACATTTTTCTTACACTTCGGAGGTTTAATATTTTTTGGGGATGGTGGAGAGAAGGGTTAGGCCAAGCTTGGAGTGTAGGGTAGTTTAGCCTTTAAAACTCTTAAGTCAAGCCTGACCGAAGATATGTCCCTCGGTTAAACCAATACACATAAAGATGGAAAATGCCCATGTAACACGTCTTCTCATGCCATGTGCCATGCCAACAAAATGGTGGGACAAATACAACACAGGTGTTTGACTTGAAGAAACTATTGTGTTCACGGTTATGGTATAAAAGTTGCAATATCCCGAGAGAAAATTCAGCCTGTCAAAGAAAGTAGTGTTCTCACTAAGCTTTGCTAGCCTTTTACCATGTCTTTATCTAAGACATGGTAAAAGGGCATCTAAGTGCAAGACTTGACATTGGACATCTCATAGGAAACAGTGGGAAGCCACTCAACTCCACACATGGCAAGGTACAGAAAACAGCTACTTACAGTTTGCCTCAATTATACATTCAAATTTAAATACAAAGTTTAAAATGTCAAATGTCTACTAAAATTGAAAGAACTTGTTTCGAGTACAATGGTCTTAAAATTGTACTGCTGTACTGGACTAAATATACTAATTTTCTGAAGGAAAGCGATAATAGTTATCTAACAGTTAAGGATTTCTAGCAGAATGTTCTGTCCACCAAAGTTCCATCCACTGTGTTCTATGTAGGGGCAGGCTGGGCCGAGGGGCATATGCCCCCCGTGCCAGTACCATAGTGGGCTACCTTGGACTGGGTCATTTGACCACCTGCATTTTTTTCTTTTAAAATGTCTCTAATAGGCTGCTGAGTCGAGTCTTGCTCCCCGGGCTAAAATTTGCCAGCCCTTCCCTGGTTCTATGGCCATGATATAATTTCTGGCACAGAAATAACCTCACCAGGGTTATAGAGATGGATTGTATTTCTGTCTGTCCTGTTTTTCTAGCTGCAACATTTTACATTTTCTTTTAACATAGTTTCAGTTCACATTTGGTTGGAGTGCAATGTAATCCTCTAATGTTACCTGTAATGTAGTGAAAATATCTGCTGCTTATAAAATGAGGTTGTAAATGGCTAACGTCTGTGACTAACATAGTATTGTAAACGTGGAATGCAGAATTGGGGTGGAAAAGAGGTTGTCAGACGTGTGTACCAGACTGGCATTTGATGTACAATTACTAGTTGGAACTGATAGTGAGTATAAGTACCTGTCTCATTCTGCGCCGAGATCTGAGTGTTATATGGAAACAAGTTGAGTGGCTTCTGAGCAGAGCAGAGGAATGCCCCAGAAGATTCAGAAGCTGCTGAGTATTCTACAATACAGATGAGCATCAGGATTCCTGTCCAATATTGCCGGACATATGTGTGGTTGGGGGTGATATATGGCCGTTCAGTGGTCTGGACGGAATGGGCAGTATATTGTTTACTGGTCACTAGAATGCTTTTTGGCTTCTTTATCTGTCGATAGACTATTGTATATATTGTTCATCCTCCTGCCACTTTATAACCATCCCTTTCATTAAATTAAACTTCTCAGATTCCCTCCTAAAATACTGCTCTGGTTAGACTAATTTATGGCGTAGATTATTCATGAGAATGAGGGAATATCGGGACTGTTTTTGTTATGTGCCACTTTTTGGGTGTAAAAGTATTTATCACATTGCTCGAGGGGGTCATAAACAAGCGCTCTCTGGAAAAGTGCAAAATTGGCCCCATTAAAAGTATAGGGCAAGCTCCAAAGACCCCCGGGCCTGATCTGGTGCAAAATTTTGTGAAGTTGAAATGGAACATCCTTAAAAAAGGTCCATTCCACCCCTTGATCTAATTGCAGTAATCTCTGTTTGCAAAATAAAATGTTTCTGCACTGCTCAGCTGAGCAAAACTGAGCGCACTAATGCGCCTACTCTGGACTTTCCAAACAGCACCTTCATTCTGCTGAACTCCTCCTCTGCAAACCTCAGGTCCGCTGCAAACACTAACATCTTTCTTTGCAAAAATCTAGGCGCACTTAGACCGTTACCACAGCTGATTTTGCAGTGCTCATCAGATAAATCACCCAGCGTTAGCGCTACCACTCGGTGAATTAAGGCAGCTGCCTTGAGCGCCAACATTCAGTCAAACACTGAATAAGTGATATAATGGCACGCATTTAGCAATTTCATTTCCCCGCAGCTCCTCCCACTGTGCACTTGCGACCATAGAAATAGAAATTGAAATTAATCAATTCCCCCCCCACAGTGATGCTGATAGCTGCTGCTCATCCATATCAGGGATAGGCTGGGCTGTACGGTGACATCACAGTGCAGAGCCACCTCCTAACCCATCATTGACATGAAGCAGCAGAATCACAGGTAATACTGACTCTGTCATTCCCCTCCTCTGCCAGACTTGCTAGAGGCAAAACACCGAAGGGAGCGTCATTCTGCATACCTCCCAATATGCCTGCCCCCGGCAGCGGAGAGGGGCGTGGTCACATGAACATAGTGGCACGGTCACACCCACAGAGGTCTGCCTAGAACTGTAAAGAGCTCAGCTGCCCATTGGATACTGTCCTTCCTCCAACATTCCCACCTGTGGGACAAACATGTCTATGGGCGGGACAACGGGTCAGAGCCCTAAAATCGGGACTGTCCTGCTGAAATCAGGACAGTGGGAGAACGTGGCATTTTAATGAGAGGAGCGTCTGAGAGGGAGGGTCATCAAGTACCCTTCCACAACCCTAGAAATGCCTTCAATGTTTTAAGGTTTAAAGAGAAAGAAAGTGCATAGGGAAATACATTATAGTACAGTACAGTACATTTTAATTTTCTTTTCAACAGATTTCATAGTGTATATCATACTTGCCAACTCTCCCGGAATGTCCGGGAGACTCCCGCATTTCGAGTGGGTCTCCCGGACTCCTGGGAGAGTGTGGCAATCTCCCGCTTCTGCCCGCATTAGGGCCAAAACGGCGCGATTCTCCGTGAATCACGGCATTTGGCCCCACCCCCGCTGTCAAATGACGCGTTTTGCGTCATTACGTCGCGGGGCGGGGCCAAAATGACGCGATTTTTGGAGCCCCACCCCCCACACGCCCACCTGCAACAGAGAGTCTCCCGGACACCAACTGGAAAAAGTTGGTAAGTATGGTGTATATTTACAGTTGGTGGTAAAAGCAGTCATATTCTTGAGCTATATTTTGATACACAATTCTATAGTCTAAAAATAACACTAGCATACAAAAGGCATAATAACACCACTCCAACTAAAACAGCCTTAAACATCACTATGAAATGTCACAGATGACATAACTTGAATGACAAAAATAACTATACAAAATAATACAAACTTGTTTGCAGAGTACAATAAGCCGCAACCTTCGTGACAACTGCAGCTACAAAGAAGACTTTTAAGCTTTAAAATGGCCTGAAAATATCTTCCCTCTGAAGTCACTAAAGTGACGATTACGCTTATCTCCAAATAATTACTTAGATGTAGAGATCAATACTGGAATTTACTCAAGAGCTACAGAAGAACAAATATATTGTAATCATATACTGTACTTGTTTGATAAAACCTATTGACTCGCATAAGATAGTTCAGTCTTGGAGTGGGGTTTTATGACTCATTGAGCTGGATGAGGAACAACTTGAGGCATTGTACCTGATGCAGAACTGCATTCTTAACTTACAGCTCTGGTTGAGCACTGAATGAATTAAGGTGTGGAATCAATTGCAATACCACAGGCTATTCAAACTATCTCATAAAGGTCAAACCCATTGATAACATAGAGCCATAAACTCACGTGGCTCTATAATGTAGTTATAAAAGTGATGGAAAGTCCTACCAGAATAACAATATTCATTGTGATTGGCTGGAATGGTCAACAGCAGCATGGTATACCTGGTCTAAGAGGCAGCCATAGGGTAAGATGTGAGCTGCTCACTCTTGGATACTCTCTTCATCCAGATAACCTTGCAGCTGTCGAGTCTCCTGGCCAAGCATGATAAATATTGTGATTCAGCCAAGGCTTTCTGCCCACTTCATATACAATATGTTGTGGCAGTAGTAAACATATTCTCAAACAATCTTAAGTAATAATCAAGTAGATAAAATTTATAGGAAATTATTTATGAAGCACACTCTGAGATGCACCAAAAATATCTTGGTTTTGTACCTCTACATTTTGTTGGTCCTCTTAGAGCACAAGTTATATGTCTATCTCCACGCACATCAAGTTACATATCTATCTCCATGCACATCAAGTTACTTGTCTATCTCCACAATCATCAAGTTACATGTCTATCTCCATGCACATCAAGTTACTTGTCTATCTCCACGCACATCAAGTTACATGTCTATCTCCACGCACATCAAGTTATATGTCTATCTCCACTAGAGATGGGCGGGTCCGGTTCTCCGAGAACCGAACCCACCCGAACTTTGGGTATCCGAGTACCGAGCTGAGCAGCTCGGTACTCTCCCGCCAATTCCGAATCCAAATCGAGGCCGAACGTCATTGTGACGTCGTCGGATCTCGGGACTCGGTTCTCGCGATACTTCAACTTTATAAATACACGCCTCCACAGCAATCCATCGCCATTTGACAGAGGGAGAGAGCAGGGTGTAGTCATAGGCTAATTAGAGCAGGGACAGAGAAAGAATACAATATTGTTCTTGCAATTGCTCTAACCAAAATCGCTAGTGCAGAGAGGAGGATAGAGGTTTATTATTTTTTCTTCATATTTGGCACTCCCCAGCGCTTTTGGGTTGTCCCCCATAATTGTGCATTAATATTTCTGGCTGTCAAAAGTCATATCTGTCAGCAGTATCTACTCAATAAATGTTAGCACTCCTCAGTGTTTTTGGGGTGTCCTCTCTAATTGTGCATTAATATTTCTGGCTGTCAAAAGTCATATCTGTCAGCAGTATCTACTCAATAATTTTAAGCACTCCTCAGTGTTTTTGGGGTGTCCTCTCTAATTGTGCATTAATATTTCTGGCTGTCAAAAGTCATATCTGTCAGCAGTATCTACTCAATAATTTTAAGCACTCCTCAGTGTTTTTGGGGTGTCCTCTCTAATTGTGCATTAATATTTCTGGCTGTCAAAAGTCATATCTGTCAGCAGTATCTACTCAATAAATTTTAGCACTCCTCTGTGTTTTTGGGGTGTCCTCCCTAATTGTGCATTAATATTTCTGGCTGTCAAAAGTCATATCTGTCAGCAGTATCTACTCAATAATTTTAAGCACTCCTCAGTGTTTTTGGGGTGTCCTCTCTAATTGTGCATTAATATTTCTGGCTGTCAAAAGTCATATCTGTCAGCAGTATCTACTCAATAAATTTTAGCACTCCTCTGTGTTTTTGGGGTGTCCTCCCTAATTGTGCATTAATATTTCTGGCTGTCAAAAGTCATATCTGTCAGCAGTATCTACTCAATAAATGTTAGCACTCCTCAGTGTTTTTGGGGTGTCCTCTCTAATTGTGCATTAATATTTCTGGCTGTCAAAAGTCATATCTGTCAGCAGTATCTACTCAATAATTTTTAGCACTCCTCAGTGTTTTTGGGGTGTCCTCCCTAATTGTGCATTAATATTTCTGGCTGTCAAAAGTCATATCTGTCAGCAGTATCTACTCAATAATTTTTAGCACTCCTCAGTGGTTTGCGCTCAGAATGGATTCAAAGCAGTCCACATATGATCTAAATGAGCAACCAGGTTCTGTCACCAGTCCTGATGTTAGTGTTCCCAGTACGTCATCTGGCCAAGGCGATGTCAAACAACAGAGTGTTTTCAAATTAGTGCAAAAAACAAAAACCAAAAAAAAATTTACTGTATTGAAGCGAAAAAGAAGTGTAACTGAGCAAAAGTTAAGTGACGATAAAAAAAAAATTGCAAGCATGCCATTCTACACACGCAGTGGCAAAGAGAGAATGAGGCCTTCACCTTTGGCTATTAGTGGCAGATCCCAAAAAGTTACCCAGCCTACAATTGGTGCACAACTACTGTTACGCGTCAAAGCCGAGCTGCAAGATAACAGTGAGGCATTACAGGAGAATATTTGCTCTGATTCACAAATGATAACAATCCCTGTGGAGAGTCCATCCAACAGTGGGATGTCTAATCGTGAGCATTCTGCTGATGTGTGCCTTAATAGCCCGAGTGTAGCCGGTGATACCCAAATTGAGGATGCCACTTTGGAATTAGAAGAGGATGAGGGGGAGATTTGTGTAGGCGACGAGGGCGCTAATGATGATGTTGATGATTATGATGCAGACAGATACCAAATTGCCTTTCTCAATTTCTATTTATATTCTAGATTATATAACGGCTGAATAGTTTTCTATTTTACTCCTAGTGGAGAGAGGATCTGATGCAGACAGATACCAAACTGCCTTTGTCCATTTCAATTTATATTGTACAGTATATAACGGCTGAATTTATTAGTATTTTATACAAGTGGAGGGGGGCCTAGAGAGACAGAGTGACCCCAAACTGTCTTTCTCCATGTCAATTAATATTGTACAGTCTATAATGGCTGAATTTTTTAGTATTTTATACAAGTGGAGGGGGGCCTAGAGAGACAGAAACCAAACTGGCTTTCTCCATGTCAATTAATATTGTACAGTCTATAATGGCTGAATTTTTTGCTATTTTATACAAGTGGAGGGGGGCCTTGAGAGACAGAAACCAAACTGGCTTTTTCCATTTCTTTACATATTTAACTATAAGTGTAGGGTGTAATATACATTCAAAGACGATGGCTGCATTGCCAATATGCATAGATGGAGAGGAAGACAATCTGTTTTGTGTGTAGAATAGGCCTACCAACGAAGAATTAAACTGTTTTTTTGGATGATTTATTACCTCAACAATTAGATTACTTGTCTCTAAAACAGTTGGAGCACTAAATTGGGTTAATTTAGGCCCAAAAACATGGATTTTCCCAAAAAATAGCAAAACAAAACCAAACAAAACCAAAACCAAAACCAAAACACGCAATGGCGGTTTTGCAAAACCAAAACCAAAACCAAAACACGACGGTAATCCAGATCCAAAACCGAATCCAAAACCAAAACACGGGGGTCAGTGACCATCTCTAATCTCCACACACATCAAGCTACATGTCTATCTCCGTGTTCAAAGGTAAAAGTGCACCTTGATCTGTTAAGAGGTGGAAATATCTAGGAAGTGCCTTGTCCAAAAGTGTAATCGTCACATCAAGGTCTAACCTGCTAATACTTTAGTATTATTACTTTCAACTAAATAAACTTTACTGCTGGGTCTTCTGCTAAAATGTTTGGTTTAGCCGTATTTATGGCTTATATCATGAGGGTCAGGGGATATCAGGATTGGTTTTATTACATTGCTTGTAGGGTAACTAGAAATGCGCTTCTTGTCGCAGGCTGATGCAGAACGGGTCTTGTATACCTTTAATAGGACCCTTTGGCAGAGAAGTGCATTTCCACGCACAACCCCCATGCTAGACACATTGGGCTGGTGTCCACATTTACTGAGAAACCACAAGCGTGGGATGTATTAATAAAATGTATTAATAAAAGCTAGCCACAGGCTGGTCAGCACTGGGCTAGTACCTCCGTAGAAAATTAAACATTTGCCTTCCCAGTGGTCCCAGAAAAATAGACAGGAGTCTCTAAGGCAATGCCCTCAGTGAATACTGACACTTTGACTGCCAAAAATCGGGGCTGTGCCTCAAATTTTTTGGGACTGTTGGTGGTTTAGGTGTTTCTAGTTGTCATTCGAATCTCAGCTCTGTCAGGCACACTGCCCTCCAGTAGCTCTTTCTGCCACCCTGGAGCTACCCAACACAATGGAGTTTAGGCACAGCAACTTCATACCAAAGACAGTGGGCTCAAGAGAAGAAACCCTACTAAAACCTATAGGGAGGTGGTTGTGTAAACTACCCCCGGCCCAAAATGGAAAACACCATTACTCTTCCTATACTGGCTGCTTGTGATTGGCTGCCCAGTGACGGAAAGTCCTGGAGATTCCCAGCTTTTATCATTTAGCAGCAGTCATTGGATAAGTGAGGGTAGGGGCAGAGTAAAGTAGGGAATTGAATTTTTACTGGGTTTTTTTTATTTGAACTTCATCAGATCAAGAAAGATAAAAGAGGAAAATAATATATTTTTGCAGTATAACAAGAGTTGGACAGTGGTTTTGGAGTGTGTTTTATTAAATCAAGGTTTATTAATAAATGTAATTGTTTTTATAATTCCCAGTGTAATGGATCCCTTCTATTAAATTAAAGGTGTTTTCCATAATGGTATGTGGAGTAAATTTACACAACCCCTCCCCCAAGGCTGTCACTTTAGTGGGGGAGGGGGGGTCCTCCCATGAGACCCTTGTCTTTGGTATAATGTAGTTATGCCTGAAACTACTGTAATGTGTAATTCCACAGAAGTAGGAGTAGCTGCTGGAGGGCAGTGTGTCTGAAAGAGCTGAGATTTGGTAGACTGATATAAACATATCACACCCAACACTCCCAAATTTTGTGGGACAGTCACAATTTTCAGCACAATTGCCATAACCTTGGTAAAATGGGATCATGGCTAGAAGGAAAACTGGTATGGAAAATGTTTGTCCCATTTTGGTTTCTGGAATGATAGGAAGCAATGGAATGATAGCCAACTCCTGATTGGGTGGTTGTGACACTCCTCCAATCAATATGCAGATTTTTGTGCTTATTTGTACCTATCTGAGAAGTATATGCATGTTCGACATAGCTTTATGTAACACTCTGTGCATTTTATGAGCAAAGTTAGGTCTGCCACTTCTGCGTGTTCTCTGTCAAATTTTCAAGATCTTTCCAACCCAAGTACATCCACCTAATGACCTCTTACCACGCCCCCAATGATGTCACATACCGTATTTCCCCATGTATAAGACGCACCTTTTCCCCCAAAATTTTGGGTCTAATAACTGGGTGCGTCTTATACAGGGGTAGTAGCACTTACCCTGTCAGATGACTCCTCTGTCCGGTAAAGTCTTCTCTCTGTCTGTTCCTGATGCTGGAAACTTGATTAAGGTCCTCTCTGCGATGTCCGGATGTCTTTTCAGGACCTTGACAAGGTCCTCAAAGGCATCCTTTTCAGGACCTTGAGGTCCTCAAAGGATTGTCAAGGTCCTGAAAAGACATCCGGACATCGCAGAGAGGACCTTAATCAGGTTTCCAGCAATAGGATCAGACAGAGAGAAGACAGAAGACTTTACCAGACAGAGGAATCGTCTGACAGGGTAACTCAGAATTCACTATAGCGTTGTCTCTCCTCTGTATAAGCTGCACAAATACTCTGTGAAAAAATTGAGGATAATGTTTATCCTCAATTTTTTCACATGATTTATATAGGTGCGTCTTATACAGTGGAGCGTCCTATACATGGGGAAATACGGTATATCTTAGCCATTAGGTCCTGCTTTCCAGCTATTGTATTGAGAGAGTTTTGATACATCTCAATTACATTGATAGGGGAGTGGAAAGAGATACAGTGATTATGGGTAGGAGAAAGCAATTGATGGAACTGGACTTAAGTGTGACCTCTGCACGTTAATTTAATATCATAGGGACTAAGAAAAGTCCTGTAACAAAAATATCAGTACAATAATACAGTCATCTTTTAATATTTATGTTAAACAATTATAAATAGAAAATAAAAGTGAAAGCGGGAGAAAGGAGCGCTTTGGCAAAGGCTCCCCATGCAAAGTACCTCCTATGGCTATCGCCATCTCAGGGGGGAGCACCGGTGCACAAGAAAAAATGCTTTATTTGTTAAATTAAGTTTTTTTCCTTTTATTTTGTATTAAATTAAATATTTTTTTCTGTTGCGGCTACAGGCCCGGCGCTCCCATCAGGGAAGGTTAGGCACTTGCCTAGGGCGCCGGGCTCTGGAGGGCGCCACAGAATTCTGAAATACTTTAAAACTGTGCGGCGACCGCTGACCATACCTGTCACGGCCGCCGCACAGCATTCAGATGGACGGGGAGGGGGGGGGAAGAGGCTATTTTGTCACCACCGCCACCTCTCTGCTCCATCTCCTCCCCTCCACTTACTAGTGTCAGTGAGTGGAGGGGAGGAGACAGAGCAGAGAGGCGGCGGTGGTGAGACAAGGTAAGGAGAGGAGGGAGGAGGGCGGCGATTTTTGCGGGGGGGGGGGGGGGGGCGCCGCTTTTTTAAAAATGCCTAGGGCGCCGTGGACCCTAGCAACGGCCCTGTGCGGCTACATGACTGAAATTATATATACATATATTTATGGCAGTGCATCGCATCTTGGAGCTGTCACCAGTAACTGCACCTCTCTCCACCGTTTACACACAGCTACGTCGTGACCCAATGCAGACGTTTCAGGCCAGGGATCCCCACCTAACTAAATCTCAGGGAAAAGGGGGCTGTATCACATGCATCCCAACATCGAAAACCTGTATAAGATTTGCGTTTTGTTCGGTAAATGAAATCATCACCTTGAAGCTTCTACCTCTGCATTGACAAGATAACTACTAATGGAACAGCGTGCTTCAGCGGATTGAGAATATCTTAATTTGCATCTGGAATAAACAGTTATATGTGTTCTGGATTCATAAATTTGAGCTATCCTGTCATACTTATGGGTCTCACAGAAAATTAGCTTGTTGCAGATTTGAGTCTGTAAACAATACCATTCATTGGCAGGATTCTTGATTGTAGTAGTTTATTAGAATGTAAATAAACCTCTCAAGGCAACTTCTCATATCTTCACAAAGCAGCAATTAGACAACTGAAGCCTTTATTTTGCATTATTTCAAGCACTGACTTTCGAATCATATAATGTACATTTTGTGGCAGAGCTCATTTCATTTTGCTTTTCTGTCCTTTGTTTACAGATTCATTAAAAACCTTTAATAGGTTTCGGGGAAAACCTCCCTATACCGTGTCCTGCCCCTTGGACCGTGGACTGTGGTGCTTATTCATCAATATGCAACAATAATGATTGTTTTCTATCGTCTCTTACCGCAGCCATAGAACAGCTATCATCGAGCACATACTACTGTTACTGTTGATATTGCACAGTGTTGGTGTTTTGTTTGTAAGACTTTATTTTTTTTATATAATTATAAAATTAAATTTCTTTTGGTAACTATGTAGAGAATGTTTCAAACCAACACACTCTTGGAACCTAAATTGTCAATTGAAATATGGAATTGTATGTGGTCACATCACTTTTGACAGCTCAACAATTGTTTGCATATTGAATATTGTTTATTTATTGAATATGGTAAAAAATATCTGTTATATATTAATAATATTTTGCAGAGGCAGCTGAGGGATACTATTATTATTATTATTGTTTTATAATTATGAAAAAAATATATATATTACAAGAATTGCCAATTGAAATAAATGTTTTATTTAATTAATAAAGCATAAAGCATTTTTTTCATTGCTTTTCTTCTGTTATCGCTATCCTGAGTTGATGATAGCAGAAGAAGGATTACAACTACATGTACTGCTGCTTTCCTTGTTAAACAGGCTTTAACATGCTTTACATAGGGCAGTTAACACCCATTTGTGCCGGAGATAGGTATTTTCTCTGTTTGATAAACAGAACCCTGTGTATTATATTTCAGACCTTGTGCATTTATATTTACATAGTGTCTCTTTTCTTTTAAGAACTGAGATTGACTATTCTGAAAGACACGTGTTTCACAGCTCACAATAAAAGAAGCTATAGAACTGAACAGTTCAAGGAGATGCAATGCAAACTGATACTCTGTAAAGTACTATGTGATGCAAATAAAGTACTAGCAATGTTCAGGATACAAAGGTTAATCCAGTGGTTCCCAAACTTTTTCAGTTGGTGGCACCCTTAGAGTCTCCATAATTTTTTCAAGGCACCCCTCCAAAATAATTACTGAGCAGTACCGTTTTACAAGTATTTGGGTCAAAATAACGTAATAAGTATTTAGGTCAGGACAGAAATACTTAGTAAGTTGTTTGCAAAAAATAATACACATAAATCCAAGGGAAGAGAATATTTTTTATATATTTTTATCAATTATAATTCTGTCAAAGAATAAATTACAGCTAATACTAAGAGGAATAAGATCAAACAAAATAAAACAACAACATGTACAAAAATCATCACACTCTGTGCCCCCTTCATCCACACACTCTGTGCCATCTTCATCCACACACTCTGTGCCGTCTTCATCAACACACTCTGTGCCCCCTTCATCCACACACTCTGTGCCATCTTCATCCACACACTCTGTGCCGTCTTCATCAACACACTCTGTGCCATCTTCATCCACACACTCTGTGCCATCTTCATCCACACACTCTGTGCCGTCTTCATCCACACACTCTGTGCCATCTTCATCCACACACTCTGTGCCGTCTTCATCAACACACTCTGTGCCCTCCTTCATCCACACACTCTGTGCCCTCCTTCATCCACACACTCTGTGCCCCTTCATCCATACACTCTGTGTCCCCTTCATCCACACACTCTGTGTCCCCTTCATCCACACACTCTGTGCCCCCTTCATCCACACACTCTGTGCCATCTTCATCCACACACTCTGTGCCATCTTCATCCACACACTCTGTGCCGTCTTCATCCACACACTCTGTGCCGTCTTCATCCACACACTCTGTGCCGTCTTCATCCACACACTCTGTGCCCCCTTCATCCACACACTCTGTGCCGTCTTCATCCACACACTCTGTGCCCCCTTCATCCACACACTCTGTGCCATCTTCATCCACACACTCTGTGCCATCTTCATCCACACACTCTGTGCCGTCTTCATCCACACACTCTGTGCCGTCTTCATCCACACACTCTGTGCCGTCTTCATCAACACACTCTGTGCCCTCCTTCATCCACACACTCTGTGCCCTCTGCATCCACACACATTGTGCCATCTTCATCCACACACTCTGTGCCCTCCTTCATCCACACACTCTGTGCCCTCCTTCATCCACACACTCTGTGCCATCTTCATCCACACACTCTGTGCCGTCTTCATCAACACACTCTGTGCCCTCCTTCATCCACACACTCTGTGCCCTCCTTCATCCACACACTCTGTGCCCCCTTCATCCACACACTCTGTGCCCCCTTCATCCACACACTCTGTGCCATCTTCATCCACACACTCTGTGCCGTCTTCATCAACACACTCTGTGCCCTCCTTCATCCACACACTCTGTGCCATCTTCATCCACACACTCTGTGCCATCTTCATCCACACACTCTGTGCCCTCCTTCATCCACACACTCTGTGCCCTCCTTCATCCACACACTCTGTGCCCTCCTTCATCCACACACTCTGTGTCCTGTTCATCCACACACTCTCTGCCCTCTTCATCCGCACAATCTCTGCCCTCTTCATCCACACACTCTCTGCCCACTTCATCCACACACTCTCTGCCCTCCTTTATTCACACACTCTGTGCCCTCCTTCATCCACACACTCTGTGCCCTCCTTCATCCACACACTCTGTGCCCTCCTTCATCCACACACTCTGTGCCCTCTTCATCCACACATTCTGTGTCCTCTTCATCCTCACTCTGCCCCTCTTCATCTTTACTCTGCCCCTCTTCATCCTCACTCTGCCCCTCTTCATCCTCACTCTGACCCTCTTCACCCTCACTCTGACCCTCTTCATCTTTACTCTGCCCTTTTTCATCTTTACTCTGCCCTTCTTCATCCTCACTCTGCCCCTCTTCATCCTCACTCTGCCCCTCTTCATCCTCACTTTGCCCCTCTTCATCCTCACTCTGCCTACTCCTTCATTCTTTTGCCATTTCCTATCACCATTTCCCCTCTCCTTTTTTACTTACCATACTTGGCCTTCTTTCTTCTATTTCTTCTGTTTTTTCTTCCGTCTTCTAACCAATCTGCCGCACAAGGGACCCAGCATCCTCCTCTCTCCTGCCGCTTCTCACTGAATATGTCAGACGTGATGACATCACGCCCGACATTCAGTGAGAAGCAAAGATGATGCTGGATCCCAGGTTTTCGTTTTTTTTTGCTTCCTGGCCACGGCACCCCTGTCACAGTGCCGCGGCATCCCTGGGAGCCGTGGCGTACATTTTGGGAACCGCTGGGTTAAGCACTTATAGACATTAAAGGCAATTTAACCTCAACAATTTACTTAATTGCGGCTAGTACAGAGTGTGTAAATTCAATACATTCATGCTGTACTTCTATATAGACCATGGGAAAACATAGGGATTTGTGAGAGTGAGTAAATGCAGAACATGTATGCTGTTCTTCTATACAGACTATGGGAAAACATAGGGATTTGTGACAACTTCACCTTTGCCTGTGGCCTGGCCTTTTTAGATTGTCTGGGGGATAATGCTGGCGATAATATGGATATCGACCCTGGTGACCTCTTGATGTTTAGGGAAAAGCTCTATCGCTGGGGGAAAACAAAAGCTTTTCACCATTTAATAAATAGACCACTAAAGCTGCAGTATTGTGAGAGGGGTAAAGGATGAAGACAAAATAATAAGGTTCATTGACAAACATGTTTGAATGCACCCCCTGCAATACAGACAGGGGCAGGCTGGGCTGGGGGACAGGGGGGCATCGGGCACCCGGGCCGCTCTGTCTGACAGCTATTTGGGATCACCCCCCCCCCATTGAATACAATATTTAATGACTATTACAAGCGGCCGCATCACAAGGCATGCGATGCGACCGCGTCAGCGCACGGGTGGCCGCATCACATGATACGCGATGCGGCCGCATCGTGTGTCATGTGATGCGGCTGCCTGTGCGCCCCCCGGGCTGAACTTTGCCAGCCCGCGCCTGAATACAGATGCCATTTGCGCTTGTTTCTGAGCAAAAGTACATGACACCATAGATTGTGCACCTGAAAATGATCTACAGAGGTGCAACTTGCTGACTCTTCTGATGGGGAGTACCTCCCTCCCCAGTAGATCCAGCGCCATTGCTCACACAGAAACAGAGGTAGCAGTGTACTTGTCACTCTCCAGTCTCCAGTGCCATTGCTCATACAGGAACAGGAGGGGTAGCAGTGTTCTTGTCACTCTCCAGTCTCCAGTGCCATTGCTCACACAGAAACAGAGGTAGCAGTGTTCTTGTCACTCTCCAGTCTCCAGTGCCATTGCTCATACAGGAATAGGAGGGGTAGCAGTGTTCTTGTCACTTGAAAAAAATTGACTGAAAATTATTGGAAATTAATATTATTGAGGTTAATATTAATGTAGTGATAAAAAAGAGCCAAATTATGTGATTTTAGCAAAAATTTAGGAAAAACCAAAATCCCCAAAAAAACACAAAACACGCAAGGGCGGTTTTGCGGAAACCAAAACCAAAACACGGAAATAATCCAGATTCAACCCCCCCCCCCCCCCCCCGAAACACAGGGGTCAGTGTACACCTCTAATTTAGATATGTCTGTCTACCAGCACTTTATTGTATATAACTGAGCCTCTGACAACAGATAATAAAAATGTTTATGAATACAACTTCTCCATTTCTGAAGTCCCTTTCTGATGCCATAAGCAGATTAAGCAGATATTCTAGTAATTAAAAAAGAAATATGACATTTGCTCCACGATAAACAAGAGCGAGTCTCTTAGGATATTTTACAGATATAAATGTGGGTATATACGTGGGGTGATGGATCCATTTTGATATTAAAAGTTAGCATTCCTGCCACAAACAAAATTATAGTGTTAGTATTGAAGCACGTGGGTTCCACTTACCGGACGCACATATTCGTCCTGCTGTTTGTTCTGTACATAATACAATCTAGGATGTCAAGATCTCACATTCCTCCCACTGGGTTCTTGACTTATTGATATCCAATATGCTTTTTACCGTTCAGGAACCTTAGACCTTGCTGCACTTTATTATTCCATGGTCTCTAAATTAGAAGCACTGTAGAAAATCAAATTTGTACTTAACAGTTCATATATATATATATATATATATATATATATATATATGTATGTAGTATATATATATATGTGTGTGTGTGTGTGTGTAAGGAAGTACATGTGCCTCTATTACATAAACACACAGTCCTGTATAAAGGTATAAGAGGTGTCCTATTAAAAGTATTGGTTGAGGTCCAAAAAAATAAAGTACTCTTGCAGGAAGAAAAAGACTCCACGGCCCCCGCTAACACACACGGACAGAGGCGGAGCTAGCTAGCTGTGGGCCCCATTGCAGGGAAACAGGGGAGGGCTGACACATTTTAGACCTGGGGACTCGACCATGCAGCCTATTTTAAAAGAAAAAATGCAGGTGGCCCAGTGACCCAGCCCAAGGTAGCCCACCGGCCTGGGGGGCAGATGCTCCCCTGCCCCCCAGCTCAGCCTGCCTCTGCAGGAAAGTGTACAGAAGGGAACTGGGGCCCACAGCTAGCTAGTTTCTTGCGCAGCAGGCCCCATTACCTCCATGGGCCCCAGTGCACCGTACCTGCTGCACCAATGGTAGTTTCTCCACTGCAACCGGAACTGTGCTCTCCTCGTCACCTGAGGCTTATATAACTATGTTGTTATATAAAATGAAATCTCTTGTGAGCGCCAAGGCCAGGGCCGGAATAACCATAGGGCTAACTGGGCTACAGCCCAGGGGCCTATGGCATCCAGGGGGCCCTTGAAAGTGCTCAGCAGCAGTATTGATCGGTCGGGGGCGTTCCCCGGCGCGATCAGTGCTGCTGAGCACTTTCACTGTGGTCCTTCCCCGGCGAGCTGTAGTCTCCTTACTGAGGAGATCTTATGAGTCTCACTCTCACGAGATCTCCTCAGTAAAGAGCGTACAGTACAGCGCGCCGGGGAAGGAGGTAAGTGCCGGGGGGGGGAACAGGCAGCTCGGATCATGGGGGGGGGGGCGTTCAGCTTGGATCACGGGGGGGGGGGGGGGGGGGGTCCCTCACGAGGGAATGGAGGCCCCCTTAGCCCAGGGGCCTTCATTCCCTTAATCCGGCACTGGCCAAGGCACAAGGATGCAGAACTCTTGCTCAGCTAGGAGTGCTGCAATCCATATGTTTCCATGAGTAGATGCAAAGCCACCGCTCACTTGGTCTGTTAATCCATGAGCTTTCTAGCATACAAAGGCACAGTCACACAAAAACAGTCACATGATGTCACAAAGTGACGTTTGTTCTGCAGTCCTGCTTTATTGTCTTCATCAATTACTTTTTTTTTATTATGTATCTCAATTATTGTTTTTATGTGAAATAGCTACTAACAATCCCACCTACAAATACTGGGCCTGAGTCATTAATGAGAGCAAAGTATACAAAAGGAATAACTTTGCACCTGGGCAAAGCCGTGTTGCATTGAAGGGGAGGTAAACTTAAAATATGGAGACAGATTTATAGTTGGGATAAGGCTTGTCCTAGATCAACTTTAAATTTCAGTGCAAAAATAAAGCTATCGAGTATTTGTGTGCTAGATGAAAAAACAGCCAGTATTTAACTTATGTGCAAAATAATAAACTAATTTACACCCCTTGTACTGTAACATGGTTTGTCCTGGAGAACATTTACTCCTTTTTTTTGCCTTACTTTCCTTAATGACTCAAGCCCACTGTATCTACTATATGTGCCTCTTCTAGGGAATGACAGCAAACAATCCCACCTACAAACCTGTACCTACTATATATTTCTCATATCTGTGCAGAAAAGTATCCATTCTTGATTGCTTTCAGATTAGAAATGTAAACGGTTCTCCCAACACTTGATACGTGTTCGTGGCATAGTGCAGATAATGATCTTGTGAGCATTAAAGCCCCAGCATGCAGCTGTGCTAAATAACAGTTTTGGAAATTAATTTTTACAATATAAGTCTAGCCTGTCATTAGAAACTTGCTAACTTGGCGGTTTAACCATATATATGTTTTATTGGTTTCATCTCAAGTACGAGATTTTGTTACAGGCAATTTACATATCATGAGCTTCAGCAGCATTTTCCAATAAAAAATTCACAGCACGATCGCAATTTTATATATCCGATCTGATGGGAATTTAGTGCACCAGTAAGAATCCGGTATCGCCGCCAGCTCTGCGTGGTAGTCTGCACAACACTCGTCTACGTTACAGCTTTTATTTGTGCTGGAATTATACAGCCTAGTGGCCACACAACAGACATATTAAATGGCCATAATGTTATACGTGTAATTCCACTATTGTCTCCCTTCTGGAACTGGAGTATGTCAGTACACACATAAAGGAAGTTTATGTCTTCTTCAATAGATACAGCAAAAGACTTATTCATTGTCTTACTAAAGTTCACTGCACAAGTTATGTTTCTGTCATTTGTTGTCCTGCTGTGTTATTAGTTTTTGCTGTAAGAGAGTGCAAATCACAGATAAGCAGTGATGACATAAATAGTCAAAATAAAAAGCGACATCCATATAAAAAGGTTCATTGGCACCAGGGACTGGGAGTATGGACATACCTGAGTCAGAATGGGGAGTCATATTTCAGCGCACTCAAGCCAGCTCAATTAGTTTAAAAGTGGTTGAAACTCACTACAAAATATTAACTAGGTGGTACCGGTGCCCAAGCCTCTTGGCAAAGATGTTCCCCGGGGAGCTTCGGGCACCCCTTTACATCTATGGTGGGAATGCTCGGCAATTAGACCTTTTTGGGATGTGGTTATCCTCATCTCCAAATCAATTGTGGGAACTGATTTACCAAAATGCCCGAGATTTTGGTTACTCAATGATAATAATATGCCAGTCTCTCAATACAAAAAGTCCTCGGTAAAATTTCTCAATAGTGCTGCCAAGGCTGTGATACCGGTTCACTGGAAATCACCGCTGGCTCCCACTATAAAAGAATGGTTTACACGAATAGACTTTTATATGGCAATGAATGAGATAATCTATTAGGCAGAGGATAAAAATAGAGCTTTCTACGTAATGTGGTCGGAATGGATAGAATTTAAAGACTCAGTGTTGTTTGCTCAGTGGAATGTTTGAAACCCAACTCCCCCACACCCCCTCCCCCCCAGGCCTTCCCTCCCAACCTCCCCTTATATCTTTCTATCCCCTATCCCCTGTACTTTCTTTTATTATTTTTATTTCTATAAGAAAGGTCAAGCAGTTATACGCCACTCTAGGTGAACCTGCAATTGTTGATGTGCAACGAAATGCTTGAAGTAATATATCTATGTGTTATTATTGTTGCATACATATGTATATGCTGTTTCACTTCAATAAAAAGAGAGTATACAAAAAAAAAAAGGTTCATTGGTATAGAGTGCAGATATCTCATAGTTCTGAAACAGAAAACATAGGGTGCCCATGTTTAGGAAGTTTTCTATTTCCATTATATTTGGCCTATTCTGGTGCCAAAAGCAATAAAACTGTTATGTGATTCTGTTCCCACTAATTCTGCTAATCTGGGCGCCTCAGAGGTCTGACCTGTAGGAAAATTACAATGAACTTTCCTGTGGACGAAAGGAGGTGACCAAGGTAGATTGGTGGCTTAAATGGGTAAATTTGGAGTGAGGCTGGTCGCAAAACAGTTTGGGACCACACTTTTTGCAGTTTGTACAACATGCTTATTGCTTTACAGATAGTTGTCTCCTCTTTCAAGTGTGTTGATTTATTAATTGGGTCTTAGATTGTATGGTCTCCTGGGTAAATTAAGAAAAAATGTGAAACAAGAGAATGCAACATCAGTCTAGGGCAGTGGATACCAAACTTTTTCCGTTCAAGGCACCCTTAGGGTCTCCATAATTTTTACAGGGCACCCCTAAGCCAAAATTATTATTAAGTGGTCCCCTGCCTTGCTTACTACTGGTCCTGTGCAGGGCACCCCTGTGAGATCAGTTTGGGAACCACTGGTCTGGGGGTATATTTACTAAGCTGGGGGTTTGAAAAAGTGGAGATGCTTCCAATGGCAACCAATCAGATTCTAGTTGTCATTTATTTAGTACATTCTACAAAATGATAGCTAGAATCTGATTGGTTGCTATAGGCAACATCTCCACTTTTTCAAACCCGCAGTTTAGTAAATATACCCCAAGGTGTTATTTATCTTGCTAACATAGGAGATTTGTATATGGGATACTAATGTATTGTTTCCATTTATTGACTTGAAGATTTTCAGTCCTTTAAATTAAGTAAAAAACTATAATTTTTTATAGAAACCTCTTTCTAGTTTCTCAAGCCAGTAATTAAAGGGTTTATGTCAAGGAAGGGATACATCGTATAAGAACTTGAGGTGAGGAAAGAAATAGTCCAAGATTATGATCTAAGATTGAGCTGGATCAAAAATTGGTTCTGTTTCAATAGTATGATGTATTTCCTGTCCCCGGTTCAAACATAGATGTGGTAAGTCTGTCATGGCCTAAACAATTGTGTCCTCCTTTCCCCTTATACCACCAGTACTTCATGGTAAAGTGGACATTATAGGGCTAGATTTACTAAGCTGCGGGTTTGAAAAAGTGGGGATGTTGCCTATAGCAACCAATCAGATTCTAGCTTTCATATATTTAGTACCTTCAACAAAATGACAGGTAGAATCTGATTGATTACTATAGGCAACATCTCCATTTTTTCAACACTGAGTTTACAATATGAAAGCAATAGTGTCCACCGTTAGTGTCCAAAGAGCTCTAAGCATTTCCTCCGGGTAGCTAGGTCAGCTATATTGGATGTAACAGCTGAATCAGCAGTCCACAGGTTGAAAAACCCTCATCTAAACAAACATCCGTTTTAAATACACTTATTTAGGGAAGACACTTTCAGACATGCTTTGGTCAAATCATTCTTGACACCCACTGATATGAACAATTATGGGTATATATTTAGGGAGATGAAATATATTTTTATTTTGCACATTACTTTTGGGATTTATAGAGCCCTCATCTATTCTATATGAAAAGACCACCATCACAACGGGAGCTTTATAAGGACATACACCTGTAACATCCCCCTGTGTTTTCAGGGCCTGATTATCCAATAGGCTGACTAGGCTGCAGCCTGGGGTGTGTGGATTTTTTGGGGGTTCAAAACAATTTTAGGTGATCAAAATTGTGACAGGGAGAGGTACAAACCAAAATTAATTTTAAAACATAAGAGAATAGTTGTTCGCCAAAAAGAAAACGTGAAATAAAAAACGTAGTAAGGTTTTAATATGTATGAATTCCCATGGTAAAGGCTGAAGATAATGAGTCATCCTTGGGCAGGCCCATGAGGATAAGTACATAGGAGAGACGAGGATGGGGACAGGCGCAGGGGGGACAGACTCTTTGCCTTCACATCTTTTCCCCTTACTTGTGCTTGTTCACGCCTCCCTTCTGCTATACAGTTATGATTTTAATGATAACAAAATAAGTGACAAAGATTGGGAACATAAACATTGATGGGGTGGTAGGGGGTATTAAGCAAAACCAGATTTTATATGAAGGATGAGTTTGTTCTTACCTACCGCATATTAGTCTGGCGTGGAAGCATAGGGGGCGCTATGAGCGTATTGGCCTGGGCAACCCCAATCAGACCCTGACTCTTTTATTAAACTAATTCTGAAATACTGAGCCTTAATAATACAATAATAATCTCAAATATGAAGATGCCAGGGAATGTACATTATGGGCTAGATTTACTAAGCTGCGGGTTTGAAAAAGTGGGGATGTTGCCTATAGCAACCAATCAGATTCTAGCTTTCATTTATTAAGTACCTTCTACAAAATGACAGCTAGAATCTGATTGGTTGCTGTAGGCAACATTCCCCCTTTTTCAAACCCGCAGCTTAGTAAATCTAGCCCTATGTGTTGTCTGCTACAATTGGCTGTTATCTGTGGTCACATAAATGCAGACTTATCAGAGCATTGCACATGTGAAGTACTAGGGAACAGGAAGAAGACAGACGGACGCTGTACACTTACTAGTTTACGTTGGCACCACTGGCACAGTCCGCACATTACGATAGTGATACTCAGGCTGAGGGCGAGGACACCGGAGACTAGGATTACCTCACTGGTTGGCGCTCCTGAGAGAAAGACAGAGATAATGAATGAAAGGAAAGGACAACTCAGTTGAAATACACAGAAAATGTAAATTGACAAGAAGGCGAACTGGGACCGAGATAGTGCAGGAGAGGATGTCAGGAATTGTGAGAGCTTCTATTAAGGAAACTACTAGATAATGTAAGACACAGTGCGGCACAATGACATATTTAACCTAGACCTGATCACTTCATTGTGACTGAAAAGTTTCAAGTGTATTAAAGTGCAGTCAGCCATTAAAACAGAGAAAACAACAGTTTAAAATGTAAAATGTATGAAGGGTTTTTGGCAGAAGAAATCAAAGATTTCTCTAACCATAAACCACTTACCACTTCTTAACGCAGTCCCCATAGATTAATATGGAGATTGCGAAGTTCTGCCATGTACCAAGCTTTGCATTTCGCAGAAAGGTAATGTCATCTCAGGGTGGCGTTACCACCCTCTCCGGCTGCGCTGGATCCCTCTCCAATGGAAGTACTATGCGCATGTATATCCCTCTCCAGTGGAAGTACTATGCGCATGTATATCCCTCTCCAGTGGAAGTACTATGCGCATGTATATCCCTCTCCAGTGGAAGTACTATGCGCATGTATATCCCTCTCCAGTGGAAGTACTATGCGCATGTATATCCCTCTCCAGTGGAAGTACTATGCGCATGTATATCCCTCTCCAGTGGAAGTACTATGCGCATGTATATCCCTCTCCAGTGGAAGTACTATGCGCATGTATATCCCTCTCCAGTGGAAGTACTATGCGCATGTATATCCCTCTCCAGTGGAAGTACTATGCGCATGTATATCCCTCTCCAGTGGAAGTACTATGCGCATGTATATCCCTCTCCAGTGGAAGTACTATGCGCATGTATATCCCTCTCCAGTGGAAGTACTATGCGCATGTATATCCCTCTCCAGTGGAAGTACTATGCGCATGTATATCCCTCTCCAGTGGAAGCACCGGCCGCACTAGTCTGCCAGTAAATTGGGGAAACAGCAATGGGGGGGGGACTATGCCAGGGCTCCAAGAATACCCCCAGCATGGTACATTTCAGTGGTGCTTAAATATGCATGGCTGCGATTTGCAGCGTTGCGTATTGATTGGTACTGCATGATTAATAGGCAGACCCCAAAGTGTACTTGGAGTCCCCAGTCAGAATCTGAGTTCAAAGCATTGCTTTTACATATCAAATGAGTTTCCTGCACCAGAGAGGGCTGATAGTCACTGATGAACTGAGGGTTGAAATCTAGAGCAGTATAAACTGATATGGCTGTGAAAAGGTTAATAGCTTAGTTGTGGTGCGGACAGAATCCCCTATGCCTTCTGAATATTTATTAGGCTACCAAAGAGGGCAGACATATGGCCGAGTAACACTGTAAACAGCTGGAAGCCTGTTAGAAAGCAAGAGGCGTGTGACTCTACAGACCCCCTCTGTGCATTTTTCTCTCTTTATATTTTTGCTGTATTTCTCATCTATCACACTGTTCTCTTCGTTTTATCCTCACTCTAACTTTCCTTTTAAAAAGCTCTCTCCATCCTCTACCTCTCAGAGATCTCCATACCTCCTCTCACACTGCGCTACATACCTCTTCTCACACTGCGCTACATACCTCCTCTCACACTGCGCTACATACCCCGTCTTACACTGCCCTACATAACTCCTCTCACACTGCGCTACATACCTCCTCTCACACTGCACTACATACCTCCTCTCACACTGCGCTACATACCTCCTCTCACACTGCACTACATACCTTGTCTTACACTGCGCTACATAACTCCTCTCACACTGCACTACATACCTCCTCTCACACTGCGCTACATACCTCCTCTCACACTGCGCTACATACCTCCTCTCACACTGCACTACATACCTCCTCTCACACTGCGCTACATACCTCCTCTCACACTGCACTACATACCTCCTCTCACACTGCACTACATACCTTGTCTTACACTGCGCTACATAAATCCTCTCACGTTGCGCTACATACCTCCTCTCACACTGCGCTACATACCCCGTCTTACACTGCGCTACATAACTCCTCTCACACTGCACTACATACCTTGTCTTACACTGCGCTACATAACTCCTCTCACACTGCGCTACATACCTTGTCTTACACTGCGCTACATAACTCCTCTCACACTGCGCTACATACCTCCTCTCACGCTGCGCTACATAACTCCTCTCACACTGTGCTACATACCTCCTCTAACACTGCGCTACATAACTCCTCTCACACTGCGCTACATAACTCCTCTCACGCTGCGCTACATAACTCCTCTCACACTGTGCTACATACCTCCTCTAACACTGCGCTACATAACTCCTCTCACACTGTGCTACATACCTCCTCTAACACTGCGCTACATAACTCCTCTCACACTGCGCTACATAACTCCTCTCACGCTGCGCTACATACCTCCTCTCACACTGCGCTCCATGCTTCCTTTAACACTGTTCTTTCTATCTTTTACACTGTGCTCCATACACCACTTACCAGGGCCGTAACTTGGGATGTGCGACAGGGGCGACCGCCCAGGGCGCAAGGCTGAAGGGGGGCGCAATTTAGGAATATTTTAGGTTAATTTGGTTAAAATTGAGGGCTAGGGGGGCGGCATTTGTCTTTCTTGCCCAGGGCGCCAGAATTCTAAGTTACGGCTCTGCCACTTACAACTGCTCTTCATCCCACCTTCATTAGTGATCTCTCCTTTTCTCATTTCACACTCTTCTATCCATTCCAAACTGCTCTCTCATGGCACTATTTATTGAAGGGCGAGAAGCAATATCCCTGGAGAAAACAGATTCTGGGCTTACGGTTCCCCTGCGCAATGCATGAACTAGCTAGCCAGGTCACACATGTGCCCACAGACTGGGCCAGCAAAGCGGTAAATTAAATCTTACCGCTCTGTGCCAGTATCGTCAAGGCAACCAAGTATTATCACAATAGGCGGCAATAGAAAATCAGTAAAATTGTCATATCTTAATAAATATGCCCTTAAATCTCTTCTCTCACAGTTCCGTCTCAATCTATCTTTTCTCACTGTCTTCTCCGTCCCTTCTTTGACACTACTGTCTTAATCTCTTACACTAATATCTACATAATTTTACATGCACTGATCTCTCTATCCTTCTTCAACTACTCTCTCATCCCGCCTTTCACACTGCTGTCTCTGTCTTTCCTCTCACACTGGTCTCTCAATCACTCTGCTCACACTGTTTTCTCAGTCCCTTTTCTCACACTGGATTCTCAATCTCTCTTCTCACGCTAGTCACTCATCTCTTGTCTCACACTGCTCTCTCAATCTCTTTTCTTACACTAGTCTTTCAATCTCTCTTCGCACATTGGTCTCTCCATGGGGCATATTTAATTCCACGGTAAGTGCACAATAGTGCACTACCGTGATTTGTTAAAGTCCCGATGTGCCCTCAGCAAATTTATTAAAGGTGCATCGCAGCAGATATCATGGATATCTGCTGCTTTGCACTCCTGATCGTTTTTGCGAGCAGTCACCATTCAACAGAATGGTGACTGCTCTGGCCGCAATCTAACAAGTCCCGATTTTTTTTTTTTTCGGGAATTTGTCTTGATAATGTACGCCAGCTGAAGCTGCCGTACATTATCAGAATTGAAGAAATCCACTGCTCTCAGCTCTGCTCCGAAGAGCAGAGCTGGACAGCACATGTGTGGAGGGATCACATGATCCCTCCCTGTCACTCAGCGCGCTCTCTCTGCAACTATCGTTGCAGAGACAGAGTGGGGACTTTGTGCGCATGTGTACTGCACATGCGCAATTGAAGGAAGAAGAGGAACGAAGAGGAGATCCCGAGACAGCGCATCCGAAGAGGGGGGTAAGTGTTTTTTTTTTCTATCACAGAAACAGCAGTTTTTCGGAACTGCTGTTTCTGTGTTCCCTTTTTAATAAATGTGAGAAATAGTTCAATCCTTATCCTTGCGATAAGGATTGATAACTATTTCTCACTTTTGCCGATTAATGATAAATGTGCCCCCATGTCTTCTCTCACACCGGTATCTCCATCTCCTCTCTTACATTGCTTTCTCCATCTCGCCTCTCACACTGCTCTCCATCTCTCTTTTCTCACTTACCGCTCCATCCATCCTTTGACACTACTGACTTAATATCTTTTCTCACACTGCACTCTACTAATTTCGCACACAACACTATCTATCCTCCTTGTGTCACTACACTCCCAACAATCCCAGTCTCCCTCTCACACTGGTCTCTCAATATCTCCACTCAAACTGGTTTCTTAGTTTCTCTTCTCACAGTGGACACTCAATTTCTATTCTCACACTCGTCTTTCCATCTCTCTTCTCACACTGGTTTCTCCATATTCCTTCTCACACTGGTCTCTCCATCTTCCTTCTCACAGTGGTCTCTCCTTCTTGTGTCTCACACTTGTCTTTTCATCTCTGCTCTCACACTGCAGTTTCCATCTTCCTTTTCACACTGCACTCTCCATCTCTCCTCAAACACTGGTCCTTCTATGTCCCGACTCACACTTGTCTTTCCATCGCCCCTTTCACGCTGCTCTCTCAATCTCACCTCTCACACTGCTTTCTCAATTTCTTCTCTCACACCAGTCTCTCCATCCTCCATCTCGCACTGCTCACTCAATCTCCCCACTCATACTGGTCTTTCCATCTCTCATCTCAAACTGGTCTTTCCAACTCCCGTATCACACTTTTCTTTCCATCTCTCCTCTCACACTGATCTCTCAATCTTCCCTCTCACATTAGTCCCTCCAACTATTTTCTCACACTAGTCTCTCCATCTTCTCCCTCACACTGCTATGTCCACCTCTCCTCTCACACTGTTCTCTCCATCTCTCCCTCACACTGTTCTCTCCATCTCTCCTCTCAAACTGGTCTTTTCATCTCCTCTGTCACATTGGTCTCTCCATCTCTCCTCATACTGCTCTCTCCATCTCTCATCTCACACTGCTCTCTCCATCTCTCACCTCACACTGCTCTCTCCATCTCTCACCTCACACTGCTCTCTCCATCTCTCACCTCACACTGCTCTCTCCATCTCTCACCTCACACTGCTCTCTCCATCTCTCACCTCACACTACTCTCTCCATCTCTCACCTCACACTACTCTCTCCATCTCACACCTCACACTGCTCTCTCCATCTCTCACCTCACACTGCTCTCTCCATCTCTCACCTCATACTGCTCTCTCCATCTCTCACCTCACACTGCTCTCTCCATCTCTCACCTCATACTGCTCTCTCCATCTCTCACCTCACACTGCTCTCTCCATCTCTCACCTCACACTGCTCTCTCCATCTCTCATCTCACACTGTTCTCTCCATCTCTCACCTCACACTGCTCTCTCCATCTCTCATCTCACACTGCTCTCTATCTATCTTTTCTCACTGACCACTTCATCCTTCCTTTGACCCTACTATCTTAATATCCCCTCTTACACTGCACTCTACATAGTTTCACAACCAGCTGTCACACTGCTCTCTCCATCTCACTTCTCACACTACTCTCTCCTTCTGTCCTGAAACACCTTTCTGTCTATCTCTCCTTTCATACTGCTCTCTCACACCAGTCTCTCCATCTTCATTCTCACACTGGTCTATCCATCTCCCATTTCACCTTGTCTTTCCATCTCCCCTTTCACACTGCTCTCTCCATGGGGCATATTTAACAAATCACGGTAGTGCACTATTGTGCACTTACCGTGGAATTAAAGTCCCGATGTGCCCTCCGCAAATTTATTAAAGGTGCATCGCAGCAGATATCATGGATATCTGCTGTTTTGCACTCCTGATCGTTTTTGCGAGCAGTCACCATTCAACAGAATGGTGACTGCTCTGGCCGCAATCTAACGAGTCCCGAATTTATTTTTTTTTCGGGAACTTGTCTTGATAATGTACGCCAGCTGAAGCTGAAGCTGGCGTACATCATCCGAATTTAAGAAATCCACTGCTGTCAGCTCTGCTCCGAAGAGCAGAGCTGGACAGCGCATGTGTGGAGGGATCACATGATCCCTCCCTGTCACTCTGCGCGCTCTCTCTGCAACGATAGTTGCAGAGACAGAGTGGGGACTTTGTGCGCATGTGCACTGCACATGCGCAATTGAAGGAAGAAGAGGAACGAAGAGGAGATCCCGAGACAGCGCATCCGAAGAGGGGGGTAAGTGTGATTTTTTCTATCACAGAAACAGCAGTTTTTCGGAACTGCTGTTTCTGTGATCCCTTTTTAATAAATGTGAGAAATAGTTCAATCCTTATCCTTGCGATAAGGATTGATAACTATTTCTCACTTTTGCCGATTAATGATAAATGTGCCCCCATATCTCCTCTCACACTGCTCTCTCCATCTCCCTTCTCACACTGCTCTCTCCATATCTCCTCTCACACTGCTCTCTCCATCTCCCTTCTCACACTGCTCTCTCCATATCTCCTCTCACACTGCTCTCTCCATCTCCCTTCTCACACTGCTCTCTCCATATCTCCTCTCACACTGCTCTCTCCATCTCCCTTCTCACACTGCTCTCTCCATATTTCCGAGTCCTCTCACACTGCTCTCTCCTTCTGTTCTGTAACACTTTTCTGTCTATCTCTTCTTTCATACTGCTCTTTCAATCTCTCCTCTCATGTGGGTTTCTCCTTCTCCTTTCTCCCACTGCTCTCTCTATCTCTGCTCTTACTCTGCTCTCTCCATCTCCTCTCTCACACTGCTCTCTCCATCCTCTCTCTCCCACTGCTCTCTCCATCCCCTCTCTCACACTGCTCTCTCCACCCCCTCTCTCACACTGCTCTCTCCATCACCTCTCTCACACTGCTCTCTCTATCTCCGCTCTCACTCTGCTCTCTCCATCACCTCTCTCACACTGCTCTCTCTATCTCCGCTCTTACTCTGCTCTCTCATCACCTCTCTCACACTGCTCTCTCCATTTCTCCTATGACTATTTTCTCTCCATCCCCTCTCTCGCACCGCTCTCTCCGTCTCCCATTGCACTGCCCTTCTCTCCTCTCACACTCCATCAGTCAAAATCATATCTTCCTTTATTCATCATTTGCACAAAAATCTCTTCTCTTTAACCTTAGCCTTCTGCCTAATTTGTCATAGCAAATATTTTTGAAGCACCAGCATATGACACGGATTTATACTGTTTGGAAAGTTAAACACAAGCATACTGAAATCCAGACATAGAACTTTACAAGGTGAAGGCTCTTTTCATGTTCTCCCCTTTGTATTGTATAATGCAGCTCTCCCCTCTGTCTATTATAAATCACAGCGATCTCCTTCCTCCACTCCTCCCTTGCATTGCAATCTCCCTCTGCTTCCTCTCCTCCATCTAACATGTTTATGATACCTCTCCTCCCACTCATCATGCACTTTGTGCCCCCTACTTTATTGTCTCTACTCCCCAAGTCGTCCTCGTCTATTAATCCATTTGTTGTTTTTTGTAGTATAGCATGTTACATGGCCATCTCAGTCTACTTATTTATTAACTTAATATAGTATATTTCATGCTTACACAGTATTATACAAAGCTCTACCCTTAAAAAATCACAATCTTTATAAAAAAAAATATATTATGTCAGAAAAAAAGTAATTTATTTCATTGAATTATTTAATATGGCACAAAGAGCCCAATGTGCAGTCATCCAAAGCAGCCACTGAGATACTACTTTTAATTAATTAAAGCTAATAGCCACTTGGCTGCTATTGGTTACACCACATGTTTGTGATATTTGCACTCCGCTGTTAAATACACAAAACATTGGCGGCAAGGCACAGATGTCCTTTAATCAAGAACAATCTTAGTTTTACTTTAATAAATATAAATCAAGCCAATTTATTTAAAATATTTGTTTTGCATCCTCTAAGTAATGATATACCCCTTTAAATCCATAACCCCATTAACACTCAAAGGAATATCTTGCACTTGCCCTCTCTGTGCACACTGAATGAAATGTGTTTAATCAAAATACAAGGCACAGCAAATACTGCGGGAACAGGAGGATCCTGAGCTGGTGCCTAAACACTACTGCATGGCAGCTTAAAAAAAAGACAAAACATCCCTGCAGGATTCAATGAATGGCTCATTTTTAGACACAGCACACCAGTTTATGCTAACAATCAAGACTCTATTATGGGAATGATCTCCCTTCTTTCCCTGTACATAATCAGACTTCTACTTTCACTAGTTTTATACATTTGAAGGTACATACTGTACAATCAAGCCAAATTTACAATGGTGCCTCCTACTGTTATAAAAAGAAATGAAATGTTTTGGTTTTTTTTAACAATCTAGGGCCTGAGTCTTTAAGGAGAGTAAGGCAAAAAAAGAGTAAATTTGATCCTGGACAAACCATGTTACAATGCAAGGGGTACAAACTAGTTTATTATTTTGCACGTAAGGAAAATACTGGCTGCTTTTCCACGTACCACACAAATAATTGATCGTTTTTTTTGCACTGAAATATAAAGTTGACCTAGGACATAATCTACCCCAATTGTAAATCTGGTCGCACATTTTAAATTTACCCCAACCCCGCCAAATGTAACATGGTTTTGCCCAGGTGCAAAGATTCTCCTTTTTTGTGCTTTGCTCTCCCTATTGGCTCAGAACCCTAGTGTTTATTTCTAACACAGGGTCACATTGAATGTGGGAATTTACTAAGTGCACTGCAAGCCCATAAGCACATCCCTGTCATTAATATAGGTGGACAAATGGATCCGCCCATCCTGAAATTCACTCAAATTAAAGAGATTCGCTAATGGCAAATGACTTTGTAAATTGGACCTGACTCAAGCATTTGACGAATAAGTACCGCCCACCAGAGCCGTAACTTAGAATTCTAGCGCCTGGGGCTAGAAAGACAAATGCCGCCCCCATAGCCCTCAATTTTAACCAAATTAACCTAAAATATTCCTAAATTACGCCTCCCTTCAGCATTGCGCCCTGCTGCCCACTGCAGAATATGGCCAATCACAGTGCATGGTACATAAAAAGACCATACTTGCCAACTCTCCCGGAATGTCCGGGAGACTCCCGCATTTTGTGAGAGTCTCCCGGACTCCCGGGCGAGTGTGGCAATCTCCCGAATTCTGCCCACTTCACTAGGAAGTGCCCCACTTCCTAGTGAAGTGGGCAGAATTAGATCCCAAACGCCGCGATTCCCGGTGAATCGCGGCGTTTGGCCCCGCCCCCGCTGTCAAATGACGCGATTTGCGTCATGACGTCACAGGGGGCGGGGCCGAAATGACGCGATTTCAGCCACCCCGCCCCTTCACGCCCCCCTCCACTGGCTGGCTCCCGGAAGGGAGCTGAAGAAAGTAGGTAAGTATGAAAAAGACCAATCGATAAATATCATCAAAATTTTTTACATATCTATAGCTTTATAGAGGGAGCTTATAGCCCCTTGGATGCTCATTAGTCCCAGATTGTGCTAGCTGGTATTTTCAGTGGATGCTTTCCATGAGGCCTAAATAGGCACCGTTCATCAGTGAAATGGCTAATTTTATATCATCACTTATTAGTTTTGACTTTCAGTTTCACTTGGTAAAAAAAAAAAGTAAAAATATTTAAAACTTTATTTAAACAAAATAACCTAAGACATAAAAAAAAACACTTTATTGAAAGAATACACAATGGTTTAATGATTTTCATCTACTACCAGCATTCTGAGTACCAGTAATGCTGCAATATTTGTTAAGCAATCTTTTGCATGCACAGGTATGGGAGAGCCATTGCTGGCGGAGGCTATTGCCGGTGACAATAACCCTTTGTTGCATAGAGCGAAATGAGAAAAAGCCCCATCCCCAACTAATAGACCCATTTTTTTCGCTGATAATAGGGCTTTTCACCTATTGATAAATCGGCTTACATGATTATTAGTACCCTAAACTACTGTACATGTTCACACAGCATTTGCCACATAGCTGCATACACATTTACAGCCTCAATCCTAAATACTACATTAATTGCCACAAAACACAACTGCTTTAGTCATTAGTGACATTACCTACAAATACACTGTGAATTCATTGTGATCTCAACACAACTATTTTGTTAAAACACCCCACCCAAAGGAAATTATTTCTCTATATTTCACATTAGCGCCATTAGCTATATAGGTATGCAGATATATGTGGACAGCACGGTGGCTTAGTGGTTAGCACTTCTGCCTCACAGCACTGGAGTCATGAGTTCGATTCCCGACCATGGCCTTATCTGTGTGGAGTTTGTATGTTCTCCCCGTGTTTGCGTGGGTTTCCTCCAGGTGCTCTGGTTTCCTCTAAAAACATACTGGTAGTTTAATTGGCTGCTATTAAAATTGCCCTTAGTCTCTCTCGGTCTGTGTGTGTATGTTAGGGGATTTAGACTGTAAGCTCCAACGGGGCAGGGACTGATGTGAATGAATGCAGAATTAGTGGTGCTATATAAATAGATGATGGTTATATATATATAATGCAATCTCAAGCAGTGTATTTGTTAAAATGCACTGACTGTAGCAAAATACTATTTTTTCTGTGCTTGTCATTATCTAGGGGTAGTAAATTAACAGGCAATTAGTTGCAATTCCAACAGGTGTATTTGTTAAAACGCTACAAGCGGATAATGGGCAATTCTTTTGGTCTCATCTGAAAGTAAGTGAGTGCTTGTGCTATGCCATGAAACACTTACACAACTCTTCAGTCGTTGATACATAAAGAACAGGAAAACAGGACAAATGCGTCAGCGTGTTCAGAATTTTGTTCTATGGTAAAGGTGCAGACAAAAGAGGATGTAGAGTCACCCAATTCTGCAACTTGTATAAATAAAATGGTGAAAGCATGCCCTATAGTACTTCCATCTGAATATGATCCACTGGAATATTGGCAGTGACCACAACTTAATAAGTGTAATGCTTAGAGGTTCATAATTAAACATAATTGTTGTTACACAGATTAAGTTAATAGGGTCCCTTTAAGAAAACCTGCATTACTGATCAACCTTTCTCCAGGACTCGCAAGACTAATACAATTACTTTACAGGCAGCAGACAAGTCCTACACATACCATGCCTACAGGAAGAGAAAGAGGGATGCAAGGAGGCGCTGTGAGCTATGGTATTGGTCTAATGTCTGCTCGCTGTGTCATGAGTCAAGGGTCAAGTAGGTAGGAGTCAATATTTTCCTTACAAAATATTGGCACTGATGGAGGCAATATCTGATTTTAGTAATAACACCTGAGATAATGTAATTGTACTTTATTGATTCAGATTAATTCTATTAACTATTTCATTGCTACAGGGAATTTGAAAGTAATTTAATTGGGAAGAGCTGGATATAGTGCTTCAGTGTCCAAAGAGCTCGATTTATTTACCAGAAACTATAAATAAAAGCTCGGTAAAGAGGGGCTTGGTTCAAACAAATAAAAAATTAAACCTTGTCAGAAGATATTTGAAACTCCCAAAAAATACTAGTAGGTTAATTGGATGCTATTAAATTGACCTTAGTCTCTGTGTGTGTGTGTGTGTGTGTGTGTGTATGTTAGGGAATTTAGACTGTAAGCTCCATTGAGCCAGAGACTGATGTGAGTAAGTTCTCTGTACAGCGCTGCAGAATTAGTGGCGCTACATAAATAGCTGATCATGATGATGATGATGAATTTGCAGCCCAGTGTGGGGACACCTTTGTTTTGCACTGATTAGTTTCAGAGCACTATGAAGCTATTTTAAGGTGCAGAGGATCTTTATGCTACAAACAGTGGTCAAAGTGGAAATTTAGTAGTGGCGGTATGGAAAACTATAGTGTTAAAATGAAGGCAGCAGGAGAAGCCACCTTATACACCCCCACTTAGACCACTGGCTACATATCTATGAATATATTGTGGCCTTTCACATTTACAAAGCATATCATAAAAACTTGGTACACCTCACTTCTGAAACTAATGCTCTACTCACACACTATGCCCAGTGTCAGGGGCAGACTGGGCTGAGGGGCAGGGGGGGGGGGCATCTGCCCCCCTGGGCCAGTCCCATAGTGAGCTAGCTTGGGCTGTGTCACTTGGCCACCTGCATTTTTTTTTTAAATGTTCCTAGCTGATTCGAATCTTGCCACCCAGGCTAAAATATGCGTCCATCCCTGCCCAGTGCCCACTAACAGAGGAAGCTTTCAGGGAGTTTGTATATCACTAAATGCTTTAGATATACAAGGTTGTTTCACCTATTCTCAAGAACAAATGTTAAAAATAATCTATTTTGGTTATAAAGCCCAAATATATTTCTATATTTACAGACGTATTGTCGGCTAAAACAACATTTTCGCTGGCAATATGGTTTTCGTACACTGATAATTTGGCCTATATGACTGAAAGTGGCCTAGACCAGTGGTTCTCAATCTATTTTAGCACATAAAACCCTAAAACCCTATGAAAACCACAGAACTTTTTGAGTAACCCCTACATGTCCATATCCCATCCCCTTCAAAGGTACTTTAACTTTAAAAAAATACATATTTGAGCAGTAGGTAAAAAATTTAAAATGAAATAAAATATCATTAATTTGTCTTTTGTGTCCTTTATGTGAAAAAAAATCAAATCACATAACCTATGCATCGTTGCTTTTGTTTAGATATTTATCAACGTTTTAGGAAATTAAGCATTTATGATAATTATTACATTTTATCAAATCAAAATGAAACACACCAGGATTATTAAAAAGTATTTTTTTAGAGCATGACACCTAAAAACACTATAATTAAAATGTCCTTTCATTTTTCTCTCTCTCCATGAAAGTAGACATGTAGCTAATGAGATAGATGTGCTTGTCTTCTAAAGACAAGCTGTTTGAAGTTAGGTTTGATGTTAGATAACTGCAGCCGCATGTCTGATTCACGATGGAGTCTACCTTTTCTGTTACCATACAATAGCATGCTGAAGAAAATGGCAGTAATTGTTCTAAAGTGTGCTTTGCAATTTCTGGATATTCCCTCCTAACCTGGCCCAAAAGTCCCCTGTTTGTAAGTATCTTTCAGGTTCCTGTCTGCTCTGAGTGATAGGTCCAAATCCTTTACTGGGGCTGAGGATGGGTGTTGGAGGTAGCGAATATTTTTTGATTGAAACTTGTAGATTTTTAAGATGTTCTATTATTTCTGAAGCAACTTTTGATGAAGGAGGAGTTTCTCATTAAAACACAAAATCATGATGTTTAGGGAAACACTCAATGGGCCTGAGTCATTAAGGAGAGCAAAGCATAAAACAGGAGTAATTTTGCACCTGGGCAAAACCATGTTGCATTGGAGGGGGGAGGTAAATTTAAATGTGGGGAAATATTTATAGTTGGGGTATGGTATGTCCTAGATCAACTTTAAATTTCAGTGTAAAAATAAAGCTTTCAATTATGTGTGCGCTATATGAAAAAATAGCCAGTATTTAGCTTATGTGCAAAACAATAATTTAATTCGCACCCCTTGCATTGTAATATGGTTTGTCCCAGAGGACATTTACTTCTTTGTTTGCCTAACTTTCCTTAATGACTCAGGTCCAATGATTGCTTTCTTCTCTTAAGATTTCCAAAATTGGATTTTTTTTTTTACTTTGCTTCAATTTTAAGCTGCAAGTACTGTCATAGATATACCATGAAGTGACAGGCTTAGTTCAGTGAGACTTGTAAAGATATCAACGATATAGGATAAACTTTGCTACCAATCAGGATCACATAGTCTTGATGATAGGTTGAAGGAAAAGCCACAAAGAAACAACATGGCTTCATTCTGCAGGGTGAAGAGCTGGACCAGAGCTTTGCTCCGAGACAACCGTCTTCTGTCAGAAGCAACAGAGTCTTGAATTGACTTAGCTTTTCTACACAAAGAACAGTGAAAAGTCAAGTGTTCATAAGCTTATGAAAGTCACTATTTTGACAGCTTCACAGAGGACATTTTGAAGGTATAATGGTATTCTCTTCACTGATATTGCATGTCCGAGGACGATGCTGTGGCTGCTTCCAAGCACCATACTTTTAAAATGAGCATAATTCTGGTCATTAACTTTGCACTATCAGTGCAGGTATCAACGCATTTGCACCATAATAGTCCATTTTCTTTGAAGCAAGAGTCAGTCAACCAAGTTAAATATATCCTCCCTGTAGTCCAATCTTTAGGGGCTTGCAGAGCAACATTTCATCTTCAATTGAGTTATTATTTATGTACCAGATGGCAACAAGAAGTACTGCAAGTCCATTGTCTCAGCAAATTGTAATGCGTAACAACCACTACTTTTTATATGCTCAATAACTTCACTTTCAATCTCTGTGCTCATTTCATGAATTCTCCTAGAAACAGTTTCGTTTGAGAGTGGCACAATTTTTACAATGTTACAAAATTTATCACTAGCCATAGTTTGGACAACGTCTATCATAAATTGCATGCACCGTCCCAGCTTGAGCTACACAGTAACTCACTTGAAATGAGGCTTCACGCACCTTTTCATAGATCTTGCCGCCAGCTTGAGATACGCTTCTCTTACTTTTATTTCATTTGTCCAACCTATGTTGAAAATGTTTAATGGGTTTGTTTAAATATTCACCATGATTTGATTGCCAGTATGTTAACAGCTTACTTGGAGCTAATGAGCTGTTGTTAAAAGTTCTGAAACAAATGACACAATGGACGTTTGGAACACCAAGATTTCCCACAGATGTAAAACAGTATGACCAATATCCCACGCAGTATTTCCTGATTCTTATGTTTTTCTTAGGTGTAAGAGAAGTTGCCAGATTGTTACTGCTGTTTGGAAACTTCCCAGTTTGTCATTAAGATTGGTTGTATCCTTCTCTCATTTCCTATACAAAATACCACTTTTAGGCACTTTTTCATGTTTGAGAAACACTGGGCTAAACTCCAGTACTTCCATATTCACAATAAATAGCTGAATACTAGAGACGCTCAGGCTCAGTTCCTCGAGAACCGAACACACCCGAACTTAGGGGATCTGAGTACCGAGCCAAGTCGGCTCGGTACTCTCACGCGCCCTCCGATTTGAAAATGAGGCAAAGCGTCATCGTGACGTCGTCGGATCTCGGGAGTTTTGAATTCCTTTTTAAGATCCAACATAGTGAGGGGTGTGAGGAAGAACGGACCCCCATTTTTCTTTTCTGCCACTGCTGTGTGCCAATGTGTCCTAGATATGTTCGGAACTGCCGTGTGTTTGTGTCATTGCTCTGTCGTTTACCATCCAGCCAGGTCACTGCAGTCTTTGCTTGAAAGTGTATGAAAATAATATTATGACCTGTGAGGTGGTTAAAATTGACTACAAATGACTTGCAATTAGTGTTATTGAGGTTAATAATAATGTAGGAACTAAAAAAGAGCAAAATTATGTGATTTTAGCATATTTTAAGATTTTTTCTAAAAAAACCAAAACTAAAACACGAAGCTAATCCAGATCCAAAACCAAAACCAGTTCACAGGGGTCAGTGAAAATCTCTACTGAATACACAGCATTGCTCACCTGAACATTGGGGTAATACAATACTCAGTTTCCTTACTATATGTGTTGTTTTTTCCTCAGCTATATGATTGAATGTGACTATTTTAACGTGCTCTTCAACAATCATCTCCACTATCCTCCAAGTCATGTACAGCGGTACGGTGTCAACAAATTGTAGTCTAACCTACACAGTACAGTGCTTGGTTCTGTATGAAAATATATTTTGGGTGTGAGGTGAGTTTAACTATTTCACCATATTCTGACAAAACATAGTACATAGTAAATTTGTTTTAGTTTCAGGTGTGAAATCCCTATAATACAGCTAGACCACGGCTGTCCAAATGACTGTCTGTGAGCTGGACGCAGCTTCAGAAGCCATATTGTAGCCCCAATCATCTGTCATGTGACAATGTTTTTTCTTTTTACAAACTTTATACGTCTCACTCCAACCAAAAGGTGGACAGTGATGAGTTAAACTACAATTTACAACCATCAATTAAACTCTAAGGAACAAAATTGTAAGAGTATGCCAGGTAAGACTTTCAAAGATTCAAATGGGAGCTGGGAACAGATATTAATTATTTTGCCACCCTGCCATTTTTAAAATGTTAGTAAAAATGTATATCAAAGACAGTAGTGATTGATTTGCTTTTGGTTTGGAAAAAAAAACGTAAATGCCAAAAACCGCAACATAAGTAAAAACACCAATGGGTAGAGTAACTATGGAAACAGTGGGGTCTTGTGTCCGTTTACATTCCTTATACAAATGTTAAAATGCATTTAAAACATGCCACTGGGTGTGAAACTTATGTTATTTTTTACGGATCCTCTTCCACTACCGCTGCCTCCCATTGGTGCAGGGCTCCAAGGCCTCCACCATATTTAATTTTTATAAAATGAATAAGTGTATTCTACCTGAAGTAAAAGAAAACAAAAAAAAAGTATTTTGTTCTGCTGGCAGATATACATAGCAAACAAATGTGGTAATATCATGGAACAAGGCATATCTTGCTGACCATGTATTTTTTCTGCTCGCGACCCTGGCCAACAAAGCGGGCACCATCTGTAGCCAGTATGACATAAACATTCATTGGCAAGGCGATTGGCATTGCTACTTTAAAGTCAGTCATTTTGAGAAGGGCATTGGCAGGTCATCTGCTCAGACTCCAAGGTGAGCAATCAACCCAGTGACACTATGAAAAGATCACGGTGTGTTATTCAAAAGCGAGGAATACATACACTGTGAAGTGAACCCTACTCCTTTAATATCAAGTGAAGACTTTCTCTTGCATTGAAAACCAGATGAGCTCTAATGATGGCGCTCACACCTCTAATGTATTCTGGGAGGAGAGATAAGGACATTGCAGGTGATATGCAATAAAGAGCGAGCATTTAGTCACGCAACATCTGCTTTATGATGAGTAACATGTAATGAGTGTGAGAGAAGTCTATATTCTAGGAATGCACGTTATACACCTAACACTTCATAGTACACTGCTCCGATCTACAAAGGGTGTAATGAGAACCAAATTACAAAATGTCTTCTAGAGAAAACACAATTGTTTTCCATATGGGTGTTTCAGTGGATGCTCAGGCACGGATCATTTTAACAATTAGGTGTAGGAGTGAGCCTATTACTTCAGTATCTACCTAGAGCCTAAGGTAGTTTTAACCCTTTAACTGCCAGTGGTGCGTGAAGATTTTGCACCTTAGATTGCTGCATACAGGTGCCATATTTTTAAAGGTTGAAAAGCCTAAATCCAGGGAAATGTGAGTTTTCACCTGCGATAAGGATTTTTCTTGCTGCAGCCTGTACATGAAAGAGATTGTGCCACAATAGCAAGATGTCCATTGTACAGCAATTCAATCTGTGACCACTACTGGGTCAATAAAGATTAGCTGATTACCTTGATCTGCTTAGGCAAATAAGAGGTTAATTTACATACCACACTGTCCCTCCTCTCTGCTACCACACTTAAGCTGGCCACAAATTTGTAGTTGGGTGTTTTAAGATCAGATCACAATCTTACTGATGTAGCAGGATGAAAAGTCAGGTTGGTGATGACCTCCGCCAATATGTGTGAGGTCATCAGCCAACCTAGGGGGGGGGGGAGACTATGAAGCCTGATTGACGCTACTATATGGTCTGCATGCTGCCTGAAAAACTGGATCTGTGAAATTGGGCCTATTGTTCAAATATCAGGTTGCTGTGACTGTTACATTCACTCAGCCCCCCTGAGTACAAGCCACAACATTAAACTCTTTGAACTCCCAGTGGAAATGTACTCCCGGAGGCAGGTTGTTAAGCTGACCCTGCCATAAAAGTACATATTTGCATTGAAATTTGGAGCTAAATACAGATTCAAATACCCAGGACTCACTCCAAGGGACTGAATGTGATTCGCTGTCCCTTATGAGACGAGAGAGATTGTGAATGGGAAGAGAGGTTAGAGAGCAGGGTTACTGTTCTGTAACATAGACCTTGCTTGTTCTACTACTTGGAATAAATGATGGTGAACTGTAACCTTCCATGTATTTCAGGGTAATAGGTTCTTTCCGCCATGTATTAATGCCATCACAACCGCAATGCAAACCTTGATCATACCCACTGTCATTAAACATGTTCCGCCAAAGTACTTGAATGAAAAAATGCTTTATATATATTTAAATAAAACATGTTTTCAAATCGTAATAGTGGTAAAATAAAAATTATAGTTGTATTATTGTTATATGTTTTTATATATTTTTTTTAACATTTTAATTTTATGTATATATGCATTTATTTATTTTACAAATTGAACTGGAAGACCAATTCAAGGCTTCCAGTTCAACTGCGCATGCGCGAACCAGCAAGCCAGTTCACGCATGTGCAGATTCACTGAGACTGCCCTGGCAAAGCGGTAAGGCTACTCTAACCGCTGCCAGACAGTATTGCCGGGCAGCTGAGAATCAATTAGATGCTCCAGCTATATTTTAATAATAAATTGCGGTGATTTGTTTTCACCAAAATGCACTGTTAGTAGATGAGCTACATCTGCAGGCCAAAAGCTTTCTGCACCGCTAAGTATGCTTTAAAACTAGCAAAAGTAACCAAAAGCACAAAAACATAGTTAAGTGACATACAAAAAGGTAAATACATAAACTAGTGCCTAATTAGCACGGCCCGGCCTGACTCCCGGGGTATCATTAAATTTCTCCTGCCCAGCCATACGGTCCAGGGGGAAAAGGAAGCTGTGCAGCAAAGGATGGCTCATGCTGCACGGCGGCTAAGTGGTTAGCACTTCTGCCTCACAGCGCTGGGCTTATGAGTTCAATTCCCGACCATGGCTTTATCTGTGAGGAGTTGTATGTTCTCCCCGTGTTTGTGTGGGTTTCCTCTGGGTGCTCCAGTTTCCTCCCACACTCCAAAAACATACTGGTAGGTTAATTGGCTGCTATTAAAATTGACCTTAGTCTCTGTCTGTCTGTCTGTCTGCCTGTCTATGTGTGTTAGGGAATTTAGACGATAAGCTCCAATGGGGCAGGGACTGATGTGAATGGGTTCTCTGTACAGCGGCGCAATATAAATAAATGATGATGATGAAAGGCCAATGTGGGATAAAATGCACTGTGGTTAACTCTTTTAATGAGTTTCCCCATCCCTTAGTGCATACCCAGTTCATCACTTCAGGGATACATATATCCCAGGCTTTCTTAATGGTCGCGGCCAGAGGTCCAAGTTAGCCTGTCAATAATCCAATGTGCTATCACTCCCTCCTAGGATAGAACTATACTTCATCTGACAGGCATCACAAATTTACATACACACGCCTCCCAGGTCGCGGAAGTATCGGAGGATTGTCGTGGATCGGTCGGAAGTTTATACACACTACACAACGGAAACGAGATTGGAACGAAAATATTAAACGGTACGACCAACCAAATGAGGCGACAATCTTCCATTTGGGCAGACTTTAGACCATCGTGTCACTACACACACTGACCCGACTTTCGAACGAGTGGTCGTATGTCGGCTGTTTGAGCCGATTATTAAACAAAAACCCTGTAGTGTGTACCCAGCTTTATTTATGTGATGGTGTATAGCACAGAGCCCATTGTCTTGAGCATGTACAGGTAGTTAGTTACCTTACACAGACTCCTGCCCGTAAGTAGAAACATCTCATAAAGCACATTGTCATCCCAATTCCATACCGAGTCTCCCTGGCAGCCATATTGTCACAAAGATCCCCCTCCTGCCAGCTCTAGCATATAGCGGAGAAGAGGTTTAGTTGTGTTCTGAGCTTATAGATATTTGTACATGGGATCTGTGTTGTGATTTGTCTATGTATCTGGCTGGTTTACCAAAAGGTGAAAAGTGGGTGTTTTCACCCACTATAGGGCTGTACTATACCCGGTAGCAATCCATAGTAAGGGGCATATACAATTCTTGGCGGTTTCCTCTGCGGAAAAACTACTACCGGTATTACGGTAATAGTAAGCCGGATTTCAGCTCATGGCTCCCTGAGGCGCGAGCTGAAATCCAGCGAGAAAAGTACCGTAATACCGGTATTTACGGGCACTACTACCGTAAGGATGGTAATAGTGTGCACAGCACGTTAATTTTGGCTATAACGCCAACAATTGCATATGCCCCTAAGGGGCGTATTCAATTGTTAAAAAGTCCCACGGCGTTAAAGCTATTACAGTTAATACGGTAAAATCTAGCTGGATTTCAGCTCGCGGCTCAGAACACTAGAACAATACCTGTTCTAGTGTCACCACCTCAGTTAATCCCAGCAGCTGACGGATACATACCATATATATCATAACATAATAATATATTTATGTTAAACTGTGGCAATAAAAGATTTTTTTTATCACTGTGATATGTGCTTATAAAAAGAAAATCCAACTTATTGCCAAGTAAGGGGCCTATTAATATAGATCCGTAATTATAGTAATAGTATATTTCTATAAAATAGTCCATATAGGCCTTGTTATGGTCATGATTATGTACAGTACATGTGTAGGATTACATATTTTGTTTTATTCTAATATATCTGAATATAGGTTCAAGTAAAGAAAATACAACTTTCAGCAGCATGTGGTTTGTGAAACAACATACAATACAACAATACATATAATGAAACAGGTATATAAATTAATGCTACTGGGCTTCTTATCTTCCTATTCGGAGAGATATATTTACTAAACTGCGGGTTTGAAAAAGTGGAGATGTTGCCTATAGCAACCAATCAGATTCTGGGACCTGATTCATTAAGAATCTTAAATTAAGAAGTTTCTTATTTCAGTCTCCTGGACAAAACCATCTTACAATGCAAGGGGTGCAAATGAGTTTTCTGTTTTGCACCTAAGTTAAATACTGACTGTTTTTTCATGTAGCACACAAATATCAACTTCAACTTTCAGTGTACAAATAAGCTATCAAGTGTTTGTGTGCTACATGAAAAAACAGTCAGTATTTAACTTATGTACAAAACAGAAAACTAGTTTGCACCCCTTGCATTGTAACATGGTTTTGTCCAGGAGACTGAAATAAGAAACTTCTTAATTTAAGATCCTTAATGAATCAGGCCCCTAGTTATCATTTTTTTAGTACATTCTACAAAATAACAGCTAGAATCTGATTGGCTGCTATAGGTAACATCTCCACTTTTTCAAACCTGATTGTTTTTATTTGCAGCTTATAGTTCCTTCTATCCACCTGAATGACACAATTCTAAGAGACACTGCCAGATGTTGGGGTCAGCAAATGTCCAAAAAAGATATTACACCTATTTGAAGCGCAGAAGAAAAGTGCCAGTAACCTACAATACAATGTAACAATAAACATTTGTTTATTAGCCTTTGTGAATGTCTCACGAATCAAACATCTAGTTGTCCTGTCCCCATACTGAGCACCACAGGAGCAAATTAACAACTTCACTACTTAATTTGTACTGACAGCTAATGAAGTGAGTAGTGCGGAAAATGCTCCTTGTGATGATTGAAGTAAAAGATTTTCAAGATGCTATTTTTTTCCACTATAACTATTTTAATATTTTACTAAACTATTAATTTGAAAAGAGGTTGAAAATAGGATTTTTTTTTCCACCTACAGAGCAAAAACAGAATCATTATTTCAGAGTTTTTTTCTTTGTTCAAAAGATCTTTAACTGAAACTATTCCTAGGAAATGTCAGAACTGTATCATCCCTGATATTCCCACCGATATATGCACTAAATTATGTTTTCAAGATTCTGTTCAAACAAACAAACCCAAAATAATGCTGTGTATATAGTGCACCTGATTGTCAAAGTGCAAAACGGCACAATATCTCTTTGGTGGCACCATCTAGTTGTGAGAAAAACAAAAAGAGGAATAATAATAATAAGACTAAAGACAGAGGACCTGATTCATTAAGGATCTTAACTTAAGAAACTTCTTATTTCAGTCTCCTGGACAAAACCATGTTACAATGCAAGGGGTGCAAATTAGTATTCTGTTTGGCACATAAGTTAAATACTGACTGTTTTTTCATGTAGCACACAAATATCAACTTTAAATTTCAGTGTACAAATAAGCTATCAAGTATTTGTGTGCTACATGACAAAACAGGCAGTATTTAACTTATGTGCAAAATAGAATACTAATTTGCACCCCTTGCATTGTAACATGGTTTTGTCCAGTAGACTGAAATAAGAAGCTTCTTAAGTTAAGATCCTTAATGAATCAGGCCCAGAGAGTGAGAGTCTTGTTGAGGGAGACAAGGAAATAGCAGATCATCTCAATAATTATGTTTGACTACTGAAAGAGAGGGGAAGGGGTCACAGTAAAGTTGCAGGTATATTCATAAAAATGAGGTAGATACAAGTACATTTAGAGAGGAGAAGGTCCTAACAGAGCTCTCAACACTGAAAGTGGATAAATCAGTGGGGCCAGATGGGATACCTCCAAGGATACTAAAAGAACTTAAAGGGGAGCTGGTAACATCATTAACAGAATTATTCAGCCAGTCACTCGCTACAGGAGCAATTCTTGAGGACTGGAAAAGAGCAAATGTAGTCCCACTGAGCAAAAGTTGAATCAAGGAAGAGGCAAGAAACTACTGACCAGTGAGCCTTACATCCGTAGTAGGGAAATTGATGGAAACACTCTTAAAAGAAAGAATAAAAATCCAGTAACTTACAGGATCCTAAAAACAGCATGGACTTACTAGGGGAAGATCGTGTCAAACAAATCTTATTGACTTTTTGACTGGATGACTGAAGTGGGGGACCATATATTTAGCTTATCTAGACTTTAGTAAGGCTTCTGACAATGTCCCACATCGCAGACTGTAAAACAAACTTGAAAGCTTGGGGTTGGATTCTAATATGGCTGAATTGATAAGATCATGGTTTCAATAGTGTAGACACATCAGGAGGGGTAAAATAAATGATTGATAACCTAGGTAGACTAGAGAAATTGCCAAGAGCATGGCAACTACAGTTTAAAGCAGAAATCTGCAATATCATGCACTTATGTACCATAAAAACCAAAGGAGAGGTATCAGTAGCAGAAAGAAAGAAGTAATAATGCCAGTGTATCGGTCATTGGTACGGCCTCATCTAGAATACTGTCTTCAGTTCTGGAGGCCATATTTCCATAAGGATATAAATACATTAGAAACTGTACAAAGATGGACAACTAAAAGGGTGCATGGTCTATGGCACAAAACTTACCTGGAAAGACTAAAAGATCTTAATATGTATAGTTTGCAGCAGAGAAGGGAAAGTGGGGACACGATAGAGACTTTCAAATATAGCAAGGGTTATAGCAAGGTAAAGAAAGGAAACATTCTTCAAAGGAAGAGAAGTATTAGAACACCAGGACATGCACTGACACTGGGGGGAAGAGAAGTACTAGAACACGAGGACATGTACTGACACTGGGGGGAAGAGAAGTATTAGAACATGAGGACATGTACTGACACTGGAGGGAAGAGAAGTATTAGAACATGAGGACATGCACTGACACTGGGGGGAAGAGAAGTATTAGAACACGAGGACATGTACTGACACTGGGGGGAAGAGAAGTACTAGAACACGAGGACATGCACTGACACTGGGGGGAAGAGAAGTACTAGAACACGAGGACATGCACTGACACTGGGGGGAAGAGAAGTATTAGAACATGAGGACATGCACTGACACTGGGGGGAAGAGAAGTATTAGAACACGAGGACATGTACTGACACTGGGGGGAAGAGAAGTATTAGAACATGAGGACATGCACTGACACTGGAGGGAAGAGAAGTATTAAAACATGAGGACATGCACTGACACTGGGGGGAAGAGAAGTACTAGAACACGAGGACATGCACTGACACTGGGGGGAAGAGAAGTACTAGAACACGAGGACATGCACTGACACTGGGGGGAAGAGAAGTATTAGAACATGAGGACATGCACTGACACTGGGGGGAAGAGAAGTATTAGAACACGAGGACATGTACTGACACTGGGGGGAAGAGAAGTACTAGAACACGAGGACATGCACTGACACTGGGGGGAAGAGAAGTATTAGAACACGAGGACATGCACTGACACTGGAGGGAAGAGAAGTATTAGAACACGAGGACATGCACTGACACTGGAGGGAAGAGAAGTATTAGAACACGAGGACATGCACTGACACTGGGGGGAAGAGAAGTATTAGAACATGAGGACATGCACTGACACTGGGGGGAAGAGAAGTATTAGAACATGAGGACATGTACTGACACTGGAGGGAAGAGAAGTATTAGAACACGAGGACATGTACTGACACTGGGGGGAAGAGAAGTACTAGAACACGAGGACATGCACTGACACTGGGGGGAAGAGAAGTACTAGAACACGAGGACATGCACTGACACTGGGGGGAAGAGAAGTATTAGAACATGAGGACATGCACTGACACTGGGGGGAAGAGAAGTATTAGAACACGAGGACATGCACTGACACTGGAGGGAAGAGAAGTATTAGAACATGAGGACATGCACTGACACTGGAGGGAAGAGAAGTAATAAAACATGAGGACATGCACTGACACTGGAGGGAAGAGAAGTATTAGAACATGAGGACATGCACTGACACTGGAGGGAAGAGAAGTATTAAAACATGAGGACATGCACTGACACTGGAGGGAAGAGAAGTATTAGAACACGAGGACATGCACTGACACTGGAGGGAAGAGAAGTATTAGAACATGAGGACATGCACTGACACTGGAGGGAAGAGAAGTATTAGAACATGAGGACATGCACTGACACTGGGGGGAAGAGAAGTACTAGAACACGAGGACATGCACTGACACTGGGGGGAAGAGAAGTATTAGAACATGAGGACATGCACTGACACTGGGGGGAAGAGAAGTATTAGAACACGAGGACATGCACTGACACTGGAGGGAAGAGAAGTATTAGAACATGAGGACATGCACTGACACTGGAGGGAAGAGAAGTATTAAAACATGAGGACATGCACTGACACTGGAGGGAAGAGAAGTATTAGAACACGAGGACATGCACTGACACTGGAGGGAAGAGAAGTATTAGAACATGAGGACATGCACTGACACTGGAGGGAAGAGAAGTATTAAAACATGAGGACATGCACTGACACTGGAGGGAAGAGAAGTATTAGAACACGAGGACATGCACTGACACTGGAGGGAAGAGAAGTATTAGAACATGAGGACATGCACTGACACTGGAGGGAAGAGAAGTATTAGAACATGAGGACATGCACTGACACTGGGGGGAAGTAGGTTCAGAGGAAATCTGAGGAAAAATTACTTCACAGAAAGGGTAGTGGATACATGGAATAGCCTCCCATCAGAGGTGGTAGAGGATAATACAGTAGAGTGACTTAATCATGCTTGGAGTAGACATAAGAATATCCATAAAAGAGCTAGGGATCAAATAGGATTTGAAATTACCATAAGTTTAAAGATGGGCAGACTAGATGGGCCAAGTATTTCTTATCTGTCATCAAATTCTATGCTTCTATGTCACACCCCTCAACAAAATTTGCATCATCTGATAACAGTGAAAGTATTCTTTGCAAAGTACGGAGTAGGCACATTGGTTTTGTAAAACAGTGCAAAAAAGACATTTCATTTTGCAGAACGAGATTATTAAAATTACCATTTTCAATCTGAATTGATTTTCACACAAGTTCTGAGAAGGCGGAGACCTTGTCATATAGGGCAATCACTCTCATGATTAAATTAAGATATAATTTAGTCTAAAACAAGCTGTATTTTAGGAGAAAACATACATTTTTTGCTTAATGAAAGGGGTGGTTATAAACAGGGGAGGGCTGGTAAATTTTAGCCCAGGGGGAAAGACTCAACTCAGCAGCCTATTAGGTACATGTGGCCCAGTGACCCAGTTCAAAGTAGCCCACAATGGGACCAGCCCAGGAGGCTGATGCCCCCCTGCCCCTGGTTATAAAGTGGTAGACGGGTGAATTTTGATGTGATGTTTAGTTTTGCACACTGCACCTCTACAGATATGATCACTTCTTCCTTTTAGCTTATGCAGACATCTTCAAAGACCAGAGAGTCAGTATTATTATTATTATTATTAATATTTATTTATAAGGCGCCACAAGGCATCCGCAGCGCCGTACAGAGACAAACAAAATTACAATACAATGGGAGACAGCACAGTACAGTAAACACAGCAACTCAGTAAGCTCAATGCACAGCTAGAGAGGGCGGGGAAGGGGGAGGAGGGCGCGGAAGATAGGGAGACCCCCAGGGGAGAGGAGGGAGCGAGAGTGGACGTGGGGTGGAGGACCCTCGAGGAGGAGGGCTAAGTAGCTGGAGAGCAGAGTTAGAAGTGGTGGAAACAGGAGGAGAGATGGCCCTGCTCAGAGGAGCGTACAATCTAAGGGGAGGGGTGGACAGACAGAGAGACGCAGGGGAGAGAGGGAGAGTAGGGGGACAGAGGCAGAAGATAAGGTAGGAAGTTAAGTGGGAGACAGAAAGGCTTTAAGAAAAAGGTGGGTTTTTAGGGCCCGTTTGAAACTGGACAGATTAGGAGAAGTTCTGATGGAGGGAGGGAGCTTATTCACCTTGTTGTGAACTGCGTAGACCAACTAGATACACCAGGGAAAAACCAAAGTGATTTGTGGTGCACATCCAGCTCTCTTTGCCCGTGGGATTAAGTCCTGAGACAGCGTTACTTTGCTTTTCAACGCTTAATAAATTGCCTAATGCTGGTGCGTATGAGGAGAAGGCTAAGTGCCGGTTATTAGGTTAATGCTGGTGAAATCTCGTATACAATTGTAATTGGGCACTTTAGAGTTGAGTCTCTAGGTAATATAAAGAAAGAGACACCTCAGTCTCATTTGCTCTAATGTCAGCAATTTAACAGGAGTCCCACCTAATTTCTATGTAGCTCTTTGGTAGATCATAGTAGATATGGCTTGTTGCAGTGAAGGGTCCAGAACTACCCCTTCAATAGTTGTGCAACTATGTTCCAATGTAGAATTTAAAAAAAATCGCCTGATGCATTGATAAACACTCTGTAGATCACTGAGTATCTCACTGCTCGGTATACGGTACTGACTTGAAGTGCCAGATGGACACTGAACACAACTCTTGATCTGTATGGCGATTTAAATCATTACCAACAGTACTGACAGCACAATTTCATGGTGATGTACTGATCAATATTTTGAGTTCTACTGATGCTACATTCGCCTTTTGGTGAACACTGTGCAGGTCAGTATGCCACAAGACGCAGTTCTATAACTACCTATGGGTACTTCAGTAGAATAGTTGAGGTACTCTAGAAAAAATCCTCTTTGACTTGTTCAGCTGCACCCAGATTTCCACCAAAGCACATGGAACAAGATGACCGTATTTACAAAGGAGCATCAAGTGATGTATTTACAAATGAGCAGAAGTTTGCACCAGGGAGGAGTTGAGTGGAGGGGGGGGCTTCCGATGCATGGTATGGAATAGGTGTTACGGCGCACCTATTTTGTGGAGCAGTTCCAAAATAAGATTTACTTTTACATTGAAAAAAGTGCTTGATTTTAGCAGTAGCTCAGACCTGACAGTCTTCAGGCCTCATCCTATACTGTTAAGAGAAATCATTTTGCACCCCAACTTTGCACTTCGGAGCAGAAACACATTTCTTCCGATGTAAAACAGATCTTCAAACACACAAAACTAAACTTCCACATGTAATAAAGACAGTCTTAATGCCAGCTCACTCTCTTGTTTAATTTAAGCCATATGAGACTAAATCGAGCAGTATTTTAGGGGGGGGGGAAGTAGTAGGCAGTCTTATGATCTGATGTTTACATTTGTGTCGGTGCACCTCTTCATGTTCTGCAGTATCCCACATATCTTGGTGCACTTCTAGTGGATGCATCTCCTGAGAGGAGAGAGTAAATGTGCACTTGGTGTGCACGCTTGGAACATCCAGTCCCACCAGTGGAATACAACAATGTATTGTGCTGTACATCTAGGGCCTGATTCACCACGGCACGCATACTGAGCGCAAAGTCCATTTGTTTTAATAAGCTCTGCGTACTCCCAAATTCAACAAGGAGCGGATCTGAAGATACGTGCGCTGATGACTTCGGGTGTAGGTGTGTTCTAGTACACAAGACACTGCAAGACATATCCAATGCCTGTGTGGATTATACATCCTCAAAAGAGCGCACAGAAAAAAATATTGAATTAATGTTAATGTTAATAATAAAGGCATTAAAGATAAAACAGTAAATAAAAAAAGTGCCCCCCCCCCCCCATGAAATACATTTATTAGGATGTTCTTAATGTCTCCTGAACATAAAATACATTTTTACAGTTGCTCTTGATTGCAAACACATGTTCTGGCATGTACACAAGACTGTCATCACTACTGATCAGGACCTAGACTTAGATACGGAAGGTAAAAAAGGACCTGAGAGACGCCCAGATGCTGATTCGGACGTGGCTGGGTGAGCTTGAATTTGGCACGTCCTTACTGTAAATCATACTTGCCAACTCTTCCGGAATGTCCAGGAGACTCACGCATTTTGCGAGAGTCTCACGGACTCCTGGGAGAGTGTGGCAATCTCCCGGACCTGCCCACTTCCTAGTGAAGTGGGCAGAATTAGGTCCCAAACGCCGTGATTCCCGGTGAATCGCGGCATTTAGCGCCGCCCCCCCCGCTGTCAAATTACGCATTTGTGTCATAACGTCATGGGGGCGGGTCCAAAATGACAGACATTTTGGAGCCCCACCCCCCATCACGCCCATCTCCCCCGCAGGCTCCCGGAATCGAAGATTATAAAGTTGGTAAATATGCTGTAAATTTCCTACGGTTAAACACCCCTTTTTCTCGTTCACTCCCCCAAATTGTAGGCTATAGTAAGTGTCCTTTGCGTAGGAGGAGGGAGTAGACATGGGTTGCGCTTACTAACGCATTTTCCGGTTCTATGTAGCATTTAGAATCGAGAGATAAGTGATGAATCAGGCCCCATGTGTTCTCCATAAATAACTCCACCGTGTTTTTTCAAAGGGGGGCTAAATTGCCATAAAATAAGATAACTGCAACCTTTGTACAAAACATGAACAAAAATGTTTATTTAATCATTACCCCATGTGAATATAATAGATATTTATGCGGGGGTGTCTTTATTTAAATAAATGAAAAACATTTAGTTTACATTTTTGACAGTGTATCTCGTTGAAGCCCTTGCTAAAAATGCAGATTTGGACGCGACTCAAAAATCACCTTCTGTGTCAATATCTTTATTTTCTCCCTATTACTCTTCCCGTGGGATTTTCTGGCACTCGTTGTTACTGTTTGGGGAATGAAGATCTTCAAGGAAGAAAAATAAGTATAGACTTTCCAAGTGCTATTCTGATGAACGTGTGTAGACACACTATGGTGTACGTGTCTTGCTTGTTTCTGATATCTGCGGCATCATTTGGAAATCATGTTAATTTCTAAAAACATTTATTTTTCTTTGGAGAGAGGTTACTAGTTGGACTGTGGAAACTGATGTAAGGTACCTTCATGATAATTTCAGAAAAGTAAAATGTAAATTGATATTGAATTTGGGATTTTTGAAGACAACCACCTGTTTTTAACCTTGCACAACTTATAAATTATTCCAAGTAGGGTATTTATTCTATGCTTCATGTAGAGGTGATGTTAACATTGTGGTCCCATACCAAAATTTGTGGGAGGCCAGCAATACCTGTCTGCTACCCTCCATAAGCTTCTGCTCTGATGAATATGCCTGGTGGCTAGCCGGGGGCAGACTGGGCAGGGGGGCATCTGCCCCTCCCCTTCACCCCAGGCTGGTCCCATACTGGACTACCTTGGGCTGGGTCACTGGACCACCTGCATTTTTTTCCTTTAAACACTCCTGATAGGCTGCTGAATCGAGTCTTGCCCCCACAGGCTAAAATTTGCTAGCCTTCCCCTGGGGCTAGCACATGAACAGTGAAGTCTCATTTGGGCTTTCAGTTCTGGAACTGAAAGCCCAACCGAACAGGGCCTCATTGTGCATTTGCAGGCCGCCATGGATGTTCAGAAATACAGAGAAGGGGCCAGCATTATGGTTGAACCTTCACCTCTTGACCCTGTAAAGGTTGACAGGTTTCACATAGCAGTCAGAACAAAGAGGAGTATCATCATCATCATCTATTTAGCGTCACCAATTACGCTACGCTGCACATAGAATATTTGTCATTCACATCAGTCCCTGCACCATTGGAGCTTACAGTTTAAATTCCCTAACACACACAAAGACAGACAAGAGTTCATTTTGTCTGCAGCCAATTAACCTATCAGTATGTTTTTGGAGTGCAAGAGGAAACTGGAGCACCCGGAAGAAACTCATACAAACACAGGGAGAACATACAAACTCCACACAGATAAGGCCATGGTCAGGAATTGAACTCATGACCCCAGTGCTGTGAGGCAGAAGTGTTAATCACTGAGCCACCATGCTGCCAATGTAACTAATCCCTACTTCTACAGGTTGCAATTCTCCTTAAAGGGTTTAGCATATGATTTGTGAGTGTTGTTGAGGATAATGGGTTAACTAGAAAGACAAATCACTGCCCGATATACCCCAGACTCCAATATATAAAGAATATAACACATATAGAGAACACTGAACACATTAGAATATCCATGGAACACATTAGGTCACATTATTTTTGACAGTTTATATTTTTTGCCTGCATCAATATGCAAAAATGATTCCCACCCACATGTTGCCTCCTTTATTCATGAACCTGACGATGATTTACATGGCTCACAGCCCATCATATGCCGCGTACAATACTGAACACAGGCACAGTGCTCCAGAAAGCAAAAATGCTTCCTGTGACAGTGTGTGCACTTCATCTTCTTTAGAACGCTGTCCACACAATGCACAAATAATGTGTAATGTACAAGGTAAAGACACTGTAAAAGTGTGCCACATCGGCTGAATGTAAGGCAGTTTAAACCTTTTCTTAGTTGATGTCTTCAGTTGTGGTACGGTCTACGTGTATGTGTCTGTGTTCATAGAAAATCACATACACCTGTCCTGCTCAGCGGCGTTTGGTAAGAAAGGGGGAGGAAAGCACCGAGTGATGTGATCTGGTTTGTCACCATGTCCTCCGTAAGTGTCCCCAGGGTGCGGGCATCACTCAGCACAACTAATCATTCTGACGACCCTATAACTGTGTCACGGGGAGAGAGATAGATAAGCGTCTGAGGCCTTTTCCAAGAGGAATCCTTAAGCACCACGTGTCTCTAACGACTCATACAGCAATGCTTCACATCTACACGTACTGGTTAGACGGTAGGAATGATCTATTGACATCAATACAGTCTTACTGTATATGTTGGAGGCACAGAATCCCTCAATATTCCGCCATACGCCTCTGTGACGACTAAGGATATTTACCACCTTATTAGTATTTCTAAAAAAGTCATCTAAAAATTGTCTTTACTCTAATCCATTCAAGAGATATATGCATTTTCTTTTGGTCTATATGTATATTGTTTTGCTGTAATTCCCTTGTTTATATACAGTACTGATTTGATAAGTTTGCTGTATCTATTATTATTATCATTTATTTGTTAGGCGCCACAAGATTTCCGCAGCGCCATACACAATACAAACAGTAGACTATACAAGGTGAAACAGTACAGAACAATAAACAAAAAATACCAATACTTCAGAAACTCCAGGCAGGCTAATGCAATAAAAACGGAGCAGAAGAATAGATAAGGAGACAGGAGGATAGAGGGCCCTGCTCATATGAGCTTACATGCTAAGGGAGGGTAAACAGAACAGGCACAAGGGTGTTAGGAACCCCTCCAGCCGATACAACAAAACCCGGAGTCTGCTCCGAAAGCCTGGTGTTCACTGGAGCCCCTAGTGGTGGGGACAGACTTGGCCGCAGACTAACAGAGAGTCGAGAGTTGTGTACTGGTTAAGGAGAACCCAGGAATAGAGTGTTATGGAGGACAGCAGCATGGGGTCCAGGCAGAGTCGGTGCCGGCAGCAGACAGCGTATCCACAGAACAAACCAAGGTCAGAGGTCACAGGCATAGGTTCGGAATCCAGGGACAGGCGAAAGATCAGGGTCACTAGCAGAGAATCAGAATCTGGGTTCAGGCAGTAGATCAGGGTCAGAGGCACAGGTTCAGAATCCAGGAACAGGCAAGGGTCATACACAAAGAAACAATCTTAGGTTAAACACCAAACACAGGGACAAAGGAGCAGGCTGTAGTACTGAAACAGGACACTATAACCAGCAGTGAGGCTCTGATTTCACTGCCTTAAATAGTACTAAGAGCCAATCAGGACAGAGGAGGACAGGGCTGACAATCAGCATCAGGAGGCAGCTAATTAATTACTAGCTAGAACTAGCATAGGTAATAACATAACCAGGAAGCATGTATAAAAATATAAGTGAACCAGTTTAAATCATATGAGAGCTCCCCCTGGTGTTGGGGGCTGTCCCTACACTCTCCTACATCTATGCCACAAGGATAATAACAGAGCACAGAAACTAAAACACACACCCGGCTGCTAGTTCATGCCAGGATGTGGCGTACAAAGCGGAGCCAGTTGAGGCAGTGGGAGAGAGGGGAGAATGAGCGGAGGAGATGAGGTGGTTAGGTGGATGGTTGGTAGGCTTTGAGGAAGAGGTGAGTTTTGAGTGCACGTTTGAGGGAGCACAGAGTAGGAGAGAGACGGATGGAACGAGGGAGGTCATTCCAGTGAAGGGGGGAAGCACGGGAAAAGTCTTGGATTCTGGAGTGGGAAGAGATGATCTACATCTATAAACTGTAATGATATTTCAATAATTCCTTGAACTTCAGGGAACATCAGAGCTGATCATTACATGTGCATTTCGCGCACTGTGAGTGACATGAGAGCTGGCCATATATGCATTTCACATACAGGAAAGGACATGAAAGCAGGCACATCTATATACATTCTTCATACAGAGATGGGCATCAAAGCTGGCCCATCCATATGTATTCTGCATACAGAGAGAGACATCAAAACTCACTCATATATATTCATTCCACACACACACACACACAAAAGGACATGAAGCTGACCAATCACAAACAACCTACATGCTACAAAAGAGCCACAGGACACATGTACAAAGGGCCTGGTGAGGTTCAGTCCTCTGAGGCTAACAGCATATAAGCACTTTGTGTGCCCATGTAACCTAGGGAGCTCTGCGTTTTTATGGTGTGTTTTCCTGCACATAGCAGACAGCAGAAGGGCTGATTTCCTGGCACACACGCGCTTCTTTCCTCTCTGAATGTCACCAACATCATCAGAATCAGTAATCGTGTGTCAGGAGCTCATCTAATTAGTGCTAGGTTCCTCTCACACCATCCTATATTTACAAAACACCTTGCTTTTTCACAAGATGTCATGACAAAAATACACGTACCACGTGCAAGATTAAAAAATATATATATTTTGGATCATGATTGCCATTTAAAGCAGCAACCCTATGAAAAATGTACCATTTTCCCTTGTTTTTTTCTTCTTCAGGCTGCTATTAATTATTTATGAGTCTGGACTTCCAAGACAACCATAGTCACATGGCACATGATGTAGTGAGCAGACTGATTGTGTCCATGTGTGGCAGCCATTTTTGTTTGCGAAATAGAGAGATTTTGAAAAGGAGGTAATGATTTGTAGGAGGATAGCTAAGAAAATTGATTATCAGATGCATGTTTAAAAGATTATTTTAAAATATGCTATTTAAATAAAAAAATAAAAACAATATTCAATGTGGGATTGTAGCTGTAATAACTACTAGAATCCAAACTAAATATAGAGATGCATATTTGCAGATGGATTATACTTTAGATGTACATTCTTCATATCTCCAAACTGATTCGATTTAGGCAGAACTTTTCTTTCCGACTTCCGAAACTGTTGGGAGGTATGTCTTGTTCCCCACTGATTTGCACTATTCTCCTGAAGTGCTAGGGGGTGACCTAACACTTCAGAAGCTCTAGGTATGCCTGTGGGGGAGGTGACACGCCCCCGTCATGATGTAGCCACACCCCCTTGCTTTGTCCTGATTACAAATATATACATTTTGGAATAAAGGTAGCACTCCCTGGGCGCATAGAATGGAGTGGGCAGGGTACAATAAAATACAATTTTAATAGAAATCACAAAAGACAATTGGGTTGCAACCCTAGTAAATCACAATATGTTGCACAGATATAATTGTATAGGTAGCAATAAACAAATAGAGGCAGTTTTCGAGCACAGCAGGTAATAAGTAATTGTCACATATTGCAGAACGAGAATGGTTAGTACAGTCCACAATGACCACGAATGGAATGATTGGAAATTTTGGATTATTTTGTGCTAAACTCCCAGCCCAAATGTCATAAAATGTCACAGCTACAAATAGCTATAAACATATACAATATGGAATTGCACAGGTCCAAGGTATAATCCCCTCCTGGATCCTCAGTCGGATTCTGTAACAAGAGCAAATTATATTCTGGGTGGGTGGGTGGGGCAATGCCCCCCCCCCCCCCCCAAATGTATTGCTGTCTCACTTTCCTTAATAAAAATACTCTAAATGAGTTACACTGAAGACACAGCCTGTGTGTGTTTCTTGACCTTTTTGCTCAATCAGCTTTAATCTAGCCATTACAATGGAAAAGGTGTGATTCCAATCACTCTAATTGCTGGTGATGGACAGACTAGATGAGCTTAATACTTCAATAATGACCTGTCGCACAAGATCACAGAAATGATATGGCCAAAAGGAAGTTTCATGTAAAGGAGATTGCATGTATAATTCATTTTATGTTCCACTCACAAAACAATAGAGATGCTCAGGCTCGGTTCATCGAAAGCCGAACACACCCGATCTTAGGGGATCCGAGTACCGAGCGGCTCGGTACAGTCGCGCGCCCTCGGAATTGAAAACGAGGCAAAACATCATTGTGACGCCGTCGGATCTCTCGAGTTTTGAATTCCTTTAAAAGATCCAACATCACGGAGGGTGAGTGGGAGGGCGGACCCCATTTATCCTTTTTGCCACTGCTGTGTGCCAATGTGTCCTAGATGTGCTAGGGACTGCCGTGTGTTTGTGTCATTGCTCTGTCACTTACCACCCAGCCAGGTCGCTGCAGTCTTTGTTTGAAAGTGTATGAAAATAATAATGTGACCTGTGAGGTGGTCAAAATTGACTGCAAATGACTTGAAATTAGTGTTATTGAGGTTAATAATAATGTAGGGACAAAAAAAGATCAAAATTATGTGATTTTAGCATATTTTAGTTTTTTTTACTAAAAAATCCAAAAACAAAAACAAAAACACAAGAGGGTGGTTTTGCCAAGACCAAAACCAAAACACAAAGCTAATCCAGATCCCAAACCAAAAGCAGTTCACGGGGGTCAGTGAGCATCTCTACAAAACAATACTGCTACGTATTGGCTGTTTTAATGTTTACTGTTTCAGTGCTGCTCTTTGGGTCAGCTCCAAAGTAACATCACAGCAAAGGCATCTCCAAAAACTAGGCCCAGTCAGAGGATGAGTGTGATGCAGTCATGTTGCTCCCTATGGGTACATGGTAGCAGCGAGGACAAAGTGCCCTTTCAAATAACGAATCATGCGGAAAAATCTATTTCCGCACAATACATTTTCTTTAAATTATTCTTGGAAATCCTTTCTCTTCAAGGAGCCTTTTACATCACCATGAAATCAACACGTCAAACTCAACAGGGACTAGTTGTACGGGTGAAACAAGATACATTCTCATATCTCAATTCTACTTTCAATTTACCTGTGCCCGAAATCCTAATGAATGCTCTGGGAACATTGTTTCAGTCACTGACTTTTATTGTGCTGTACAATGCTGCAGAAATTCAATGGCAATTTCAAAATAAATGATGTCTAGGTGTGTTTCTAAAGACTGAATACAGGATATACTTCAATATAATAGAGTCAATTTTCCCCTTCCTCCCATATAGGTATTATAATAACTTATCATATGTAAAATGCCACTTGGACATAACCCGCAGTAATATAAAGCATCCCATCTATCTATAGTGCTGGTATTACTTTTTGTTAACAGTTTGTCTGCTCTATGTATAGATGGCGGGTGCCAAGAGGGAGGTAAGGGAGTATAAAGTACCTGGGCCTACTTTGAGGGCCAAACGTTAGTGACTATGGTGAGAGCGGATGGGCTGTGGCCCCAGCAATGCCGGGGAAAGGGATTATGGGGACCGATAGCTTTGTATTGGTTTGGTCGGATACATTCTACCTAGGCTGCACGCTCATCACCGGCTGTCCACACATTGTAGGAGGGTCCGTGTTACCGTATCTGCATAGGCAGAACATGCAGCCTAGACAGGGAGGCCCTCAAGAAGCAGACGCACAGGGGCCCGAAATTACTCTCGGAGGCCTTAGGAGTAGGGACTGGGCCTTGGTTACATCAGTGTTGAGCCTGTCCCTGTTTTTGACCCAAGTCTCACTGTCTCTCATTACTTCAAACTACTTCCTCTTTTTGTACTGATGAAAACCCCTTGAAGAATAAACAACTCCACTGGCCCCATAACGCACATGTCCACCTTCAAGCTTTGTTAGTCTATCTTTAATTACCAACCCCTACACACAGCTAGCAAACTATGGGGTTCTATGCTATGTAAAAGAACATATGTCATTGTGTGTACATGTCTACTAGCATGTCCCTTCCTGGGACCCCTTCCCATTACCAGACACTGAGACTCACCAGGAGCCATACTGTGCTGTTGAGGACTAAGCATAGTGCTATCTACTGCCTCTATGAGAGTGGTTCCCCACTTCTCGATGACCCCACCACTTCCCACCCATGTAGAACATCTGGGATTCTTTCACGGGGCTCCGACCATTATCTGGAGAACTATTTTCAATTCTGTTAAAGAGGACAGGATGAGATTTAAACCCAATCGGAGCAGCAGGGCAGCATCCTCTATCTAAAAAATCTCTAGTTCGTGCAAATGGGGGTATGACGGTTAGAAAATGGGTTATCTAAAAGTGGACAATCCATTTAAATGACACAAATGTGGTCTGGACTCCATATCAAAATTATGAGATGAGGAACTATCCAAGGTTGGTCATTAGCAAAAATACCTCCTACTACATATACTCCACACTACTACAACACTTTAGTTAAATAAATCTGAGACCGGACTATCATCATCATCATCATTTATTTATATAGCGCCACTAATTCTGCAGCGCTGTACAGAGAACTCCCTGCCCCATTGGAGCTTACAGTCTAAATTCCCTAATATAGACACACACATAGACATATACATACAGACAGAGAGGTAGAGACTAGGGTCAATTTTTGAAAGCAGCCAAATTAACCTACCAGTATGTTTTTGGAGTGTGGGAGGAAACCGGAGCACCTGGAGGAAACCCACGCAAACACAGGGAGAACATACAGACTCCACACAGATAAGGCCATGGTTGGGAATTGAACTCATGACCCCAGTGCTGCAAAGCACTAGGCCACTGTGCTGCCCACTATGAGCCATGTATATATTCAAATCTATATTTCTCTAAGCTTAAATCATTATGCAGCTTGGATGAGATGCTCACTAATGGCACAAATGTTACTGTGCTTCTAGGACTGTTACTGGTCTCTGTAGCAGCGACATAGACTGGCACACAATTGCACAGAGAACAGGTGAAAAGATAATAGTAATGTTGCTGCCTTACAATAGCCAAACAAACTTTCCACAATAACATCTATAATTATTGTTATTCCACTAACTCATGTATCAAATGTTCCCCACACCTCTGAGATTATAAGATCATTTTGTTTCATGTCATTGTATGTTACTTGTGTCTCTTCATTGTACAGTGTTTAATATTATTATTAGTAGTAGTAATAATAATAATAATAATAATAATTAATAATAACAACTGTCATATTTAGACACCAGGCTGTGTATTTGATACCAATGATTAGCAATGAGGGTATATAAGTATGAGATCTGTTATATAGTATGCATGGGATTTGGGCTTTTCTGGATAAGTGGTTTTCTCTGTCATTTGGAGTACCATGGTTAAAAACACATTAAGCTACATTTAAAATGACCCCTTTTTTCCCTACATTGCCCATGGCATTTTCTTTCTATAATTTACCATGTTACGAACAGTGACTGCCGAAAGAGGCATTCAGTGATAATGTCAGTCTGTATGACAAAATCATCAAGCATCAGCAACAATTTCGTTTTTCCTTGTTCTGTAATTTCTTCTACAAAGTTCTGTCAAACGGATGTTCCATTGATTTTGATAAACCTACAAATTCTTCTATGTCTTCTTCTGTTATCACTAAAACTCTACTTCATACACTTATATACACATGTAAAAAATAATTAATAGGATGTATCCTGAACATTGATATTGAGCACGAATACATTTACATTACACAAACCAACACAACTAAATGATGATTAGCATTCCCATATCGCAACCTACTAACTATCCAATTATGATACAATGTGTACTACATTTATACTAGTTGCTATGTTATCTCAATACAAATACAACTTCACAGCAGGCAATATTGATCATTTTCGCCCATACATTATAGAGGGAATTCAGCTATAAAGATGAATACATACTAGCTCTTAAAACACACACACAAAACATTATTAAACATACACAAAACACACACACACGTTTCCAATGCAAGCAAACATCAGATATCTGGCTGCCCTGATCTTCTTTGTGGGTGGAGAGTAAATTGTAAAACTCTGTTGTACAAGATAGGCAGATGCCAACAGTGCTGCCGAGCGGAGCCCACTGACACCCCCTGGCACCGTGCAGTGCCAAGAAGAAGTAATACAAGTGTTGCTGGCGTGGGATCCCGAGTGTTGGGCAAGAAACAAGCCAAATGAGCGCATTTCCTGTCCAGCCGGCTGCGTGGGGAGAGTTTGTACCAGCTCCCGTCAGAGATGCGCTTTTCACAGCCGTGAACATATTGAGCTCCCATTTCTCCTGCTTAATCAGGGACATGTCATCTGCCTTCCATCTTCCTCCCACACAGCATCCCTGCTCTCCCCCTTCTCGCCCTGGGAAAGATAGGGAGGGGGGATGGAACAGACATTCACTTGGCTATCCAGATTAAACCTAGAATGACATCCGGGACCTCCAGGCCTTGTGGATCCACAGAACAATGCTAATAAGTCATTAAACCACATTCATATAGAGGGCAGATAATGCCTCGGCTTGCCCCCATTTAAAAACTACAAAACCATTCTAAAACTGCCATTCTGTATGAAGCTGGCCCTGAGCTTTCATTTGCAACAGAGTTATTGCTGAAGATAAAATTGAATATTTGTAGCTTGCCAATTATCTCCACCTATTGTTTCCACAAACACAAGCAATTTTATATCTATTTCCAATAAGTGATTGATATATAAATTACAATCTTGGGCCTGATTCATTAAGGATCTTAACTTAAGAAACTTCTTATTTCAGTCTCCTGGACAAAACCATGTTACAATGCAAGGGGTGCAAATTAGTATTCTGTTTTGCACATAAGTTAAATACTGACTGTTTTTTCATGTAGCACACAAATACTTGATAGCTTATTTGTACACTGAAATTTAAAGTTGATATCTGTGTGCTACATGAAAAAACAGTCAGTATTTAACTTATGTGCAAAACAGAATACTAATTTGCACCCCTTGCATTGTAACATGGTTTTGTCCAGGAGACTGAAATAAGAAGTTTCTTAAGTTAAGATCCTTAATGAATCAGGCCCCTCTTGTTTCTACACTTCTGGTTGCATTTTCTATTTAACAACTGTAAGGTCAAAACCACTCCAGATAGATCTATAACAGGTGTGGAAATATGAATATAAGCAGGTCTCTACCCACACTTCCTTAGCAATAGCTCATTGTTGGTTGGGTGCATATAGTGTAAATATCTTGTTCACTGGATAAGGTTCTCACGAAACATCTATCAAGCTAAACAATACTAAGCTGCGAAGACAAAGATGGATATTGAGAGTTATGTACAAAGGCAGCTGCTGTGTATTTGTCCATTGTGACCATAAGTGGCACCGCTAAGCAGCACAATCAAATACAAAAGGCTTTCTAGAGCAAGAGTACATACTTATCTGAAACTGTAGGCAGGTGGATTGAAAGTAATATCATTTCTTTTCAGAGAGGGTAATAGATCCATGGAACAGTCACCCAGCAAAGGGGTTAATGGCAAACACAAATAAAGAAAAAAAAATTCATATGACAAATATAAGGTTATTTATGGTTAATAACCCTAGTGTTCCATTTTTGGATAATTTCCAGGTGCGTGCGCACCCACACTCCACCCCGACTCCTACTCCGTCCACATCTGGAAGCATTGCCCCTGTTTCCTCTATTTGTGCATTGATACATAGACCCATATCATAGGTAAAGCGCCTGGAAACCCCCCTCCAAGCCTGGGGCACTGTATAATTGAGGTGGCTGGACCCTGCCCCCGCTTCACACAGCTATGCTTGAAAAGGGAGAGCTGTGTGCACTTAACAGTAGTTCACGCAGCATTGCCCATGTATATTATGGGGATAGGAAGAGTTGGAGAGCAGCCAAGCACTGTCTAAAATTATAGCCACACCCCCATGTACACTGGTCACACCCACTGGTGGCGTGATGTGGAAACCCCCCTCTACAAATCCTGCGTTTGCCCCTGCCTATAAAGCCAGCAGTAGTGGTATAAGGATATAAACTACTCTTTTCTAACAATAGCTATTGTCCAAAGCACTGGAGAGGCACTAGATTATGTACCTATCACCCAGAATCAAATATTACTGTACATACCACCCCACCCCACTCTATGCCTTTTTTTTTACTTAGTATTAATATACAGCACTATGGTCAGATAAATGTTCCCATTATAACTTTTCAGTTTTGCTTAGTGATAAATCAATTAATGCTTAAGGATTCCATGATTGTTAAACTGCAAATCCAGACACCTATATATAGAATGCTCAGTCTATTTAAACTGCTAAATACATTTTGTATGTTAAATGTAGTAAAACAATTTTCAAGTTCCAAGCAAACTTTTAAATCCAAGGTTACCAATTATATGAATTCTAAACTAAAGATTATATTTGGTAAAAAGTGGGAGATATAAAAGTCTTGCTAAAGTACAAAAGTATAGTATGGTATGATATGGCCTTATGTGGTGAATTAAAGTGGTAGTCATTAGATTATAGGGAGCCAACATCTCCAATGACACAAACACAATTCTTTCTTAAAAAGGCATATATATTTGTCCCGGTAGCCTTCCAATTTTAATTTTAAGATCAACAAGGAATTAACTTTTGACCTACAAAATATTTTACGTTAATTACAAATTGTATCTCACAATATTTCCGTAATAATTTTTTTGGTATACTCACTGTATTAAATTGTAAAGCATTGTCACAGTTAAAACTGCTTATAGACTATTTGCCTTTCAGCATACTGACAAGACACAAAGTTCAACAACATTATAAATAATCCATAAACAGCAGCGAGTTTAACGTTCTGCATAACCAACCAAAACAATTATTAGCATATGGAAATAATAAATGCACCGCTAGTTACAATATCACATTGCATTTACTCCTCATGATGAAAAACCTGCTACGAAATGCAGTATTCAGCATTAATTCGAAGGAGTTCATATTTGACTGACAAGGCTGTACAGCTGTGTGCCTGCTTTGTACTGTTGTACCCGGGTTCCAGCATTTGCATAGCCTTGTTTGCTCTCCAATGAGCAATGCTCATTTGCTTTGATGTTTTGGCGTGTACAGTTTTATAGAACGCCTCACCCCACCTGACCATACTGTGCCCCAGTTTTCAATCTTTCAAAGTATGCCTCTTTATTATAGTCTATCCTAGCTCCACATAATACCACTGTCTCTGGGCACAACTAGCTACCATCGCATCCCACTAGCTCCTATTGTTTCAGGATAACCCTCTCTAGAGTGTAAGCCCATACGAGCAGGGCCCCTCTCTACACACTGTCTGAAGTCTGCATTTTCTCTGTCACCATCGTATTATTTGTTTTGGGTAAGATTTGTTATAGCAAATGGAGCTGTTGAGTTTTATGGTACCTTACAAAAGAATTATGATGACGGTCATTTGAAATGTGTTGAAGTTATATAATTGGATGAAGGTGGTAATCAGTAATTTTTTGTACAGAAAAATGGGTTGCGATGTGATTAGTACGTAATCGAACAATAATCTTAGCAAATAACATGCAAATAAGTTTAATCTATTTATTTCAGTTAATATAAAATATAATGTGGTGACGAAGCTAATTAATGTGTCCAACATTTTAATTGCACCAAGTTTGGTCTCATTCTGTTCGCATTGCCATGAGATGGTTTCCGGTACATTACGAATGTTAGTTGTAACTAATATTACTGTTCATATACCAAATAGCAACACCAGAGATGTCATTAGAGAACCAGTTTATACAGATCTAGAGGTGGGAGCCTGCAGAAGGACACCTGACCACACATGGAAAGATGACCTTCACCTCAAGGAACAATGACCAGAGCAATCAACCAATGGGACGTTGAGTTCTTGGACCCATCGACCTATGAATGTGGACCTTAATATGGTAACTGTGTATCTTTGTGATGTCACTGCTTTTTATGACTGTACAATGTATAAATTGTACACATCTGGTTTTGGAAACCATAGCGTTCTGATAGAAGCTTGTTGTTGGTGCCAACCGCGCAGGCGTATGCATACAATACTTTGCCCCTTAATTTACTTTGCGAAAAAAATTCTTGTGCTTTGGAACCACAGTGATCGCATTGAAGAATCATTATTGCATATAATACATATGAACGTATGAAATGTATGCCTTGTCTGAGCAAACAGCTCTCCATTGGTAAAAGCTTAACATGTTGCCTCCAAGGTAATGTTAAAATGAAAGCCTTCTGCAGGGTGAAAAAGCTCAGCAGCACCATGGAAAATCAATTTGTGCTACCTCTTGTATGAACTAAAGCTCATCTCAAATGCAGGCATTCAACTTTTTTTCAGAGCTTTACAATTTTCATTTTAAATAAGAACTTCAACTTGAGAGGGTGATTTCTTGCTATACAATTCCATGAAGAAACTCTGATGCCAGATACAATGGGCGCAACATCAATGACATAACATCACAACAGGAAATAATATGGATATTAGGCTGTGCAGCATTATTTTTTGGTTTTTCAAAATGACCCCCATGGTGTTGAATGTACAGACTATAATGTGTGGACTGTGGTTTCTCTTAGGAAGTGGCATGGCAGAAGGGCCAAAACACCTCCATGACTAGCGAGTATATTTACTAAACTGCGGGTTTGAAAAACTGGAAATGTTGTCAATAGCAACCAATCAGATTCTAGCTTTCATTTTGTACAATGTACTAAATATATAACTATAATCTGATTGGTTGCTATAGGCAACATCTCCACTTTTCCAAACCCGCAGTTTAGTAAATATACCCCTAGGTCTCTGGAATGTAATCTCTTACTAATGGAACAAAGGTTATTTCTGTTTGAATCAGTGGAATTTATTATGACCTTGAACTATCTGACCAGGTGGCTGGCAGAACACGTTTGGGTGATTTACCAGTACTAATTCTCTACTCTGTATTTGCCTGCCAGTAAATGATAAATGTTGTTGTGGTGTTCACATTATTTCCCAAGCACCTGCGGTTCTTTCCCTTTGGCGGTGAAATTAAATCATATGTTTCTGGCAAACAGTCATTTCCTCAATCTCTGCTTAGCCTGGTAAAGAAATCATTGGACTGCACACTGTTCAACTGGAGGCCAAAGGGTGATGGACTGCACGTTTGTACTGCCTCCAATCTCTCTAAATACGAAATACACCTGTCCATATTTATTACATATTATTGTTTTCAAAAAGTGGATCTGTAAGCATATAGCTATACAATGTAGTGTTTGGTCCACCTTATGAAAAATTGTTGTGTAATGTTCTTCTTCACATCACTCTCTTCACAATATGTAATTGTCTTAATATCCATACTGCAAAAACTTTCACAGTATTACATATCAACCGTCTTACTTTCAAGAGACAACATCATATAATAGATGCAACCTTATAATATAAGCAACTTTATTAATACTGTCACTGGATTTGCAACCTGCGGTCCCTGGCAAACCCCAGTGGGCAAAACATTTGCCACTTTGTGGAGATTTTTTTCTGCAGTCATGCACATAGGATATGGATAAATCAAAGTGCATTAATGTTGCAATGAAAAATGTCTGATTCAAAGCACATATTTACCCATTTGGACCAATGCATTACTAAACTTATATCTTCCAAAGTAAATATACAAATAAGTGGATATCTTGCTGCCTTTTTTTCCATCTATTTGGCATAACGGAAAATGGGGGTAGCTTTGTATTAATGTGGATGGGTGGATTTTGCTGGAGCTGGGGTGAATCAGGGATGGTGTTTGGTTCGGGCTTATTTAGCCCCATTTTTTTTTTAAAAAAAAAAATGTTGGGAGAAAGCTACCAATCACCCTGAGAGCAAAATTGCATCATTGCAAAATACACTATGGGCCTGAGTCATTAAGGAGAGCAAAGTATAAATAAGGAGCAACTTTGCATCTGGGTAAAACCATGTTACATTGGAGGGGGGGGGGTAATTTAAAATGTGGGAACAGATTTATAGTTGGGGTAGGGAATGTCCTAGATCAAGTTCAACTTTCAGTGTAAAAATAAAGCTAGCAAGTATTTGTGTGCTACATAAAACACTGGCAGTATTTAACTTATATGTAAAATAATAAAGTAATTTGCACCCCTTGCATTGTAAGGGTTTGTCCTGGAGAAAATGTACTCCATTTTTACCTTACTTTCCTTAATGACTCAGACCCTATATTGCTATGCAGATTCATATATAACAGTGTGAAACTATACAGAAATAAATAATTTTGGGCTCCACTGCTCTGTCCTATGCTTAGAAATAACATCCCAAAAATGCAACCCTGGCCTTATCTTTGAGGAGTTTGTATGTTCTCCCCGTGTTTGCGTCGGTTTCCTCCGGGTGCTCCGGTTTCCTTCCACACTCCAAAGACATACTGGTAGGTTAATTGGCTGCTAACATATTGACCCTAGTGTATGTGTATGTGTGTGTGTTAGGGAAGTTAGACTGTAAGCCCCAATGGGGCAGGGACTGATGTGAGTGAGTGCTCTGTACAGCGTTGCAGAGTTAGTGGCGCTATATAAATAAATGATGATGATGATCCTAGGTCTCCAGGATAGTTGCGGGCTAAACAGTAAATTGGAATAAAATGAGTAGTTTGACTGACAATTGCATCAGGTGATAAAAAAAATAGGGATCGGTTGCACACGAAGGGTTAATGAAGGAACCTTCACTCAGCGGATTCAATCCTTCGGTAAATATCACAATTTGCGTTACGTCCCATGACCACCTCTTGGATTCTTCAACGGTCGGCATTTCTATATAAAGGAGCTATGGAACTGGCTGGGTTGATGGACACATTGTAACTTTCAGTTCACACCCGCTAAGGTCAACGGAAAAATAATTACAAGGAGTGTTTTCTCCACGACAGCTGAAATCAGTGTGTATTATGTTTACTCAGCACGGTAACCATTAATGGCTGGGATATTAAATGTCAGTTCTCTGACCTTCTATTTTCACTTATTCACACCGACCGGACAGAGCTTTGCTGCCAGGGACAACTTCACATACTTCTCAGTTTAAATGCAGTGTGAAGTGACCTAATAAAATGCAATCAAATACAATTAAGACTTAATACGGAGACGTAGAAAGTGCAAAGTAAACTGTCATACAAGCTGGAGTAAAATAACATTTCTGTAAAACAACTATATATCTAGCAATGAGAAAGTCAGATGCTTGGTTGCATAGGGAGAGGAATCAGTAGTAGAAAGAAAGAAGTAATAATAATGCCACTGTATAGGTCATTGGTACGGCCTCATCTAGAATACTGTGTTCAGTTCTGGAGGCCATATATCCAGAAGGATATAAATACATTAGAGACTGTACAAAGAAGAGCAACTAAAAGGGTGCATGGTCTATGACACAAAACTTACCCGGCAAGACTAAAATATCTTAATATGTATAGTTTGAAGCAGAGAAGGGAAAGGGGGGTCATGATCGAAACTTTCAAACACATCAAGGGTTATAACAAGGTACAGGAGGGAAACATTCTTCAAAGAAAGAGAAGTATTAGAACACGAGGACATGTACTGAGACTGAGGGGAAGTAGGTTCAGAGGAAGTTTAAGGAAAAACTACTTCACAGAAAGAGTAGTGGATAAGTGGAATAGCCTCCCATCAGAGGTGGTAGAGGCTAATATAGTAGAGCAGATTAAACATGCTTGCGATAGACATAAAAATATGCTGACTAAGAACTAAGGACCAAAATAGGGATGGATGTTATCATAGGTAAAAAATGGGCAGACTAGATGGGCCAGGCGGTTCTTATCTGCCATCACATTCTATGTTCTATGTATCTATAAAACTAACATAAAGTGGAGTTCTAATACAAGTTAAGTAGAAGGACCCTTCAGCGCTACAGTAAAGTTTGGAGAAAAATAATAATGTAAACTGTTACAAGGTACACTGCAGAAGCAGGGATTATTGCAGTTAATGGCACAGAATACATTTTTTTAACTAATTCAATAAGTTTGAGCTATTAACAGCTATAATAATCATAGCTCTGTCACAAGATAGTCCAATCATGCACTTACGGGCTCATGTTAAGTCGAACGCAAATTGTGTTTCTGGCCTATAATATGCTTTTTTTTTCACATCTTAGCAAGTGAACACACCACTTTTTTCAGAACTAATGCATTGTCCGCTTGCGCAGGAGTAAAAAAAAATATTATACCCCAGAAACGCAATTGGCGTTCAATTTAACATAAGCCCCTTAATACTCAGCCCTGGTGCATTAATAACTGCAATAAATGCTTCTCACTTGTAAAAAGGTTTAGTTAAGAATGCATGGAATTTACACATAAAGATATATTTTAAGCATGTTTTGCTTATTGCTGTTCAACCTTAGTCAAACTAAAAAAAAATATTTAAATGAACGAAACAGGCTCAGACTATTCAACTCAATCGTTAATCTAGAGAAGTGTCCTGGCATTTGATGATTCCATAACATGTGTCCACCCATACAAAATTATTATTTTATAGTCATATGATAGATGGATCAGATGGATCCTAGAAAGTCTTTAATGTAGAGTTAAGACTCAATTTATAGTTTATAATATGTCACTGTCTCTACTTACTGCCCTATTAATATTCATCATGAAGCGTATAGAACTGAACACATATTGATGACATCCCCTGGCTGCCACATATCCCCTTGCTCGAAAATGTTTCTTGTTCACACTGAAATAAGAATATTTTGTGTTTCACCGAGGTCCTGAGAAATAGACTAAGCCATTCTGAGTGGGATTATTTTGTTGTTTGCCTTTTGAACAGCCCTGATGTTGATCTGATCAAGGATGGCCTCTATTTTGGCCACATTTCTCTAAACGTTTGACTGTATGCTGTATAGATCATAGAACTATGACATGCACAAAATTCCGGTGAAGAGATTAGATATTTAAATTAAAATACCAATGTTATATTTTGGAAAAGCAAATATGGCTTAGCAAAGGTACAGATTATTGAGTATCCGCCAACGTTCCCAACATGTTTTTCACCCCATTGAGCACTTTGTCTGGTGTTGAAGACTACATTCAGGAGCCCAATCAAACAGCAGTCTGGTGAGATGGTGCATAAATCATTTATTTTTTTCTTTGGCACCATCTCAGGTGAATAGTTGTAAAATCTACACTGTCTGCACCATTAACTACATCTCCACTACATTGACAGCCACTGACACTAAAGGGTAAATTTATCAAGCTGCGACTTTGAAAAGTGGAGATGTTGCCTATAGTAACCAATCAGATTCTAGCTAACATTTTGTAGAATGTACTAAATAAATGATAGCTAGAATGTAATTGGTTGCTATAGACTTTTCAAACCTGCCAGAAACTCGCAGCTTGAGAAATTTACCCCTAAGGGGCTGATGTATATCTTGTGTAAAATCACTCTGATTTTCAACTTATGCCAGCCTATACCCGGAAAGACAGGGGGCCTGATTCATTAAGGAAAGTTAAGTAAAAAATTGATTAAATAGTCTCCTGGACAAAACCATGTTACAAAGCAAGGGGTGCAAATTAGTTTTTTTATTTTGCATATAAGTTAAATACTGTCTGTTTTTCATGTAGCACACAAATATCAACTTTAAATTTCAGTGTACAAAAAAGCTATGAAGTATTTGTGTGCTACATGAAAAACAGACATTATTTAACATATGTGCAAAATAGAAAACTAATTTGCACCCCTTACAGTGTAACATGGTTTTGTTCAGGAGACTACTTACGCAATTTTTTTACTTAACTTCCCTTAATGAATCAGGCCTAATGTAGTCCGAGCACAGCAAGGGCATGTTAAAGCAATTGCAATGGGATGCAAACTGGGGAAAAGATGCATGTATGCCTGAGAAAACAGGATTATTTGAGGTATTCAGGAGCAGTTGTGAATAGCCAATGATAATGTTGACAATCTCTGACACTAGCAAATCACTTGTGATTGGCTGTATGTGATTGCTCGATTGACCCTGGTTGGTGGTTTCTTTGTCATTTGGGTTTATATTAAAACGTTTGTGCATTTGTTTAAAGCAAAAACTATTTTTTTTTTCATACACAAGAGAGGGAGTTGAGTCTTTTGCATTAGAGATGGTTTTTTTTTAAAAAAAATGTTTTATAGATACCAAAGAGCCTATGTGCTTGTTGCACATAAAACAACTGGATAAAAGCAAGAAGTGCAAGCAGGACATAAGTGACTTGTGCCTGGCACAAAACCGGTTGCATATACTGCTGGTGCAAACCTGCAAAGATCTTAAGATGTATACAGGTCACCATATAAGACTTAATATAGAAATCCTATGTTTGGCTTTTTTGAGCATAAAGTATGCCAAATAAGCGACAGACTCTGCATCACATCCTAAGTTTTCAACTAAGATATCTGAAGTTTTCTTTGATATTAGATAGATAGAGCGCTTATTCTATTTTTTTTTAAATATAGCTAATTTATTTAAGCATATTATTGGTGGCTAACTAAAATAATCCAGATTCATATGTAATTTATATGTAATTTAACAGACTGAAAATCCAGGAAATGGATTGCAACACCTCTGTTCTACTACTGTAAACGCAATATGTCCTTGTGTAAATGAATGACCAAGGTCATCAGTGGTTATCGACTGGCGAAAGATTATTGTGTAAAAGATCATTTAGTGGAAAAACAGATCAGTACTGTCTTGTATCTAACACAGAGCTGAGTAATATCCCATGGTGATTAATCACCTGACAACAAACTACTCTGTAGTTCTGATGTGTAATCAAAGCAAAGTAAAACCCATCTGAAAGTTACTATAATGATTTATAGAATATTTTATCACATGTATGGTGACATATTGCCTGAAGGCTATGGTAGTAAATTTCAGACAACTGAGGTCCATATCAGATTTCGGGTGATCACATGACAGCAACACATACTGAACTTCTAAAAAAAAGAGTTACATATAGTAACAATGAAATGATTCCATTCTAACACTTGACTCCTGCATGGAGCAAAGTAATAAAAAAACAATTTACCACTCCCTATAGTAAGTTTATGCTTATAAATTAATGTACAGTGCACTCAGGCTCTATGGCACCTTCCATAAGCAACAATGTAACCAGCAGTCTGTTTATTACAAGTGGACAGAAATAACTGCTGCTACAAATCTCCTCTCACTTGCCTTCCTAATGAGGCATTAACGAGAAAGGATTTCTTTGCACGGTTTATTCCCTCTCCCTGGCACCAGGTGTCTGATTTGTAGCCTCTGGTTCAGATTTTGTTAATTGTTGCATCATTAGTTCCTGTTCAGGAGATATTATGACATCATTAACCCCTGCAAACAGACAACCAAGCCTTACATTGCATGGTGTAGGATACCAATCTAGGAGTGAAGGTGTTAAATCTTTTCCCAGACCCCTCTCTTCCCTCTCCACCGCCCCCCCTTCAATTCACTTCTCCTTTGCTCTCTCAGCCAGAGAACAGAATAATTCATCTGCGCATCACTAACTCCTCAATAGGCAGGAAAATGACCAGTTCTGAGAGCTGGGGATAAATCAACACAGACAACAGGCTGGGAGTAATTGAAAAAATAAAGGTGTCCTCAAAGGGCTAAATAGAGCAGGTAAACAGAGGTGCTGTGTGGGTGAGAGGGACCCAGCTGGGGGATATAAGTCCTGGGCAATGTGCAGCCAGAGAGAAAGCTACTGATCGCTAGACAATAGTAGTAGACAGATCAGCACCACGGACAGCAGAATTGCTGTGACAGACACAACGTATGCCTACTGTGGACACTCACTGACAATGTGTTAACATTGCAGTCGGACAGTTTTGGTGACATATTGTAGAGACAATAGTTAATTTCTCACTCTTACAATATATATTTATTTATGCTTTGAGTCACAGTTTCCCTTTGACATATCTATTTACCATCAAAGCTACTACAGATGATGTTAATTGAAGCACTGTAATAAATGTATTTCCTGCAGTCAGCATTAGCCGCATATCACCTGTTCAAACATGTATCTCTTATGTGCACATACATATATTGGAATAACAAACGACCACTTGTTATGTTTTGCTAGTGAACGCTAATGGAAGTTGATGAATGAGTCGGTACACTTGAAGCTCTTAATTTTGTTTATTTATCATCTTCATTCTAAAACAGACTGTTTATCATAGTGGTTCTTCACAAACCTGTGTCCCGTGGCAGCAGGTCCATTAAAGGGGAACAAACACTATTTGTAACCCTTTATATGTCTGACCAGCGAGTAAGCGGGAGTCCAAACCATGGCCCCTTCTCCTTTCCTGAAGTGTGCCAATGTCATTAGATGATGTCATCTGATTGTTTAGTTACCAAGATCTGGTCAGTGAAGGGTAGCAGGAGAGGGCCTCTCTCTAGTCTTGTGTCTCTGGATATTGACTCAAGAAACAGCCCAACTCTTAACAAACTTTATGTAAACCATTTGCAAAGATCACCAACCGAATGATAGTAAGCATGTATGTTATTCACATTGTGTCCCTAGTTTTCCTCCCTTTGGGAGAACTGAGCGCCAGACCTGGATGCATCTGTCTTGGTAAATCCTCGGTTCTGTGTTAAGCCCCACTGGGTGAAGTTGGATGCTGTTCCAGCTTAAAATCCCTGTCCATTCCCTTGTTGTGAACTCTGCTGTGCTGCCTGATGTACGGATGAACAAATTATTGCAATCAGTGCCAAGCCAAAGAGTAAGGAGGGGGGTCAGGTAATAAGCCTGAAGCCAGGAGGGGCCTATTCTGATGGAGTGCGCTGTCTCATCCCTCTTCACTTTGTGACACATTGCTGAGGGCTTGTATCAGGACTATATTTGCCATCCGACCTGTGGCTGAAGAATGTAAGATAATGTACTTTATAGCTAGCCGGAGGAGACACTATATGAGATGGAAGTATGTTTTGCTGCCGTGCAGGTGACAGGACCTCATTCATTTGCTTTATGGTTTAAAATATTGAATTTGATGGACCTGCGTCTATTTTTAGCCTTAAAAACTATGTAACTGTGTAACTATATTTAGATATAGATTGTCTTTGCTTTACATGAGACCTATGTAAAAGCACGCTGCCTGCAGGGCTTGAGACAAGTACAATTTTTTTTCAAGTGCTTTCTCCCCTGTTATAATTATAAAGTGTTCTGCCCTGCGTAGTACTGCACTCCAAGATGGCATCATTGTGCACTCCAACATGGCAACCTTGTGCACTCCAACATGGCATCCTTCTGCACTCCAACATGGCATCCTTTTGCACTCCAACATGGCATCCTTCTGCACTCCAACATGGCATCCTTCTGAACTCCAACATGGCATTCTTCTGCACTCCAACATGGCACCCTTCTGCACAGGGGTGAGAACATGATATTTAGGGAAGTATAAACACACCAGTTTTTAGGTTTATTGTTCAGCTCAGTAATACACAGTCTTTGATATGTAATTGTTTGGCTTTACTTGCTCTATAAGCTGTCACACACTGGACCCTTCAGCTCACTTCCCGGGGTTCGGCGCATGGACCCGGTCTTCTCCGTCGGGCCTCCTCCTCCCACTGACGGGTTCTCGGACATCTGATGGCGGCCACTATTTTGGATTCAGGTCTGCAAATGTGCAGACCCCGTCTTTTATAATGTTCTCTATTCAGTCGTTGACTGATTACTTGGCACTACCCCTCATTCTCCAAACTATTTAGGGCACCTGTTTTAGCAAAATGGTGGCAGATCTTCATGTCCTTTAGCCTGCTAAGCTACTGGAATATTTGACTCCTCTGATTCCTGGTATACTATATCCTTGTCCATTGGTATCCGGTACCCGTGTCTACAGCAGATCCTGGTATCCTGTATCCATGTCTATTCATCAGGTCCTGGTATCCAGCATCATATGCTTCTCAGATATCCTGGTACCTCTACTTGATTCTCTCTAATCCTGGTATCGAGTGTCCATTCCTATTCAGCAGATCCTGGTATCATGTTCTGTTTGCTTCTCAGCTTATCCTGGTAACCTGCTATCCAGTATCCGTTTCTATTCTGGTCACTTGTCGGCTATAACATTTTCTGCTGTCAGTCTGTTACCCACCCAGAGGACCGCAATCTGCGAGGTGAAGTATTTAAGCCCAAAACCTCCTTGCATGGGTCCCTGGCTAAAACCTTCATCTCGTTAGACTCAGCACCTCCGTGGTGGAAAGAGACAAACCAAGCAGACTGTAGAGAGTCCAAACCATCCCTGTGAGTTCCGTGACAGTAGCACAACAGTTACTGCCCCTGAGCAACCACTAATCCGACCTTTGTTACTCAGGCATACTGGTATCATTGTCCTCTTAGACACATGTAAATTCTGTGATGCATCCAGCTAATGTAATAACATCATTATGGCTCATAAGCTGCTTGTGGGCTCTATTATTATTCAAATAACACTATAAAAATCCTCAGTCCCTTAAAATGCTCCACTGTATGGCCAGCGTTGCAAGGAATCAATGCACAATGATGGTGAGGGATAGGCTTGCCTTTTATTTTTTAATGGAAAAAAGTAAGTCAGTGCACATGATATAATAGGATCACTGGAAAATCTTGTACTCAATTAGGAACTGGGCTGGATGAACTTTGCATTTCAGCAAGATTATACTTGGAACATTGTGGAGGTACGATTCTAGCTTTCTAGGAGACTGGAAATAGAGGTCCAAACTCCTGGAGGGTTGCCTCAACAATGTCCGAAATAAAATGTTCTCAAGTGTCTTTGCAAGATTCCTGCTTGTGCTCCAATGTTCGTCTTTTATTTTAAGTAAACTCAACGAAACACAAACTCCCAAGAGCAGGAATTTCGAGTGTCTTCATGTGACCAAGGGGTATATTTACTAAATTGCGTGTTTGAAAAAGTGGAGATGTTGCCTATAGCAACCAATCAGATTCTAGCTGTCATTTTGTAGACTGTACTAAATAAATGTTAACTGGAATCTGAATGGTTGTCATAGGCAACATCTGGACTATTTTCAAACCCGCAGTTTACTGAATATGCCCCTATGTGTTTTAAATAAGCTGTACACTGCAGTCAGCTATGTCTCTACTTCATTTATAAATGCTTTTGAGAGTATGCACATTCCCACTCTTCATTCACAATCTGTGCTGTCATAAAGCACAGTATTTTCAATGGACCTGGACATTTTATTTTGGGATCACAGGGATCCTTTACTCTAGTCAAGTTTTAATAATTGCAGCAATAATTTGTGGGAGATACAGTGGCAGAGTAGATCAGTGATTGACATTTCCTTCCAGGAACTGTGCGGAACAAAGTAAAAATAATTTTAAAGGTTCAGGTCACCAATCGCTGCAATATTTTCCCTTGTGTTTGGTCTTACAAATTGTATGGTTCACTTCAAAGTGGATTGTGCAGATTTGTATAAATATTACATACAGGTAAATCCACAAAATAGGGTTCATTTACTTTACAGTTCTGCTGTTTTGCAATGCAAAAGATGCTTTTCCTTAGAGCTGCGGTAAACAATATGCTTAAAGGATTCATAAAATAGAAATTTCCCTGGCATTATTCATGAGCTATACAAAGAGCTGACATGTTTTCTGCACATACTTCTCCCGTGATGCAATCCGTGCAGAAATTAGGATAATAAATTCTATAATTCCCTAGCTCTGTTTCACAAAACAGAAAGAAATGCTAATAATGTAAATCCTGTGAATGTTATATATTTATAGTTTATTTGTGGTGTCACACAAGCTAAGTGACAGAAGCAGTGGAACTGTGCAAACAACTAACAATCTAATTTCAAGGTTTATTTCCTAAATGTTACTGATAACTGATATCAGTGGAATACACATGTACTGGTAGTAAGTAATTCAAGTAGATGTTACACATGTTACATCGAAATCCCTCAATTAATTGAATTATAAGATTCCCATTATAAAGCATGCACCTTACTTCGCCTGAGGTTTATCAGAGAGAAAGGCATCCTATCCCCCACTATGTGGGGAGCCTAAAATGGAAAAAGGGATTACGACAAGAATCTAAAGAGATAGGAGGGAAGATGGATTATATATATAAGTGGAATAACGACATAAGAGGAGAGGAGAGCTTGTCAGGGGAAAAGAAGAGACGTGGGAGAAAAATAAGGTAATGCAATGAGATGGAAAGAGAGAAATGCAGAAAATGATATGCAACTATACTGATGTGTGCATAAATAGATATAAATAAGAATAAATGAGAACAGCCATACATGCAGTATATGAAATGAAGTAATGATGAACTTTATAATAGTATTAAGTAATACCTACTAAAGTAAAAGTAATGATCTAAAGGATGGTATTGCAACGATGACATCGCTGGTGATTGTGATGTAAAGCCTGAAAACAAGATAAAATATATCAGACCTTTTTTCACCTTTGAGCTTGCAACCAACAAAATCCACGTGGAAAAAAATAAACAATTTTTAGAAAAAAAAAATGAAAATAAAAGAATAACCTACAATACCATGGATGAATAAGTTTACTCACCCATAAACTAATACTTTGCAGAAGCACCTTTGGTTTTTATTATAGAAGTGAGAATTGTTGAATAAGTCTCTATCAACTTTACAAACCTAGAGCTAAATGTATCACACCTTCTAAAAAGGAAAAGTGGAGGCATTGCCCATAGCAACCAATCAGTTTCTAACTATCGTTGTAATAGACAAATGATAGCTAGAATATGATTGGTTGCTATGGGCAACACCTCCACTTTCCTATTAGAAGGCTTGATACATTTACCCCCTGGACTTTGAAATTATATCCCACTCTTCCCTGCAAAAAAAGTTCAAGGGTCATCAAATTGTGAGGGAATCTCCTGTACATAGCCCTCTTTAGGTCATTCCACAGGTTTTCAATGGGATTGAAGTATGGGTGACAATTCCAAGACTCTGATCTTCCTTTCCTGAAGTAATTCCTTGGTTGACTTGGATGTGTGCTTTACATCGTTATCATGTTGGAAGGTAAACTTTTTCTTCATCTTCAGCTGTCTGACAGAGGCCGCAGGTTTTTTGCCAAAATGTATTTTGAGATATTCATTATTCCCTCTATCCTGACTAGTACCCCTGACCCAGCTGAAGAGAAGCAGCCCCGAAGTATGATGCTGTCATCAACATGCTTCACAGCAGGTATAATGTTAGAGTGTCACTGGGTGATGAGCTGTGTTGTCTTTGCACCAAACATATCTTTTAGAATTTAGGTCAAAAAGTTAAACCTTGGTCCCATCAGACCATAAAACATGCCCACATGGTTTCGGGTGACTGAATATTTTTTTTTCTTGAACACTTAGACAGGCTTGGAAGTTCGTTAGTCAGAAATGGCTTGGCACCCTACCCCTTAGCCCAGCCATGTGCAGTTTTCACTTTCAAGTAGTGACCGGTTCCTGCCAGAAATTCATGCAGCTCCTTTAATGTTGTTGTAGGCCTCTTTGTAGTCTCCCTGATGAGTTTTCTGCTTGTTCTGTCATCATCTATAAGGGATATCCTGAGCTTGGCAAGGTCCATGCTGTGCCACCTTTTATCCACTATTTCTATTATACCCCTCTCCTGATTAGTACCTTTCAGTTATGAGATCCCGTAGATGTTTTGAAAGCTCCTTGTGGTCCGTGGCTCTCCCAGGAAGATGCAACCAAGAAAACTGCAAGGAAATCCTACAGGAAGATCTGATCTTTATTTGGGGTTATTCACACTCACTTGTATTACTGGCAGGTGTATGCTAATTACCTTTGTACATGATTTTGAATGTGATTGGTTAACTCTAAACACTGCTGCAGCCCCATTAAGAAAATATACTTAACTTATGTAAACAGAGTATTGTAGATTTTTTTTTTATTTTCACTTCTTTTTCCTAACAAATGTCTATCTGTGTGTCACTTGGATTTCGTGGGTTGCAAGGTCACATTAAAAGAGGAAAACATGATGTATTGTGATTACTGGCTTTATATCACAAACACCTGCAATTTCAATAAGGATGTGTAGAATTTTTATAGTCTGTCTATTGATCAAGCTATCTACCCATCTATTGCAAAAGACAACTGCACTGTATATATGTAGAAAAGAAGGATACATACATCAAGCGCGCCCTTCAGGCACAGAGGGACGATAACTCTTCTCTATAAACAAATGATCAGTCACCAGGAAGGTTTTCTTATTCATGTGTCTGGTCACTTTTCTTACTATAAAACAGACTTACACAACCTATCATGGAGTAGTATGTCAAATATATACAATCAAAAGAAATATATCACATGGGAACCGCTTGTGACAAAAAGTGTGTCTATTTCTTTCCATGTGCAGGATGGAATGATGTTACAAAGACCCGTGTCCTTTGTGCAATCGTCACACCCCTTATGGTAATATGCTTACAGAGAAACCAATATTTTCACGCCAATTAATGTACTCCCATCCATTGGACCGTCTCACCAGATCCCATGCCGATCGGATGGACTCAAAAGAAAGAGGATAGGAAACAATCTAGCGTGTTATCCTTTTTAATGAATAACCTTAAACATACAGAAGGTAAAAACAGACATATATACATTAAAAAGGATAACACGCTAGATTGTTTCCTATCCTCTTTCTTTTGAGTCCATCCGATCGGCAGGGGATCTGGTGAGACGGTCCAATGGATGGGAGTACATTAATTGGCCTGAAAAAAAATCAGTTTCTCTGTAAGCATATTACCATAAGGGGTGTGACGATTGCACGAAGAACACGGGTGATTGTTTGTAACATCATTCCATCCTGCACATGATGGCAAGAAATAGAGACACCTTTTGTCACAAGCAGTTCCCATGTGATATATTTATTTTGGTTCTATATATTTGACATACTACACCATGATAGGTTGTATATATTGTGTAAGTCTGTTTTATAGTAAGAAAAGTAACCAGATACAGGAATAAGAAAACCTTCCTGGTGACTGATAACTTTGTTTATAGAGAAGAGTTATCATCCCTCTGTGCCTGAAGGGAGCGATTGATGTATGTATCCTTCTTTTCTACATTTCCAATTGGTTAGAGAGTGGTGATATCTCTGTATATATACTCGGCAGCAAACTTAGTGAAGCGCTCGAGACAGGTTCATTTTCCTTGTATACACAGTATATATGTAAATATATTTTGTGAATAGTTATGCTATCACTTATATTGGTAAGGTAAGCTACAAACTACCTGGATATGAAAATCAATTGATGAAAGCAAATTGTTGTGTTTCAAATTGAGACATTTTACGGAATAATATTCCCACTTACTGTAAAATACATTGGATATTAGAAGTCACCTTAGAGTTCTATGACCCATATAAAAGCACTCTAGGAGGTAGCACAAGAACCCAAACATATGGCTTGTATGTGGACTACTGTAGGCTGTAGCCCAGAGGGTCCTAAGTGGTGTCTCTGTGGTGACAAATGGGATTTCCACCCACCTACATAGATCCTTTCAAATCAGCTTAGAGTATAGAGTGATGAAATATTTAAAGCACCAGTCAGATAACAATGAATATCTTGATCAGTCATGTGGGACTGACCTGTCAAACAAAGGATTTTCAAGGGATGCATTATCTGCCTTCCAGTTTGGCAGAGAAGTGTATTTCTAGGACCACTTGTTCTATAATTGGTTAGGTACACTGTGTATCAGCATCTATCTAACAGATAACTGTTATGGTAGTCTCTGCTCCTGAAGAGACTGGACATATGCAGTTCCCTGCATGCACGTGTCCGCAATCTCTGTGTCATCTTCCAACAACAGCAGTCTTGAACTCACTGTTGAGGAGAGACTCAATGACCAGTGACTCATAACTGGTACTTGTTAGATGCAATGATAAAAGATTACAGATGCAATATATTTACAATAAAGGCCATTTGTGTTTGTACTGCCCATTTGAAAGAAAATGAGATTTGTCCTTTAAAAGTCTGCGGCACCACACAAAATTATGAACGCCTTTATATATTCATGATCTCTACCTCTGTACCTCTGCCAGCTCATTAAAGACCACTTCTTATAAAAGGAAATCCTGTTTAGTTAGACTCCTATGCCGCAGCCCCGTGGGACACCTCCAATCTGCCCAGGACCTCCAGAGCAATAATGCACAGTTCCATACATATAGTCATAAAGTATATAATTATACTTTCTTTTACTTTAAGGTGGTACTTGTGGAGCTTTTGCACAACCCCCCCTCTAACACCTTAACATAGCGCAATCAACTGTGATAGAAATAAAATGCTTGGGCAGATTTTCAAGAGCTCAGAGTACAGCTATAGACACGTGAATGGAGGAAACGCAGAGGGAGAGAGTGATAGAGAATGACATGGAAGGTAAAAGGAAGACAACGCTTCTGGAATGTGCTAGGAGAAAGCAGGTGACAAGGAGGCTCCAATTAGGTAAAGAAAAGAAAGACTAATCTTTTGTGAGGAGCAGGGAACGGAAAAAGAACCTCCGTTTATTTTTAGTACCAGTAAAAAGCAACTAATTATAATATACTTTCTGCAGAGTGGTGAATAGTTAATAACGGTATCATGTCTTCAGTAAAATGAAACACTTTTGCTTCCAAAAATTCCTTGAAACTTACTGAATTACTCTATATTACATTGTAAGGTCTTACATGCCAAAGGGCTACAGAGGTGCACAGCACATACCTATAATAGAACTCTGTACTGTGGGCAAAACTGACTCTATTTATCCCATAGGCAGCCAACACACAGGTGTCATGGAGATCAACCCCAACTGATACAAATGTAAGACAATTTAAGCCCTGTGAGCAAGGATGTAGAGGGCATTTCAAGGACAACACGTAACAGCATAGAAGAAGGGTTGGGAGTCGGATATTAGTCTTAAAACCATTACAATTTTCTGCCAATAGCAATTACTCCCGAACGCTGAGCATTCGAGGATTCCACGAGAGTCTCAGTCTTACATTACCAGATGGATATTGAATCTGGCAGCATGGCAATAATCAGCAGCAGGACAGAATCAACAGCCGTAATGAGGCAGCCCCAGCAGTGTAAGAATACAGACTGGACAGAACAAAAGGACCCAGCGAGCACAGCAGCTGCAGTCACAGGGCGTAGGGCTGATGCAGGTCAGCTAGGTAGATGCTAAGAGTCAGAATATAGGCACTTTAGGGCCAGGAGGACACAGGTATTTCATTCAGTCCGTACCTGATGGTTCTCCTGAAATGTTGCACTGGTATGTGTACCAATCACTGTAAATAACATACTATACTTAACAGCTCAACTCACATCAGCTCTGTGCACTTAAGTTTCCTAGCAGGAACTTCCTTTTGACCATTGCTGCAAGTAATCAGTGTTATCCAACATAGCTATTTAACTGTAGTTCCCTGAAGTGTTTCAAAGTCCCATCGCAGCACAAACCAGCGTGTCATCCCGCTGGGAGACAATGGTGATATTAGGAACATTTTGTTCAAGGGAAAACCAATACAGAAGTGAGTATATTACATGGCATAGATATTTTAGATTTCTACTTTTGTAGCCATATTTTGGGGTTATTTTATTAATATAAGTCTGTGCCTAACTTTCACAACTTATTATATACACTCCGTCAATTTAAAAACACATATGTATGGCCCAAATATATGGCACTCTCACTGTTTAGAGTTAGGACCACCCTATTATCAAAAGCGCCATGGAGTGGCAGGATGGCTTTAACATACATTTGCAAATGTGTGCAACTAAGACTTTTGCATTTTATCTACAGTAGAAATGGCAGGTCTTTTGCTGGCTATAGCAGTGTGCTGGGGGAAAATATTGTGTGTTTGTTCCTTTTAGGGTAACCCCAACCTTTAAAGCACCTGCTATAGCCTATAAATTGATTGAGCAGCTTCCACTTCTGTATATATACAATCCCTAGCAGATGAATCTAGAAAATCGAAAAGACTTCTCTAATCAACAGGCAGACATGTCTACAAGACCTGCCACTGTGCCATAACATCTGCCCGACATCAATGGTTTAGAAAAGTACCTGAGCAAATTTATTTTATTACGTAACCCATCTACAAAGAATGGAGGCAGCAACTTAAGTGAAAGCGTGGCCAAAATGGTCCAGGGTCACAGGTGTTTGGTCAGGGCTATGGAAAGAAACACTATATTGCAGATGATATGATGTAGTCATATAAAAACTGAGAAGTTTAAAGGTATTCGACACAGACAGCTGGATGAGTGCAGAATTTCTCTACGAAGGTGTCTAAGCTGTTAAGGCATGTACATATGTTCTTTCTGATTTACTAGGAAATAGTATTAGTTACCTCTTAAATAATAAAATACAAAGCTTGGAAGCCAAAGCTGCTTGTAACACATTGTAGTGGCATTCACGTTTCCTAGCAATGACTTACAATTGTCTCTGGCATCAAAAGTTAGATCTGTGAACAAGCTCAAGTCAAGTAAAAAGACAGCACACTCTTGGGATTAAGTATCTGCACTGCATAGCACTACAAAAAGCGAAAGCCAGCGAGTGTGTGATGAGGAGACCTTGGAAAGCGAAGGAGCAGTAACAGCAAGTGGGATTTCTTAGTTTATGCACAAGAAACAAAGCTGTTAAAAACAGCAAAGTTGAATGGATACCTTGTCACTGAAATGGGGTGAATGCCCAACATATTATATAAAAGAGGTGTAAAGTATTTCAAGTCTGCAACCACATGCATTTACAAGTATTAATAAGTACTTGCTTACAGGGCTGTCTTTCCCATTGGGCATGCTGGGCAACTGCCCAGGGGCCCCACATGCATAGGGGCCCCATAGCCAGGGCTCTGAAGTAATTAAGCAAAACAAACAAACAACTTACTTTTTTGCGGTCAAGCCGCACCGATCCGCCTCCCTTCCTCTTCCCTTCCTCCCTGCTGCGCTCGCACTGAATGTTGGGCATGACATCATCACGCACAACATTTTCAGTGAGGAGCGCACAGAGAGGAGCCACAACGCGATGGACGAAGAAGAAAGAAAATAGAAAAAAAGAAAAAAGAAGAGAAGAAGATGATAGGAAGGCAAGTGAAGGGGGAATATAGGAGAATAATGGAGGGCACAGGCATAGTATTTGATACAGTGGTGGGGGGGCAGAGGAATGATGACAGGGGACAAACAGGAGCATAATGGAGGGCAAAGTGTCTGTTACTGGGGAAGACCAGAAGCATGATGAAGGGGAGCTAACAGGAGCATAATGGAGGGCACAGTGTGTGAAATAGGGGCAGACCAGAAGCATGATGATGGGGTGCAAATAGCCGTCAAAAACGTTTATGTGGATTAATCTCTAGTAAAGCATGTTTTTTTTTAATGTTTAAACACTGACTTTTTTTGCAGGTAACAATAAATATAAACTTAATTTTTCTGATAATTTAAATTTTTATTAAAGTGGTTGAGTAGGTAGGGGCCCCAGTACACTGCTTTGCCCAGGGGCCCCATAATGTTGTTACGGTGGCCCTGCTTGCTTACACAGTACATTTTGTATTTTTATAATACATTGAAAGATGTATCATAATGCCATCCTGCACAACCCAAACTGACCTATTTCAGGACTGCAAACATAAAACTGCATTGGCAAAGATATTTGAAAAATACAAACTTTGCATATGTGCGTAAATAATATTAATGTGGAGATAATATGAGATTAGCCAGGCTGAGTAGTAAAAAAAAAAATCAACTGAAAAGAACGTTTTTGGCGATAGGGCGAAAAGACCAAATTGCAGCGGAATTCCATGACAATTTGTCAATCATATTATAAGATAATTTACAGGAGTAGATGCCCGACAAAGCTAGACCAGTGTGGTGCTGGAAACTTATCATCTTAGGCTAGTGACGCACTGGAGTTTAGTGCACCACGTAGATATCAGCAGCAGGATTTCAGTGTTTATCTGCCCCGTCTGCCTGCACTTAGAGGCAATGTAAGTGTTGGGCTTTTGCCCGCCGAGCTCACAGACCTTATCACTTCTAGAGCGACGTTTACAATGCCTGCTATTTGCAGGTAGTCGGAGCAGATAAACCCCTGTTTCCTGTAACTGATATAGACAGGGAGCAGAAAGCGCCAGTGTGCCAATAACCTTATCTCATAATTAGTGCTTTGTCACTTTACCAGTACACAGAATCAAATAGGTGTACAGTAAACAGTAACCCCTCCCTAGCCACCAACGCTAACTCGAGAATGGAAATTGCCCTGAAAATGCCCAGTTCACTGACGCTTTCTAGTTGTGCTTGACTTACACTGACATTATCCAGTATTCATACATACCACCAGTGCTTATTTTGCCATAGAACTCACAGAACTGAGTTCCGACGCCTTTTTTCAACGGATTTTCCAAGTTTTAAAAGTAACTTTTGAACATTTGATGTTTGGTCCATGTGGACTTGAATCGCCCTTTTGAGCGTAGCAGTTCGTCGGCAAAATCATTAAAATTGGTGCATGCGGCTGTTTGTGTGTCAAGTCCAATGCATGTGTACCTTGTCCGCGCTGGTTGTGATGGACTGCTTGGCTTGTGACGTTGCTCAGCTTGTGATTGGTCGTGTGGTCGTGGGCTGAGAGCTTACTGCGGGCGGTGACCGTTATGTTTCGTTACACAACTGACGTGCGTGGGTGTGTGTACAGTGATTGACTACATGATGTGAGTTCCGGCACCTTTTTTCTTACAAAAAAAAGCACTGCATACCACCACCCATATATACAGACGGACAAGGATGGAATGGGTATGCAAATCATGCTAGATAAAGAGAATTAGATAAATGCATGTCCTCTGTATATCGTTTAGCTTAGGCACGGCATGGTGAGAGTTGTGGTTCAATAACTTGATTAGCGTGTGTCTACATACGTAATGTAACCTTTCATTTCAACAGTAGCTTAAAATTCAGTTTATAGATTGATCAATATATGTTCTAAAAACGCTATAACATTAATTAGCAATTTATGAGCAGGTTGCATGTCAGTTTAAAAATAGAGCCACTTGCGTATCCGTGATGTCACGGCTAAGGATATTTTATGGACCCCTTTTGCCACTACTTAGATATTATTAGCAGTGGATGGTGGAGGTTGAACAAAACACAGAAGATGATAGTAGCGTTGCAATATAGTATATTGATAGATGGTCTAACAGCAACAGTATAAGATATGTACAACTCAGCAAGCCGAGTACACGGCAGTTCACAAAATACAATGAAATCACGAAAGGAGTTCAGTTGGTAACCAATAGCAACGGCATGAAGGTTGAAAGAAATAGTTCAACGCTGAGATGGTGATAGAGGTAACATAAGGATTCAAACAGCGGAACAGGAAATGTTAAAGCAGTCCCAGAACTTGGTTAATCAGGAATCATGCAATTGAAAGTTGCTAGAAGTACAGCGTGGCAATAATAGTCCAGTACACAGGTAACAGCCGTGGGAGATCCAGCAAGCAGTGTGGAACTATAAGTACCAGGTATGATGGTTGTAGATGTAGAAGTCCAGCACACAGGTAACAGCAGTAGCAGATAGCCTAGACCAGGGTAGACTAAGTAACACGAAGATCAGGTAATAAGCCCATAACCTTGGGAGGTTAATATAGTGCTGCAGGACCAATAAGGTTTAGGGAGTGGTCCAGATCACAGTGGCTGGGAACACCTGTGAAAGTAAGGTCTGAAGGAGAAGCAAGCAGAATCATGGTTCTTAAAGGGAAAGTCACAGAGCCGGGACCTGATTAAGGGAGCGGCGTGTGACAAGAGAGAATGTAGCACAGGTTAAGAATATTTCATATAAATGTATGAAGCCCAATCTGTCACTTTTAAACCTTCATTTAAGTATTTACGCAAACTATACCTTAGAAGATCTTAATTTAGCCAGGCAATTTTGGCTAATCAGGGTGCACAGCTAAAAAAGGAGAACACAACAGATGTTTATTATTTTTTTCTAAATTGCAGTAGTAAAGAGGGAGATGAAGTGTTTGAAAGGTCATTTTTTTTTAGGTAATACCATGGTGAATGTTTGTTTTCACTGGAATGCATTCCAAGTCGGTAGACAAGTCATGGTCTACTAGGTGACAATTCAGTACTGCTCTTGGCTGTGTTTAACCTATGTGGGTGCCCATAGACCTGCTTCTGAGCCTTATGGAAAACTAAGCGTACGGCTTAGTTTTCTTTTCTTTTTTTGTGGCCCACTTGCAAGAAGCTTATTGGCTATTACAAGCAGGCATCGGTGAAATGGGTAAATTAGTGGCTACAGAATCACCACAAAAGTGTCCTAGCCTGAAAAAGGGTAAGTGAGGTTGGTGGTAAGAAGTAAAAGCCATCACTAAAAGTAGGCTATGGCTATTGTAGAGTCCTGTCCTATTTATAGTCAAAGTACTAGAAATGTAATAAACACTATTTAAAGTGACTTTAACTATAGCAGGGAAAATATAGGATTTTGATTGGTGGTGGATCAGAGATGAGAGTGGTAGTCAACAGTTCTTTTTAAAGGCCAGGCAACTTGGCCATGTAGCTGTGAATTCGGTAAACTTACCCTGAGCTGTAGAAATCAAGTGCTCCATGTCCATATATAAATCTATTCTGTGGAACCACTCAGATATAGAGGGGTCTGTCAGAGTTCCAGTGTACCAGAGTGACAGCTTTTTCCCCATTATGTAAAATTGTGGTGTGTAGAGGGTGAGAAGACCTGGTCTAGTGGGACTTCGGTACCGAGTGTTTGCGTGGAAACATGAAAGACCTTTTGCAAAAAAGGATTCTTTATGGGGGCACTGCTACCACATATGAAATGGGGTACCAATTACAGAGTTGCATCTCCAACAAGTTGATGGGATATGTGGGGATATTTTGTTAAGGAGGCTAGAGCATCTGTACAACCTTGTCACAATCTGGAATTGCAATTCTACAACAGAAAGACTAGAACAGCATATCTTTGCCGTTGTAAATATCTTTAGCCAATGACAGTCCTCCAGGCTGACATTTAAATCTCTTTTCCAAGCCTGGGTATATAATGATGTGTAGATGCTTTCCAGTATAATTTCGTAGAATTGCAATATGCTGTGCCTCGAGTTCTGAGGCAAAAAGCAAAGATCTTCAAAGGGAGTTAACATCCTGTGGAGGACATGTTCCCAACCGAACTCCTGTAGGTTCTTAACTTGCAAATACGTAAATTGCTCTCTGAGTGCAAGTGAGATTCCTGCAGAGCCAGTAAGTGGTGCACCCCATTGAAACCACCAGCTCACCGACTCTGAGAGAACCCCTGGTGCATCAGGTTTGAGTACTTGAGAGTGTACCCCAAGGGGAAACCTAGTGTTACGTGCAAAAGAATGTAGTGAAGAGAAAACGGATGAGATCAATGACCACATTCTCAGCATTTTCCATGTTGGTTAAATTGTTTCTCGGGTGAGGTATAAGTGTGATGACTTGTGTCCAAGGAGTTGTACTCAGTGGGGTGTTAACTAAGACATTTTCTATATCCCCCAACTGTTGGGCCCCTTCTTGTGTTCTATGGCTGTGTAAGAAGTCATGTTTGAAACATGCTCACTTCTCCTCCCAAACAAACTCTATGATTGCTTTCTGAAGATACATAAAGAATTGGATCAGGATTCGGATGTGTATAGCTTGGAGTACATAGAGCACTCTGGGATGGATATTCATCTTATAATATTGATCCTTCCCAGCCATAAAAATGTTTGAGTTAGATACCCCTTAGTTCCAGTTTGATCTTGGATAGTAGTTTGGTAAAGTTGGATGTATACAGTTTTGATTAGGGTGATATCCAGATATTTTATATGGAATGGATGCAACAAAAATGCAAAGGTTTGTTTTAGTCTATGTATTGTTGATTCAGGGCCTTGATGTTAAAGATAACAGATTTTAATGTTTTTAATTTTAAAAATAGATAACTCACCAATTTTATAAAACACTTTCATTAGATTTGAGAGAGAAATAACTGGGTTTGATACTGATGCTTGGAGGCCATCAGCGAACAAGACTAATTTATAATCAGTATTCCCTACAACAATGCCAATTATGTCTGGACTCCTCCATTTGGGCTCCTCCATACATATAACAAAAACAGTACCATTCATAATAGTAAAGGAATCAGACAAGGAACAATTTATCCTCGTCCTTGCCGACAGATTCTTGTATAAAACTAATATTTTCTTGAGGCAGGTTGGACCCTTGCCCATGTGCTCCAGTGTACCGTGCATGAAGTGCAAATACACCCTGTCAAATGTCTTTTCAGCATCAGTGGAAATTCAGAAAGCAGGGGTGTCTGTTACGGTGATATGGTGTATTGGGTCTATAATTTAGAAGTATTGTCTTGTACCTCTCTACTGGGGACAAAGCCCACTTGGCCAGAGTGGACAATGTCTGGAAGCATATCTTTGATATGGTTTGCAATGATTTTAGCAAAAAGTTTTATCTCAACGTTCAGTAGGGAGACTGGTCTTGTAGCTGGAGCACTGAGAGGGATTTTTACCTTCCTTCATTATAACTGGAATGTGAGCCTACAGGGCTTGAGCAGAAAAGATAGAGGTGATCACTACACAAATATCAACTTTAAATTTCAGTGTACAAAAAAGCTATCAAGTATTTGTGTGCTACATGAAAAAACAGTCAGTATTTAACTTATGTGCAAAACAGAAAACTAATTTGCACCCCTTGTATTGTAACATGGTTTTGTCCAAAAGACTTAAAATAAGAAACTTCTTAATTTAAGATCCTTAATTAATCAGGCCCCAAGTGCTTAACTTTTACATGACTGTTACCAAATGAATATACCATTTTAGTTTGCCCCCCATTTACACTTGTGCCATGTTGTATTGGGTGAGACAGGCAGTTTTTTTTTTGTATGGAAACCCCTAATGAGTGAAAAATACATCTGCTACCTGTTGTTAACTCATTCAGCATTGGATAGAGGCATTATAGACGGCAAATGTAAGTGGATCCACAGTTCCCATATCACATTCCTGGGTACCATCCATCCAGAGGTTAACAATAGGTGGAGCGTTATCGTTTTCCAGCAGTTGGTATTAAGCCACAATAACCCCACCACCTCCAATGTATTTAAATGGTAGCGGGACTAGTGATTGTCACACTCTGCAACCAGTTCTTGACCACGTCATTGAAAAGAAGCATGCTCCATATGTGGGCATCAGAGAATAATTTAAAATAAATGGCAAAACATTTTTGCATTTATATTTTAAAATGTATAAATATGCCCACTATGTTGTTGCATTTATTTGTCTCCTATTTTTAGGTATAGAAGAGTATATCAGATGCTAGGAAGCAAGTTAAGAGGCAATGCTCCCAGGGCAGTTATTTATTACAATGTTTATTCAAAAAGCATAGGAAAGTCAACATGTGCCTATGAACAGAGCTTATCGTTAGGGCAATTGCTGATAATGATCTCTCTGGAGACGTGGATTTTTGTCTCTTGCTTTGCTCTTTCCTGATAAGGACCCACGTTCTCTTGGTGTCATAAAATATTAACCTTTTCACTATTGCTTGTCTTTAAAAACCATTGATTGCTTTGGAGCACCTGCTAGATACAGCAGAGCCGAGCATACAGGCATCATGACGGCTGGATGTCCCTCCAATTCTCCCTTAACACTTGTATCTTTCTCAGAACTGCCAAGTTGTTTCCACTTAGAGATGCTGGCATCTATTACCTCACTAATAGCAAGTCTGGGTGTGAAAATCTCGTAGCAACTGTTGCTTGGGAGGGAATTGGGAGCAGCCCTTAATTTCAAACATTTATAACCTTGTGGCAGATAAGCTCCAGTGAACGATGTGAACAGCAGTGAGGAAAACCTAAAGGAGAACAGTAAGATGGACATTGTATCTTAAGTGTGATAGAGGGTCCCTTGCAGGGAATCTGGGGGAATTGTGCAGGATCTGTCCGTGGTGCTGAAATAAAACCCTGCACAGTCTCTATCCAGTATAAGCACACATACAGTGAGTGCTCTGTACCAGGGCTGCAATCATTATAAGGGACATGTTCCAGAACAGCGATGTTCAGAGGATAACAGAGTAATGGTTTTAATTTCTCTGTGTTTTTTTTTTTTTTTAAATAACTATTCGTTCCTTTTGCTTCCTACCAGTGTAATTATTCCCATTGAGGCGAATATATTTATTCACATTGAAGTGGATATATTTATTCACATTGGCCCAGAGCATCACTCTAAATACTGCCTGAATGTTATGAGTACAGTTAGTGTTTGTTACGCATTAAGTAAATGCCAAAATATTTAGCATACAACACTGGTGTTTTAAAAATATATTTAAGCACTGGTATAGATGATAGTGTGGACATATAGGGACTCATTTAGAGTCGGACGTAAAGTCTGTTTTAGGCGCAAGGACCAAAAAAACACTATCACGCATGTGCAGCAAGCACCATATCCGCCTGCATCTTGGACGCAATTAACACTTGCAACAGCTTGCGGCTTGCTAAGAGGAGAAGGGCGGAATGCGGAATTGTGAAGGTGTGACCCTGTAAGTAAATCCTAGATGCAGTAAGGAGCAGACGCAACACGCGTCAAAAAAGGGCTAAAACTGTGCGTCAGGAATTAGGTGGCGCAAGTAGTTAAGTAGCTGCACAAACTGTTCGCAGCTCAGTAGGGTATTATGAGTGGGATGCAACTGGGGTTGCATGCTACTCGTAATACCCTACCGAGCTGCGGCACACTCCCACTCCTCCACGTCTTCGACGCACATTGCATCCGACTCTATGAGGTCCATAATTTATACACTATTTTATAGGAAGCTGATAATACAATTATATATTTATGTATTATTAGGCTGGGTAAATTACCCATAGGGATTATATGTATTTTACATAGACAAGAATGCTTGGGTACCATTACCACTAGAGATGAGCAAATGCACCATTTCGGAGAGAACGTTTTGGCGATACAATTGTCAAGTTCTGTCTTTGCTTTGCCATTTTGCACAATATTCGCAAACTTTTATTTTGTGGCATTTCTAGAGCTGGGATAATGACAGCCAATTCATTCTTCTGTGTGGTGTGTTTGGGGCAGGGCTAGGAACACTCAGTGCCTAATTCCACCGTCGATATATACAAATTTTTGCAGCCCACTACAGAATGAGACAAATATTTTTGCAGAGCGGTTTTGAACATTTTGCTCATATCAGATGTCAACAAGCTAATAAGTTATGTTTTTTCAGTCTGTGAAGACAGTTTTACTTTTCCAGGACGGTTGCCAAGGTGACCTTTATATAGACTACATACAGTACATATCCCAAGGTACATAATTTATTGACTATGTGCCAAGGTTGGTAGGGTGTCAGTTATTTCATTCAATACACTATTATCAATGTTCCAGGTTCCAGCCCTGTCCATCTCACACCCTTCACCACCACTGTGTATGTCAGCATGCAGTATTCGGAATCAGAGATACACCACATGTAGCTATGATTGAAGAGTCATTACATTTTGCATGTTCTATGAATTTCTAGTGAAGAAAAGGGTTTATTATCAATGGGTATATTTGTTGTGAGCTCCTAATTTCTAGAACCATAAAATGTACCATGTGTATTAGATGTTAAAAGCCTAGCAGGGTATGCTGGTATTTGTAGTTTTCCAATAGACTGGATGTTGCCTATTTCAAGTCTAAACCATTAACCATAGTTGTCTACTCTCCTGGAATGTCCGGGAGACTCCCGTATTTCTGGGCAGGGCAACCTCCCAGATCGCGCCCACTTCATTAGTGAAGTGGATGGGGGCGGGGCTTAGTGACGCAATTTTCATGTCAACGTGGCTCAGCCCGCTCTTGTAATTGGCCAAAATGGTGACATTTGCTTAGGTTGTGGGGCTATAATGATGCAATTTGTTGAGCCCGCCCCCCCACACTCACCTCCCCCTGGATCTCCCGGAGGCCAAGTAAAAGTTGGCAAATGCATTCGTGTGCATGCATTTATGTGAGAAATAACATTACTTGTACTGGATCTCAAAAAAGCAGAGTGATACTCTCTTTGGAACCACAACATACTTTAAGTACAGCCTGGCACCCTAATAGTTGCTGGAGAAAAGACCAGTCTATGAGCAGTCATGTGTGTTTTGGGGGCTTTAATAAAGGTTTACACAGGCTGCGCTCTGTTCACACAAGTATTGGAGACTATATTTTTAGGTTCAATCTCAAAGTTAGCAGAGTGGAGTGGCCATTGCACCATAGCATCCGCAACATCAAATCCAAAACTCTTTAATCCAAAACTCTTGATACATTTACCTGGGGGTAAATGTATCAAGCTGTGGTTTGAAAAATGGAGGTGTTGCCTATAGCAACCAATCAGATTCTAGTTATCATTTATTTAGTGCATTCTACAGAATGACAGCTAGAATCTGATTGGTTGCTATAGGCAACATCTCCACTTTTCAAACCCGGCGGAAACTCACATCTTGATACATTTACCCCCTGATGTCAGTTAGAAATACTCCACTGTTAGCAGCGTAGTAAAGCAACTGTATGCCTTATTTTCTCACTGGGTTTATTTTCCCTTAAATTGACAGTGAAACACATGTGCACTGTTTATTGTATGCAGAAAATGTGCCATCTTTTTATATTTTCTTGTACATATGCCTTGGGGGCGAGGTGTTTTATAAGCCTCAACAGAAGCTTACAGTGCATTAAATGATATCCCCCCTAACAGCCATCCTACCACATCCAAGTTGTTTTTGTTCAAAGCTACAAATATCATCCACTAATAAAAATGTAAAAGTAAGAGGAGAGAGTAGGGCTCCTATTGGATAACCCAGAAATGCTGGTGACAAGACGTTCGTTTGGTTGCATTAAAAAAAAAAAAATCCAAGCAGCCAGATATTTGTCAGAAAGAAACTCCAGGGGGTATATTTACTAAACTGCGGGCATCAAAAAGTGGAGATGTTGCCTATAGCAACCAATCAGATTCTCGTTATCATTTATTTAGTACATTCTATAAAATGACAACTAGAAACTGATTGGTTGCTATAGGCAACATCTCCACTTTTTCAAACCTGCAGTTTAGTAAATATACCCCCAAATCTTCAAAAATATATCCAATTTTCAACAGCAAGAGGTAAATCATATTGTCCATATTGTCATGAAAAAGACTGTATAGCACAATAGCGGTCTCCAACTACCTGAGAGGTTTTAACAGTGTTTGAAGAAATATTTACTGTTCTGTTCAATAACATAGATACACTAGGCTTGCTTTTTATGTGTCATAAAAGGATCGTCTCTGAACCTAGGTAACAGCACCACTGTCATTATGTCTTACTTGAATTTTATCATTAACCTTCCAATCATTAAAACAGGACACCTTTTCAGCACAAAGATCCCTCAGTCCACAGTCAGTTAGACAGACGCTGTCATGAAGAAATGATATGGAGTCACACAGACTTTGGGTTCAATTGCTATTCAGTTTTAACAATCATATGTGGCATTGGATTCTCATTTTTGCATTGGTAAAAAATGTCTTTTAAACTGGTGACATGACGGTGGGGAGAAGGAAGTCCCACCAATATTACCAAATATTAAAACTGATTTTTTTTTTCAGTACAGTTATATAAACTGTTGCAGGCCATTATTTGCTCAATCATACGGCCAGTTCCGATGGAGTGACTATTCGTGGTTATGGTTTTAGGATTTCCAGCTTAAGTCATCCCAAAAAATTAATTTGTCTCAAAGTATTATCAAGGTGTATGAAATATAACTGGACTTAAAGTTAGAAACACATAATTTTATTTTATGTATTTAAATGTCTTTTTTCTTATAGTGCTCTTGCTTCCTGTTTTACTTCACAGACTGTTGTGTCTTTTAGATGTCAATGTAGCAACTAGACATTAGACAACTTTTTCCATTGACAACTATATTGTGCAGCTAAGCAAAATGAATGCCTTCCCCTACCTTATCGCAGTACCCTGACTAAGAAAACATTTAAACTACGGGGTAGATTAACTAATCAGATTCTAGCTATGATTTATCTAGTACATCATAGAAACTTATAGAAAGAATATGATTGGTTGCTATGGGCAACAGCTCTTTTGTAGACGGTTTAGCGACTCTAACCTTGTGTCCTTTAATATTTGTGCTGCAAATACATTTCTCTAAACCAGATCGGGTTCTTTGGGGGAGGAGGAATCCTTTCAAACAGGAGAGGCTTTCAGGTTAAATTGGCTCCCAAATACCACCTAACATGGTTAAAGTGTACCTGTCACCTACTGACAGTAGAAGCAGCCATTTTTGTGTAGAACCAACATTCTGCCTACAATTTACAAGGAATTGGTGACATCACTGAGTGAATGGCACAAGGTAATGTCTTTATTCCCTAGTGAACTGAGAGGATAAATATTTGGGTAGGCAACAGGTACACTGTACACATGGGATACATAAGCAGATTAACATATTGCTCCTTATTATAGAATACCAAGTTGTATAAAATGTGACTATCACATATTACTCTCCTACCACAACCTCCTTTACTTCAGTCTCACCTTACCTCACGCCCTTCCCCCCGCACCCAAATACACACGTACACAACGAAACCCAATACACTTCTCATTTTCACTAAAACAACTATTTTGTCCAATGACTGCATTGTCCTGTCCTAATAAGGCTGCCTCTTCCCATAACAAAACACTCACTTCAGCCCTAGACAATGCAGCTCCAGCTCTTACATATAGTCTCTGATGATCCAAACCCCAGCCATGGCACAACAAACACACCCGCTACCTGCAAAAGTGCTCCCGCACTGCAGAGCGTTACTGGAGGAAATCTCGTTCCTATCCCGATTTCCTCCTCTATAAATTCATCCTTTCATCTTACAGCACTGCCCTTTCAAATGCCAAACAAAATTCTTCAAATCTCTAATATCCACTCAGTCTTCTAACCCACGTCACCTCTTTGCCACCTTCACTTCTCTGCCCACCTGCACCTCCTCCTCCTTCCTCCCTCACTGTCCATGATTTTTTTGAGCTTATTATCTTTCCTCCGGCCAGACTCACCACCTACCCTCAAATCTCCCTCACTGTCAATAACACCACAATTTCCTCAGTCTCCCAAGCCCGCTGCCTTGGTGTCACACTTGACTCCGCCCTTTGCTTTATTCCACACAACCAGACTCTCTCCCAAGTCCTGTCGCTTACACTTTAAAAACATTGCCAGAATAAGCCATTTTCTTACTCAACATGCTACCAAAACTCTTATCCATTCTCTCATCATCTTCTGTCATGACTATTGCAACCTCCTGCTAGCTGGCATTCCTGACACCCATATTTCCACACTTCAATCCATACTAAATGCTGCTGCAAGACTGATCTTCCTATCTCAAGACTCCACAACTGCTGCATCACTTTGCAAATCCCTACACTGGCTCCCTGTATCCTCCAGAATCATATTCAAATTACCCCCCCTTACCTACAAAGCCCTCAACAACACTATCCCTGCATACATCTCAAATCTCATATCAAAATACTCTCCCTTCCGCCCTCTTAGATCTACCTCTGACTTTCACCTTGTCTCTTCCCTGATAACCACTTCTCACTCCCGTCTACAAGACTTCTCCCGTGCTGCTCCCCACTTATGGAATTCCCTACCATGCCCAATCAGACTTTCCCACAGCCTCCAAATCTTTAGAAGCTCTTTGAAAACCCATCTCTTTTTAGAGGTTGACCTTATCCTCGATAACACTATTCACACTAATGCACCCTCACAACTATCCCAATCTCCACTCTGAGCCACACTCGCTCCTCTTGTTTCAGCTGTGCCCTCTTCCCTTTAGAATGTAAGCTCTCTAATGAGCAGGGTCCTCCATACCCTTTGTTTTCATGTCTGGATTTATTACCTTGTATGTCCCTGTTTTATGTATGTATTGTTTATACCTCCCAACCGTCTCGATTAAGACGTGCGGGGCTCCGTCCGTCCCACCATCCTGATCGGAACAGCTTTGTCCAGTAGGTGGGGAAAGTGGGGAAATATTCTGTTCACTGCTGCTCTGCATGGCAGAGGGTACCATGTGCACTAGTATGCACAGTAATGACGGTGTTTGTAGGGGAAGAGAGAACGTACAGCCTTCAAAAGCACTAGACACGTCCTGTCCCGATTCTGCCTGCCCAAATATTGGGAGGTGTGCATAAAATATTCCAATGTCAACTTAGCCCTAACATCTTAATTTCTAGGAGCCAGTTAATTTCTTAATGTAAAATAACATCCATCCGATACATCCTTAAATCCTGATATTCTCACTTTGCAAAATTATATCTCCTCTATGTACTCTATCTGCCTCATATTATTTCTTCTGTATTAACTAAATGGAATATCTCAATATGGCAGGAAATGTTTTCATGTCTCATTGGCAGCCAACATTTGCAGTATACACTTGGGGCTTGATGTTCTTTAACTGTTCCTGGTTAACATACATTTATACAATGTAACTTAAGCCTTGCTGGGTGCATTAAACTCGTTCTCTCTAAGCAATGTTATTTTTTTTTCTCTTGAAAGTGGTGGTTAAAAGAAGTAAACGACATGTAAAATAGACACTACGGCAAGAACGAAGCGGGCTGACAGCAAAGAGGAAATGTGTGGCACACGACTACCCTGGGTAAATGGTTTTGAAACAGGGCTTGTTCATTTTAAGCATATCTAAAACACACTCTCCACAGAAAAAATATAATGGCCAGTTAATATGATAACATACTCTGAAATGTCATACTCAATTATACGTTTGGCCAAAGTTAATTATGTAATAACCTTAGGTTATTCACAGAAACCCTTTATTTAATAGAGTAAATGATAAAAATGGAAATATTACGATTGTGCATCATGTAATTTTCATGTGTCCTCGTTTCAGGGACATGGACACAGACATTGATAATAACACAAATAAAATCTCCATGCAGCATAGTAATGTTCATGCATCAAACTAAAAATATATTTAATCGAACATAATAATAGGAATAAAGCTTCCCCAATAAACACTGTGTTGTCCGGCACTTCTTGTTTGTAGAGCTCATGTTTGGATAAAATAAGAGTAGCCTTATGTCCGAAAATATATTATGTTTAAAAGGCATTTATTAGAAAAGCCAAGCAAGTGTTATATTATATTGCATCATTAGCGACTTGAGTGCTCTTTAGTTGTGGTCCATTGATGCTTATTTTAGATCCTCTGAAGAACCAGTGTGACAACTCCCGCTGTTACTTGCAAAAGATATAGATAAACTGAGAAAAATTGAGTGACTAACCAGTGCCATAAGGTTTTAATAACTTTTATGGAATAGATAAAGTAAATTAAACTCTATTTAGACATAAAGCTTTCCTTTAAGGGTTATTATTGTTACCGCATTATTACCATTACTACGGTACTAGCTGCCAGTGGCGTATCAAGGGGGGGGGGGGGGGCGATCGGGGCATTCGCACCCCCTAGCAGCAGAAAGCCTACATCCCAGCCGCCGATCAAAACGGGAGGGGGCGGGGTCAATCGCGAGCGGAAGGCGGGACTAAACGCGGGCCAGCCAATCAGAGTGGTCCCAGTTGCCGATCAAAATGAGAGGGGGTGGGGCCAATCACGAGCGGAAGGTGGGGCTAAACGCGGGCTAGCCAATCAGAGTAAAGAAGGGGTGTGTTTATGCAAAATCGCACCCCCTAACAATAAAGTGTAGGTCCGCCCCAGCTAGCTGCACATTATTACCGTTACTACGGTAATAGCTGCGCATTATTACCGTTACTACGGTAATAGCTGCGCATTATTACCGTTACTACGCTAATAGCTGCGCATTATTACCGTTACTACGGTAATAGCTGCGCATTATTACCGTTACTACGGTAATAGCTGCGCATTATTAACGTTACTACGAAAATTTCTCCACTGATTTTTGCTCACGGCTCTATGAGGCGCGAGCAAAAATCCACATTGAAATTACCATAGTAACGGTAATCGTGCGCGGACGGCGTTGTTCTAAAGAAGAATGCAGGAAATTGAGTCTGCCCCTTATAATACATATATAGCAGGGGAGGGCCAGCTTGTGGCTCTCCAGGTGTTGTGAAGGTATTAGCCCCAGCATACTTTGCCACCAGATCAGTCAGCCAATAGCTGGCAGGATATGCTGAGACTTGTAGTTTCACAACACCTGGAGAGCCACGATCTATAGACTCGGAAACATTTAATGAGACAAATGCTATGATCCAGCACCATTTGGTCAAAGGGATGAGCTGAATCATTCCACAGTGACCCATCCACTTGATGGCTTAGTTATGGATGTGTGGCAGGGTCAGTGGTGGATGGCACGACTGGAGCAGGGAGTGACAGGCACTTGGTCACACCATTTATAACAATCTATCATGCTTTATCTGTACCTCATGGTAGACCTATCGGTAGTACCAACTGACTGCTGGTAAAATGTCATAGTCTTCAATATATAAAGACAGTTTAAAACACTTGATACATTATTAATGAAAGACACTAAAATAAACTGCATCCCTAATTCTAAACATGTGTAAAGCCATATAAATAATCCCTAGCATGTCAATACAGAATGGGCAAGTCGTGTTTGAAACCACAGGACAGTGACTCCAACATTACACACTGTTTAGAAAACAGCTATGAAGTCAGGGAAGAGCTGGCAACAGGGCAGTAGGAAATGCCCTCTGGCGCTGCTCATAGCACTTATGTGTCCAGTCAGTGGTCTCACTGGTCTACAAAAGAAGGGGCACCAAATATTTACCCACAAGGCAAACCATAACCATGATTATCTGCAGTAGGATACAACTGTTGGCTCATGGGGAACGGCTATGTCTTCAATCCTTCCCATGATTGCAGCGGGTGGCATGGGCCACTTATTATGAAGGGCTTGCCCTCCTCATCCTATATTCACAGCACTCGCCTGTATGATGTTTATGATGAACCAATGTGTATCCTATTGGAAATCATACAGACATTACCCAATCCACCAAACCACACCATTGACCTAAGCAGAACCACCACCCCACCCTTAACAACAAGACCAACTTGGTGAATTTGTCCCATTTGCCCACAGAAAATGGGCACAGTCATGCATGAACTGAAACTATGCAGAGATCCGGCATTTAGGCTTATCTATATGGGTTACAGTATTTTTTTATTTACATATGATTTCTAGTATTTCTAGTAATGCTTTCACTGTATAGTGACGCCTGACATCTGCTTGGCTATATTTTGCCTTGACTTGGGTGTACATAAAAGGACTCCTGGGTCTATGGATCAGATCAGTTACATTGTATTTGCTCTGATTGAACATCGCCCTGTAGGATATGCCCCCCCAACCCGCTGTGTCTATCATTTCATTTGCAGAGCATCAAAAAGACATAACTTTCAAAGCTTCTCTATGGTTTCTATGGTTTTCTGTTTTTCATACATCAATTTCTGATTTTGTGCATTGTGCAATATTATAAACCTTTCAATATTTCAAGTCGAATGACATAATTTTATTGCAGACATGTAGACAATGCAATTTTTCTTTTCATAACATTTCAAGCGGAAAATTGCTCTATTATGACAGATGTTTTTTGTTTTTTTAATTTTTCGGGGTTTTTTCCTATAAATATTTGGTACACGTTAAATTATACATTGTGAACTTTATTTATGTACAGAAAGTTGCCATAATTTATGCTATTGTAATAAAACAATAAGGAAAGGGTAAAAACAGAACTAATAAGAAAATGATAGGTTTACTTGACATGACAAATATTATTGAATGAAGCACAGCATAATTACAGGACCACTCATGTTTAACCCAACAATAAAGTCGTACAGGACATATTTTGGTTTCAAAATATTTTCAACGTAACAAGGGTCATTTACAAAGCTGCAAAGATGTAGACGGGCAGCAATTTTTTACGTGCAAATGTACCTATTTTATCACCATGTGTGTATAACATATGAGTAAACCAACTTCCTGCTTTGGGACATGCCAGCAATAAGGATTTTCCTACACTAAATACCCAAAATGGGGGAGGTTTGGGAAGATCTGAGGCGCAGGCTATCTCGTCCCTATTTTCCAATCTGGAATAAAAGTCCTGTCGTTTGACCACCACCTTGATAACTTGCAACAGTTCCATGTGTATACCATACTTGCCAACTCTCCCGGAATGTCCGGGAGACTCCCGGACTCCCGGGAGAGCAGGCAGTTCTCCTGATTCCCGGCTGGCTCTGCAAATTAAACAGAGGGGGCGGGGCTTAGTGGTGCCATGTACGCGTCATTGTGGCCCCGCCCCCTATTTGCATTGGCCAAAAAAGTGATGCAGGCTTTGGGGGCGGGGCTAACAATGTGATTCTTCTAGCCCCGCCCCCACACACCCACCTGCCTCCCGGGACACAAGTTGCCAATGTTGGCAACTATGGTATATACTAAAATACTGCTAATTACATCCTCATTTATGTTTTCAATAAGTAGTGATTTAAAAATTGTGATAATTTTATTACAGCTGTATTTGTGCACCTATAAATTTACTTTTCACATATAAAGTGCCCTCAGTTGGTGTCATAGTCTAGCCAGTTAAAGCCATTCATACCAACTTTTGACTATTTCCCTCTGAGCGATCCCAGAGGGGCGATGAAGTGTGAGGATGGAAGGGGGCATGGCGCAACGAATTGCGTCATTTTGTCACGGGGGACAGGGCCAAAGTGACGCGATTCACCGTGAATCACATCCTGGAGGCTCCCATCTTGCCCACTTCACTAGAAAGTGGGCAGGATATGGGAGAATCGCCTGCCCTCCTGAGAGACCTAACCAGAATTCGGGAGTCTCCCGGATATTCCAGAGGGGTGGGCAAGTATGGTTAAATCAGGAACAGCCTCTCCTACAAATGTGCAGTGTCGGGACCATGACTCTATCCAGCTAGCATTCAGCAATGACGTCCCAGATTCACCCAGCTCTTCGCATCAGGAACAATTTACAACCCCATCTATCATCCTGATGCGTAAAGCCACATGCTTACACATATAGAGGATCAACAGTGCAAAAATAGCCCCAAAATGTCATATTTCCGCTGTACGGCTGCAGTTATGTAATGTTGTAAGTGGCCACAGTTTTCTGTAAGGGAACAGGTAGGAACACAGTTAGTCTGGAGCAGCAAACTGCAGACAGGGTTAAGTTTTCCTTAGGTTCCTCTTTTAGCACACACACACACACAGGTGTTCCACATGGGTGTGATTGGTTTGCTGTGATTTGCTGCAGTGTTTGGTGTGGAGGATAAAGACACTGTCTGTATGTGTGAGTGGGACCACCGATGCCAGTAAGTGGCCGGCAAGCAGACAGGAAAGTAAGGTCTAGCCAGATGTAGGTGATGGGGATTTTCGTGTACTATTACTGGATATGACTACTGTACCAGCATTGGAGCTGTTTTACCATCCAGACAACTGCTAAAAAACAGCTAAATGGTTCAGCATACCTGTGTCCGATTCCTGTGAATGGTGTACTTTCTCACAAGTGGTGTCAGAAGTGGGATCTGTAGGACAGCTAAGACACAGCCGCCCTCTCAGCCTCCAGAAGCAAGGGTGGTGAGTGGAGTATGTTAAAGACCACTATAATCCACCAAACTGTTGTAATGCTATGTTTCAAATGTGTTGCTGTGAAGAGGCCTATTTGCTACAATATATATATATATATATATATATATATATATATATATATATATATATATATATTGGGACCAGTGAAAGCAAAGAACAAATACAAGACGAGCTAGCTCAAAGGAAGGAAATTGAAGAAGATGTGTGTTTGTATTTTTACAGAGATTTAGGAACTGGGACTATGTGTGTATAAAGACATACTCACCCAATCAGTGTCTGAATGAATTTGCCTTCTTTCTGTGTCTCTCTATCCCACTGATGCCTCCTCTACATATGATGCACGGCTCAGAATTATTATCTTGCTCTCTCTATGTATATGCTGACTACATATCACACTTGTACCTCTTCTTGGTGCTGTGTATATTACATTGTCAGGTGCTCAGTGTAAGGAGCAGTAAAACAGGCAGACTGTAACAGAGCAGCCGATGATGTGAGCAGACATATGTCGGGCAAGTCCTGTCTCTTGTTATAATTAAACACAGGGTTATTACCTCGCTGCACAGCACTGAGCACACATACATTGTAAGGTGACAGCTATATGGCATAGTCAATAGATTACTAGTATCATACATTGTAGGCTGGATTACTGAGACTCTAGGCAATGTTTGCTAACATATAGGTCATGGCCCCATTCAATGGACATGGAAGGCCTGAAAGGAAACATCTGTGTCAGTAACATGGGTCAAATGGGTGTTGTTTAGATGTAGGACAAATATGAATTAATCAGAATGACCTGTTCAGCAAACCCCTATATAAAGTGATGTACTGCAAATACATTCCATGATGATCTTCCCTCTGTGGGATCTGCAGCAGGATGAGTGTTACACTGACCTCCCACGTGTGGTCTGCTGGAGTGGCCTGTGAGCAACTTATCCTTCACTTCAGGGTCAGCAGATGATCCCATATGACCAGGTTAGGAGCACAGGGCCCGATTCATTAAGGATCTTAACTTAAGTAACTTCTTATTTCAGTCTCCTGGACAAAACCATGTTACAATGCAGGGGGTGCAAATTAGTATTCTGTTTTGCACATAAGTTAAATACTGACTGTTTTTCCATGTTGAACACAAATATCAACTTCAGATTTCAGTCTACAAATAAGCTATGAAGTATTTATGTGCTACATGAAAAAACAGGCAGTATTTAACTTATGTGCAAAACAGAAAACTCATTTGCCCCCCTTGCATTGTAACATGGTTTTGTCCAGGAGACTGAAATAAGAAGTTTCTTAAGTTAAGATCCTTAATGAATCAGGGCCATTGTGTTTATACATTAATATTAATCCAATATGTTCTAATTGTTTTTTAATGAGAACAAAAGTACCAAAGGCTGAGATCCAAACCGCTATATATTTTTCTTTTACAGATCCCAAGATCATCCTATAAAACTCTTAATTTTACATCATTTAAGGTACAATATTGATGATATCTGCATAATTATCAACAATTCATATGATATATATCGAGTTCATAAAAAGCCTGTAATGCATGGAAATGTATAGAGTTTGGTTTGTAAATACAGCAGAGAATGAATATGTCTTCGGCACAGGGTAAAAAACAAGTGTCCTGGAGATTCTGACAGGGCATGTTATGGAAACCATGTTCTCATCTGCAGTTAGAGCTGAATTTAATAGAAAACAGTTTAAGGCATTTGTACTAATACGCTGAACTTTCTAAACAACTTGCTGAGTGTCTCCTGTCTGCCTGATGTACGCTCTCTTATGTTCACTCAAAACCTCAGAATTGCTCATTCCTTCAACGCCTGCCTTCAGCCCCTAATGCACTTCTTCCAAAACATGATACATTTTTCATTGCCCTGACAGCGGATGGCAGCGCCAAGCGCTCCTGGGGTTTGGTTTTTAGCTGTAATTGCCAAAAGATCTCTAGAATCGCCTGTAATGTACTTTTTATTCTCATTTATTTGCAGTTGTAATTAGGAAGCAGCGGTGCCAGCTCTCGCATATCAATGCCTTCCATTATCCAATCACCGCGAGCCGGCGATACAAACACAGATGGGAGGTAATGGAGCTGTGGTGTGATATTAGTGAGAATATAGATCAATTGCACAAAAACACCATACACAAACACATCGCTTAACCCAGGCAGTACCGTCCTCTGCAAGCGCAACATGGCTTACGGGAAACACAGACATACACAGCAATGATTTCCACAGGGGTCAGGCAGGGATGACAAATCTGCACAAGTTCACAGCAATGCCCAGAAGCACATTAAAATCAGGTTTTATATATACTTATTTGTGAAGTGACCCAATTATTTTCACATTAGAAATTCACCCCTGGACGTGCACACACATACAAGTGAGAGCTCTTCTAACCAGTAAAAAGACAGACAGACAGACAGACAGACAGACAGACAGACACACACTCTCTCCTATTCTGCATTAACAAATGATTTATTCGTTTGCAATCTGCCTATTCACATAGAAATTAAAGAGTATTATGAATCTTGTGAAGCATCAATGTATGTAGACTTTAAACAAGATGTAGGTATATAACAAAATAATAATTTCACCTACAAAGATCATACGTCTACAATACAATGTAAAATTATCAAGATATCCGATCACTAAAGTTATTCAGACTATTATTATTTATATCACAGTCTATAACATACAAATACGGCAACTATATACAGGAACTGTGTACATGAAGTGAATATAAATAGGATTTATCCCCAAAAGATGGATTTATTCTGAAATTATTTATTTTTACCACGGAGATAAATTCAAAATAATCTATGATGTGTAATTAAAAAAAACAAACTAAAGATTTTTCTTAACTAATTAGAAACAAAAATAAATAAATAACATTTTATTGCATAAATATTCAAAATCTTTTCCTAAATCAGTGTTTCTCAAATCCAGTGTTCAGAGAGCACTAACACTGCATCAATTTCAGGTCTCCTTACAGAATCTCAAATGAAATAATAAGTACCACCTGTGGATCTTTTAAAATGTGCCAGTAATGAATACACCTGTGCTGCAGTAATGTGATATGGAAAACATGCACTGTTAGGGTTCTCCCAGGACTGGATTTGAGAAACACTGTCCAAAATAAATCCTGGTGCAATCAGTTACTTTCAGAGGTCCCATAATTCATTGATTGGAGTCCACCTGTGAATAATTATAGTGTTTCATTGGATTTTACAAATCTGTAGAAAGGTTCTACATATGGTTAATGCATTAAAAATAAATAAATCGAGAGTGAGCTTCATCATGAAGATCAAAGAACTTTCAAAGCAGCAACAAGAAAAGCTAATTAAAAGCAGCAATTGGAATGATATAAAAAGACTTCAAAGATGTTCAATATTTCCCAAAGCACTGTGATGTCCACCTTCAAGACATGGAAAGAATACAACACAATTTGTGAATTGAGCAGCCCTGTAAAATGGGCACTTGTTTAAGGAGGCAACCAACAGCCTTATTGGCACAGACCATGGCATGGGAGAAATTGTCCATGGGATAATACCCTAGACCAGAGTTTCCCAAACCCAGTCCTCAGGGCTCCCCAACAGTGCAGGTTTTCTGGATCACATGAGACATAATTAGGACCACCTGTGGATCTGTTATAATGTGTCAGTCAGTAATGAATACACCTGTGCTCCAGCAAGGAGATATGGAAAACATGTACTGCTAGGGAGTCCTGAGGACTGGAGTTGAGAAACACTGCCCTAGACACTTCACAAATCTGTGCTCTTCGGGTAGGCTGGAAGTAAACCATTATTAAAGAAAGCTCACATGAACTTTTGCCTGGGGTTTGCTAGAAAGCATGTGGGAAGCCTTTTACAAAGTGCAAGATGAGACCAGGGGGTATATTTACTAAACTGCAGGTTGAGAAAATGGAGATGTTACCTATAGCAACCAAGCAAATTCCAGCTGTCATTTTGTAGAACGTACTAAATAAATTATAACTAGAATCTGATTGGTTGCTATAGGCAACCACTCCACTTTCTCAAACCCGCAGTTTAGTAAGTATACCCCCAGTGTTGGCTAACCTGTGACACTCCAGATGTTGTGAAACTACAAGTCCCGTCATGCTTTGCCAATATATAGCAGCTTATTGCTGGAAGAGTATGCTGGGACTCTGGAGTGTCACAGGTTAGCCAACACTGCATACCCCTAAGAGTTATTTTTTTGGCCTAAACACTAGGCACTATGTTTGGTACAAGCCTAACACTGTCCATCGCCCCAAGAACACTAGGTCTATCATGAAGCATGGTAGTGGGAGCACACTGCTATGGGAATGATCTTCTGCTTAAAGGACAGAAGCACTCGTCAAAATAGAGCGCAAAATGGATTGCACAAGATATAGAAAAATGGATGGAATACCTGCTGCAGCCTGCAAGAGACCTAGGACTTGGGAATATTTATATTCCTGCAGGATAATGACTCAAAGCACAAAGCAAAATCCAAATTGGAGTGGCTCATGCATAAGCAAATAATTGTACCAGAATGGTCCAGACAAAGCCCAGCACCCGTTATTATTGAGAATAACAATACATAATTATTTATATAATGCCTTTCTCTCAAAAGGACTAACATTTTACATTGTTACAGAGGGTGAGGCAGGAATTGTGGAATCACTCACATCAGTCCCTGGCCCATTGGAGCTTACAGTCTAAATTCCCTAACACACACACACACTAGTGTCCATTTTTTGTTGGAAGTTAAATAAATTACTAGTATATTTTTGGACTGTGTGGTAGGAGATTGGAGTTTCAGGAGCAAAATCCACACAAAACAGATTGATTGTAGGATAGAACCTGGGACCTCATACTGTGAGGCAGAAATGTGAAACACCGTGCCAAAATGCTGCCCCATGTGGATGGTGTGATAATTGCTGCTCACAAACAATTCACTTCCAGGATGGATCTTGAGAAAAATTGCAAAAACGTAGGTGAAAACTACAGTGTCCCATCTCACAGCTAAAATTGCAGTTAAAGGTGCTTCTACCAAGTATTAAAACAATGAGGGGAGGTTAAATACTAAACACATGGACTGTTGATAGCCCTTGAGGACTGAGTTTGAGCACCTCTGTCTCGTGTTATAAGTTAAATTATCTGATTTTACTTGTAATGAATATTACAGTGTTGATGAGTCTTCAGTAGTAATATTTTTCAAATAAATCCAATTTGATTCCATGATGTAAGAAAGTGAAATCTAAAAAAGGGGGTAAATACTTCTTATCGTCACTGCACATGAAATATTTGAACAGTAATAGTATAATATGATATATAATTGGTATTATATCATTTCATTTATTGTGAGCTAGCAAATAGGGACCTCTTACCTCTGTGTCTGTCTGTATTACCCAGTATTGTTTTATGACTGCATTTGTTCCCAATTGTAAAGCACTGCAGAATTTGCTGGCGCTATATAAATAAATAAATGATGATGATGATATAAAAATATGATACAGTCAGCAGTCACCCATTTAATATGAAAAAAGATGGTTGTTATTAGACACCATGGGGTAAATGTATTGTACCCCGGTTTTGTCAACTCCCGCGAGTTCGGCGAGTTGACAGCTTAAATTTAAAGCGGCGCTGCCTTGTAAAGGGAAATTTCCCTTTACAAGGCAGTGCCGCTTTAAATTTAAGCTGTCAACTCGCCGAACTCGCAGGAGTTGACAAAACCGGGGTATGATACATTTACCCCCATGTGATAATCCAGTTGTAGCTGAACTACAATACCTAGCACCGTAGAAAGCTGTCCCTGAGTTGTCTGTAACAATAGTCAAAGAGCCAAACTATGGGTTAACATAGTTCTGAAAAGTAAATTAGGGAAAGGGGTTAAAGCACTTGACAATATGACATTCGGTGCTACCTCTAGCTTAAAACACAGGACAAAACTTGTTACAACACCATGCTGACCATCGAACATATTTAAAATTACATTTTTATACACATTTACTAAAAGTCAGAAACCTTTGTGCAGAATTGAGAGTAGCAGCAGCATTGATTTTCTTTACTATCCTCTACTTTGTTATTAATGATGGGTAAAAATGTTGTGTTCTCTTTTGCAGAGTAGAATGTAACTATACTGACAATCATGACTTACAGACTTTCGTGTGCTATAGTTTAAAAAGAAAGATTTATCTTGCCACTTTTGAGAGAGGGATCGAACACGACTTATAAAAGTTGCTTTCTGATTTTAACATAAAGTGATCTGTTGGAAAAAAAAAGTCTAATGTGCTGTTCACAAGTCTACAATGTAATTTTATGTGACAAGCTTTTACAGAAAAAAGACTGCCCGCAATGCATTACATTGAGATATGCATGTTTGTAATATATTTATTGTTCTGCTGGCTCTGCCATTGAAAGATATACAAGTGGTTGAATCAGTCCATAAGGGTCACCACTCATGGTAATCCTAGGTCTCAGGACATAGCTGTAGACAGATCGCTTATAACGTAGCCATTTGCTCTGTGTGTGGTTTGGACACGGTGATCTCTTGAGCTCTCCACAACCTCGAAAAGTTTTCTAATTGCAAGGATATCTGCTCCTTATCTTTGGCATATAGTGCAAACTCATACTGATCTGTCTGTGTAATTAATCTCAATTCCAGGCATCTTTCCAACAAATATTTATATGAAAATCTCAGACAGAGGAAAACACTTAATGCAGCCTCCTGAGATCATACCCCTCTTCTGCTCTCTAGAGATCTAGAAATGTGAGCATTGTGCTCTTAGGTTCCGAAGATCTGACTTTACTTGCTGAAGTCTTAGATAATGCAGTCAAAGATTCATCAGAATTGACACTGTCCTCAATCTCCCAAATTGTTTATCTAAACTTTCTTACAACGAGATTCATTGACATCTGAGGCACTTCCCAGCATAGATGCATCTTAGATCTCTGATCGCTCAGCCTATTTCTGGAACATGACAAAGACTATTTCTTACTTTTTAAGCTCTGAGATTCCAGGCATCCAGGCTAATGACATCTCAAAGAACAGTGTTATTCTCCTGAGATTTCAGCAAACACAGTACAATATTTCCATAGGATACCAAAGTGTTTTAGTTTTCTTACAGCCAAAATAACTCCTTTCTCTCATATCTTCAAGGAGCCTGAGCCAATACACTCCTTGGTCTGGTCTGCATATACTTCCTTACATACTGAGACTCTATTTCTACAGCTTCCTAAAACAAGATGACTGAGGGAGCCAATGAAGGGGGAGAAACCATCCAGCCGCTTCTTCCTGATAAATAAAACATGGTCACTATTAACAGCTTCCTAAATGATGAGATGCCCTCTGTGAGCATACTTACATCTCAAGACACAGTGGGCTTGATCCATTAGCATAGGCCAGGGTTTCCCAAACCCAGTCCTCAGGGCTCCCCAACAGTGCAGGTTTTCCATATCTCCTTGTTGGAGAACAGGTGTATTCATTACTGACTGATACATTGTAACAGATCCACAGGTGGTCCTAATTATGTCACATGTGATCCAGGAAAACCTGCACTGTTGGGGAGCCCTGAGGACTGGGTTTGGGAAACCCTGGCATAGGCAAACCAAGGGGATTTCCTAGTGCCTGTAAACCCCCCTCCAAGCCTGGGGCACTGTATAATTGAGATGGCTGAACCCTGTCTCAGCTTCACATGACTCTGCTTGAAAAGGGAGAGCTGCATGCACCTAACAGTAGTCGACGCAGCATTGCCCATGTATATTATGGGGATAGGAAGAGCTGGAGAGCAGCAAAGTACTGTCTAAAATTATAGCCACGCCCCCATGCATGCTGGTCACACCCACTGGCGGCGGTGTGTGGAAATCCCCCTCTGCAAATCCTACATATGCCCCTGATTAGGGCACATATTCTGAGTGCAACCCGCCCAGGACACCCCCATTTAAATTTGGGGGTAGTGACAATCCTTTCCATGCGTTAGATCATGGAAAAGGGCTGTTTTACGTCTGTGCTGTGCTATATTTACGTATCGCTGCATGCGCACAGTGATTTTGCAGATGATACGCTCAAACCCGACAGATACGATCCCTAAAGAATCAGGCCCAGTGTGTTTCTTGATTAGGGCATTTAGATACAAGAGGCCTGACAGCAACCTCTGCAATGTATACACATGAGGCCTAAAAAGCAGACGACACCAGTTCAGGTACAGACCAAGTTGGCTCCTTGAAAATAGATGGTAATGATAATCCGTGCAGTGAGTCAGAGATAATCACTTCAGCTGACATAAAGATATGTTACCAAGCTCAAACATACTTCACTGAACATGTTAGTGGTTCCTGCAGTTTTGAATGACACAGCGTGACAGCAGCCACTGCAATCTGTCATACAGGTTCTGATACATAAGTGCGCCAGAGGGCTTTGGGTACCAGCTGAGTGGTATGGCCCAATCTCTCATTATAAACCAGTTAGAGAGCTCCACTGCGGCTCCGCTTTGCAGCTTTCATTCTACATAAACTGATCATTCAGTGTCAGTATCTTTATTTCTGTCCCAGTACTGCCACTTATACAGACTCTTACATGTCACGTAAGGGGGTAACCTCTGCAATCAGTATGCACCTGCAAATACCCACATTGCACAAAGCTAGTACTGCAGTATTCTCTAAGGAAAACATATATAATTAGGGTTGCCCAATCAGCCTTTTAAAAAACGGACACGTGGAATACACACTCTGTGTGACATGCATTTTAGATCACAATTGAATGAACAAACGCTTTTTGATATCTATAATATAAATGTCTAGTGGCGTGTGTTAGTCTGTCTGTGTGTGTGTGTGTGTGGAAAAAATAAAACCAAGCTGCAGCGCCACCTGCTGGGCGGAGTTATACACTGACCTACTAAATTCTTAGTGTGTGTGGAAAAAAAATTCAGAAAGGGCTGAAATTTGGTATACTAAGATGTTTTTAATTTGTTAATTTAATTTGTGAATTGTTAAAAGTGTTTATAAAGATTTTAAAAAAAATATATATATATTTCTTGAAGTAGAAGTGATAGTTGGGAGTGGTTGGTGGTTGCCGGGGGTGACAGTGGGGAGTGGTTGGTGGTTGAGGCCTGGGCTATGGCCCAAATGCATGACAAGAACCTTTTTAACACCTTAAGTAGCTTGATTTGACTAGAATGCATGAGTATCATGCACGGGTTAACTTGTATAACATATATATATATATATATATATATATATATATATATATATATATATAAAATGTTGAATTATAAAAACAATGATCACTACAGGCCAATAATTGCATAATATGAACCTGAATTTTGGGTCGTTCTTTTAAATGGATACTGTGTTTGAAAAACTCCTATAGGTTCTTGAAAATCATAACGTAATCGTAAACATGTATTAAGATACTGGGAACCACTGACAATATGCCATACCCTCACTATACTTATTGTCTTCATTCTAATTCATTTACTTACAATTAACCATACAAGTGAAGTGAACATTGAACAATAGGCAAGCATAAGAATCTGAGCAACATTGACAAGGGCCAAATTGTGATGGCTAAACGACTGACGACAGGGTCATGAGTGACCTAGGCTCATTGATGTGTGTGGAGAACGAAGACTATCCCATCTGGTCCAATCTCACAGAAGAGCTTCTGTAGCACAAATTGCAGAATATGTTAATGCTCTATGATAAAAAGGTGTTAGAACTCGCAGTGCATCGCAACTAGCTGGGTATGGGGCTCCATTTACCTGGGAAAGAGATGGCACCTGTATGCACTCTGGGAAGAAGACAAGCCTGTGGAGGCAGTGTGGTGCTTTGGGCAATGTTTTGATGGGAAACCTTGGGTCCTGGCATTCATGTGAATGTTACTTTAACATGTACCATCTTCCTAAATATTAATGTTGCAGACCAAGTACACCCCTTCATGGCAATAGTATTCCCTGATGGCACTGGCCTTTTTCAGCAGGATAATATGCTCTGCTACACTGCAAACAGTGTTCAAGAATGGTTTGAGGAACATGACAAGACAAAGAGTTCAAGGCCTCTAAGTTCTCAATCCGATTGAGCATCTGTGGGAGGTACTGGAAAAACAAGTGTGAGTCATGGAGGCCCCACCTCACAACTTGCAGGAATTAATGGACCTGCTGCTAACATCTTAGTGCCAATTACCACAAGACACCTTCATAGGACCTATGGAGCCTATCCCTTGATGGGTCAGAGCTGTTTTGGTGACATGAGGGGGGGTCTACACAATATTAGACAGGTGGGGTTAATGTTGTGGCTTATCGGTATATATATATATATATATATCAGGTGACACATAACATAAAGAAACTGCACATGCAGCGGTATGAATTGGGACACAAAGAATTACTGACGTATAAAACCCAGGGAGCAAAAGCATATTCAAGACTAAAAATATAACATAACAAGGCTAACAAAGAGTGCCATCACACCTGAGCTAAATGTGGAGAGAAAGGAAGGGTGGGGGGCTTCTGTTCAAGACAGGAAGAGAGCTACTCATCCAAGTTACCAATGTCGTTTTGCCTCACAGTGCTCAACAATGATATAAAAAAGAGAGAGAGATGAAGAGGAAGAAAGAGAAACACACAAAGAGAACAGAGAGGTAAGTAATGACTAGAGCGAGGGGAAATAGGCATATATATATATATATATATATATATATATATATATATATATATATATTCAAGAGATCACTAATATTTCCTGTTATATAAATGGAAAATACAATGAAGATTGTGCCTCATTGATTCAGAAAACTCTAATAGATACACCTCATAACTTATCCATCCTGACAGGGTTATTTATTACATCTCTGACTGTATTTTAAAACAGGAAAATCCAGTTACTTTTAATGGCTTATTTTATTGATATATCTAGCTCTCTGTTTTGTACACATCGGCTGACAGGGCTGCTGAAAGGAATCTCTGGCCCTGGTGCGGCCACTTCTTATAGCCCCTTTTAGACTCTGTACTCAGCCTATTGTGGTGTGATTGCTCTCCCACAAGCTGCCTGCAGAGCTTCAGCCAAAGTCGGTTCTGCGTGCGTATCCTAGAAGAAGTGTGACTGTGCAGACCAATAGGAAGCTTTTGGCCACCGCAATTATATTTCCCTGTCTATAAACTGGCGCGGATGGGGCCAGAGCCTCATCTGCCCTACCATGATCAACACCTCAATTATTTAACAGTTATTTATAAATGGGTCCACATTTACTGGCAAGCTATTAAAGCGCTATGGAATTTGCTGGCGTTATATAAATAGATGATGATGATGATGATGATGATGATGATGATGAAGCTAGTAAGAGTGGCAGAGGAGCATTTTCCCCATAACCGGACTCTCCGTGTCAGTTAGGGCTGTCACTGATCAATAGCACAGAGGTCTTCACACCTAGCCACAGCCGAGCTCCCTGTCCAGCACATCGAGAGATAGGGCAGGACCACAGGATGTATAGATGATTTAGGTCTGCATTATGTCTCCATTGTAAGAACAACAGACATTTGGAGTACCTGCATTGTAAAACAGCCTATAGCCACCAGAGTACTGTTGTCTGTGCTATAAAGTCACCAGAGAACTGGTGTCTAATATGTAAAGTCACCAGTGGCTTGGGGGTCATGCATTGTAAAACCAGCAGAGAACTGGGGCCAGCATTGTAAAGCCACCAGACATGTGGGGACGGTCTTCACTGTGTACCCACCAGTCAACTGGTGCTTACATTGTAAAGTCATCAAAGATTTGAGGGGCCAGCATTGTAAAGCCACCAGAGATTTGGAGATCTCCAGTGCACTGGTTGAAGCACAGGCTGCTACACTACACTGGTTTGGTTCCAGAGGCTGGTAGTGTACACTGATTTGGTGGCACAGGCTTTTGGGGTGCACTGTTTTGGAGTAACATGTTTCAACTATGTACTGATTGGGTGTTCACATTCTGCTACACAGCAATTATTTTGGACCAAAAGTTGGTATAATGTACTGATTTGGACCACAAGCTGGCAGAGTGCACTCACTTGGATCAAAAATGGGTAGAGGGCACTGATTTGGATCACAAGCTGGTAGAGTGCTCTGATTTGGACCACAAGCTGGTAGAGTGCTCTGATTTGGACCACAAACTGGTAGAGTGCTCTGATTTGGACCACAAGCTGGTAGAGTGCATGCACTTGGATCAAAAATGGGTAGAGGGCACTGACTTGGACCACAAGCTGGGGTAGAGTGCAGTGATTTGGACCACAAGCTGGGGTAGAGTGCAGTGATTTGGACCACAAGCTGGTAGAGTGCAGTGATTTGGACCACAAGCTGGTAGAGTGCACTGATTTGGGCCACAAGCTGATAGAGTGCTCTGATTTGGATCACAAGCTGGTAGCGTGCACTGAATTTAGGCCCATGGGTTGGTGGAGTCCACTGAATTGAGAGCACAGGCTGGTATAATATGTAACATGCTACAACTTTAATATCCATTTTTACAGCTTGTAAATTGTTACAGTATTGCTGGCTAATGACTTTTGTTCTTGGTTCCTCACTTTCAGATTAATTTGTCCACACCGAATGTATATTTTTCCATCTCTTCAGTGGACACTGGTTACTTTAACTGGAATTATTGGTGGGTCCTTTATACTTAAGTGTGACACTGTCTACATTCTACCATAAATATAGGCAACATACAGCTTGCCAGCTGGAGTGGAATAACAAGCCTCAGCTTCTCCTGCCAGAGGGGTTAATGCTCAGAACTGTATACAAGGGTGGATGTCAGGAAAAGGTAGCCTTAGGGACCTGAACTACTGCTGCCATCATTCTGAAGAGCATTGAAGTGAGTCTGTATAAACAAGGGCACACAAACTATTTTATTTTCAGACAAAAATAGTTCTATGAAGAAACAAAATGAATGGAAGCACATTAACTCCTTCAGCAACATATAGACCATTTCAGTGGATTTGGTATTGACATTTTTATGTACTGTACTAATAGCTCACTCTCCTTTATCTTGCCATCTCCCACCCACCTCTTTCTAGATTATCAAGCAGCCAATGTCAAGGAATCTCTTAGATTACATAAATAAGGACATTAATTCACTATACTTTCCCTTCTCATGCCCTTCGCCATATCATACTGTAAGCATCTCCAGTGCTGCTTCACAATAGAGGTCATCCTCATTCTTCCACCATAATGTGCTTTACAGACTGCTATTGACAGTCATTTTTAGTCAGTTATTTTCTTATTTTTATTCCCATACTAGGCTAGAATATCTGCTATATAGGTCCCCTTGCTTCTCAGTACCTATTTTAACCTGCACCCTTCTGCCTCATCCACCCTCTAACTTGACTGTTCTTTCTGTCATTTATTTCATACATGTTTCACTCTGTCATACATACCCTTCCTTTCATCTCTCTCTGCAATTTTGTTCCAGCCCGATCCCCTCTCACCAATAACTAGAACATTCCTGTGCTCATCTATCTTTGTATCTGTCTCCTCCTCCTGTCTTTCTATATCATTCATCTTCCTTTATTTCATTCATCTCCACTCTGAGTAGCTATGACTGCCATTTGCATCCTCTATCAGCAATTCATTCTACCTTGTGCTCCTCTATTCAAAATCTCTCTTCATCCTGAGCCCTCTATCTGCCATTCATCTCCCAGTGCTCTTCTATCTGCTTTCTGTTTTCACCCAGACCCCTGTCTGTTTCATTCATCTTCTCTCTGTGCACCTCTACTTGCCGTGAACCACTTTACTCCGTCTCCATAATCACCTCTGTATTCACCTTTTTGCACCCTTCTATCTGCCATCCTGCCTGCTTTCCTCTAATTGGGTCCATTAAAAGTATAGGATGAGACTGCCAGCTCTGAACTGTTGCAAAATTTGAACACTGTTGCCTAATGGAAATGGCCAGCACCAGACGCCAGAAGTCCTCTAAGCCCCTCTATTGTCACTTCTACAGTGCTCTACAAGTCTAGGCACAGAAGCAAGTTTAATCTGTATTTTGCAAGAAACGCCCTCACTCTGCTTTTGGAATTCCTGCTCCTCCTCAAACCGTGCCTTTTTGCAGTGGCAGAAATCTAGGCACACATGAACAGATCAAGATACTCGACTGGACTAAAGTGCTTTGAGCCTCGTAAATTACCTTCCCTGACTCCAGATAAGGTCACACAAAAAAAAAAAAGTCCTAAAAACAAGGCCAGTGGTCAGGACAAAATACTCTTGGACACATTTCCCATTTCTGTCCCGTGCCTCTGTGTTCTTTGCCATATGTCCTCATTGTACACTTTGCAGTAACTTAACATGTTTTCTTGTGCCCCTTTTTTTTACTGTCTGTCTGCAGTCACTGAGTTCTTCATCTCCAAGCACTTTATACTTAGCCTCTTTCTTACTGTGTTCTCTCTTTGGTCTATCCTTAGCCTCTTTCTAACTGTGTTCTCTCTTTGGTCTATCCTTAGCCTCTTTCTCAATGCCATATCCATCCACTCTGCCCAATGCTTCTATTTCAGTGCTGCAATTCAATCTCAGTACACACTGTCTTTAGCCTCTATCTCAATGGTTCCTCCTTCTACTATGTTGTATATCTCTTTGCCATATCTATGTACTCTTCTGACTGCCATTTCTTTCCACTATGTTCTTTTCCTGTTTCTCACTCCCATCTTTATCTTCTCTATATTCTGCCACTCATTGCCATCTCCATTTACTCATTCATCTTCCTCTCTCTCACCTCTTGTCCTTTTCATTTTCCTCACAACCACCTCCTTCCACTTTGTCCTTTTCTCTTTCTCAATCCCATCACTGTCAGCTCTGTCCTTTCTTCTTTCTTACTGCCTCCTTCAACCACTTTTTACTTTTCCTCTTTTCACTCCCATCTCCTTCCACTCTGTCCTTTTCTACTGTATCACTGCCACCTCCTTCCACTCAGTCCCTCACTTCTTTCTCGCTGTCACTACCTTCCATTCTGTAATTTTAAACTGCATCACTCCCATCTCCATCTACTCTGTCCTTTTCCTCTTTCTCAGTCCTATCTCTGCCTTTTTCCTCCCTGTCTCCTCCATCCACTCTGTCCTTTTTCTTCTATCTCACTCCCATCTCCATCAACTCTGTCCTTTTCCTCTGTCTCACTACCGCATCCTTCCATTGTGTCCATTTCCTCTCTCAGTCCCATCTCAGTACACTCTCTCCTTTTCTGCTTTCTCATTCCCACCTCCTTCCATTCTGTTCTATTCTTTTTTATCATTCCTATCTTCACCCATTCTGCCTTTTTACTTTTTATTACTCCCACCTTCTTCTTTCTGTACTTTTCCTCTTTCTAACTACAACCTCCTTCCAGTCTGTCCTTCTCTTTCTCATTCCTCTCTCCATTCCTTCTGCACTACCACCACCTTCCACTATGTCCTCTTGCACTTTATCACTCATATCTCCATCCACTCTGCCCTTTCCTCTTTCTTTCTACCACGTCCTTCCAGTCTGTGCTTTCCTCTTTATCATTCCCATCTCCATCCACCCTGCCCTTTACCTCGTTCTCACTACCATCCCCATCCACTCTGCCCCTTACCTCGTTCTCACTACCATCTCCATCCACTCTGCCCTTTACCCCGTTCTCACTACCATCTCCATCCACTCTGCCCTTTACCTCGTTCTCACTACCATCTCCATCCACTCTGCCCTTTACCCCGTTCTCACTACCATCTCCATCCACTCTGCCCTTTACCTCGTTCTCACTACCATCTCCATCCACTATGCCAGTGGTCAGGGAACAGGGGTAAATTACCCCAAATGGGGTAAAAATGAAATTCCTGGGGGTAATGCTGCCGATTCACATGCTGTCAGTTGGATTGTAGACCCCTTTACATGTGAAATTGCTGTTGTACCAGAAGAGCCTGAAGGGTTGGCAGAGGCACTTCTTGAGATTAGATGCAATAATGAAGCACGTATTGCATTTGAAAACAAAGCAGATCTGTCATATTTTTGGATGTCAACAGCTGCAAAGGCATCAAAATTGCACATGAGGAGGCAGTCAAAAAGTTGCTGCCTTTTGCAACAATCTACCTTTGCAAACAAGGATTTTCCACTCTAACGAACATAAAAACAAAGCAGAGAAATTGATTGGACGCTGAAAACTGTATTCAAATTGCTCTGACATCAAAATGCCCCAATATTGATGCTCTCGTATCAAAAATGAAGGGACATCATTTCTCCAAAACCTGAAATTTTGAAGTTGAAGCTTTCAAAGAAATTTTGAATAGATTCAATAAAATTTTGAATTCCAATAATTAATAATATATGATGTCCTTCCTTTCAAATGAAGGGGGTAACGTCGGCGTATCTAAATATGTTTGGGGGTAAAAGGTAAAAAAGTTCCCTGACCCCTGCACTATGCCCTTTACCTTGTTCTCACTGCCATCCCCATCCACTCTGCCCTTTACCTCGTTCTCACTACCATCTCCATCCACTCTGCCCTTTAGCTCGTTCTCACTACCATCTCATCCACTCTGCCCTTTACCCCGTTCTCACTACTATCTCCATCCACTCTGCCCTTTCCTCTTTCTTTCTACCACGTCCTTCCAGTCTGTGCTTTCCTCTTTATCATTCCCATCTCCATCCATCCTGCCCTTTACCTTGTTCTCACTACCATCTCCATCCACTCTGCCCTTTACCTCGTTCTCACTACCATCTCCATCCACTCTGCCCTTTACCTCGTTCTCACTATAATCTCCATCCACTCTGTCCTTTACCCCGTTCTCACTACCATCTCCATCCACTCTGCCCTTTCCTCTTTCTTGCTACCATCTCTGTCCACTCTGCCCTTTACCTCGTTCTCACTACCATCTCCATCCACTCTGCCCTTTCCTCTTTCTTTCTACCACGTCCTTCCAGACTGTGCTTTCCTCTTTATCATTCCCATCTCCATCCACTCTGCCATTTACCTCGTTCTCACGACCATCTCCATCCACTCTGCCCTTTACCTCGTTCTCACGACCATCTCCATCCACTCTGCCCTTTACCTTATTCTCACTACCATCTCCATCCACTCTGCCCTTTACCTCGTTCTCACTACCATCTTCATCCACTCTGCCCTTTACCTCGTTCTCACTACCATCTCAATCAACTCTGCCCTTTACCTCGTTCTCACTACCATCTTCATCCACTCTGCCCTTTCCTCTTTCTTTCTACCACGTCCTTCCAGTCTGTGCTTTCCTATTTATCATTCCCATCTCCATCCACCCTGCCCTTTACCTCATTCTCACTACCATCTCCATCCACTCTGCCCTTTACCTCATTCTCACTATCATCTCCATCCACACTGCCCTTTACCCCGTTCTCACTACCATCTCCATCCACTCTGCCCTTTCCTCTTTCTTTCTACCACATCTTTCCAGTCTGTGCTTTCCTCTTTATCATTCCCATCTCCATCCACTCTGCCCTTTACCTCGTTCTCACTACAATCTCTATCCACTCTGCTCTTTACCTCGTTCTCACTACCATCTCCATCCACCCTGCCCTTTTCCACTTTTTCTCACTACCATCTCTATCCACTCTGCCCTTTACCTCGTTCTCACTACCATCCCCATCCACTCTGCCCTTTACCTCGTTCTCACTACCATCTCCATCCACTCTGCCCTTTACCTCGTTCTCACTACCATTTCCACCCACTCTGCCCTTTACCCCATTCTCACTACCATCTCCATCCACTCTGCCCTTTACCTTGTTCTCACTACCATCCCCATCCACTCTGCCCTTTACCTTGTTCTCACTATCATCTCCATCCACTCTGCCCTTTACCTTGTTCTCACTATCATCTCCATCCACTCTGCCCTTTACCTCGTTCCCACTACCATCTCCATCCACTCTGTCCTTTACCTCGTTCTCACTACCATCTCCATCCACTCTGCCCTTTCCTCTTTCTTTCTACCACGTCCTTCCAGTCTGTGCTTTCCTCTTTATCATTCCCATCTCCATCCACTCTGCCCTTTATCTCGTTCTCACTACCATCTCTATCCACTCTGCCCTTTATCTCGTTCTCACTACCATCTCTATCCACTCTGCCCTTCACCTCGTTCTCACTACCATCTCCATACACTCTGCCCTTAACCTCATTCTCACTACCATCTCCATCCACTCTGCCCTTTACCCTGTTCTCACTAACATCTCTATCCACTCTGTCCTTTCCTCTTTCTTTCTACCACGTCCTTCCAGTCTGTGCTTTCCTATTTATCATTCCCATCTCCATCCACCCTGCCCTTTACCTCATTCTCACTACCATCTCCATCCACTCTGCCCTTTACCTCATTCTCACTATCATCTCCATCCACACTGCCCTTTACCCCGTTCTCACTACCATCTCCATCCACTCTGCCCTTTCCTCTTTCTTTCTACCACATCTTTCCAGTCTGTGCTTTCCTCTTTATCATTCCCATCTCCATCCACTCTGCCCTTTACCTCGTTCTCACTACAATCTCTATCCACTCTGCTCTTTACCTCGTTCTCACTACCATCTCCATCCACCCTGCCCTTTTCCACTTTTTCTCACTACCATCTCTATCCACTCTGCCCTTTACCTCGTTCTCACTACCATCCCCATCCACTCTGCCCTTTACCTCGTTCTCACTACCATCTCCATCCACTCTGCCCTTTACCTCGTTCTCACTACCATTTCCACCCACTCTGCCCTTTACCCCATTCTCACTACCATCTCCATCCACTCTGCCCTTTACCTTGTTCTCACTACCATCCCCATCCACTCTGCCCTTTACCTTGTTCTCACTATCATCTCCATCCACTCTGCCCTTTACCTTGTTCTCACTATCATCTCCATCCACTCTGCCCTTTACCTCGTTCCCACTACCATCTCCATCCACTCTGTCCTTTACCTCGTTCTCACTACCATCTCCATCCACTCTGCCCTTTCCTCTTTCTTTCTACCACGTCCTTCCAGTCTGTGCTTTCCTCTTTATCATTCCCATCTCCATCCACTCTGCCCTTTATCTCGTTCTCACTACCATCTCTATCCACTCTGCCCTTTATCTCGTTCTCACTACCATCTCTATCCACTCTGCCCTTCACCTCGTTCTCACTACCATCTCCATACACTCTGCCCTTAACCTCATTCTCACTACCATCTCCATCCACTCTGCCCTTTACCCTGTTCTCACTAACATCTCTATCCACTCTGTCCTTTCCTCTTTCTTTCTACCACGTCCTTCCAGTCTGTGCTTTCCTCTTTATCATTCCCATCTCCATCCACTCTGCCCTTTACCTCGTTCTCACTACCATCTCCATCCACTCTGCCCTTTACCTCGTTCTCACTACCATCTCTATCCACTCTGCCCTTTATCTCGTTCTCACTACCATCTCTATCCACTCTGCCCTTCACCTCGTTCTCACTACCATCTCCATCCACTCTGCCCTTTACCCCGTTCTCACTAACATCTCTATCCACTCTGTCCTTTACCTCGTTCTCACTACCATCTCTATCCACTCTGTCCTTTACCTCGTTCTCACTACCATCTCTATCCACTCTGCCCTTTATCTCGTTCTCACTACCATCTCCATCCACTCTGCCCTTTACCTCGTTCTCACTACCATCTTCATCCACTCTGCCCTTTCCTCTTTCTTTCTACCACGTCCTTCCAGTCTGTGCTTTCCTATTTATCATTCCCATCTCCATCCACCCTGCCCTTTACCTCACTCTCACTACCATCTCTATCCACTCTGCCCTTCACCTCATTCTCACTACCATCTCCATACACTCTGCCCTTAACCTCATTCTCACTACCATCTCCATCCACTCAGCCCTTTACCCCGTTCTCACTACCATCTCCATCCACCCTGCCCTTTACCTCACTCTCACTACCATCTCTATCCACTCTGCCCTTCACCTCATTCTCACTACCATCTCCATACACTCTGCCCTTAACCTCATTCTCACTACCATCTCCATCCACTCAGCCCTTTACCCCGTTCTCACTACCATCTCTATCCACTCTGCCCTTCACCTCGTTCTCACTATCATCTCCATCCACTCTGCCCTTTACCTCGTTCTCACTACCATCTCTATCCACTCTGCCCTTTATCTCGTTCTCACTACCATCTCTATCCACTCTGTCCTTTACCTCGTTCTCACTACCATCTCTATCCACTCTGCCCTTTACCTCGTTCTCACTACCATCTCTATCCACTCTGTCCTTTACCTCGTTCTCACTACCATCTCTATCCACTCTGCCCTTTATCTCGTTCTCACTACCATCTCCATCCACTCTGCCCTTTACCTCGTTCTCACTACCATCTTCATCCACTCTGCCCTTTCCTCTTTCTTTCTACCACGTCCTTCCAGTCTGTGCTTTCCTATTTATCATTCCCATCTCCATCCACCCTGCCCTTTACCTCACTCTCACTACCATCTCTATCCACTCTGCCCTTCACCTCGTTCTCACTACCATCTCCATACACTCTGCCCTTAACCTCATTCTCACTACCATCTCCATCCACTCAGCCCTTTACCCCGTTCTCACTACCATCTCTATCCACTCTGCCCTTCACCTCGTTCTCACTATCATCTCCATCCACTCTGCCCTTTACCTCGTTCTCACTATCATCTCTATCCACTCTGCCCTTTATCTCGTTCTCACTACCATCTCTATCCACTCTGTCCTTTACCTTGTTCTCACTACCATCTCTATCCACTCTGCCCTTCACCTCGTTCTCACTACCATCTCCATCCACTCTGCCCTTTACCCCGTTCTCACTAACATCTCTATCCACTCTGTCCTTTACCTCGTTCTCACTACCATCTCTATCCACTCTGTCCTTTACCTCGTTCTCACTACCATCTCTATCCACTCTGCCCTTTACCTCGTTCTCACTACCATCTCTATCCACTCTGTCCTTTTCCTTTTTATTTCTCCCACATCTGTCTACTCTGTACCTTTTCTCTTTGTCACTGCCACTACCATCCTGTTTTCCACCCTCATCTCCTTCCACTTTGTCCTTTTCCTCTTTCTTAAAGCCACCTTCACTCAACTTTATCATTTTCCTTCTTTTCAAAGCCGCCTGTCTCACTCGCTCTCTTTGCTCAGTCTTACAGCCATCTCTGTGCTCTCTATCCTTTCTCTCTACCATCTCTTTCCACTTGGTTATTAGTCTCTTTCTCCTTGACACCTGCCTTTATTGTTTCATAATGACTGATTTCTGTATCGTCGTCCCCTATTCTGCCTGTGCCTCCTTGTCTTTCACTGTTTTCCTGTCACCTCCCCTATTCAGCCCTGTGCCTCTCTCACAGCCAGACTTGTTCTTTCATTTCTAGGATCTGGGTTAGGTGCCTTGGGATCTCCCTCTCTCGGATGCTCTCTCCTACATTCTTTTTTTACTTGGTTTTTACAGATTAATGTAGAGTATATTCCGTCGAACATCATCAGCTCTGTGGCTGAACTGCTTAATACTCCTCTGGGAGCAGATGGGATAACACTCAGGGCACAGAATGGACTCTTGTTGTGCATAGATTAGTGACAACCCCACTCCAGAACTAAACCAGTCATTATTTATAGATTACAATAATTGGAGCATCCTGTAGTCTAGGCATCATGAAAATAATGGATGAACATCATTTTCTAGCCATGTGTCAACACAGCTGCCCATGGCTACACTATTTCCAGCAGCCTGAATCTGCTTGCGAACGCCTTTTTTCCCACCACATTTTACTTCCATTTCTGAGCTTACAATGAAATCTAAGCCAAGTAAGCAGGTTTTCAATTTAGAATAATAACAATGAAAAGAACTTAGCATAGTCTGCTCTAGACTTTTGTTTTAAATAATAATTGGTCATTGGATAAAACCTGACTATGCTGATTACTGAACACATTTTTTTCTTGTAGTAATATAATAAAATATATAATAGCAATATATCAATCTATCTAGGCCAAAACTGTCATTGTAATAAGAATGAGACACCCAATTTTGTTTATTAGTCTGTACACCAGTCTGCTATCAAATTATCTTTGAACCTATACATTTATCTAGCTTTGAATTTATTTGCTATCCTATGTACAGTAACTCTGTAAATCCATGCCGTCTGTATTAGAATATTAATAATACAGTAACATATAATAAACAGAAATGTCTGAAATCCACAAAAAAGAAACAATGATAAAAATAAAGTAAAGTATATAAAGTAAGTCAGTTTTTCCAAAGATACAATGCTGGAAATCTGTGGACTGGAGCTTAAGGGAACAGAATTAATGAATCCTAATACATGCCAATTAACAAACCACTGCCTCACCTTTCCACAGTTGCATTACCCCATGTGGATAGTGGTACGTAATCGGCCACTCATGTTGTAGTGTCTGAGTGAGTGTTCGTGTCCCTTTAACCAATGTTTATTTTTAGTTAGTGGGTGTGTTCTCTGCACGAAGGAATTCTCTGTGCAAACAGCGTGTGTAAGCAGCAGACCCATGAACTGCAGGGAGCAGTATTAATCCTTCACATGTATTCACAGCGGGTACATAAGCCATGGTGCAGTACAAAAGCAAGCCAAAAAACACATATCTGCAGGTGGCATGGGGCCATGATTTGTCTCTTTAGACAACAATGGCAGATAATTTAACAAGATCAGTGAATGTGAGGCTGAGCTTACTGCAAGAACATCATGTACTTCATTTATTTTCAGTGGTGTTTTGCTGAATACCTGGAGGGATTTGGGTCACATATAAGGTGCAAAAAAGTTGAGTTACAGGGAGTATAAAAATTAGCAAGTGGGGAGATTCGACTCAGTTTTACATGGATATCATTTATGTGGGGGAGTGGGAAATAAAGGGATAGGGACATGGAACAGGAGGCCCTCTAAGCTGCTTATAATATGGTATACCTCGGGACACAAGTAAGCCCACTGATTATCCGCCCAAATCACACCCGCAGTATTGGGAGGCCTTACTGTATTCAGGGTCCACAGATTGGAACAGTACCAGCCAAGTTGGAGGAGTTGGAAAGAATAGGAAAGTAGTAAGAATAGTAAGTTATAAGGAGCAGTAATATCGTACCTCCTAATATTGTTCCTCTGCAAATTGAACACAAAAGGGGTGTGTGGCTGCATTTCAGGGGATGTGCTTAGAGCTTCTGAAGTGCTAGATTCCCCCAAAATCCTTTCCCTTCCTCCAAAAGCACCCCTGCATTACTGTGCGCACCTGTGGCAGCAGCACAGGACTGACCTCTCAGCAGTCCCAGCCAGAGGCGAAACTAGAGAGCTGTGGGCCCTGGTGCAGGGAGGGAAGGCCAGTGGGCCCCATTATCTCTATGGGCAGGGGCGGCCTGGCCCCGGGGGGCAGGGGGGCATTGCCCTCCCGGGCCGCTCAGAATTACAGCTGTTAGGCCGCCCCCCGGAAGCAATATCGCCGGTAAAAACCGGCGACAAATGTGATGCGGCCGCCTGTGCGGCATGCGCCCCCCGGGCTGACATCTGCCAGCCCGCGCCTGTCTATGGACCCCGGTGTACTGCACCTGCCACACCAATGTCCGTTCCGCCACTGGTCCCAGCAGTCAGGAGACAAGTCTTGACAGTGGAGACGGAGTGAAATATACCTCCCAACTGAGCTGATGTAGGCATGGCAATCCCGAATCGAGGGAACTGTCCCACCGTCCTGTGGATTCAGACTTTTGTCTGAATCCACAGTTGGCTGATGTGTCCTGCAGGCGGGTGGTCCTTCAATTCTACACATAACATTGGCATTGAAAGGGTGTTTTTAGGGGGAAAAGAGAGCTGTGGGTGGTCCTGTGCTTTGTAATGATTTGTGGGATGATTCTTCCGATTGTATAAAACAAATACTTGAGTGGTATGGGGATGGTCCCCGCAAATCAGGAAAGTCGCGCATACATCGGGGCAGTTGGGAGGTATGGCAAAATGGAGGAGCAGATGTAGTGGTAATGAATGTTGATATAGTGCAGTGTTTCTCAAACCCAGTCCTCAGTCCCCTAACAGTGCATGTTTTCCAGGTGACCTATGGATCTGTGTCAGTCAGTAATGAATACACCTGTGCTAAAGCAGGGAGATAAGGAAAACATGCACTGTTATAAAAAAGAGTAATCTGGAGCCAGAGTAATATGGGGCCAGATAATGAGTAATAACAAGCCCTTGTATTGAGGTAGAAGAGGAGTTAAAGTTATGAGTTTTAAGAATTAACTAAATCCGTGATATGTACAGAAGCAGTTAGTCTAGGCATGGGAGTTTTACAAACTGATGCCAGGGAAACAGTGTTTCCCCATACACTGTGAGGTGTCAACATGTAAGCTGACATGGAGAAATAATGGCCGTTATACGGAGCAGCAATATAGAGGAACAAAGAGGGCTATAGTTGGCTGTGATAGTGCGTAATAAGAGGAGATATAGTGACCATTAATTTGGGGTACCAGGGTGAATAATAAGGATCAGAGTTACATAAATCAGTTAAACAGAGCACAGCTGTTCCATAGTTGGCACCAGATAGAACTCTCCATGTTTCTTTTGTGATCCTCAAGGTTCAACTTTATAAGAACGTAATTTTTAAAGGAATCAAAACCATGAGTAGGTAAGTCAATTATATCTGAAACAGTTTTGAAAGCACCAATATAGAAGACAATTGGTCATTATATGAGGCAACAAAAGACACGATGTATACCAATTACTGTATATAGAAAATACAGTATATAGCTAATATATAGATGTGCTGTTTCAAAACAATTATATGGAGCTGTTATATGATTTTATAGGATCAGTCCTAGTAAGAACAGATAGTGAAGTACAATAGACGTATTAGGGCAGAGATAATAGATATAGGAGAGAAACTAAAAGGGTGAGAGAGCAAAACAAGAAATGTTATAAAAACAGTTACATTGATGGGAAATATATGGAATTGTGAGATATATATATATATATATATATATATATATATATATATATATATATATATATATCCTTGGCAACTGAGAAGAGCAACATTAATTATTACAAGTTTATATCTAGATTTATCCAGTAGAAAGACCAGACTTGATACTGCTATTTTGTAACTCGCCAAGTGCCAGACCAGTGTGATTCCTGTATCATCCATACTGAGCTACAGGTCACGCTGGGAGTGTTGGGGTTAACAATAACAGAAATGTAAAATGACATTTGGGAACGCTGTCACCGTGAGTGCACTTTAATCACTGGAAAGTGTAGCAGTAATTAAGTATTTAATTTCAGCTTCCAGGCGATTTTATAGGAGTATTTACGGCCTTAACTATTGATCACCCTTCAAGATGCCTCAGGGGTTTGGTCACATTGATAAGCAGTTCTGTATGACACCGTGAGCTCGCACAAGTTCTGCTTATATTAGGCTATGCCAGCTATGACAACCTATAGCAGCTCCTATAGGTCCACTAAACTCCATCTATGACCAAACCATGTATCTTATGTTCCAAATTCCACCTGTCCTTTTTCCAGTCATTTACGCACAGTAAGTCTTTATGTTTATACCTCGTATAACATATAACATATGTCTTGGTGTATTTGACTACAGACAAGTGTATAATTCTGAATTTTACTTTTGTGGTGTTAGAAAAATGAATGCTTTATAGTATTTTATGGCCAGTGGTCTGTTAAGGTATCTGTCTTTGTATCTAGTTGTAATGTTTATATAGCTAAAGTATATCTGCTGATAGTAATGTTCCGAATTGCTAAGTTAAATGTATATGAATGTATTAAGTATTCTCTTTATGTTTCAAGAACTACAACTGTAGCATCATATAACAATTCGCTATAACTTTTCCTATGATTTCATATAACTTCTCTTGATTGTGGTGTCTGAAATGGACCCTTTGACTGTTCTGTTTAAATAGCTGCTCTCCAAGACTTCTATTGCTTCCATTTCATTCAATATCATATACAATGGAAGCATATAACATCCATTGTTCTAGATCGGTTCCATCTATACCCTCCTTTCACTTCAAATAACATCTGTTGTTCCATACAGTTCTTCCCTCCGCTCCATGTATTACATGTAACACCACACTCTAAAATACTTATTATTTCATAGAGCTGCTCCCTACAAATTCTCCATTTCTCCAAAACAATCTTTCCATATTCAGAAACATGTCTAACAGTTTAATATAAAAGGTGTCTCACTCTTCTATAGATTCCTATAAATACTCCACATTCTGGAACAACTTCCCGTTGTACTTTCCCAGACTAATAAAGCAATATCAGCCATTCCCTATATTCATCTTTAAAATATCTTCTTTATGTCTCTACAGAAAAATAAACTACTCATAAACAGAGATGATATGTGGTGCAAACTCTCCCATTACCTCACCATCCTTAGATACATCCACAGCTGCACTTGTTCACTTGATATGATATATTATTCTTAACACAACAAAGGGTAAAGAGGTGGGAAAAATCAGTCCCAACAAGTGAAAAGGCAAAGAGCCCTTACAGAAAGAGAAAAGACTCAAGTAATTCCACAGCACAAACAAGGTTTGAAACATCAACGAATGCAGGTGTAGAGAAAGAAAAGCAGGTATGTCGGTCATGGCGGAGTACAGAGGAAGACGAGGAGGGGAGAGCATGGAGCAAGTGAATTGTGGAGGGGGATGTGTAATGGAAGCTGAGGATAATCACGTAAAAGGTGTCCAGTGTAATGGAGCTAGGTAAAAAGCTGCACAATAGTTAAGACAGGTACTGGAAAAGAGACAAGGAGGGTAAACAGGGAGTTCATGCAGAAAATGGATTTAGAAAAGAATATCGGAAATGGATAGAGGGAATAAATTGTTAAAAGGGGGGAGGGAGGGGGAAGGAGACAGGATGTCAAGAATGAAAAGGAAAGGTGAAGAGGAGGAATAAATATGAAGGAAGTGATAAGAGATAATGATCTGTGGGAGACCCAAACAGGGAAAACGTGCAAGGAGAAGGATATGCATGAAATGCAAAAGGCTGACAGAAAGTGAAACGTGCACAGTGTAATGAGAGACAACCAATGGGCAACTTTGAAAAATAACATCGGGATCAGGTTTGTATGACGGTTACCCCTCAGGTCTCATGTGGTAGAGAATGTAGGGGCAGAGGTCAGCCATCATTCCTCTTGCCACAATTGTAAATCTCAGCCTGGGAATACCAGCTACGGGCACCTTGTAGAAGCAGCAGGTGCCGCTATCAATATTCTCCTGAAGTCAATCAGCTAGATTATAATGGTACCGATGAATATGCACAGTGAGCACATCTGTAAACTTGTGTGTCTGTGTGCGCACCCATAGGCAGCTAGGAAGCTTTATCACTAAACCTGTTATTCAGATCTGACATACAACAAGCTAACGTATAAAACAATTTGGGATGAGGATTTTCCAGCCCTTGTCAGTGACAACTCCTAAGCACACTAAACCTAAACAAACATGACAGTAAACCAGATGCTTGTGCAGGGATTTAACTATTGTCAAACCCAGTCATACAACACAGACCCTAAGCATTAGAGCAGGGGACATGCAGGGTAAAGGGACTTTCCAAACAAGGGAAGCTTTAAGCAGTTTACAGTGACACCAGACCAAAGCACACAGGTATCAGCCATCCACCTGTGAGAGCGGGCAGAGGGCGGGCAGCAAGCATGGGCAGAGCAGCAAGATGTAAGGTGTGCCCCCTTCACATATCATTGCCAAAGCTCCTGCATCTTAGCAGCAGCACAACACAAGGACAAAGCTCTGCGCCCATAGGGAGATGCACAGGGAATAACTAGCACTCTTACCTGTATTGGCGGAAACCTCTCGGTTAATGTGCATCTTCCTGCCTGCCTCTTCTCCTCCGCGGATCCCTTTTCTCTCTTCCCCTTGTACGTCCCAGGAAAACACAAAGACAGCCTGCGAGGTGGGATAAAGAGGAGGGAGATGGGGCTGAGCTCCCACTTCTAGGTCTCCTGTATCCTTGACCCCAGTGACAAGACCTCTGTGAGAAGAGGCTCAGGTGGCTGCAGGTGGCCTTGGGAGCTCCTGTATGCAGGTCAGAGTGTCAATGAATGAGGATCTTTCTGAAGAAACCAACCTCTCTCGCTCTCTCTTGCTTTTTGTGTCTCTCCCTTCCCTGTGACTTGCTTTCTCTCTCACATCCACATCCACATGCTGCTGGCTGCTGGCAGGAACAGAAACTGCACACACCAAGTACACATCCCACTGTAATCTCTGTTATTGGCACCTGGAGCACAGGCGATGCACAAGGATCTAAATTAAATTACATATGTGTGTCTGCTCATATTGTAAACAGAACAGGACCTTGTGCACATACTGCTCTCTGCTAAGGAAAACCTGTCAATTTGCTGCATAGAAATTCACTCCAAATTGTTTTGGCAGCATAGGAGTTAGAGGCATATTATGTAATCAAGGTATATCCTCTCTATAACATTAAATATAGTATCTCCCATTATTACAGCTCTGGAATGCTTTATATTTAGCTGTTAATTAACATGTAGGGCTTGATCGAGCATCGCACATACGTGTGTCTTGCACAATTGACACGCTGTGTATGCGCACAACTTCATTTTTTAATTAGCCTTTGTGACCCATTGCACTTGGAAAGGTGGATCAGGGGCATTAACGTGCAAATGCAGTAGAGTAGGGTGCGCAAGCGCAAGTTAAACACGCTCCCCTTGAGATGCATCTTATTTTGAGCGACACAGATCTTTTAATGTTAGCTAAGAGACAGAAATCTTATAAATACAGACATGGAAATACAAGTGTGTGGAGCATCTTTATGTTCAACTCTGAATCAGGTCCTTAGACTGTAAGCTCTTCAGAATAGGGGATTCATTACTAATGTATCTTATTTTCTGCAGTTACTGTCATTTAATATTTAAAATTTTATTAATAAATAAAATATTTTTCATATTGTGGACCCGATTCACTGTAAGGAAAAATGGCGATTGAAAAAGTTGCACGTCAGTGAATGTTTATATACGCCGTATTCAGAACTGAAGTTGCATCCAGGTTTGAATGAGCAGCAGATGCGGTGGCACGACGTCAGATACACCCCTCCGAAACTGACATGCAACTTGCGAACACGTACAAAAACCTTTTTATTTTATATGTTATGAACGCAGTTGCTGTGATGCATTATCATTATTTAAACTTGCATAACTTAGCTAATAAGCGGGAAAAACTTCCCGGCATGCATAATTTTTTTTATTTATCTTGGCTATCTTGTCACGGTCAGCAAACCCAAAGCGGCTACTAAAGTCTCAGTAAACGTCTGTGAATCATTCACAAACCTCTAATTACAAGTGGCTCGCCAGTTCTGGTGTTTCTCATAATCATCATCATCTGCTACTTACACTAGCCCCTGAGTACCTGCAAATAAAACTGTTCTTTCAGCCGTATCTGTGACTACGCCCCAGTCTGAATCCCAAAGCAATTGCTCTAACACGCCCTTGCTGTACATTGCCTATATTAAAAGACCCATTCCCTCCCCCGTCACGCCTCTCCAGTTGTAAAAAGTTACATTTATGTACGTTCACTTTCCAAACATATGCAGTGCAAAAAACGCAAAGACATCAAAAGTCCAACCTCCAACTACTTTTAGCTCCACTGCTCTCTGTAAATGAAACTCTTTGCTTTTTCTCCTAAAATACTGATTGATTTAGCCTCATGTATGGCTGAAATGAATCATGTAAGTGAAGGGACAATGGAACGGTTATTACTTTTGTCGCTTTGTGTATAAAGCTTTTTATTATATCATTAAAGTATAGAAAAAGAACCGAAGATCGCCAGTTCTGAGCTGGTGTAAAATAAAAGTCCTTCTTAGTTAAAACAGTCGCGCACCCCTCTGCTCAGCAAGAAGCAGCTTTACACCCTGGTATCTCGCTACACTGTGCAAATTAAAAAAGTTTGGATGGGCGTGGCGGGCGGAGACAGGGTGGAAAGGGCACATTTGTATGGCCATTCCTGTAGGGTCGTTCCTTGTTGTGTTGAGGGAGATTTGGGGAGAGTAATCGCATATGAAATTATTCAGTAGAGAGAAGGGACATTGAGACTGTATGTGTGACACATGCAACACTTTTGTGTGTTTGTAGCTTTTGCTTACATTAAGCACAGCGGGCCTGATTCATTAGTGTTCTTATCTGTCATTTTTTGCTTATCTTAAGCAAATCCACTGTGTGCATGCTCAGAAAAGGGAGATAACAAGCAAAATCCACTGTGTAAGTGAAGAATTCTTAAGTTAAGATGAAAATCCATCTTAACTTCACTCTTATCTCCCTGTTTCTTCTTAAAAATAAGCATCTTAACTTTTGCACATGATAAGATCATTAATGAATCAGGCCCAGCATGCCTAGAAAAGTTCTTCTCCAATTAAATGTTTATGATAAGAATCATTCTTGGTTTGCTCACCTCAGCAGGGGTGCTGGGGCGTGAGGAGATCAGCATCAACTATGAATAATTGGAAAGTATAATTAATGTAAACAATAAATTATCAGTATTTTAGCAGAAATAGCACATACATAGAATCATATATTTTTATTTTAGTTTGCATTTGTTTTGTATTTTTGTTTTTCTTAAATTATCTTTCTGGGGTTTTTTGGGGAGGGGGCTGGTTAGATATTAGGGTTTGTTTTTCTTAATATTTTCTACGTAAGTATTAACAACAACCATATGTATTCTTTTAGTGTATAAGTCCACAACACAACTGCAGAAAGACTATCACATGGCTCTATCACCCGTTATGTAAAAACATTCTCCTTTATGTTTCCTTTTGGTCTTCCTGCCTCAAATTTCAAAGTGTGTTTCATTGTTCTTGAAACCCAAGAAAAAAAACACCAAAATCTGCTTCCTGAACGTAATACTTTCGATATATATTTGAATGTTTCTATCATTTCACTCTGTCCCTCCCCTCTAATCCTTAAATGTTCAGCTTGAAGTACTTCCTGATAAGCCCATGCCCTTCTGGGAATTTGTTGTATACTGTTAATGTCTGTTATCTGCAGATAGTTCCTCAGAGCTGAACACAGTACTCGTGGTGAGGTCTTACCAGTGACCTATAAAGTGTCACTATAACCTTGCTCTTCAGACTACAAATACCACTTCCTATACAAGGGCAAACGCAGGATTTCTAGAGAGGGGTTTCCACGCCATGCCGCCAATGGGCATGACCAGTGTGCATGGGGGCATGCCTATAATTTTATACAGTGCTGGGCTGCTCTCCAACTCTTCCTATCCCCATCATATCCACGGGGCCAGCTACCTAAAGCATACAGTGCACCAGGTTGGGAGAGGGGGGGGTCCTGGTACCAGGTAACCCCCCCTGGGTGCACCCCTGCTATACAACCAAATGTTCATCTGAAACTATAACTTCAAGGTCCCTTTCCGCTGTTTTTTTTTGTTGACATTACATCTCCATTCTTTCTGGCTTTTGGTGTCTCACATCCATACCTCCCAACTTTTATCTAGCCAAAATCAGGACAAAATAAGACTAGCCCCCATTGCCACAATTAATCAAAAACCTGTTCCTATCAGCCGATCATGTCTACTTTCCAATGAAGCCCCATCCACTTCCCTGTGACCCCCACCACTTTTTGGCGAGGTATGCCCACAAGTATTATTTTACATTTTGATGTATTAAATATAAGATTTCACAATTTAGTAAATTTTTTTACTTTCTCTAAATCAATCTGTATTTGTTTTAGCCTTCTGGCGTAGGAACCTTATAACAAGTCTTTGTATCAAAATAGAAGCTTTTATTTATAAATAAAAGAAAGAGTTGTATGATATTTGGATTTCCATGCGATATTTACACTTTTGCACATTGCGCCCCTTAAGATGTCCCCCACATCTGTCGCCCAAGAACAGATCTCAGGCACACACCTTGAAGAGGGCGGCACTAGCCAGCTAGACGCATAGGTACGGAAAGAACGTTTTGTGCGTCATAAGTGAGTTTCCCTTTATGTTTTTCCTTTAATAGATGCAAGTAGAAAAAAAAAAAAAATTGTGCTGAATAAACTATATCACATATGTTTGAGTAAACATTTATGTAATATGCAAGCAAAAATAAACCTAATGCACATTTGGTTTTCTAGGGGCTTATTTATTTAGCCATTAACTATGCAGAAATGACTTTTCCGCATGGTATAGGCATATTTAAGTATCACCTTTTTTTTTTTTTGTTTTATTTTATTTCTTTACATCTGTTTTTATCCATTTCACCTTTGCGCCAGGTTTTACAATTTTGTTAAGTTTTGAATTAAACCGCATTCCCCATAATTTTCAATGGGGACTGCGGTTTGGGCCAATTTAATAAATTTAATAAGCTTCAAAAAGGCTAGTTTTTTGGAGCTTGAAACCGATGGCTGACGCCATCTGAAGATGATGTGAGATGCTCTATCCTATGGGAGAACATCGCAGGAGAGAGATCTTCGGATCCCTCTCCGCAACCTTTCTGCTTTTCCCTCCTGTAATTATCGCGAATCGGCTTTGCACGTGCAGGGATGGAAACCCAGGGTGTAAAGGTAAGTTAGGTCATTGTTGGGATTGGCAGTCTTTGGCAGTCACAGGGTGAGCTTTTAATAAATGGCTGTGAAATATCACACTGTATCATTGCGATAAGGGAAGATATTTAGCGGGGGACACCTGCACCCATTAACTAACATTTTGAACAGGGCTCTCCTGTTACTGAACTCTTAGAAGTGGCTAGAGTCCAGTGGATCCCAATCTTTTTCAGTCCAAGGCACCCTTAGAGTTTCCATAATTTTTTCAAGGCACCCCTAAGCCAAAATTATTACCAAGTAGTCCCCCTTGCTTACTACCGGCCCTGTCCGAGGCACCCCTGTGAGATCGCCCAGGCACCCCAAGGAGCCTAGGCGCACAGTTTGGGAACCAATGCGCTAGACCACAGACTTTAATAAAGTCTGCAATTCCTCACACAATGTGCAGATAGGAGACATGTTATAATGATAACAAAAGCACAGGAGCTGAAGGTTTAGGTGAAACATGAGGAAGTTTGTTCTATTTTACAGAAAGGGAGGGACATTGGACAGGTTCCCAGTAGTGAACACAAGTGCTGTAAGGATTCCTGGATGCTTAAGATTTGCTTAAGGCGGGACATAAGACTAATCTGCAATTTTCATATTATACTGGCTGCTGTATGTGTCACAAGAAAGCGAACACGACGTGTGGATTTCCCATGTGGTGGTGTATCTAGGAACCAGCACGCAACATGTAGCTGCCTAATGGTACTGAGGGATTAACCCCATGTTGCAGCGTATATTTCCTGAAAAGAGGAGTGTATTCCAGGGTGAAAATCCCACCATCCAAGGAATAATAATGACAAATTCGGGAACAATGAACAAGACAGCGTTTTCCACCAATAGCAACCACACCACAAGGAAGGCCCAACAACTGAGTGTGCTCAATACTAGACATTGGCTGTAGAGACCACACATTGTAGTCCAACATCCTGTTAAGTGATTTTATACTGGAGGTCGAAGTGGACTGGTGCGCGGTGCTTTGCTGTACCGCCACTTTTCTTACTGCCTTCATATTAAAACTCTCAGGGGCATATTCAATTAGCTTTTGGATTCGCGGTAACGCGCCTGAACAGCCGCGAAACGTAATACACGGTACCGCAATAACGTGGATTTTCATTCGCAGCCCATAGGGTTGCGAACGAAAATCCGCGTTAATGCGGTACCGTAATACCCGCAAAAACGCGCACTTTTCGCGGCAACGCGCGTTACCGCGAATCCAAAAGCTAATTGAATATGCCCCTCAAAGTTTACACTTACATTTTCCAAACCGCCACTTTTAAATTTCCACTTTGGCCACTGTATGTATGTGTGTATGTATATATATATGGATCAGCCACAACATTAAAACCATTGACAAGTGAAGTGGATAACATTGATTATCTTGGTACAATGGTTTCTGTTAAGGGGTGGGATATTTTAGGCAGCAAGTGAACAGTCAGTTCTTGAAGTTGATGTGTTGGAAGAAAATTGGGCAAGTGTAAGGATCTGAGCGACTTTGACAATGACCAAATTGTGATGGTTAGATGACTGGGTCAGAGTATCTCCAAACGGCAGTACTTGTGGGATGTTCCTGGTATGCAGTGGTTAGTACCTACCAAAGGGGATGAAAGGAAGGGCAAACGGTGAACTTGCGACAGGGTCATGGGTGCCCACGGTTCATTGATGTGCGTGGGAAGCAGAAGCTAGCCTGTCTGATCCAATACCACTGAAGGGCTATTGTGGCACAAATTGCCAAAAAAGTTAAAGCTGATAGAAAGGTGTCAAAACACACAGTGTATCACAGCTTGCTGTGTATAGGACTGCGTAGCTGCAGAAAGGACAGAGTACCCATGCTGACCCCTGTCCACCACCAAAATCACCTACAGCTGGCACGTGAACACCAGAACTGGACCATGGAGCAATAGAAAAAGGTGACTATGTGGATGGCCGGGTACGTGTGCCTCATTTACCCGTGGAAGAGACAGCACCAGGATGCACTATGGGAAGAAGACAAGCTGGCGGAGGCAGTGTGATGCTCTAGGCAATGTTCTGCTGAGAAATCTTGAGTCTTGGCATTCATGTGGATGTTACTTTGACACGTACCACCTGCCTAAATATTGTTGCAGACCAAGTACACCCCTTCATGACAATGGATTTCCCTGATGGCAGTGGCCTCTTTCAGCAGAATAATGAGCCACACTGAAAAAATTATTCCTGAATGGTTTGAGGACCATGACAAAGGGTTCAAGCTGTTGACTTGGCCTCCAAATTCCCCAGATCTCAATTCAATAGAACATCTGTGGGACGTGCTGGAAACACAAGAGTGAGCCATGGAGGCCCCACCTCGCAACTTACAGGACTTAAAGGATCTGCTGCCTTGGTGCCAGATACCACAGGACACCTTTATAGATCTTGTGGAGTCCATGCCTCGACGGGTCAGAGCTGTACTTTGGCGGCACAAGGGGGACCTACTCAATATTAGGGAGGTGGCTGATCTGTGTATATACTGTATATATATATATATATAATGTGTGTGTGTGTGAATAATTATTGTATGAGATAGTACATTGCCACCTAGTGGCCACCTCACCAGAAAACTTGTCATGCTGTTCTCATAGAGTGGAAATATGTCCCAGGATACCCTGCTGCAAATTTGCCTAACTTCTAAATTCACAGTAAGCTGTCAAAGGCACTTACTTTACAGCTCTCTTAGCAACAGATCTATAAATCTTTCGTTATGAAGCCAAACGTAAGCTGTTCCTTACTGCACAGTTTTCTCACAGATTAATAAATCCAGAGCTTTAAGCATACTTGACACTCGAGCTACTGTTACGTGTAAGTCAGTGTCTACAATTAACAGGACAGTGCAGTTATAGATGGAACTTTGACTTAAGAAATTGAATACACCTTTATTTACACAGAGATCAGAGCCTTTCTGGGAGCAAACAAAGCTTTAACCCTTAAATAATTAACCCAATTTTTCTCAGACAGTGTGGCAGGAATTGGTGTAAGCGTTGTGTCTACAACTGCATGTATGTTTGCTTCCTGTGTTTAGCATTGTGTACACTGTAAGAACCAATGAATAATACAATTATGTAGTGTGTGTATTTCCCATCAGGCAGGACACAGTATGGTTTCCTACAACACACAGCATGTCAGCAGCTCATGTGAGCAAAAGAAGACTGATACCAGAGGTGATTTAACCTTTACATTCTCTAACTGTGCACATTCATAAACACTGTTGCTCATACAGAGGAACTTGTTAAAGATCCACATACACGGGAGGTAGAACCAATATTTAGGATTTGGAAGGCAACCTATCAATTTACTAGGAACTTTTTACAGCTTCACTGAGAGTATTCTTAAGGCACTGGTTTCTAGTGAATGGGTCGGCTGTATTCTCCACAATTGCTTCACCTAAACCCATACTTGCCAACTTTTCCTCGTTGGCTTCAGGGACATCCCGGGGGAGGTAGGTGTGCGGTGGCGGGGCTTAACGAATCACAGAATTTTGGCACCGCCCCTTAACGATTGTCACAATTTTGGGCAATTACAGCAGGGGGTGGGGCTAAGGTGACACGATATATGCGTCATTAAGCCCTGCCCCCACCACTTATCTATTGCGGGGCGAGACCTAGGAGGTTGCCCAGAAATGCGGGAGACTCCCGGACATTCCGGGAGAGTAGGCAGCTATTCTTAGAGAAAAGCAGCTAATGAATTTCTAGAGACAGAAGTGTCTTTTACATTTCTGTCTCCATTACTGAAGTCATGTTGTCTTACCTGTCATTCTTTGATTAAATCTTGGTCTCCATGAAAATGGCCACCTCCATAGGCATCAATACATGGACATAGGACACAATTTCTGAACTATGTCACCATGCCACAGATGGCGAAACCAACCACGTCTTGTACTGGCTCAGCATCAGGGAGAATGCCAGACTCTTCAGGGAGTGAGAGAGATCACCCCTAGTTCAGGGAGTCTCCCTGACATTCAGGGGGAGTTGGCACGTATGCCTAAACCTCCCAATAGTCCCAATTTTGTCAGGATTATTCCTACTCTCAGACCCCTGAGGATGTTTACCTGATAGAATGTAGTTGTCACATGTATGTGGATGGGTGGATCAGGCTGGGAATTGCACAGACTGGGGAATGATTTATGTGGATAAGGGACAGGGCTTATTATATCCCGACTATAGATTTTATAATATTGGAAGCAGGGCCAGTGGAACAGAGTAAGCCTGGTATGTGTGGTAGGAATGCAACATGCTTCCAGGGTGCCCCGCCAGCCAGCCTGCACCGAATAAATATCGTTTTGCTCGCGGTGGAATCAGGGGTTGCGTTTCACCTTCCGAGTCATCAAAGAAATCACGGGGGTAGGAGAGAGCAGCGCTGACCCCAGGCAGGTGTTCACTGAATAACTGAGCATTGGCCCTGTTTCGAAGATATGGTTCAGCGTGCAAAAATAGCTCTCTCCAGTGTGTATGTCTTTGTGACAGGTGCTCTTAAAATGCACCTGTTACACAGTTTTAAAAACCCAACCTGTATAAAATCCTATTTGCAATATATAGCTAGTAACACACACATACCATTATTGAAAAAAATTAAATGATAAACTATCCGCCTCACACTTTGGGGCACACTTATCAACACTCGCAAAATATGAAAAATAGTTTTCAATCCTTATCGAATTGATAAGGATTGAACTATTTCTCATATTTATTAAAAAAGCAACACAGGAACAGCAGTTCCGAAAAACTGCTGTTCCTGTGAAGTGGAAAACATACTTACCACTGCTGCTTCGTTCCCGAAGCAGTATGTGGTCAACGGGGCTCCTCTTCTCACTCCCGTGTGCATATGCTGAGGGAAAACCTTGGGCACGCTCACAAACATATCTGCACTGTACAGTGGCAGAGAGAGCGGTGAGTGACAGGGAGGGATCATGTGATCCCTCCTCACATGCGCTGTTCAGCTCTGTTCTTCGGAGCAGAGCTGACAGCACTGAAACATTTAATTTATGATAATGTATGCCATCCCCAAAAACTGTTGTTTTCTGGGATTTTACAGGGGGGAAACCTTTGATAAATAGGACCCTAAGGGGCGTATTCAATTGTCAGCGTTAACGCTGAAAAACGAGCGCTTGGAAAATATTACCGTTTATACGGTAATATTGCGCGCGAAAACCGTTAATACGCGAGTGATTACCGTATTAACGGTAATATTTTTCAAGCGCACGTTTGTTAGCATTAACGCTAAAAATTGAATACGCCCCTAAGTGTCATAAATGGCATATGCATTATTTAAATTAATTGCTGGTGACGTATACCAGTTCTAGGGTTCAGTTCCACCATGCAGCTGCCCAAGACACAAGATTGAGCCTTTTATTACACAAATGACAGCACAGAGTATACATGGGGCTGCTGCAGAATCAGGACCAGTGGATCACGGCATGACAGGCAGTGGAGGGGGATAAGGAAAGTTGACTAAGGAGCTCCTGTGTAGTGCAGCACAGGATGTTCCTCTCTGAGGTCCGTCTGCCTGCCCTCCAACGTAGTGCTGTTTGACAAGCTAGTCCCATGTCCCCCTCCACATCTGATTGTCTCCCCCTAACTCCCTTCTGTCTCCCCCTCTTCATATGAGTGTCTCCCCATCCCTTCCTTCTGTCTCCCCCATAACATATGAGTGTCTCCCCCTCCCTCCCTTCTGTCTCCCCCACAACTTATTAGTGTCTCCCCCTCTCTCCCTTCTGTCTCCCCCTCAACATATGAGTGTCTCCCCCTCCCTCCTTTCTGTCTCCCCTCAACATATGAGTGTCTCCCCCTCCCTCCCTTCTGTCTCCCCCTCAACATATGAGTGTCTCCCCCTCCCTCCTTTCTGTCTCCCCTCAACATATTAGTGTCTCCCCCTCCCTCCCTTCTGTCTCCCCCTCAACATATTCGTGTCTCCCCCTCCCTCCCGTCTCCCCCTCAACATATTAGTGTCTCCCCCTCCCTTCCTTCTGTCTCCCCCTCAACATGAGTGTCTCCCCCTCCCTCCTTTGTCTCCCCCTCAACATATGAGTGTCTCCCCCTCCCTCCTTTGTCTCCCCCTCAACATATGAGTGTCCCCCCCTCCCTCCCTTCTGTCTCCCCCTCAACCTGTGAGTTTCTGTCTCTCCCTCCCTCCTTCTCTTCCTTATGTCTCTCCCTCAGCATGTGTCTTCTCTTCCCCGCTGTCTCACCATCAGCATGTGAGTCTCAGCCCCCCTTTTGTCTACACCTCTCTCCACTCTGTCTCCTTCTCAGCCTGTGAGTCTCTACGTCCATCCTCACTAGCTATTAGTTTAATGGTAGTAGAGGCAATTTATTTAGTGGAGGTATGGGCTATTAATTCAAGTGCAGTAGGGGTAACTTATCAGTGGGGCTATTAAAATAATGGAGGGTATGGTCTATTCATTTTATAGTAGTGGAGGTTATTAATTTAACGGTATAGCTATTCATCTAATGGGAGTATGGTCTATTAACTAAACAGGTGTAGGTGCTATTAATTTATTGGTGGGACTATGAATTTAATGGGGAAAATGGCTATTAATTTATTGATTGGGGCTATTCTTTTACTTGTGGGAAGATTGTGGTGGTGACTATTAATTTAATAATGGTGAGTTTTGGGTGCTTTTAGTTCAATTTAGGACCGAATTTGATTGAATGTCAGGGCTGCTTAGAGGGAGGCCTGGACTGTTTTTGTAGTTGCTTTGCTTTCCTTGTGGTGAATAATTTTTCCAAACAGGCCCCCAACCAATGGGATCCACCCAAGCAGCAAGTGAGATAAAGTCACCAGCTGAACCACGATGTGGTCAAACTACAAGAACAGCAAGTACCGTAGTTGTACAGGGTTGGAGCACTGTCTAGTACATGTAAAAGGTTAGGCACCCGGCATACTTCTCTTCCAACAGTGCGAACCTTGGAAGGCACTATCTAATCCCACCAAAATGTAGGGTGAACGGGGCGCCAGTGGTCTCTCTCGCCCAGGGCACTAAGATCTCTAGATACAGCATTGCCCCATAACAACAACTAGGACTTTTGGCCACTGCCAGGAACGGTGGAAGGTATGTCCAGCCCATCTCAGTGAGCCGGTGCCATATCATCCGCACTGGTGCATGCAGCCATGCAGAGGTGTTTCCAGGTGGCGGCCTGACACTTTACAAGCTCTGGACACATTCCTGGGGATTTAGCACACTCCAAGCGTGAGATGATTACGTTTCATAGCAGAGGCTTCTTGGACTTACCCAGGCACAAGCAGCTTCAGCAGAAGTCTGTGCTGTGTGCGCAACCTACGGTGCGATGGTGCAGAACAAGAGGAAGCAGTTGGTTCTCACCGCCATCAGTCCACCGTTTTCCTATATGCTATAATATGAATATGCACATTCCTAGTGTGGGCAGTGCAAGATCCGTGGACCTCTTGAGCCCCGGACAAGCACCACATTCACCCACCTTATAATATGCCAAGGCTCGGCCATCCTGGCAGGTATGAGGTCAGCTAATATATATCTCTTACCACACAACTGCACACCTCTGAACTTTCCTGATTTAGTCATGACAGTCCCGATTCAAGGGGACTATCCCGCCATTCCAACAGTAGGCATGTTCGTCCCGACTCCCAGAGAGGTTGGAGGTATGCCCCCACTTATGGCAATTCAAGGGTATTTTCAACGTAGAAGATTTGGAGACACACCTCCCCCATGATGTGATCATGCCCACATTGTAGCTTGGCCACAGCCCATTTTGTGTGCAATTTGCACTGCTTATCCCAATCTGTGGGAGGCGTATGTTGAGAGGCATGAAATTCCCGTCAGCTATGGCAACCATTCACGTAATTATTCACGGACAATGTACTGAAAGCAGCCATCTTGATGATGTCACAGGATGTTTCTCCGGAGCACAGTGAGCATGCTCCTGCCAGTACATGGACTGTTCACACTCTCATTGACACGCAGGATAGGTGCCCAGGAGATGGCTAGCTGCATGTTGACAAGTGAAAAGATACTTTTAGAAGAAACAACACAAATGTAACAATCAGTAAATGTAACATATGTTTAGTTATATGTTGCCTGTCCACATATGTGATTAATGTGCAGTTGTGTACAGCTGACAGACCTACTATATAAGTGCAGAACAAGTATTGTTTACCATGACATTTTACTGCAAGAAAAACATATGTCCAACAAGATTTCTTTGCAACAAAGGAAAATATTTTTTGTTGTAATTAAATGAGAGCCACAATAAGAACCAGTCAGATTTGTCACTGAATAAACATTTTCATATTTCATTGTTCATTGTATTTGTACTGCATGTTCCCTTCTACAGAAGTTACCAAACACTTGTATGGTTGCCGTATTTGCCTTAGCTTGTTAATAGATAGCTTTGGTCAGTTGTGTTGCAATAAGTGAAGTGTTGGGGATGATATACTACGTTTAAAGTAATAGGCTTAGCGGAACACCATAGGTGGTAGCAGAGTTGGGTTATGTTAACTTAATTGTCATTTTGTTCTTGGCTAAATAGCCTCAGGCAGTTGTTTGGTAGTGTTTTATGTGCATGATGTTGGCATTCAATTACAACGATATAAGGCAGGTCTGGATCCATGCCATAATACCCTGCTTAAAAGCATTAATGATTTCAGGCATAAAGTATGATGGGAAAACATATTGTTCAGTCTTAGGCTTACATTTCACTGTAACTTTGTTGAAAGGTAAAGTTTTACCTCTCCAACTGCTTTACAGATAGCTGTAACTCTACCGAATCTTTAGGACAGTGTTCTAATAGAATCTAATGTAAGTAAAAAAGCAGAGAAACCAGTCATTTGAGCTGCTGTGATGTCACTGGCCCTTTCTCTTTATGAATTAACCAAACCACACCATGTATTTTTACAAAACAAGTAGGCAAAGCTGTGAGACACTGTATGCCCTTCTCCTCGCCTCTAGAGTGGCAACCTGTTTTAGAGGTGTGAACGAGAGCATAATGGACATTGGCTGGAACAGGGCTACAATAGGATTTCTGCACTGAAGCCATGATTTCCATTCTGACCAGGTCACTGTCTATGTACATTTTGCATGTATTCCCTGTGTTCACACACATGTTGCAATTTCCTCCCTTAGTCCAAAAATATACTAGTACCGTATTTCCCCATGTATAAGACGCACCTTTTTCCCCCAAATTTTGGGTCTAAAAAAAGGGTGCGTCTTATACACTGCCAGCGCTACTTACCTGAATGAAGAAGATGATCCCTGGTGTGAGGGGATGAGAGAGGAGTCCCCGCTGAACAGATCTGCGCTTGCAGGACCTTCAGGCGCCTCCCACAGTCTCTGATGTCTCGGAGCTGTCAGTCACGTGACCGACAGCTCCGCTGACCACCGATAATTGAGCCCAGATGACTCTTGTTGTGAGGGTATGAGAGAGGAGTCCCCGCTGAACAGATCTGCCAGTTTCAGGTAAAAAGACCATCAGGTCATTCAGGCGCCTCCCAGTCTCCGCTGACTGCCGAAAATGTAGCCCAGCATGTAGTATGGTATGTACAGCGCTGTGCATCAGCACTGCCTTCCTGTAACTGAATGTGGGACTTTATTGTAAATTCTGCTTCTCTAGACCTGATGTGAGATCTCTCACTAAAATCACAACCAGACAAGCCTTCTGCTTCAGTAACTTATTGTAATACATCTTTATTTCAATTTTGGGCCCCAAAATTGAGATGCGTTTTATACATGGGTGCGTCTTATACATGGGGAAATACGGTATATTAATTGGCTTCTGACAGAGGTGACGTAGTAGAAAATTTAGACTATAGGCTCCACTGGGGCTGATGTAAATGACCATACATTCTCTGTAAATTAATACATATGTTAGTGTTAAATATATAATGCATAATAACACTGAGTTAACTATAAATCTTTCCGTTATTTCAAGTATATTTTTAACTTAAGTAATACACTGCCTTTGGCATATAGTAATGTAAAATTGTGGCTGTTGTTGATCTTTAAAGTGCTTCTATTGCTATTTATGAGCTGAACCAATATTCACGAGAGTATAGATTATCAATTCACTAGGCACTAGTGATATCACTGGAACACAGGTAGGCTCATGAAATGGTTGGTTCAGCACAAAAGTGTCTGACTCCACTGTGTTGGCAACTGAAGCACTATAGGCTTATGTGCCTACATACTGTATGTGTCTAGGGTCCTTTCTTATACTCAATACTGAGGTCACTATAATGGTCATACTATAATGGTCATGTCAAACATTACTTCCATAACAAGGAAATCTACAGTCAATTCAATTACTAATATTATTACATATTAATTCAAATTCCAGGGCAATATACTTAGGGATTAGATCCAAAAAGAGCCATAAATGTTTAACCAGATAATTTTTTTTAAAATAGTTTCCATGGGCATGTTGCTGTAGGTATATCTTGATCTCGATATCATGGTTATAATATATTTATCTGAATAATACATATTCCTGTACAGTGAGAATTGCATTTCATATAGAGAATGAAAAGGTTTATACTGTTCAGTTGAACATTCTTAAAAATTAGGGAAATTTAATTTTCGGAGACAATTCTCTAAACCCTGGGACTCTTGAGGGTTAGAACGGTGACTATGCAATCAATTCGTAAAAAATAGTATTGTATATTATAAACACTGACTGGTTAAGACCAGGGGGTAAATGTATCAAGCTTCAGGTTTGAAAAAGTGGAGATGTTGCCTATAGCAACCAATCAGATTCTAGTTATTATTTTTTAGAATGTACTAAATAACTGATAACTAGAATCTTATTGGATGTAATAGGCAAAATCTCCACTCTTTCAAACCTGCAGCTTGATAAATTTACCCCTAGGACTGTCCAGTTACAGATCTTGCACATGGGAGTCGAATTTAAATGCATCCTCTGATGAATTCCTTTACAGTGAATCCACATACATATACAGACCTAGGTATCGGTTCCATATTTATTTGCAAGACACGAGAAGAACAGTACTAGACATTTCTTTTTTCTCTACATTTTCACCAGCTGTTTGAAGTTTTGACATGATTGAACAAATCACAGTTGCCACTGAGTCATGGAGCACGTTCCCCATACCCTGCCTCTCACTCTTGAAACAGGTTGTTCATCACCTCACGCTTTTCAAAGCATCACTCTGCATTTAAATATTGTGACGTTCTATAATGCTGCACCATTACAGCAGCCAGAAACACACTTCTGCACATGACAGAAGCATCACGAACACTGAGTAGAAAAATAGCTTATAAATTCTCCTTCTGTACGTGTGGTACTGTACTTTAGCCACCAACGTGGTCAGTTTCACACTTTTTGTACTGTCACGTACTCAGGATACCAATTGCTGATTCCTTGACGAACCAGACAGACTTCTGCCTAGAATGCTAAATCCAAAATCTGCCAAGTCTCTTATTTTTTTTTGCACGGGAGACCTTACACATCATCTGGAACAAGCCTGGCCACCCTGTGGCTCTCCAACTTCTGGACAATATGTTCTAGATCAGGTCCCAGCATGCCTTGCTAGCTATTGGCTTGATATTTTCTGGCAAAGCATGCTGGGGCTTGTAATTTCACAACACCTGAAAGAGCAACAGGTTGACCAGACCTGATCTAGAATATATTGACCAGGAGTTTTAATGCTTTTATGTTAAGCTGTATGATGGCCGCCCCTCTATCAGCTACTGTGTCTGACAAAAGGACAGGATGAACATAAAATGTACTAATGACACTTTATTTATTGTTACCAAACCCACAACCTCTCTTCTCTAATTTATATTCTCAGCTAGTATAAATTTGGTCAGGTGTCTGGATTTAGAATACTGAAACTCAGACACTGAATATCTTCTTATTAAAATCCCTTGTAAAAAAAGTCCTGGAGATTACTTCAAAATCAAGTGGCACCATCCCACTCTTTTATTTGTGTCAAACATACGCCACAAATCGATCAGTTATACCAAATTTTCCATCTCTCCTGTCAACGCTCAAACACGACCTACCCAGATGGTCTTGGTGACTATTAAAGTTATTTTATCATTAACAAATGATCATTGTCTGCTGCGATTTGTGTGGTTCCAACTCACAAAGTGAATTATTAGCAAAAGTAAAAGAATAACAGTTAAATAAATAAGTACAGCCGATACATACGACACGCCCTGCTGGATCCAGCTTACAGTCATTCAATCCTGAAGTCTGTGGTCAAAGAGACTCAATGCTGGTTCCAGAGAGAAATATATATACATTTGGTGTTACAGTAAATACAATACAGATGACTTGGCATGTTTTCATAGATTCAGGCTCCAGGACAGTCCAGTATAGTGTAGTTCATAGGTCAGTTCAAACGACGCCCTCCAAGGGTGGGGGTCAGCTCTCCAACAGCTGCATACTAATCTTCCTGCCGAAAGCTAGTTCAAACTGGTCTATTTACATTACACAGACAATACCATTCTGATCATTAATTCCCTATATTCCATAACTAGCATACGCAAGGTGCGGTCTCATAGCCGATGGAACCGGATCACTAAGGATAAATAGGGAATTAGAATGACACCAAACATGATATGTTTCCTGTATCCTGAACCTTAGATCTCAATAAAGTGCTTCTAACATTATCATGTTTAACTATAAATTCATTAACATTTGTTCAAAAACAACTGTGGGTGGGAACTATTAGAAAAATGAACTATGTACAAGTGAATGTGTAATTGTAAGTGTATGCGTGTGTTGTTTATCGTGCGATTGCGTCATAACAACGCGGCATACTGATCGCAATCGCATGGTAAAACAATACTAATCAATATAGTTTCTTTTATCTAATTATTTGACTTTGACATAACCCATATAATGGGGTGCCTAGAATGTCTGCATGAATGTCTGTCTACCCAGGAGGGAAATAATGCATCATCACAAAACAAAATACCAAATATGAGGGAGGGTCCAGTGATGTCAATCAAGAGCCCCTCTACTCTCAGAAGAACAGAGCGGGGGGCCCTTGTGAGCATGTATAAATCTAGTAGAGGCACACTTTGCTCTTTTAAAGGACCTCAGGAGGGTGTTCTGCATGGAAGTGCCAGCATCCTCCGACCATATTAGATCTTAGGGGAAAAGTTCTGTTTTTTCTAGCCTTAATTTAATAATGCACCATCTCTACTTTTCCTAAAAAAAAATCTACTGATGTTTCATTTCACTGAGAGGTAACTGGTATATCATGTGGGCATGTCTGGTTCAATAGCTAATCCCATCATTTATCATTTTACAGTACAAAATCGCTGACCCCTAACATTTGGACCTGGCTCCTAACTGTTCGAGTAATTTTACTAAACCTGAGCTAAGGCTTGGAGCAGGGGTTTATGCTAATATTAGGTCTAGCGTTAAAACATGGTGTAAGTTCAGATTTAGGACTTACTTTCGGTGCTATGTAATGGTTAGAATCAAAACATGAATTGTTATATTAACATATATTAATATTAAATTTTGAGCAAAGACTGAATGAAAGTACACTGAAATAAACACACACACACAGACACACACACACACACACACACACACACACACACACAATGACAAAGACCTTTATATAAATGATCTCCTCTGCACATCCACAGGAGATCTGCTTCTCTCTTCCATCTTTCAGTCTATTTGGCTAAAAAAACCAAAACCAATGTACGCGACTAATTGCTCATTTGGAGTGGCGAATCAAATGACAGGCTAAGACACCTCTCAGCTTCTATTGGATACAGAGCAGCTTCACTCCTATTGGTCAGAGTGTGAGAAAGTTGCTCAGTATTGGTTAGTAGTAAAGTTCATTCTATGAATGGACCTCACAACTATTCAATATAGAGCGGCTTTCCTACATCAATGTGAGCACTATGTATGCTCAATACCTGAGACTGTGTACCTGGATAAAAGAAACCTAATAATTATACTAAGTATATTTTGTAAATGTATAATACTTCTAAAATAAAATGAAAACGTTCTTTACTTTATCCTACCTAGTTTATGCTCTATCCTGAAAAAACAAAATTTGAAATTCAATAGGGTACACAAATAATTATCTCTTCAAGTGGCACAAATCAAAACTATGTTATTTGTTTTGGTCACATAGATAAATGCTATCCCCTTTCATGAAGGGTTTAATCACACATAATTGCACAGCTAATAATTGCTAGTTTAGCCCTATTCCTTTAAGAAACAAATATTACATTTAACTAAAGGGATATATCCCTATAGCTGTGTTGTAAGGCTGACTACACACTACAGAATTTCCCCGACCAATGTGTTATTAACAATGATTGTACCAACATCTGAATAAAAAAAACAGGTCATGATCAGCATGTCGAATCATACGTACACACTATACATGTTTTAAAAGATTTAACTATCATAACCGTCGGCTGCAAAGATCATGACTCTATAAACTCTATGGAGATGCGGATGGTTAGTGCATACACACAGCAGGATTGGAAGGATGTCGTTCCATAGATGTATGAGAAATATAGTTCTGCTGAACAATCAAATCAAACGATGCTTTGGAATGATCCCCCTTCATCGCTGGAGCTAATACACTAATACAATATCGAGCCGAATGGTTGATTATAGTTTGATTGACACAATACTGGGCTGAAAACACTGTGCTGTGTACCCAGCCTAAGTATATGCAATTTGCAGCTGTAATGGAGATACACAACTGGTCAGGTTGTGTAAACTTGTTCTAATTATGCAGTGTTTCCCCAAACACTTGTTGGAACACAGGTGTATTCACTACTGATTGACACATTATAATTAGACCACCTGTGGATCTGTTACAATGTGTCAGTCAGTAATTAATACACCTGTGCTCCAGCAAAGAGATAAGGAAAACATGCACTGTTAAGGGTATCTGAGGACTGAGTGTGGGATACACTGTAATAATGGAATGAATCTGAGCTAACGTGTAAAAAATATGTCAGCCCTCCAAATCTCTCTATTGGTGTCTAAGACTGTCTATTGGTGTCAGGGGCATTACAGGCAGAGATGGTGCCTGGGTAATGTCATAGATAAAATGTGAATGGGTGTAACACTTTCCTGAGAGCATGAGAAGCTTTGTCATGGGATAATGGTAAGCACTAATCTTGTGTAATCAACCATCAGAAAGCAAATGCAAACAGAGAAGGCATCCTCTACACTACCTGACACCAGGATCACTTATACACCATAATTAGCACAGTCTTTACACCATATCCATCATTACCTCAGACAATCTCGTTTTAGAATCAGAGGACGCCAGTTAGTCACTGACAGTCTCGGTTAACTAGCCACACACAGTCTAATCCTGCCACACAGCCTGACAGGATCCTATTGGCAAAATTATACACGATCTGACCACTGCTGGGGCCAAGAAGCCAGATCACTCAGATTTATTACAACACTGACATGACAACTTTAAGACCTGCAGAACCTGCTTGCACACATCTTCAACTACAGCAGCCACTGTTCTTATAGAGCATGACTTGCCACTAAAACTTGGGTGCCCCCAGGTTTTATACTCTAGGTAGTGCAGGCTTAGGTTGACATTTATTGTTAAGTTAAGACATGGGGAGGCCCAATTAGATCCAACACTAGTGTCCAGCAAAAGTCTAATCCTAAATGTTCAAAATACAGTCCAAATGTCGGTCAAACAGTGTACGGGTAAATATAAATAATCCAACGGAGGTCAAAATCCATAATATCCAGAGACAAGCACACACTAGTAAAAATAAACTACAACATGTTAGGAACCCCAACAGCCAGCAACACAAAACCCGGAGTCTACTCAGAAGTCTGGTTTTCGCTGGAGCCCCTAGTGGTGGGGACAGACTGGGCTGCAGACAGCTGAGGGTCGTGAGTTGTGCACTGACTGGGGAGAACCCAGCGATAGCGTAAAGGAGTAACAGCAGAGGGAAATCCGGGTAAGGGTCTTGGGCCGGCAGCAGACAGAATATCCAGTACACGGAACCGAGGTCACAAGCAAATCAGCAGCGTAGGAGTCCAGGCAAAATGGGTCAAGGGGCACAGGCAATCAAACGAAGTCAGGGAACAGGCAAAGGTCGGCAACAATAAATCGAATCCAATAGCAACAAGAGCAGAGAACTGTAGCAGGCAAGTAACAGCAAGCTGGAACTATAACCGGCAGGGAGGGCTTGTCCCTTCCTGCCTTTTAAGCAAATGATGGCCAATCAGAAGTGGCCTGCAGGGGGGGAATAATTACCCAGCTGGGCTGACATTTCAAATAATGCGCATGCGCCCGGCTATCATATGCCGGGATGTGGCGCTAGCATCTGAGACCTGGAGGAAATGACGTCCCGGTCGTCCTGACGACGGCTGGGACGCTGACACAACCCCGGAAGTTAGTTGCGGCGGTGCCCAAAGCCGCCGCGGCTCATAACACAACAGCAGAGGAAGCAGCAAAAGGAAGCAATTGAAGGAACAGTCACGACCACAGCAGCCTAAAGGAATGATTGACAGCTGGGTCTAAGATGCAATGATTGAACATATTAAACAGCTGATTGTAATATGGCTGCTGCACCCAATCATCATCATCATCATTTATTTATATAGCACCAACATATTCCGTAGCGCTTTACAATTGGGGAAAAACATAGTAAACTAATAAACAAACTGGGTAAAACGGACAAAGAGGTGAGAAGGCCCTGCTCGCAAGCTTACAATCTATGGGACAATGAGAGTTTGACACATGAGGTTAAGTCTACATTTTGCATTTCGGCCCAGCCAGACTGCAAAGGTAAAAGTGACTCATAAGCTAAATGATCCTGTCACACAACAATGTTGGTCAAGGGGTAGTTGTCTTGTGTGATATTGTGTAACGGGTGGTAATAGGGTAATGTAATGAGGTTAAGAGGGTGGTTGAGGAATATTATAAGCTTGTCTGAAGAGGTGGGTTTTCAGAGAATGCTTGAAAGTTTGTAGTCCAGAGGAGAGTCTTATTGTGCGGGGGAGAGAATTCCATAGAGTGGGTGCAGCCCGAAAAAAGTCCTGTAACCGGGAATGGGAGGATGTAATGAGGGTGGATGAGAGACGCAGATCTTGTGCAGAACGGAGTTGGCGAGTTGGGAGATATTTTGAGAAAAGAGAGGAGATGTATGTCGGTGCAGCTTTGTTGATGGCCTTGTAGGTTAGTAAAAGTATTTTATATTGGATTCGGTAGAAAACGGGCAACCAGTGTGGAGACATACAGAGTGATTCAATGATGAAACTACCTGATCACCCAACAATCTGGAGCTATATTACTGATGCCACTGAGACACGTAGCGCCCGCACAGACTAATGTCGCAGGCCGTGTCTCTACCAAATCCATCCGATGACGGAGTTAGAGATGCAGGTGGACGTATATTTGCTGCCAGGATTGAAGACACGGCCTTGTGTCTTTGACAGATCGTAGAGACATAAGAGTATTTGTAATTGTCCACACACCACAATTTCAATTTGGCCAATCGGAACAGATTAAAATTTCTTTCATTACATCAGACAATGGTGGTTATTATTCAAAGTGAACATATGAGGCAATCCATAGCAGCCAATGAGACACTTGAGTTCATTGTCTAACAGTAGACTGCTGAAACTGATGAATGAATGCTATAAGTTACTGCACATCTTTACTTTATTTGTGAATAAATCAAGTGTTGCTAGGCTCCATTATTATTATTATTATTATTATTATTAATATTTATTTATAAGGCGCCACAAGGCACCCGCAGCGCCGTACAGAGACAAACAAAATCACAATACAATGGGAGACAGCACAGTACAGTAAACACAGCAACTCAGTATGCTCAATGCACAGCTAGAGAGGGCGGGGAAGGGGGAGGGAGGATCCGCAAACGATGGGGCCCAAGAAGGAGGGCGCGGAAGACAGGGAGACCCCCAGGGGGGAGGAGGGAGCGAGAGTGGACGTGGGGTGGAGGACCCTTGAGGAGGAGGGCTAAGTAGCTGGAGAGCAGAGTTAGAAGTGGTGGAAACAGGAGGAGAGATGGCCCTGCTCAGAGGAGCATACAATCTAAGGGCGTACAATCTACAATCTATATATTCTCCATTAGGTAGGTACTTGTCCGTGCAATTCTACACAATGGATTTATCATCCAGAAACCTATAAATTTCACATCGACCAGCTCAGAAGTGGTGGTGGCTGCTTCACGTGGCCTAAAAAGTGCACAAATTAGTAAACTAATGGAGTTCCATTGAAGGTAAAAAGAAACTATTTGCAGTGCCTCTAATTGTTCTCATGAACAGAGATACTTCCTGCCTGATTAAAGATTTATCAAGATGACCCTCCCGGTCGATATCTCCAGTTTGCTACAAGGGTTAATGATGCTTACACATTGCCAGTGCAAGTTCCTCATTTGTAAATCAAACCCAGGAATTATTGATATCTCATGTCCACCCCTGGGACATACAAAGAGACAGTGGGCATCAGGCCAAGTATGTATCCAATTAGCAGTTTGATACAATTCATATACAGTGGCTGCTGTGCAGTGCTGAAAAAGGAACATTGTAAGAAATATGAAATTTATAATGTATTCAATTATTCTGTTAACTGAGAAACAATCTTAGATAATGTCACCAAATGATTCAGTATGAATATAAAAAAATAGGGGCAGTGAACATATACAATAATAAATGTAAAAAAGAATAGTGCAGACAATCCAACAAACCCCTTTAACCTGATACGAAATACTTGGCTCCCAAACTTCCGTCTTAATTTACCATTGCAGTTACCTGTGCTGAATTCATTAATTGATCTGAAGGTGCTTTTTTAAATACACATTTAGGAAAAGTTACTAGCTATGCACTAAGACAGTGTTGGCTAACCTGTGGCACTCCAGGTGTTGTGAAACTACAAGTCCCAGCATGCTTTGCCAAGATATAACAGTTTATTGCTGTAAGAGTGTACTGGGACTTGTAGTTTCCCAACACCTGGAGTGTCACATGTTAGCCAACACTCCACTAAGAGAATATACACTCTCTTTAACAATGTTTATCAATTTAAATCTTGCACGGCAAAAAAATTGCATAAATTGTAATTTGATTTTTTTCTTTACATTCTTAATACGACACTATTTCATCCCAAAACTGGAAATCTTGCCATGTCCTGATGCTGCTCCCTGCTATTGTTAATCTAATCGTTATTAAGATAGGTAGCATGTTATGTACCCCAAGCACACAGTGGAAGCAAGCAGGAACCAACACAACAGCCCTGGGAGCGTGCAAGATGTCACATGACTTGCTGATACCTGTGAGCAAACTTTTGGAATGGTGTAAAACTTCCAATATTCCAGGAATTAACATTCCTAGGACTACAGACTAGACATGATAAACAAAGTCAACCCCATTTTTCAACTAAAAAATCACAAAGAGGCAGTGCAATAGGGTAAATAAAAATATATACAGTATACTATACACTGTATATACCTATAATATGCACTCAATGACCAAAATGATAATATTCATTCAATATCTCAAAAATCAACATGATAAGTAGTAAACAGGCAAAGCTCCTCATCATGATGACAGCAGTCATTCGACTTTACTGTTAGAAAGCATGCTTTTTCCAACATTATTTTAACTCCACAAAAGCTTGCATGCAGTTATGAGCATTGAATCTACTAGTTCATTGGGAGTAGATTTACCAAACTTTCTAAAAAAGAAAACTGGAGGTGTTGCCCATAGCAACCAATAATAATCTAGCTGTTATTTTCTAGAAGGAACAGAGAATGTTAGCTAGAATCTGATTGGTTTGCTAAGGCTTAAACCTCCACTTTCCTTTTTAGAAGGTTTGATGAATCCATCCCTTGGGCCCCACGCCAATTTCTCTTTTCTGTGCCCGCGGTCGGCAGCTTGGAGAGTGCATGCTTCATTTACTCCGGTCACTCGACCATACCCAAGGACATCAATGGAATCTTCTCCATTAACCCCTCCCTGCCTGCAGCAGTAAGTCCTACTTACACACCGCATGTCATAGTCCATTGTGTTTGACATGCGTTATCACTGGGGTTGTCTTAACACCATCTTACACATTATTTCAGCAACGTGAAAATAATTTCAATAATGTAAAATCAATGTCCTAACCATGTTTATAAATAAATTCATTAATTTACAAAAACACATTCCAAGTTGTTTTGCAATCTAACAAGGACTGGACAGGACAGGACATGGCTGAAATCACATAAATTTGCATTTTATTTTTTTTAATTTTTTTTAGGTGATTAATCAAATGAGATTTAATCAGAGAAACTAAAAGGTACACAGGTAATCCCAGGCTAACACCGGAAAAGTGCATTAAAAGAAGGATGAATGGATTCTTATACACATGTACCCATCACAACTTATTTCTCATGTCCATCATATGTAATGCATGCTACCAGTGTAATAGATTGTATTGGTAATAGCACAACATGTACAAAGTGCATGCAAATTGATTAAAAACTCATCACTACAGCACATGTTGGTTTGCACCATGCATATGTATGAACAAGCCCTAAAACTTAATAGTATCTCAAGAGCACTAAGAGTGGTTACCTTCGCGTTACGAAAACTATTGCATTTCACTAGAACTTTGAGGCCTCAATAGCAACATTTTAAAGGGTTTGTAGGTAGCCACACTTTCTCCTGCCTCACTTACCTTACTGAGCCGCCACCTCTAGCTCCGCTACATGCCAGTCTGCTCTTCCTGCACGGAGAGGAAAGGACATTCTTTCCCTTTGAGCAGTTTATAAGCTCAGGTTTGGAAATCTCTTGTGATGATGGCAACCACATAGTTCTTTAAGCTCCCTGCTGACCTCTGACAGGGGACTAACACTACCTGCAGTTACAAAGGGCCTGGTCACTGAGGGGTAATGATGCCAGTCCCATAGCAGTTACCCTCATAGTTACATCCTTACCATTGTCACAGCCCAAACAGAGAGTCATGAGTTTCATGTAAACACATTCTGGAAACTGTTAATAGGAAATGATACAATACATTGAACATATGACACTTGGGGGTAAATGTATCAAGCTGCGAGTTTCAAACGGGTTTGAAAAGTAGAGATGTTGCCTATAGCAACCAATCAGATTCTAGCTGTCATTTTGTAGAATGTACTAAATAAATGATTACTAGAATCTGATTGGTTGCTATAGGCAACATCTCTACTTTCCAAACCCACCGGAAACTCTCAGCTTGATACATTTACCTCTTGTAATCATTTGTGCATATGTCCTAATGATTCTTCTGTCTGTCTTTATGTGGACTCTTTCTGTAGCTGACCGTGAATTTTCATCATTAAATCAGTATTAATAGTAAAAACCTTATTATCAATATTCATTCTATAGTTAACACATGAGGCTCATTAACATGAACATCTCTGCTGGGACTCAGGGCAGCTGTCAGTACTTTGAATTGCAAGTTAGTCTAATACCAGTGTAGCAAATCCCCACTGAGTAAGAGGAATGGGAACAAACAGCTTCATTTGATAATCTCTGCAGTGTTCAGTTCTCTGACTTTTAGCAAGACCAGGCTGTGTGGAAATGCTTTCCAAATCCAAATCTAAATTTAGACTCAGCAATTAATTTTAAGATACGATAGAAAAGGTGCGTCTGGGCTGACTGAGGCCACAGACTTCCCCCAACTGAATCTTTTTACAAGCTTAATGATACAGCAAATTCCTCATGTATATTAAAAATCTCAAATACTAGCACAAGTGACCTGGGTGGTGTGTAGTTACAATAATTTGGGTTGTTGTGAGGGTAACTGAGGCTGCATGTGGTCCCTTGGGGAGAAGTAAATTGGGGGCTTATTTATTAAAATTGTACTTATCATGTATGAGATATGAAAATTGCTTTTCACCATTATTGCTTATTATTTTATTGCTGGTGCAGCTAAGCGATACTCAGCTAACAAGCAAAAGCTATCCAGATCAATACGAATGAACCCTTAAATAATTGGGGCAAAGGTAAAAAAAGCCATATTGCTGATAATAACATTATAGATACTAGTTAGAGACTGCCTTTAGTGGCAGGACTGACAATAGACCAGGGTTTCCCAAAACCAGTCCTCAAGGCTCCCCAACAGTGCATAATTAGGACCACCTGTGGATCTGTTACAATGTGTCAGTCAGTAATGAACACACCTGTGCTCCAGCAAGGAGATATGGAAAACCTGCACTGTTGGGGAGCCCTGAGGACTGGGTTTGGGAAATCCTGCAATAGACACATACTATATCAGTGTTGGCTAACCTGTGACACTCTAGGTGTTTGTGAAACTACAAGTCCCAGCATGCTTTGCCAATATATAGCAGCTTATTGCTGGAAGGGTATGCTGGGACTTGTAGTTTAACAACACCTGGAGTGCCACAGGTTAGCCAACACTCTACTATATCATCATTCATTTTGAAGTAAATGGTCATACTATACTACTGAATGATATCATGCATACAAATTGAGAATGACATAATTTTACACTAGGCCATTGCACAATACATCCTCTAACCCAATTCTTTAAATCAAAATTCATGTTCCAGCTCACCATTGCCTCTGGTTTGTCAAATGTCGAGGGGGGTTGGAATAGCTTAGTGTTTCTGGAGTGCTAGGCACTCCCCGAGGAATATGTGACACCCCCCTTTGTGGCATGACCGTACCTCCACTGGCGTGACCACGCCCCTACAACCCCTGGCCACACCCCATTGTCCTGAATTCCAGGAGGCCAATACTGGGAAGTATGGCACAGTAGTGAAGGATATTGTTATATTTGCTGGCTCACTGATGTCCAAGAGTGACACAGATAAGGATATGGTTCACACATGACTTAAAAACATGTGAAGAGGGATAGACGGAGAATAAGACTGAGGAAACGTGGGTAAATGTTTTTAATATGTATAAGACTTACTAAGGGTTATTTGGCAGTGATTGGAAGATAGCAGGCGTATGTATAGGTTAAGCTGTATGGATTGATTCAGATGATAGTTGCACAGACAGAGCATCTCCTGGACACTATTTGCACTAGCTGGTTTGTGCAGAGTATGTATAACAACATGGAGTGGGGTCGAAACCCCCATAGGTGCAGGGTATGTAGCAGCTATGGGGCCTACAACAGGGGGGGGGGGGCTGCCATCCCTGTTAAGGCCCTATGTATATATGTGAGCATTTCATCATTAATCGGTACATGGGACCTCCTACAACATTTTGCTATTGGTCCCACAAATGTCTTCTTATACCCCTAACATGGATGGCAGGGATCTCATAGACTATTGGTGTACGTGGGTTACCCCTTCATTGGTTAGAGGGTATGGTAGCATTGGAAAGGTGCACCCAAGCGGCTTGATAGTATGGCTGGCCTCCTGAGCAGACATCTAATGGTGGAGAGTAGGGTGACTGTGTCAGTCAATAATTATATCTATACACACACACACACACACACACACACACGTCTCCCTCTACATATAGTTAACAAACACCATCAGCTTCCCCTTTGTCGCTAGATGTCTGCTAAACAGACCAGCAATACCACTAAGATTTATCATCTATGAATCAAGTTATTAAGCTATCAATGAGTTGGGTGTACCTGTCAACATTTTAAAAATAATTAGCAGCTAAGATGTCATCCAAATCCATCCAGTGGAAGGCCCAGAACAGGCTCCATGTGTCAAAGTTCTGCCCAGCATACACCAATGGGAGGTCCGACTGGGAACCCAACCACTCCATTAGGTATCCCAGACCAATTACCACCCTCCCCTCTGTGAAGTTTTCATACAAATCCTTCCAGTTTAAGGCTCAGAGCAGGCCCCCTGGGTCATAGTTCTGTCCAACGTACAGCAAAGGGAGGTCTGACCGGAGCCTAAGTCCCCTAAAATCTGGCCAGGATCCAACTGGACAACTTCGCATTGGTTTCATCCCAATCAGTGCAGGCTGTCTGAATGCATAACCAGGCAGACAAACAAACGAACAGACCAATGATTTATATGCAAAAGATAATATGTCTGTGTGTGATATTTACCTGATTCTCCATTTATGTAGTCAATAAATGTTGTCAGGCGTCTGTGACAGTTTTTGATAGTTGTTATAGGTTCTGTATGTTCGACATGTGCAAAGTGGGTTGATGGCATTATAAGAGATTAACTAGCTAAGTGCATGCAAGTAGTTGCAGCATTTGTGTGCAAACTTATTGGGTCAATTTTCATGCACTGCACTTGGAACATAACTGTTACATTTCTGTGCGTAGCATATCAAATATGTTTCTTTCAGATAATATTTATTTTCTGTATAATATATCAGTCATATATTATACAAAAAAGATATTTACACTTGAAAACATTTTAGGTTGCACTCTGAATATTGCTAACAAAATACTATCTATTGAATCTCCAGTGATACAGCATGTCCTCTATGTAAGCTGTCAGGTACTGAGTCCACCTGGTATTTGTATGATAAGAATTCTCCTCTTAGTAATCTCTGAAATAACATATCTATCCCCTAGAACCCTCAATTGTGTAACATGTACAATGAGACAACATTTTCTCCTCTGTAGCAAAACAGGTTCACATCTTAAACTGTATAAAGACATTTATACATCACTGTTTGGCAAATGTGAAGAATAGGGATATGAAATATTTTGCTGAATGCCAGAAAATTGAGTTATAATCCATCAAGATCTGAAAATTAACACTGCTGTATTGCATTACAGTGTCTAATTAGTCAGCGACAAATTTGGACAAAAAGTACCCTGGCAGTAGAGGCTGTTATCCAATCAGCATTGTGTTCCTCCATTGCATCCTTTCTATGCTCTACTTTCCCGGAACTTCTAGGAGACTCCACAATTTTGGGCAGTTCTCCTGGAATCCCGGGAGAGTGAGTAGGCTACCCCCTCAGATACCCCCTCAGATACCCTCTCAGATACCCCCTCAGATACCCTCTCAGATACCCTCTCAGATACCGCCTCTTCTTGTTGTAGAGAAGGGATGGTGAGGCCATGATGGCGTTATTCGAGTCACGTCCCCCCTACTTGTCCTTTGGGCTATCTTTTCTGGGATCTCCTGGAGCAGGTCCAAAGAGTAAGCAAGTTAGAAGTTATTGTCTGCTCTCTTGTTTTGTTGCCAAGGTAAAGGTGAAATAAGATACAGGTGTTTTAATACTTAGAAGTTTTACTAAAGGATTACCTTTAAACTACAGCCAAAACATAGGAAAACTTGGCTTCCTGATCTGTTCCTGGGCCAACCCAACAGGGTATCATTTCACGTGCAGGCTGTGTCACGCCATACTGTCTCACTGTTAAAAAACAGAAGAAGCTTTACAGTATATAGTAGACTTGTGTCTGTGTTCTCCATGCACCATTGCATCTACAAAGAGCATTACCAAGCCTAAGACAAAAACACAGGGATGCCTTATTGTTACTTGTCGTTTAAAACAAATACATTATAATACTGACATTAATTAACAATATTGCACACACAAGGATAGACACAAACCCAGAATAACATATACATCATGCTCACATGTATACATAGACTTCCCTGGCTCATATTTATGGCCATAGGTCCTCACAATCATGTTATGCAAACACTAAGAAAGACACAATTGTAAAGAATCACACAGAGACAGTCACAAGCCAAACAATTTACCTCTATCAATATCAACTCACTGGTCACGTCCTTTTTTTTCAAGAATATGCTATATTTAGTGCCCCTCACTGAATTCTTCCTAATGAAAACTTGCCCACTGCTGACCCTGTTCCATACTTCCCAACTGTCCTGATTTAACAGTCCCAATTTTCAGGAATTGTGGAGGTACGCTGGTGTCGCGCAAAGCATTAGGCACACCCTAACTTGATGGAACCATGTTTCATTGATATGTGCAGCACACATAAGTTGCCCTAATTTGGCTTTCTACAGATTATGTTTCCATTTACCCAAGTAAAGCCATTCATATAACCACTCTCACTCATTTAAAATGAAAATATGGATTGTAATTGTAATTGTACTAAATAAAACAGATCATGCTTGACTTAAATTATATAGATTTAATGACAGATATCCAAAACTTATTTTTTTTTATTTGATCTTAAAATATTGTTATCTTAATTTTACAATTACTTGTAACCTCTGTTTGCTCTGTTGTGGATTGTTAGTTTTAACGCTCATCCGGTTGTGTCTGTGGATCAACTTTTTGGCTACAGCTCAGTTTTTTCCACATAAAGCTCCTGTGGGTCAGTGTAAACAAATAGGTGACCTTGCACATGTAGTTTTGAACAAATATTCAGCAAATGCAGCCGGTGTAGCAGTGTACAATACTTATGATGGGGAAAAAATGGGCACTAGGTCATACTGTATTATAATCATTAAAAAAAATCTGAAGATTTATTAAGGTATTTTCATCTTTCGCCTCTCCAGCAAAACTTTACCTGGTTGCAGCAAGTTAGGTCACAGTTAGAGTACAACATATGATAGTATGATCATCTCACAGCTTATAGTGCATCGCCTGATTCAGCAGCTATGTCTCTTCTTGGGATGGCCTCTTTCTTTCACACTTACAGCTCCTTCTACTTGTGTCCTTCATGTTAATGTGCTTACTCCTCACCTTGTATGATTCCCTCTGGTCTCTGTCACAACCTCACCTTCTGTAAAGGTAAATGCAGCATTTCCCCAGATGTCACTCTAAGTGAGCACCCACATACATATCTCAATCTGTATTCTCTAACAGACAACAATACCCTGAGCACTTCAAAAGCCTGCACTTTATGGGATAATGGCTAGAAGAAAATCATCGGTGAAGACAGAGGCGGAACTAGTGAGCTGTCGGCCCTGGTGCAGGGAATCGGTGCCCCCAACCCTCTGCACCTGCCATGCCCCATTATCTCCATGGGCCCCGGTGCACTGCACCTGCTGCACCACTGGGTGAAGATAGCTCACATGAAATCATACTTAGACTTTTCCAAACATGACCCACATACTAAGTGAAGGAAGCTTCTGTAATCTGATGAGACCAAGATTGACCTTTTTGGCATAACACTATCATCCCAATAATACTATACCTACTGTGAAGCAGATTGACAGGAGCATAATGCTAGGGGGACAAAGGCACAACTACCATAGTAGCAGGGGGTACAAATGCTATGGTCTCTGCAGCTGAGGGGGCCCACGTTTCTTGCAAAGCCATACATGATTGTCCCTGTACATGGAGCCCTTACAACATTTTGTAAGGGGGCCTTCAAATGTCTTGTTACCACTCTATACGGGTGTGTTTGTGAAGTGTTCGTTGTGCTCATTCTAGGCTAGTTACACCCTCTCCTGCACCTGGGATAATAACAATAGAAGTACATCTATTTTTATATACAAATGAAGCAAAGCACATATCTATTATTGCTGCATTGCATGGAATGCCCCATTTAGGTCATGTCTGCAACTACCAAGGTGTCCCTACCCTGTAAGAGGAACCCTCATTTTGTCACATTGTGAGGTTACAGATTTACTATTACTAATGTGGAAGCATCTAGATTTAGACTTTGAACACTGTACAATGAAGAGGGTGCCACACAAGCATGCTTCCTGGTCCCATCATTGTACCCCAAGGCTGTCTTTGACATTAGCTGTCCATACTTAATGGTGCCCTCAAGTTGGAGACTACTTAGTTCCTTTAAGTATATGTTTTTCTGTTTTTACTATTGCAATAAACTCATGGGGCTGGTAGCTAGTTCACCATAGCACTTATTGGCATATCAGAAGAAAAATATACTGTGCTTTTAAGCAGCACTTCTAGGTGGTTACAACTGCTGACTCAGAATGTGAAGGTACACTGGATTGGCATAACATGAGCAAGCAGAACAAGCCGAGACCCTGAATCTCGCCCAGCATGCATAGTCTCATCGAATTTACTTATCATGCACAAGAAGTCTACTGTGCTCACCCACAGTTTCTAACCACACTGAGCTTGCTCAGCATGTATGTATCCCTGGCTGAGCAAGCTGAGCTGGAATTTATATAGAGCAAATGAAATACTTTACAGAAAGTTACAATAAAACAGATAAAGGGAAATACAGCATCTGCTTATAACGTGCCATAGTTTCTTCCCCATTAAAAGTGATAGCAGTCTATTAAAGAATAAAAATAAAAGAAGAAACAAAGCAATGAAAGCTCCAAGTATGATAAGTAATCAGGGAAGAACTATTACTACTGCAGAGGGGGCCACTGCTATGGGCCTGGAGTTGTGGCAAGTCCGGCATGCAGAACCACTCTCCCAGGCTCTGGTCTCAGAAGAGAAGAGCGGAGGATTCATCTGAACATGTAGGTGTCCGTCAAATACACAATGAAGTCCAGCAGTGAAGAGCAGGATGGAACCAGGTGGATCTCTTCTGAGCATTCACTGGCCTCAAGCTTGCTCAAAGGAGGCCCCTGACTCTCCTCTTCTGAGACCAGAGTGGGGGTATCAGGATGGTGGACCAGCAGGACAGAGCCCTCCCACAAATTTTGCTATGTGGCCTGTTGATGTCATGTTCAGCCCCTGTAAGTATATAATTATATAAAATGTATAAAAGATTACATAATGATTGTAAAGGACTATGAGTCTTTTTCTAAGGATGCATGTCTACTGGTCTTTAAAATGCTTTTCTTAACAACAATGAAAATGCAAGAAAGAATGCATGTAAAAAGCAATGAATATTTGTAAGCGCTTTATATGCACTTGACATTATGCTGGATGCATTGACATGCATTTGGAAATGCCTTCAAAATGTGTTCTCTATTAAGCTCTCCAATTCTTCTAGATTTTTAGCCACAGTTCTATTATTTATCCCAGTGACATAATTTTATATCCTGTTTCTCAATGAGAGACAATTGAGTTTCTCATCCTCATGAATCTGATCCTTCAAGCAGTAGTTATGGCAGCTCTCCTGAGTAGCAGAAGAGTAGTGGCCAGGAGGCAGAAGAAGAGATATTGAGTACATTACTTGCTTTCTCATTGACTGACCCAAGGCCATTTCAAATTTGTCTACCGTAACTTGAGGAAATATGATGACAAGTTGATCAAGCTTACTTGGATATCAGCCAGTTGAGTTGTTGCATCTTTTGTCTTGAACTCACAAGGCAAAATACTCAATGAAGCAAGGTATAAGCCCAGAGGAATGACTGCTTATTACAATAAAGAATGTTCAAACAACTTCTCCTGTTTCTCATGTGTTTCACACCCTTCATATCTCTGACATATCTCTGACACTGTGCCTTCACTTCAATCTTCTCTATTGCCTGAAGGATGCAGAAGGGATAACTTGGTATTCATGTATAGCACACAGGAGACGTAGCCAGTTGATTTGTTCTTCAGGAAATTATAGGTAAGAACCAACTAGCTAATGTGCCTGCTCCACTGTGACATTTTCATGGGTTGAGAGTGCCCATAATGTCGAGAAGGGTATGGTTGAACCTCGCAAGCTGTGTATCGGCTTGTGAATGGAATGGAGTTGTCCAAGATTTATTGATCCCACAGATCTCACACAGCTCTCTGAGGAGTCTACTCTCAAAGTTGTGACCTTGGCCAGAGTGGATTTGAGCTGGCAGTCTATGGTAAATGAAAAATTTATCTTAGAGTATCTTAGTAACTGTGGATAGTCTTTGATCTTTCGTAGTATAAGTAATGTATCGTATGTAATGATCTGTCACTACTGGCATGTTACTGAAATTCCCCACATTTGGCTCTATAGATAGGAAATCAATGCACACTAGCTCAAGCAGTCCATTACTGGAGATATTAACAAGTGGTGCTAATCGAGTGGGGAGAGTCTTTCTCAGTACACACGTTCCACAAGTCTTACAGTATTTCTCTAAATGTGTGCCTTCATGTGTGGCCAATAGAAGTGGTCTGCAATCAAGCCTGCTGTCTTCTCCACACTCATGTACATGCTCATCATATAGTGCCCTTAGGACCGCAGGTCTGTGCTTCCCAGGCAGCACCAACTGCACTCAAACTCTTCCATTGTTCTGTTTTGTCACTGAGTCTAGTAACCCTCTTCTCAAAATCATAAAATCTTGCTGACAGGATAGTAAGCGCCAAGGGTAATAGGTATCATACTTTATTGCATACAGGGTAGTAAAACAGCTTATACAGTCTTTAGTGCATTTCTCTCATGCTTTGCCCATGTTTCTCCCATGTTTGACTGAGCATCTGACAACTCCAATTAAAATGTCATTCTGTTGGTCTTCTATTAATTGGCTTCTGCTCAGCCTATACAAAACTCCCCATATCTAAATGGGATAACCTGCAGTATGTAGATGGCAAGGTGTTCTCTGTCTTGCCCAAAGAAAAGAGACATTCCTGGACTGTGTCAAACATCGGCGTCTTAGCCACACTTACCATGGCTGCCACTTCTTCATTTGTAAACACTTACTGTTTGTTCTGCTGCGTGGGCATGGCTTTCTTGGATTCAGTCAGGTGACCTTCCAGCCCAACCAGATTTCAACAGCTGTGATCACATGATCTGTGCAACCAATAGGTATTTGGAACACCCTATTTAAACCTGCTCTTGTGATCTGCTCATTGCCAGAACAACACACTTTCTCTCCTGAGGATAGTTCTTAGCTCCAGGCTCCAGTTGTTTCCAGCACTGTGCCTTGGTTGAGTCGTGAATACCCGGCATTATCAAGTGATCATCTCTCTGCAAATACCCGGCTTTACCAAGTGATCATCTTTCTGCAAATACCCTGCATTACCGAGTGTATATATTTCTGCAAGTACCCTGCATTTCCAAATTGCTTGTCTTTCTGAAAGAATTCTGCATTCATCAAGAGTGCTTACCTCCTATCTTTTTATATTTTCTTCCTAGTGGCTTGCCACACCACCTCTCTTCAGAGCTGTTCAGAGGATTCATCCAAGTCAGTGGCCCTTCACTGTCTCCTTTATTATGTATATGTAACACTCCCTTGTGTATTAAGCGTTGTGAGGGTATATATATATATATATTGAACCACGCAGATGCTTCTCACCTTGGTACTTGGTTTTCAGTGCCTCCACCCGAATCTCTGCTTTCTCTTCTGGGGGGTGTTCAAAAGATACACCAGGGGGAGATTCGGGAAACCCCCTGCCCAGTATTAACACTCTGTGACAAAATGTGTGCTGCAAAAGCCAGCCAGGCACATTTATTTAAATGGAAATCCTAAATGCAGCTTTGTAATTTTATAGAAAAATATACTTTGGTATAATTTGAAATAATAGTGCAAACAATACAATACAGTAATAAAACAGTGTGGATGAAAGTGGCGCACCACTTCTTACTATGCACACCAAGTTAACACAAAAACTCGCAATAAATCAATAACAGCATACAATATAATATAATATATAACAATATAACCATTAACTGTCACAGCTTTATACACATGAAAAAATATATCAGATATCTTACTTGCTCCTGATACTGTGAATATCTTGCAGGGTGAATTTATATATTTTCCCTTATAGCCCTACAATGTACTGCCAAACACACACAGCAGTATTCAAACACACCACACAAATAGAGCAGTGCACTGCAAGTTGGGGCCCTTCTGTATGTATGCAGCATGGCATGGAAACATCATGTGTCCAGTTTGCAGATTTTGGAGGTCTTTAAATCACTTGCAGTGAGGTACAGCAGTCACAGTATGCAGACCCTCCTCTAGCAACAACTGTAAAATCCTTTCTAATTTGTATCCTGGGACTTGTAGTTCCACAAGTGCTGATTAGACACACACTTGGTGCATATTTACCTGCCCACCCATCTATCCCTAACTCTTCAGCCCTTGTGGCCAGATATAGTCCAAACCCCACTTGAACAACAACAGATAGATAAAAATAACCAGTAACTTATCTGCACCAGTGTGTCACAGGTCTGAACTTGATTATCTCCAAAATGGCTGACTTGTAAAATGTCCTTCTTCAGATATGCATGCAAACCTCCTCCTACAGCTTCAAACTGTGGCTTCCAGCAGGTTCTGTTCAGAACTGCACCGAGCTTTGATATCTCTGCAGACTGCTCTCTCTGCTCAGATCACTCATCCAGTGCCCTTCTGCCTAGGGTCACCTATCTGAACTGGTCACACAGCTCAGTCTCTCCCAGGATGCCCCTCTCTCCCTCTCTCTCTCCGCCCTCTGGTTTCTCAGTCTTCTTAGGCTCCGCCCCCTCTTCATAACAGCTTTCTGGGAGATGTAGTTCCTTCTCCTTGACTGGTAAATAACTATATGCATCTCTTTTCTTACTGATGCAATTGTGATTATTAGCCCCTGGGTGCTCAAGTCCAACTGCAGCATCCCCAGGGGTTACACACTCCCCCTGTGGGGCAAGTCCACAATGAACAAATGATGAGGCTTGTCCCACATCCTGCAAATTTAAAGGGGTTAAGACATCCTGTCTAAATACACTTTCACATCCATACACAACAGGCCCTGGCATAACAGATATGGGAGTCAGATATGGCCACTCATAGACCCAGCTAGGATGAATCACCTTAGGAATCTCAGTCATATGACCTAGACTTTCATAAGTCAACATCATTGGGGCTCTAGGGGTCCTTTTAGGCCGACCCTGGACTGGTGGGTTCCCTTCCTCTCCCCCCAACACCCTGTTGGGGCGTTCAGTGCATCCTCCATCTGGATCAACGACGTCCCCATCCATGTCAACTTCCTGGTTAGAGCCTTCCTCTAGTGAACACTGAGAATCCAACCGTCCAGCTACTCTTGGGTTGACACTTTCATCTGAAATGGCAGGCATAGTTCTCCTTTCTTCTACTTGTGGAGGTCTTACAGCGGCCCCCTCGGTAGACCTAGTGAGCCTTCTGATATCTTGTCTCCAATCTATTTCTCCCAATTTACCTGGAGCATCATACCCCCAATCATCTCCATCATCTTCTTCTGTGGTCGGTTCTCTGATTCGCCGTGATCTTCTGGGTGTGGACACTTTTGGCTCATCTGTTTCAGGCTCCTCCCAAAACCGGACACCATCTCTGATGGGAAGCAAATGTTGTCGATGGTATGTCTTTATAGGGCCTGTTAGCCCCTCGGGCCTAATTCGATAGGCTGGGATGTCTGGCAATTTTGCAACCACAACATGAGGATCCTTTCGCCAACGATTGGCTAACTTGTGTTTCCCCGGGAGGCCCAAGTGTCTAAGTAAAACCCTGTCACCTGGCTCCAGAATATGCTCCTTGACCTGTAGATCATAACGACCCTTGTTTCGTTGTCCAGCTTTTGATGCAGCTGCTTCCGCTAGTCTGTAGGCCTCCTTTAGTTCTTGTTTCAGCTGCTCCACATATTTCAAATGGGGCTTTTCTTGGGGATCAGCAGTGTCCATTCCAAAACAGATATCGATTGGTAATCTAGCCTCCCTTCCAAACATTAAGAGATATGGGGAGTACCCCGTGGACTCGTTTTTCGTGCAATTGTAGGCGTGGACCAAATGACTGATGTGCCTACTCCAATGTGCCTTTTTTTTAGTGTCCAAAGTGCCCATCATGCTGAGAAGGGTCCGATTAAATCTCTCCGGCTGCGGATCTCCTTGGGGATGGAAAGGAGTAGTCCTGGACTTCTTTATCCCGCAAACCTCGCACAGTTCTTTTATTAGCTTGCTCTCAAAATCCCGACCCTGATCTGAATGAATGCGGGCAGGCAGTCCATAGTGGACAAAGAACTTTTCCCATAGGATTTTTGCCACGGTCACAGCTCTCTGGTCTTTTGTCTGGTAGGCTTGAGCATAACGGGTGTAATGATCTGTCACCACTAGAATGTTACACTTGTTGCTTTCATCCGGTTCCACTGATAGAAAGTCAATACAGACTAACTCTAAAGGCCCATTGCTGGATATATTCTTTAAGGGGGCAGCCTTTTCTGGGAGGGATTTTCGAAGTATGCATGTCCCACAAGATTTACAATAACTCTCAATGTCTATCTCCATTTTCGGCCAGTAGAATCTATCTGAAATTAAACTCATGGTCTTCTCTATTCCCAGGTGGCCGTGTTTATCATGCAACGCACGGAGAACCATGGGACGGTGCTTCTTTGGCAATACTAGCTGTTTCCTCTCTCTGCCATCTTTGCGGCTGGTTTCTCTATACAGTAGCCCCGCTTCACCACCAATGACTCTCTCTGTCTGCTTAGCAAAATAGCTTCCTCCGTTTTCAAACTACTCGGGTGGATTCTTTGTCTGTGTTTAACAGACCACCTAACTGCTGCTATAGAGGAGTCATTCTGCTGATCTTCTTTGACTTGGCTTGAACTCAACTTCTGAAGATCACTGAGCTCCATTTGACTCAGCCAGCAATATTGTCTTGGTAGTGCATCTGTCGTTGCCCCTAGAGCTGTTAAGCATTCTTTGACTGGAGGCACGACCACACGTCCCTCGTGACACATCCCCTTCACCTCTGGAGCTGGCAACTCTATCCATTCTTCTTCCTGAGATTCCACAAACCTTCCCGGTAATCTTGACAAAGCATCGGCATCTACATTTCTTCTCCCAGGCCTGTACTTTATTGTGAAATTGTAAATGGCCAGCGCCGCCAACCATCTGTGCCCAGTTGCATCTAGCTTTGCTGTGGTCTGCACATATGTGAGGGGATTGTTGTCTGTATGCACTTCGAATGGTACTCCATACAAGTAGTCGTGAAGTTTGTCAACAACTGCCCACTTAAGGGCCAGGAACTCCAACTTATGCACCGGGTAGTTCCGTTCACTGGGTGAGAGACCTCGACTGATGTAATAGACTGGTCTTAACCTTCCTTCTTGCACTTGGTATAGCACTCCCCCAAGTCCCTCAAAGGAGGCATCTACATGCAGAATGTATGGTAACTCTGGATCGGCATATGCCAGAACAGGCGCTTGAATCAGGCAGGTTTTCAATCCTTCAAAAGCTTGTTCGCAAGCCTCACTCCACCTTTCCCCGAACGCATCATTTACCCGGAACAATGGTTTCTCTTTCCGATGGGAACCCCTTGGAGCAGGATAACCTCGAGTTAGATCTGTAAGAGGCTTGACAAGTTTACTGTAGTTTGGGACAAACCTTCTGTAATAGCCACAGAACCCCAAAAAAGACCTTAATTCCTTCAGTATTGTTGGTCGAGGCCATTCTTTCACCGCTTCTATCTTCGCTGAATCTGTAGAAATTCCTTCCCGATCCACAACATATCCCACATACTTGACCTGGGTTTTACAGAAGCTACACTTGTCAAGGGACAACTTCAACCCTTTCTTTATTAAGCGATCCAATACCTTGAGGAGTCTTTCGTTGTGCTCATTCAATGTTTGGCCAAATACTATCAAATCATCCAAGTATACCAGCACTTCCCTGAAATTCATGTCACCCACAACATCATCCATGCATCGTTGGAAAGTGGCTGGAGCCCCTGATAATCCTTGTGGCAATCTTTTGAACTGAAAGAATCCAACCGGGCAGATGAAGGCGGTTTTCTCAGCATCCTTCTGACTCATCAATATCTGATAGTACCCGCTGCGTAGATCTAGCACAGAAAACCACTTGCTTCCCTGAAGACAATCAAGGGCTTCGTCTATCCTAGGGACAGTGTACTGATCAGGAATCGTGCGCTTGTTTAATGTCCGGTAGTCCACACACATCCGTATTTTTCCCGTCTTCTTTCTAGCCACCACAATAGGAGAAGCATAGGGACTCTCAGATCTCTCAATCACATCATTCTCTAGCATCTCCCTTAAATGTTCCCGAATATCATCCAAATCAGCAGGGGCTAGGCGTCTTGACCGTTCTCGGAAAGGTCTGTCGTCCGTTAGCCTTATGTGGTGCTCCACTCCTGTCGCTAGACCTAAATCCCAGTCCCCCGAAGAGAAGGCAGCCTCTCTTTGTAGCATTTGCATAACTAGCCAGTGTCGGTCTTCTTGACTAGCATCACTACCATTAAAGCATTGATCAAAACTTCCTATTTGTAATGTGGTTTCTTTCTGAGATTTTTTTTCCTCTTTCTTCTTATAAGCAGCAAGGCACATAGGATGAATCTTAAGTGTTTTACTATAACTTGCTCCTCCCACCTCTTGGCACCAGTTGGCCAGTATCTCGAACAAATGGGAGTTAGTTCCAATAATCACTGAGACATCTCGAGGTTCTCCTTCGGCCTCAGGACAGACAAGTGCAGGCACGTTCACCTCTTCTTCTATTCCAGCTACTTCCCGTGGGAACTTCAAAGGTACAGTGATGTACCCAAGGTAGGGATAATTCTTGTCACTCAGACCCCAGATGGTCAGTCCACACAATGGCTTTATGGGCAAGTCAGATAGATTATCTCGGTACCACTTCTCGAACACAATGGACACCTGTGAACCACTATCTAGCAAGGCCATACAAGGTCTCCCATTTAGACATGCTGGCACGTGAGGAGAGGGTCCCAGCAATCCTTTGGGCAAAAGACCCCATTCCAGGTGAGAGTTCCCCACAGTGTTAATGTCAGCTTTCTTTAGAGGGCCAGTGTGTGGGTTCCTGGTCCTCCCTTTCAGTTTTCCGAAAGCTTCCTATCCCGGTGGGATGGTGAGGGTGACCACCTTCCTCCCTTCCTCTGAGGACATTGTCTAGCGAGATGCCCAACTTCTCCACAAGTGAAACAATTGTTCTGTTTCCGAGTAGTGTTAGCTTCGAGAACTTGCCGGGGGTGGATGTTCGGGTGCAGTTGCTCGGTAGTGTGGTATTTCAGCATCTGTGCTTGAATCTGCTTCTGCATCTCCAACAACTGAGCAATCTGCTCACCTTGTTTCTCCACAATCTTCATTAACTCAGTGCTGGGAAGGTCAGCCTCGGGCTTTGACTGTACGACCTTGACTTTCTTGGTCACCCTCTCTCGGGATTTAACTATAGCTTCCTCTTGTTTAACATCTTGTATCAACTGAAGAAAAGTAGGTGATGGTTGTCCCAGTTGAGCATTTCTTATCTTCATCGCTACTGGGTCATGGGACAGAGCACCCCGTAACAACTGTTGCAAACGCCTGTCGTCTACTTCTGCTAGGGGTATTCCTTTCTTTGACACAATAAGGTGGATCAGCTTGTCCAGCCGATAGATATAATTGGACAATGTCTCCCCTGACTCCTGATAGGTGTGGCGTAGCTGATAGAGCAGATCTGTTGCATCCTCTGCCATTCCATATTCCTGATCTAGAGTCGCTAAGTAGTGTCGTGCAGTGACTTGGGGGTCACTTCTCCGTACAGCTTGGATTAGTTCTCCAGCGGGACCTCGCAGACTTTCAACGATCCGCTGTCTCTTATAGGGTTCGGAGCAATGCCATTCCTCCAGGTATTGGGAAGCCAGCTCTTTCCATGCCTCGTAAGTTTCTTCCCCAGTAGGGACTGGTTTTATTCCTGAGAAGAGCCGGAGCCTTCTGTAGCCCCCTTCATGCTGTGACTTTCCTAACTGGTCTACCAGTTTCTGTACAGCAGTGAGGAACAGTTCGCTTTGATCCTCATCAGTTTTCCTAGTACTGGAGGGTGACTGAGAATTCTCTTCCCTGGCCTGAGGGAATACTTGTCGGTTAATATCTCCATCTGGAAGTTCAGCATTAAGAGGTGCTGCGACTAGCTGTTTTGGCTTTAACGGTATCACAATATGCCATTGTTGTTTTTGTGGCCCAGAAACGAGGGAGGGAAGAAAATCTTTATCCAATTCTGCTTGCATCTCACAGAGGATCAGACTGGTCTTATGCTGATCTCTACCTTTCCATCCAAGCATTTTAGGATGTTCTACCCCATAAATCCTGTGGAGCACATGCAGGACTTCCTCATCTGTCACTCCCTGAGAGTCACCATAGATCCCTAAACATCGAGTTGGGGCCACAGTCTGTTGTTCACACCACAGAAACACTTCTTCTCTTATACTATCCATGACGTCTGTGCTGATGGGTTTCACTGAGTGTGTCTTCAGTATCTCAGCAGTGCCTCCACTGTAACACCCCCTTGTGTATTAAGCGTTGTGAGGGTATATATATATATTGAACCACGCAGATGCTTCTCACCTTGGTACTTGGTTTTCAGTGCCTCCACCCGAATCTCTGCTTTCTCTTCTGGGGGGTGTTCAAAAGATACACCAGGGGGAGATTCGGGAAACCCCCTGCCCAGTATTAACACTCTGTGACAAAATGTGTGCTGCAAAAGCCAGCCAGGCACATTTATTTAAATGGAAATCCTAAATGCAGCTTTGTAATTTTATAGAAAAATATACTTTGGTATAATTTGAAATAATAGTGCAAACAATACAATACAGTAATAAAACAGTGTGGATGAAAGTGGCGCACCACTTCTTACTATGCACACCAAGTTAACACAAAAACTCGCAATAAATCAATAACAGCATACAATATAATATAATATATAACAATATAACCATTAACTGTCACAGCTTTATACACATGAAAAAATATATCAGATATCTTACTTGCTCCTGATACTGTGAATATCTTGCAGGGTGAATTTATATATTTTCCCTTATAGCCCTACAATGTACTGCCAAACACACACAGCAGTATTCAAACACACCACACAAATAGAGCAGTGCACTGCAAGTTGGGGCCCTTCTGTATGTATGCAGCATGGCATGGAAACATCATGTGTCCAGTTTGCAGATTTTGGAGGTCTTTAAATCACTTGCAGTGAGGTACAGCAGTCACAGTATGCAGACCCTCCTCTAGCAACAACTGTAAAATCCTTTCTAATTTGTATCCTGGGACTTGTAGTTCCACAAGTGCTGATTAGACACACACTTGGTGCATATTTACCTGCCCACCCATCTATCCCTAACTCTTCAGCCCTTGTGGCCAGATATAGTCCAAACCCCACTTGAACAACAACAGATAGATAAAAATAACCAGTAACTTATCTGCACCAGTGTGTCACAGGTCTGAACTTGATTATCTCCAAAATGGCTGACTTGTAAAATGTCCTTCTTCAGATATGCATGCAAACCTCCTCCTACAGCTTCAAACTGTGGCTTCCAGCAGGTTCTGTTCAGAACTGCACCGAGCTTTGATATCTCTGCAGACTGCTCTCTCTGCTCAGATCACTCATCCAGTGCCCTTCTGCCTAGGGTCACCTATCTGAACTGGTCACACAGCTCAGTCTCTCCCAGGATGCCCCTCTCTCCCTCTCTCTCTCCGCCCTCTGGTTTCTCAATCTTCTTAGGCTCCGCCCCCTCTTCATAACAGCTTTCTGGGAGATGTAGTTCCTTCTCCTTGACTGGTAAATAGCTATATGCATCTCTTTTCTTACTGATGCAATTGTGATTATTAGCCCCTGGGTGCTCAAGTCCAACTGCAGCATCCCCAGGGGTTACATATATAAAGCATTTTTTAATGCATAACGGTTTTGTTAAAAAAAACATTCTTTTAATAATGTTATCTGTTTTTAACCTTTATATTTTTTCCCACATTAGGGAAACAAAGCCCCAATCTGGCAAGCCAGCTCACAAATGCACGATCTACAAAACTTGGCTGGCGAAGCGGTAAGTCAACTCTTGCGGCTCTGGGCCAGTCTCGTCAGGGCAGCTGCGTATCTCTGAGCTGCATCTGTGATATTTTCTTTGATAAATTGCGACGAAAATGGACTTTTAGTCACTTTGATATGTTTCAATAAAAAAAATCTTACATATCACCATGAAGGGGCTGTTGATATTAAATTGCCCCCCCCCCCCTCCTATATCTTTAATCTGAATCTCTAGTACTTTGAGCAGAAAAAAAAAATCATCAAGCTCCCTAGCAATTTGGATAATTCTATTTGATAATGCTATACCCTGTATACGTGTGGGCTTTATTTTCTATTAATAATCAGTAAAACATATGGACATACAGTACGTCACCAGAGAATACATTATTTTAGACTTGCAATTCTTAATGCTGCATGAGGGGTTTACCATATTGCTTTCTGTGCCGAGAGATAATTAGACATTAAGAAGAAAGTAGTAGAAGTTTCATTGTCCACTTGGTTTGAGAAGACACACCTTTTATTTTATTCATAGACAAGTTCAAGCATCTGAAAAAAGATTCAAATGATAATTTATTATAAAGTGGATTATACTATACACATGAACAACAGCAAGCAATAAAACAAGTCATACAATGCATGCTGAGTGCCACTATACATTCTAGAAGCAAACAGCCATATTTGCATCAGGATTTTATCTACACAAATTTAGCCATCAAAAAAAGAAGGAAATTATGGCTAGAAAGAGCTTAGTACAAAAGTGGGACATTTGGAAGATGTAACAGAAAGCAATATACCTGTGTCAAAAAGTGGGCAATTATTTACAGAAAATTATACTTGACTTTAACAAACAACTAGCTTTGAACTAAGCATTTCCCAGTAACACTGTTTTACTCTCCAAGAAAAAAACATATAGTACATACATTTCAATTCAAAATCTCCTTTTTACCTTTATATAAGCTGCAGGTTTTTGGCCTCTTGCCTAATCAATGTACACAATAAAATTTCAACGGGCTACATCTGCGCTAAGTATGGGTCCATCACTTAAGCTGAAGCCATCTGTCAATATATTAACACCAATCTAATACCACATGCCTTCAGAGTGCATGAAGATTCTCCTAATACCCAATCTTTCAAAGTGCATGAAGCCTCTTCTAATACCACATGCCTACAGAGAACATGGAGCCTCTCCTAATACCACATGCCTGCAGAGAACATGAAGCATCTCCTAATTGCACATCCCTCCAGAGAACATGAAGCCTATCCTAATACTGTCATGAGCTGCGTGAACTAGCAGCCGGGCGTGTACTTCATACTTACCAACTCCCGGAAACTTGGGGGCGGGCCGAGGCCAATCGCGTCATTTTGCCCCCCGTGCGAAACCGTAATTTGCGTCGCGGGGGGGCGGGGCCAAAATGACGCGATTGGCCTTGTCCTGCCCCCTCCCGCCCTCCAAAATGGCGTGATTCACAGAGAATCGCGATTCTCGGTGAGATTGGGATGCGGGAGAAATGCCAGCTTGCCCGGGCAGCCCGGGAGACTGACCCGAATTTCGGGAGTCTCCCGGACTTTCCGGGAGAGTTGGCATGTATGGTGTACTTTAGTTTCTGTGCTCTGTTTTTATCCTTGTGGCATAGATGTTAGAGGGTGTAGGGACATCCTCCAACACCAGGGGGAGCTCCATATGATTTAAACTGGTTCACTTATATTTTTATACATGCTTCCTGGTTATGTTATTATTATTAATATTATTATTATTATTAATATTTATTTATAAGGCGCCACAAGGCATCCGCAGCTAGTTATGCTAGTTCTAGCTAGTAATTAATTAGCTGCCTCCTGAGCCTGATTGTCAGCCCTATCCTCCTCTGTCCTGATTGGCTCTTAGGACTATTTAAGGCAGTGAGATCTGGGCCTCACTGCCGGTTTGCGTGTCAGCCTAACCTGCTCCTGATTTGTATTAGTGAATCCTGTTGAACTGATTGCCTGTGTATGACCCCTTGCCTGGATTTGGACCCTGCCTGTGTTTCTTGTGACCCCGATCTCTGGCGTGTTTACCGACCTTCTTGTTTGCTCGTGACCCTTGACCTCGGCCTGTTTACTGGAGCTGCTGTCTGCCGCCAGCCCTTGAACCTTGCTTGGACTCCACTTCACTTGCCTGGGTTCTCCCTAGTCTGTACACACTTCACGACCCTCTGTTAGTCTGCAGCCAAGTCTGTCCCCACCACTAGGGGCTCCAGTGAACACCTGACTGGCGGAGCAGACTCCGGGTTGTGCTGTATCGGCTAGAGGGGTTCCTAACAAATACTACATGCCTGCAGAGAACATGAAGCATCTCCTAATTGCACATCCCTCCAGAGAACATGAAGCCTCTCTAATACCACATGCCTGCAGAGAACATGAAGCCTCTCCTAATACCACATACCTGCAGAGAACATGAAGCCTCTCCTAATACCACATGCCTGCAGAGAACATGAAGCCTCTCCTAATACCACATGCCTGCAGAGAACATGAAGCCTCTCTAATACCACATGCCTCCAGAGAACATGAAACCTCTCTAATACCACATGCTTCCAGAGAACATGAAACCTCTCCTAAAACCACATGCCTCCAGAGTACATGAAGCCTCTTCTAAAACCACATGCTTCCAGAGAACATGAAACGTCTCCTAATATCACATGCTTCCAGAGAACATGAAGCGTCTCCTAAAACCACATGCCTCCAGAGAACATGAAGCCTCTCTAATACCACATACTTCCAGAGAGCATGAAGCCTCTCCTAAAACCACATGCCTCCAGAGAACATGAAACCTCTCTAATACCACATACTTCCAGAGAGCATGAAGCCTCTCCTAAAACCACATGCTTCCAGAGAACATGAAGCCTCTCTAATACCACATGCTTCCAGAGAACATGAAGCCTCTCCTAATACCACATGCTTCCAGAGAACATGAAGCCTCTCCTAATACCACATGCCTCCAGAGAACATGAAGCCTCTCCTAAAACCACATGCCTCCAGAGAACATGAAGCCTCTCCTAATACCACATGCTTCCAGAGAACATGAAGCCTCTCCTAATACCACATGCTTCCAGAGAACATGAAGCCTCTCTAATACCACATACTTCCAGAGAGCATGAAGCCTCTCCTAATACCACATGCCTGCAGAGAACATGAAGCCTCTCCTAATACCACATGCCTGCAGAGAACATGAAGCCTCTCTAATACCACATGCCTCCAGAGAACATGAAACCTCTCTAATACCACATGCTTCCAGAGAACATGAAACCTCTCCTAAAACCACATGCCTCCAGAGTACATGAAGCCTCTTCTAAAACCACATGCTTCCAGAGAACATGAAACGTCTCCTAATATCACATGCTTCCAGAGAACATGAAGCGTCTCCTAAAACCACATGCCTCCAGAGAACATGAAGCTTCTCTAATACCACATACTTCCAGAGAGCATGAAGCCTCTCCTAAAACCACATGCCTCCAGAGAACATGAAACCTCTCTAATACCACATACTTCCAGAGAGCATGAAGCCTCTCCTAAAACCACATGCTTCCAGAGAACATGAAGCCTCTCTAATACCACATGCTTCCAGAGAACATGAAGCCTCTCCTAATACCACATGCTTCCAGAGAACATGAAGCCTCTCCTAATACCACATGCCTCCAGAGAACATGAAGCCTCTCCTAAAACCACATGCCTCCAGAGAACATGAAGCCTCTCCTAATACCACATGCTTCCAGAGAACATGAAGCCTCTCCTAATACCACATGCTTCCAGAGAACATGAAGCCTCTCTAATACCACATACTTCCAGAGAGCATGAAGCCTCTCCTAAAACCACATGCCTCCAGAGAACATGAAGCCTCTCCTAAAACCACATGCCTCCAGAGAACATGAAGCCTCTCCTAAAACCACATGCCTCCAGAGAACATGAAGCCTCTCTAATACCACATACTTCCAGAGAGCATGAAGCCTCTCCTAAAACCACATGCTTCCAGAGAACATGAAGCCTCTCCTAATACCACATGCCTCCAGAGAACTTGAAGCTGAGGCACCTTTACCTATTTCACTGGGAAAATAATTTAGCTCAATGTATTTATACTAAAGTAATGCTGCAAAGTGTATAGAGGTGAAAATCATGATGCCATAATTCACACTGACAATAAAATGTGCCTAATGGAATGGAGAAGATAGAGAACAGGACTCATTTTCCCAAAATTGCATAGTATATGAATGAACAAGGCTACAAATCCACTGTTCACACAACTATATATATATATGTATATATATATATATATATATATATATAATATATATAAATATAAATAATCTGTAAGGGCAAATAATATTGTGTTATAATATATGATGCCAATAGAGTTTGTAAAGGAAATGTTCACAAGAAGCAACACTGAACATGAAGTGTGTGCACGCAGGTCTGTATGTGTGGAAAGGGACATAGGCCGGTGTAGGAGCAATGTGAGTAGGTGTTCAGTGAGGGTCTTAACTGAGAGACAGGAGACAGGGAAGTCTTCCGCTTTCCTTCTAGGGTTACCCGGCGTTGGTGACAGTGATTTCGAAGCGATTCACAGGCAGCCATTCAATGGCAGGGACGGTGAGCCAATCAGGACTTACCTCCAGCCATTGAATCAAGGCTTGCTGGATCACCTCTCCGTGCCCTCCCAACCACTATTATATAGCTATCGAGTGTGGCGTGGTTACAGTCTGTAGAGAGTCAAGCAGAGAAGAGCTCCAGAGAGAAGACGCCGTAAAGAAGAAAAAACTACGCTGGATAGAAGCAAGAAGGTGGTGGAGAGAGAGGAGAAGTTCCTGCGCTGCAGAAGGAAGCTGTCAGTATCAAGACAGACTGTGAATCCAGGAAGACTGATGGTGGCAGGACGGTGAGAACTGCGGCAGTTGGCAGGCAGTGACAGGAGCGGTGAAGAGACCATTGGAGACTGCTAGAGCAGGGTAAGTCCTTTGGCACACATTGGGCATTAGGCTTAAGTAGCAATAGTGAGCACAAGGCCTTGGGTATTGAGGTGGTTGAGATCCTTTTATAATTTTCTCCTTTGACACATATATTAGGTTCCAGCTCAGCCTGTGGCCCCAGCTACTTTCAGACTTATTCTGTGGCCCCATTTAATTGCAGGGTTAGCCTGTGGCCCCACTTAACTTCCAGGATTAGTCTTTGAGCACAGTTAGGAGGTACCCTGTATTCTTAGACTGCACCCGGTCTGTCCCTTTTGTACCATATTTTAGAGGCCATTGTGTGGTGGTCTCTTTATTGTATTGTATTGTATTCTTGTGTGGTATTTTCCCATCCAGGATCCAGAACTAAGGCCCCCATTAAAGGTAGGCTTTTGATAACCAATATTCCCTATTGTCTGCATTCTGTGATTGGTGCTTTGAACTGTGGGGTTTAAGTTAGGGCAGTACACTGCACCTCTTGCTAAGAGTTGCGCAGCATCTGCTCACCTTGTACTGTTGTTAGGACCAGGGCGCTGTTGTTTGGTTGTTATTGTAGCTGGCGCTAGTGTGATAGGCACGTCATACATATTAGCCCAGTAGACAGCTTTGTGGGTTGGCTGTCTTGTGTCTCCCTTTTTCCTAGGTGCCAATCCTCAACATTGCAGACAACCATCAAGAGGAGGCGGCAATTACCTGGTGAGTATCAGTTTGCGGTTTTGCTTTCCTCTTGATGGGAGCCCTCACCAGGACATCAGTGAGTAAGATATTCAGGCAGGATACTTCCCGATCTCGAATGTCTGAAGCTCCGCTCCCAGACTCAGACCAATTGGAGGTGTCGGCAAAATGGGTAGAGTTAGGGTCTCTACTTCTGTCCGTCAACTCGGACACTCCCGTCCTTTCACTCCAGCATCTTGTCCTCGGTAAATAAGACTAGACTAAAGTGATGTGAAAGTGATCATCGTTAAAGGAGGAACATGACTGGCAGGTGATCTAATTTTTAATCAGGTAAGGCCCCATACAGAAACACACCTCTCACTGCACAGCATTATTATTTATATCTATTTTATTTTCAAACATAGGCGGAACTAGAGATTAATTATTTACATTGATTTATTTTGTGCAAGTAGATACACAAATGGCTGTAGAGCATAAATAATGGAAAATCCTGGACTGTATACATGACCTTATCTTAAAATCAGAAAAAGATTGTTGTAATCCTCTTACCATTCTCCACAAATAAAAATAAAGGAACGAGTCATCAAAACAACTGCTAACACAACAAACAAAAGGCTCTGGAAGAAGTTATATCACAGACGAAAAGCGTCAGCCAGCTGATCATATTTCCTGACAACAACACCCCTGACTAACGTCACATCTTGTCAGCAAACATCTGCTGTGAGTCCGGTTCCCTGGTAAAAGACTGTTGCAGCCTGGGGCACATGTGCCTGGAAGGTGCTGCCTGTCTAAGGGAGAACTCTGCTGGCGGATGTAATCATGAAAGAACGGTGCTCTAGTGATGTATATTCAGGTACTGGACACTATATCTCATTGAGGAGAATGGTGAGATGACCCTTCCAAATCCCTTTGCTGGGGTATCGGCTTTATTCAGCCAGTATTTATCACTGTTTTCTATTGTCTGATGTTGTAACAATATTACAATATGGGACTGTAGTTGTCCCTGCAATAAACTCAGTAAAAGTTTTAATTTAGAATTGAGTGAAGTTTCATAATGCAGATTGAGTTGCGGAGAGAAGTTTCGGCAATACAATCTTTGAGTTCATCTTCTGCTTTACAATTATGCTATGGATTCCAAAAACATACTAGTAGGTTAATTGGCTGCTATCAAAAATTTACTCTAGTCTCTGTCTGTGTGTATGTGTGTTAGGGAATTTAGACTGTAAGCTCCAATAGGGCAGGGACTGATGTGAGTGAGTTCTCTGTACAGCGCTGCGTAATTAGTAGCGCTATATAAATACCCGATGATGATGATGATTTGTAAATCTTATAGTGCCTGATCTCCAGCTTCTCAGCTAAACCTGGTTATCCTGAAAAACGTGTACCTGCAGCTATCCTACTATGCCTGGTATTCAGTACTCATGTTCCTCAGTTAACCTAGTAATCCTGGTGTCCTGTTTCTACTGTTTCTATAGACCTGTGCTCTCATTTTTACCAGTGTGGCCTCTGTTTAAAATAAAGACACTCTGTTTCATTTACACTACTCTCCATGGTTTTCATATTGGGAATACTGACAGTATGAACTGGCCAAAAGAATAGAGCCTGCAGATTGCACTCTTCCTTGAACTAGGGTTCCTAGTGTGTTGGATCATGAACTCAATGGTTGGTATCCCTGAGATCATGTCTGAAACTCCTCAGTTTCAAATAATTCAAATTGACATTTTACAACTCCACTCTCAAATGACCCAGGTGTCTGCATTATTGCAAAAGTTGCTTAAACAGCTTCCTGTTTCTACCCTGTGTGGTAACTACTTGAAAACCAGTTCTGGAACAACTGCTCAGGAGAGGTTTTTGTCCCTCAGCTTGCTCCTGAGACGGTTCTGTTATTCCAGCCTGCTCCGGAGAGGGTTCTGTTCCTCCAGGCTGCTCCGAAGAGGGTTCTGTTCCTCCAGCCTGCTCCAGAGATGGTTCTGTCTCTCCAGCCTGCTCCGGAGAGGGTTCTGTTCCTACAGGCTGCTCCGGAGAGGGTTCTGTCCCTTCAGCCTGCTCCAGAGAGAAGTCTGTCCCTCCATCCAGAGGTGCCTCACGTTACCGGTCAGCCAGAGGTGCCTCACGTTACCGGTCAGCCAGAGGTGCCCCACAGTACCGGTCAGCCAGAGGTGCCCCACAGTACCGATCAGCCAGAGGTGCCCTAAAGTATTGGTCAGCAGGAGGTGCCTCACAGCACTGTTTGGTCAAAGGTGCCTCATAGCTCTGCTCGGTATGATGTTCCTCGTGGCACTACCCAGTCCGGGCCTTCCGAGTTGGTGCTCTGTCCAAGTCTCAAGTGATGTGTGCTCTGTCTGAGTTCCCAGGGATGTGTGCTCTGTCCGAGTCCCCAGGGATGTGTGCTCCATCCAAACTCAATCCCTCCATCCACTTATGATTTTACTTTATGAAATCCTATGACTCTGTATCAGACATGACTGTGCACAGAGCTGGATCATCCACTACACAAGCTAAACCCACAACTATGGTCCAGCGGGCACTGTCAGGCCCAGATTATTTTAACCTGTTTTTATGTCTGGGTTTTTTTACTGTGAGTCCTGGATTACGCTAAGCTGCTTTTATATTTTATTGAGCAAGAGAAGGTGGAAAAGGGGGCCCAAATCAAAGCACCATAGGAAATTAATCTGGCTCTAGCGCCTCTGCTTATTTTTGTCACCCCCTATGGCTCTGGCCATTAAACTTTACAGCATTTATGGTTCTACATATTAAACTTGGCATCAGCTATGACTCTGCCTATTAAACTTGGCATTAGATATGGATCTATATATTAAACTTAGGACCAGGAGCTGGTCCTGCTAGCTATAATGAATCGTGCTGAACTTGCTGTTCAGGCATATACAGTAAGCTCCAGTTCAGTGAACATATAGTAAGGTAGCCTCTGTACATTGATAAGGAAAACGGGAGGCACTGAGATATTCTTTGAAATCATAGACCACACTCAAAACACACATCTCATTTACACATGGTTAGGGCCCTTCTTAATTGCATACCCATAGGCAATTAATTAGGCTTACTTCTATGTGTCTTATGTTTTTCTTGTTCTCCCTGTCTGTTAAGTTCATTGATCATGGGTGTTTTGTGCTATTTGAGCTATTATTTACGAAAGTTTCAGTTTAAGTAAAATAGATATGGTTAAAGTACGTACAAGTATATATTTTGCAACATTTCAATACAGACTTTTAATACTGAATTTAAATGAGTGTGCGTACAGAGAAACTTCCTGTATGTTCCTGTGATAATGTATTCCTTGTGTATCTCTCTGGACCTCATTTATGAAACGTAAAATTGCTGAGGCCGAGCACAAATTCCTGCTCGGAGGTTTCGTTGCCTAGGTTTCCACAAAAGCACATCGTTTTACGCCAAAGAGCACGAGTTTAAAATGGAGGCATTTGCATTTCTAAGACACTTTGTAGGATGTAAAACAAAAGGACATCTATATCAAAGGGCAAAACGCTGTATTGCCCATTTTTGCCGGCGATAGTGCTATTTATCGCTCTATACATCAAAGAGTTACTTCTGGTTAAGCACCAGCAATATTAAAATCATCCTTATCTCCGCAATAGAGTCTGGCCTTGTTAAATAGACCCCAAAGTTAAAAAAAAAAAAAAGTGTACACTCGATTGGCCTGATTCATTAAGGATCTTAACTTAAGAAACTTCTTATTTCAGTCTCCTGGACAAAACCATGTTACAATGCAAGGGGTGCAAATTAGTATTCTGTTTTGCACATAAGTTAAATACTGACTGTTTTTTCATGTAGCACACAAATATCAACTTTAAATTTCAGTGTACAAATAAGCTATCAAGTATTTGTGTGCTACATGAAAAAACAGTCAGTATTTAACTTATGTGCAAAACAGAAAACTAATTTTCACCCCTTTGTTTGTAACATGGTTTTGTCCAGGAGACTTAAATAAAAAACTTATTAATTTAAGTTCCTTAATGAATCAGGCCCGATATCCCTAATTCTCATGATTAATGAGGCTAAACAGAGCAATATTTTAGGTAAAAAAAAAACTTTTATCCAATGAAAAGGTGATCATAAAGTGATGGGAGGTTGGACTGTTGATGTGATGTTCACACTTTTGCAGTGCGTCCCTGTTGATATTTACACCTCTCCGCTCTCCAAGGTGCAAATATCTATAAATATACAGCTCCCGGCAGTAGAGAGTAGGAATACGCATTGATATGTGCAGTACAAACAACTATAGCATTTTGTGTTGCTGATAGAGTGCACTTTGAATATCAGGTCCTATGTTTGTGTTTCTCAATACATACTGAAGGAAAATGCTAAAGCACTTATTAATGACAATTAGGCTTACTAGAGAAAATTTCCATGCTATGTTGTAAGTGTAAAATAAATAAATAATCATCATGAAAATGAAGCTTTACAATCTGTCTCTAAGGGTTTCCTGGACCAGGGGCTGCGACACTTAGTATATTGCTGGGATCTTTTAAAGGGAACTAAGCTGAATGCTACCCAAGGGCTATGTGCGACTTCAGAATAGGTGGGACAGTTTATTTGTGACAATAGGATTATCAGTCATGCACCTGTCGTGATGGTGCTGTGCGTGCCTTACATCTATTCTCCCATAGCCAGCAGCCCCAGGGGGGCAGGGGAGGGAGATGTTTAACTGCAAATCTCCCCAGGTGCCATGCAATAAATTTACCTTTAGAATAAACAATTTGTTTTTTGAGTATGATGATGGTAAAAGGAACATGTGTCTTTTGTTTTTAACCACTTCAAAGCTGAATTTTCACCTTTATTTGTTAGTGGTCAAAAAGGTCCCCAAGAAGTTAACCTCTCACACAATAACATTGCAGTCGTGCTATGGACTCTGGAGGATGTGCTGATTGTTACCAGTTTTATTCATACTCTTAATTTGGTGCTAAGACAAGTGGGAATTTAGTATATCTATGAAATAATGGGCGTATAAATAACACAACGACGATAGGTTCTCCTATCTTGAAGAAAAAGTTGAGTCTGATTCTGAAATGCTAATAACATTTACTGTATGTTCTCTAAGCAACAGTCTTGTGGCATTTAATACTCTGGTCTAATGATGGCCACACATGACACGAATCATGCTTTACGCAGAGTTCCTTTCATTAAAACATAATTCCAACAAAGCCAGGCCTGCAGAAGACCTATATTAAATTTGTAATTATACTTTAATCGGCACCATTGTTAGAACTGCTCTACAGGAGATGAGGGATCCCTATTGCTAATTCTGCTATGAAGCCCAGGATGCTCCCACTGTGCCGCTGGCATGGCTTTCTGTAGCGGGGATAGGCAACATCCATGGCTGAGGCCAGTGCTCTGATTATCAAAAAAACTTCAATCCATCTCTCCTTAGATAGTGCCTGCGGCACATATTTCTATAAAACAAATTTGATGGTTTACTTATTCAGAAGTTCTACACTGTGTGCCCAATACTACATGTTCCACATACATAATTAGAGTATCTCGGGCAATATAAAATCAATAGAGCTGAATAAAAGAAGAAAAAAACAACACAGAGGTGCTGATCAGAGTTCATCATCCTGTGGTAGAGGATGTTCACAAGACTCCAACCTGTTAGCTTAATGCAAAAAAATAGCAATCTAGTGTATTAATAAAGAGTAAAATGTATACAAATTACAAAACAAATTATATGGAGATGTTCTAAAAAATAGTGGGTTTCCTCCGAGTACTCTGATTTTCTCCCACACTCCAAAAACATACTAGTAGGTTATTTGGCTGCTATCAAAATTGACCCTAGTCTCTCCCTCTCTGCCTGTGTATGTTAGAGAATTTAGACTGTAAGCTCCAATGGGGCAGAGACTGATGTGAGTGAGTTCTCTGTACAGCGCTGCGGAGTCGGTGGCACTATATAGATAAATGGCGATGATGGTGATGATATATATCATCTTAATTTATTTACATTGCGCCACAGAATCCGCAGCGCTCTGCCTAGAGCAGATTAGACAATAAAAGTACAATTCAGATGGGTTGTTAGGTTTTTAGTCGCAATTTTGCACCTTTGAGAAGCATTAGTAAATAAACGTCATTGAACTTTTCTGCCTCTGACCATGTTTGCTTATTTCAAGCCCTAACTTTATTCTCCCATGGTCAATGCTGTTTAATTTTGGATAAGCCTAACATGTAGATTTATAGACGAAACCATGGTATTGTTTGGCCAAATGAATGATATTCTTACAGTGGTGCAAAGGAGTCAATAATAATTTTCATGCTGTTTGTTTTACTGCTGCGAACCTCTGGCTTTACACCTCAGGTTACCAGACTGATTTATTTGTCTAGTAGGTGTGGGCAGAACAGAGTTTATTTACAGAAGCTGTGATCCTGCTGCATACGCCAATCATTAGTAACTCTTTGGAGGTAATTGAATATGTTTTCAAAGTGCCAAAGAGAAGAATTGTTTTGCAGAAATGACTTATAAATTGTAACAAACAAATACCTGCACCAGTTCTGTCTTTATCATAATCTCGACTCTTACTACTGGAACTTCACCCCAAAACAGACATCTTATTGGGGTGCTCTCCCGGAACAATGTACACTATATTATTCAAAAGAAGAGAACAACAAAGTTCTGATATTGGGGGCACATTACATTTGTAACCAGTACTAGAACAATTATTGAACCTGCTATTTTGCCATTTTAAAAGCCAAATGTGTATTTTTTTTATATATACCTTAAATTAAAATATTTTTTTTTATTAGTCAATCAATATAGTAGTCAGATCGCTTATGTGAGCTATAGAAATAAAATTCGTGAGTGGTCAAAGATTAAAATCTGTGTAGATTGAAAATAAAATAAAATAAAATCCCCTTTAAAATGAACTATTACACCTATAATTCTTACATTGAATGCTAATACTAACAACCACCGTTCTGATTTAATGATGTGACGAAATATGGAACAATATAACTTTAATAAGGTAGAAATTATACCTAAAAATATCTGAGCAATATCAAGAGAACAATGAGGACCTACAGGGGGATATCCCCCCGCCTTTTTTCTTAATCTTATTTTATGAATATAATTGCAGAAACTTCCTGTAAGTTGTATATACTCAGCATTCTTTCAAGTAACATGTAACTGTTTCTGCCGGTGCTCCGCTCCTCCCTATCTTTTCCACACTCTGCTGCAAGCAGTTTCTCTTGATTTAATTCTATCCGTCCTACTCACTCTCTTTCCCCTGCCTCCTGCATCTTCCCTCACCCTCAGAACCTGCTCACTGTCTACCTTTGAACATGACTACGGCAAATGGAATTGCTGATTCTGTTTGTTGAAAGGCTTATTTCCTACGGATGTCCCAGGACACAAACGACATGTGCATCTCAATGTGGTGGAAAACATGAGATATTCATCAAAAGTAGAATTCTCTTTTATTATGTACTTGCTGGCATTAAACCAAAACACAAACTTTTTTTTCTAATGTCGATATTGCTTTTTCTTTCCAATAAACTTTACTTTTCTTAAGAATCACACTTTTACTTTCATTATTTTTTTTTCCCCTAAAGAATGAACTATTCTTCCATGGTTTCATTCCGCTAAAGTTTTTACATACTTTGCGTACCATTAAGGGAAGACTGGGTAGCTGGTTCAACTGGTCCAAGGTACAAGAGCAGCCGCTTATCTTGAGTTTAAGTGGTTGTTATGGAATCAGTAGTAGAAACTTGGCAAGAAGATTGCAGCCATGGTCTCCTACAGGATAATCATGTCTTCTAATGAAGGATTGTGGAATTGGCTTGTCACTCAACTACATAGGTGATACACATTATAAATGCACTATTTATAATATGGAAGGCAGCCCAGTAAACCTTCCAGTACCATCCTTCACTTGTAAAACCAGTAGTGGCCCAAGGCGCAATTGCCAATTGCCACACTACCCGTAATTTTGAACCAAACAGATAATTTAGCAGTGGTTTGAATTTCCATCGATAAAATCTTTGAGTTCTGCTTCGCTATTACACGGGATGGCCATTCAACTTTATATTTGTAAATTCCACATTTCATAGAATTAAATAAAGCTGGGACAATGACAGTGTCAATTCAAGCAGCTCTGTGATGTGGTAGGAGTAGGGAATTCCTCTGTGTACCCATAAGGCCAAATATTGCTGGAGAAATATTTGGAATTCTGTGTTAAAATGCAGAACCGGCAAATAGTTCATGGATCAGTTTTGAAAATTTTGTTCATCTGTACTCTTCCCAATGCCTCTTCCATTGCCTTTTATTATTATTATTATTATTATTATTATTATTATTATATGACATATTACACAGCGCTGTTCACTGAGGGATCATGACATAAGCAAATCACATAAAATGCTTTGTAACATGATTTGTTCCGGGGAACATTTACTCCTATTTTTGCCTTACTTTCCTTAATGACTCAGGCCCTATATGTACAGCCTCATTTCGGGGACCAGTATACAATGCAGTTTTTTAGACAAATGTTTTCCCTGTAGATCTTTCCTCCTTTGGTGCTTTCCCTCAAGACCTCTCCCTTTCTTCCCACAGATATAGCACAAAATTGTGTCCCATGCGCTGTACACTCTACGTTTGATACCAGTCTTCAGTAAGGGGATCAACAAAATGGCACTTGAAGCTCTCACTTGCAGACATTTATGCTGGATGTGTTCAACCCTGAACTCTGAAACGTATTCCGGGCCTATGGGACATTCAAAGGTACTCCTCCTAAAAGGTGTATCTTAAAGATACGTGTAAATGAAAATCGGACGCATATCTAAGGGGTGTGAGTGACTTGCATTTTTAGAGCACCCTACACACACAGAACTTTTTATGTGCAATACAATACAATGTCAGTCATACTTTAAAACAGGAAAAAGAGCCCCATCTATAGCTTTTTAGTATTGTTACTGTTTATGCTATGGCATACCCCCTCCTGTTTTTCTGCCAGACAGTCCCATTTTCTTATAAGCAAATTGGGTATGGGCATGATCACAATAAAATGGTGGCATGATTGATGAAAGGTGTTGTTTAGGATTGTAGTAAAGCAGTGGACACTGAAGGACATTGAAGGGGGGTAGGCTGTTATTGCACTGGGTAGCCTCACCTTCTTCACAAAATATTTAAGTTAAATAAAAAGACACAGCATTCGTAAAAAGAGTCTGGTCTGCATGAATCTTTATTACTTGCCGATATTGGACACGCTGGCGACCTAATGCTCATGTTGGCATATGGAGAGCAACACAGCATGCTGCTGCGGTATCTACCAAGTAGGTCACGTTAATGTTCACTGTTAGTCTAGTTCTCCCAGAGTGAGCCACAAATTTGTTCCTTGTTGCTAGGGGGCTGAGCACATCTAGCTTAACTGTCTGCAAGTGTGAGCTTCAAGTGCCATTTTGTTGATCCCCTTACTGAACACTGGTGTCAAATGTAGGGTGTACAGCGCATGGGACACAATTTTGTGCTATATCTGTGGGAAGAAGGGGAGAGGTCTTGAGGGGAAGCACCAAACGAGGAAAGATCTACAGGGAAAACTTTTGTCTAAAAAACTGCTTTGTATACTAGTCCCTGAAATGAGGCTGTACATATAGGGCCTGAGTCATTAAGGAAAGTAAGGCAAAAAAAGGAGCAAATGTTCTCCGGGATAAACCATGTTACGAAGCAAAGGGTGCAAATTAGTTTATTATTTTGCACATATGTTAAATACTGACTGTTTTTTCATCCAGCACACAAATACTTGATAGCCTTATTTTTACACTGAAATTTAAAATTGATCTAGTGCGTGCCCTACCCCAACTATAAATCTGTCCCCACATTTTAAATTTACGTCCCCCTCCAGTGCAAAATGGTTTTGCCCAGGTGGAAAGTTACTCTTTTTTTATGCTTTGCTCTTTTTAATGACTGAGGGCCATAGTATTCCTATAATGGTAAAATAACTGGTGATCTGCATTATATACTGGTCATTATAATGGTACTTTTGATGGTATATGGGTCATCAGATGAGTGTCTGCATTGTAGGCTGGTAAAAGTGATATGTCATTGTACACTGATTATCAGAACAGACTGTGGATTGCATACAGGACCACATAAAGCCCTATGTACTGAATAATGGTCAGATAGGTCTGCACTGTACTTATGCATAACTCTCAGATTGTAATCTTCAAACTGTTCCTTGATGTATAAAGCCGCCTCATAAAAGTGTGAAGCCAGGCCCGAAATACAAGCAAGCCATACCTATGTTTGGTGTGGCATTAAACCAAGAGAGAGCTGCAGTTTGTCATGTAACAGCATCATTCAACAACTCAGTAACTCATACATATTAATATTACATACAAATCATCAGCACTGCACCTCACTTAAGATTACACTCTATGGCCACGGTTCCCAAAGTGTGCGCCGCGGCTCCCGGGGGTCCCGTGGCCAGGAAGAGAAAAAAAAACTTACCAATTCGGCAGCACCTGGGACCCAGCATCTTCCTCCCTCCTCAATAATTGTTGGGTGTGATGTCATCACGCCCGACATTCAATGACAAGCGACAGGAGAGAGGATACTGGGTCCCGGGCACCGCCGAATTGGTAAGAAAACAGAAGAAAAGACAGAATAAATAGAAGAAAGAAGGTCAAGTATGGTAAGTAAAGAAACGGAGGGGAATGGTGATAGGAGACAGCAATGGAGGGGCAAAAGAATGAAGGAGGGGGCAGAGTGAGGATGCAGAGGGGGCATTGTGAGGATGCAGAGGAGGCAGAGTGAGTGGATGCAGAGGGGGCAGATTGTGTGGATGCAGAGGGCACAGAGTGTGTGGATGAAGTTGGCAAAGTATGTGGAGATGAAGGAGGGCACAGAGTGTGTGGATGCAGAGGGCACAGAGTGAGTGGATGCAGAGGGCACAGAGTGTGTGGATGAAGGGGGCACAGGGTGTGGAGATGAAGGAGGGCACAGTGTGAGTGGATGCAGAGAGCACAGAGTGTGTGGATGAAGGGGGCAAAGTGTGTGGAGATGAAGAAGGGCACAGAGTTTGTGGATGCAGAGGGCACAGAGTGTGTGGATGCAGAGGGCACAGAGTAAGTGTATGCAGAGGGCACAGAGTGTGTGAATGCAGAGGGCACAGAGTGTGTAGATGAAGGGGGCACAGTGTGTGGAGATGAAAGAGGGCACAGAGTGTGTGGATGCAGATGGCACAGAGTGAGTGGATGCAGAGGGCACCGAGTGTGTGGATGCAGAGGGCACAGTGTGTGGAGATGAAAGAGGGCACCGAGTGTGTGGATGCAGAGGGCACCGAGTGTGTGGATGCAGAGGGCACCGAGTGTGTGGATGCAGAGGGCACAGAGTGTGTGGATGAAGGGGGCACAGAGTGTGTGGATGAAGGGGGCACAGTGTGTGGAGATGAAAGAGGGCACAGAGTGTGTGGATGCAGAGGGCACAGAGTGTGTGGATGAAGGGGGCACAGAGTGTGTGGATGAAGGGGGCACAGTGTGTGGATAAAGGGGGCACAGAGTGTGTGGATGCAGATGGCACAGAGTGAGTGGATGAAGGGGGCACAGTGTGTGGATGAAGGGGGCACAGTGTAAGTTAGCTGTAAATTATTCTTTGACAGAAATATAATTGAAAAAACTATATAAAAATATTATTTTCCCTTGGATTTATGTGTATTATTTTTGCATACAACTAAATAAGCATTTCTGTCCTGACCTAAATACTTGTTACGTTTTTCTGACTACTTATAAAACGGGACTGCTCGGTAATTATTTTGGAGGGGTGCCTTGAAAAAAATTATGGATACTCTAAGGGTGCCATGAACTGCAAAAGTTTGGGAACCACTGCTCTATGGTGTTATGGGTAAACAGCTATATTTTTAATGTAGGTTGTCCCAAGAGATTGATACCATACTGTAGCACAGTTATTCCTTAATCTGCTATTGGCAGTTTATCAGTATTTTTTTTTTTTATTGCTCTGCTTGTTAACTCATGTTAATCTTGAGTATTTGAAAAGATATTTCCCTAATGACAAGGCCATTTTCAGCAAACATTAAACTCCAATACCATTATGTAAAACAAACAGACATTACATATCTTTGAAAATAATTCATCAAGTGAATTTAGTATCTTATTCAGCCTCAAGGAAGAAACGGGCTGCAGCAATTTTAATCTACACCCGTTTACTTTCTCCCTCTTCTCTCTGTGTTTCCTCTGTTCTCTGTATAAGTCTTTTCCTTCTCACCGGTCCTCCTTCAGTCCAGTCCCCTATGTCCTCTTGCACTCTTCTCATTTTCCTTCTTACTGTATATTTCTATTACTTCCCTTTCTAGGGGAGACACAGATTAGATTTTCTCCTGTGTGGGAGGAATTTACATTTCCAAGTCGCTGTGGAATTCAGTCTCGCCTCAATGATTATTTTCATCTTTCTCTGCTAGATCATAGAGTATTTTATCATACTTGGAAACATGATGGTGTGGGCCAGGCGAACTGAAAACCAAACACAGCCTCAGGGCTTGTATGGAGAGAGAAGCATCAGGATAGTGAGGAGGAGAAGAAAGGGCTGCAAGCCTCTAGAGAGACGGCTAGAATGGATGAAAGTCTTGAACCTTCTCTAAACACAAATCTATGTCTAGAAACTACCACCAACTGTTGAGTGGAGGAGCATGCTGCGACTTGTAGTTCAACACCAGCTGGTTAGCCACAGGTTGATACATCTCGGAAGAACAGGGAAGTATGATCTACTTCCAATTATCTTTGTTCCTTGCCTACTGAAGTCGTGGGTATGAATATTCAGAACAACATTATAACTAATCCAGACTTTCTGCAACATTCACACTTTGTTCAGTTCACCTTTTCAGAGCTAAAAAGTCACTAAACCTAAAATCCAATTTTCCTTACTAAAAAATAACTTCTAAAAACAGTCATAAACAAATATGTTAACGTTTTAGGAGCCTATCAGAACTGAAGATATTCAAGATTACATTGAAATATTTTGGGAGGATTATATATAGCAGACTTCCTTTCGGTTAGTAATCCCACTGAAAGATTCCTTCCTTCCTGAGGTCCTGCTGCTTTTATCTCTATGGGGTAGATTCAATTAGGCGTGAGGTGGCAGCAGACATCGGCTCGTTGTCCGGCTGCGCACCCTGGCGGCTAATGCGGTACAAAAATCTCTGCTCATTTTGCCTCACATCTCTATGGGATGCGCTGGAAAATGAGCAGAGATTTTAGTAAAATCTCGGCCGTGATGTGTCCCTGTGGACTGTTCCGGAGACACATTGTGGTGCCCCCTTAATAGTCTATTGGTACAGAAAATGGATGATAGAAGAAAACAATGCAACCCTCTACATAGCAAATGTACAAAGGGTTAAATGTAAAATTTCGACTTTTGATATGTGCAGCTTTAAAACTAACGTACTGATACGTCTATTGCCAAAAAAACAGCCGTCATCATCGTGAACTCTGAAACGTATTCCGGGCCTATGGGGCATTCAAGGGTACTCCTCCTAAAAGGTGTATCTTAAAGATAAATGAAAATGAAATGTAAATGAATGTAAATGTAAATGAAAATCGGACGCATATCTAAGGGGTGTGGGTGACTTGCATTTTTAGAGCACCCTACGCACACAGAACTTTTTACCTGCAATACAACACATATCAACACATGCCAGTCATACTTTAAAACAGGAAAAAGAGCCCCATCTATAGCATTTTAGTATTGTTACTGTTTATGCTATAGGTATGGCATACCCCCTCCTGTTTTTCTGCCAGACAGTCCCAATTTCTCATGAGCAAATTGGGTATGGGCATGGTCACAATCAAATGGTGTCATGATTAGTTAGATGAGGACAATACCTGGACAAATCAGAAGCGTGACTTTGTATCTAGGATTGATGAAAGGTTTGTTTTAGGATTGTTTAGGACACTGAAGGACATTGAAGGGGGGTAGACTGTTATTGCACTAAGGTATTATATTCCATAGCATCCGAAACATATAGGTAATGCAGTGATTGTTATCATACTTGCTGGATGGGTCCACTTCTAGTAAACAAAAAGCTTTCAATTCTTATCATTGAAGGTCCCCCTATAATAGGTACCACTTATAGACAGGTAGTATTATTTATGTATACTTGCATGATTGTGAAATACTTATTAATTTGATGTGCATGCAGCTGAGTTGCTGAAAATAGGATGGAGTCATTGCAAATAACCTGTAGAAAGGAAAGGGTTAAGCATGTCTAAGAAGGCTCAAACTCATTAATAGGAGGAAATCACTGTCTTAAAATCCCAGTGGTTTCCCCACAGTCTGAGGAAGTGGCATTTGAGCAATGCTAACAGCACAGTTAAGCTGAGAGGCAATCAAAAATCCATTCCCTCCCAAACATATATACATGTGTATACGAGAATATATAGATTTGATTTCTCTGGGCTGATTAAATCACTTGTCTGCATTTTGAATCCGCTTTGTCTTATTTGCAGAGAATGCTCTTTAAATCATTTCCACGAAGGTTGACAATGAGCGGAGTGCTGAAAATGCTCAAGAATTACTTTCTGAGAAATACACAATTGATGTTAATCAACTTTATTCTGGACAAGTCTTATCTGCACAGGGTGCTCACCATCATTGTTTTGCGTTTATGTTAGTTTATAATCATTGTAGGTCACTTATATGGGCATAGGATTAATTAATCTGCATATGTGCAAACAGTGTGAAATGAATAAATAAGATTTTGTTTTCATCTTGACGGTCATGTCAAAGGGACTTTTAAAGGTTGCGCATTTGTCCTATTGCTGAAAGTCAAAGGAAGACAGAATCTTCCACTTCAATATACCAGTGACATAAGTGCACATGGGCAGCATGGTGGCACAGTGGTTAGCCTTGCTGTCTCAACGTGCTTGGGGTCATGAGTTTGATTCCAATCAGGGCTCTATCTGTAGAGTTTGTATGTTCTCCCTATGTTTGAATGTGTTTTCTCCAACAGTCCAAAAGTACTGGTTAATTACAAAATTGACCTGTGTTGGTGGTATGAAGTTTAGATTGAAAGCTTCAATGGGACTGATGTGAATGAATGCATATCCTTTGTACAGCTCTGTGTAATATGATTGGTGATATGTTAATAAACAATAATAATTAGGTCCAGTGACCCATAATTTTGTTTAATAACACAAAACACCTTTCTGCTGATTTAGAAAGCCTAAGCATGTCTTTACTTGTAGTGGATAGATAAACCCAATTAAATAGAAGTAAATGTATTTTTCCATAAATGCGCACTATGTTGGAAACTGTTCAGACCCTTTTTGCCTTTTAAAGCCATGATCACTTATTTATATAGCACCAACAATTGCTCAGCGTTGTACAGAGAACTCACTCACATCAGTCCCTGCCCCATTGGAGCTTACAGTCTAAATTCCCTAATACACACACACACACAGAGACTAAGGTCAATTTAATAGCAGCCAATTGACCTACTAGTATGTTTTGGAAATGAGACATAAGTAGGCAATATTCAGATAATATGAATAACAAGTAACACATCATAACCAGGAAGAATTCACACAAGGTGAAGAGCAGATAACAGGTTATAAGCATAAGAAATTCATACAAGGACAATAACAAGCAACACCCCGGGCCTGATTCATCAAGGCGCCTAGCTGCCAATTCTGAGCGTATTGTACACAAAATCACTCTGTGTCTGCCCAGAACAGGGATATATGACCGTGTATGGAGCCATGTCCGCTGCGTATGTAACGGGGCAGGGAAGGGTCGTTTTGCCATAGTCAATGTACAGTAAGGATGTGCCAAACTCAAGCGCACACAGCCACATCTGAATCGAGCTCTGAACATCTCAAAATTACTTGCTTTTCTGCCCCATCTCTTGTTCCAGCTACAGGGCTAATCTAAGTCCTAATCAGCAGTGATGACAGTCTCGTTCTCGTATGCATGCTATAACATGTGTTTGCTATCACGTGCAAATGTAAAAATGTATTTTATGCTTAACAACATTCTGATGTAAATATATTTCATGAAAAAAATAACAAAAAGCACTTTTTATTTTAAATTTTTTGCTGTTTTAACATTAATGCCCTATTATTATCAGCTAACAATAAAGCAAGATTTTTTTTTATTTTCCTGTGCGTTCTTTTGCAACTTTATAATCGGAATAGGTATGGGACGCATCCTGCAGTGTCTTGTGTAGTGGAGTACAGCAGACCTGCCCCCGATTTGAGATTCGTGCCTTGCTGTATTCGAGCAGGCAAAAAAGCCTAAATACGTGCATATGATACTGAACGCAAATTGCGTTCAGAATACTGGCCTGGATGACTCAGGTCCACCATATGTAGGCAGAATTCATAAAAGATCGATAACAAGCAACACACCATGAGCAGGAAGAATTCAGACAAGGTCAATAGCAAGCAACACACCATGAGCAGGCAGAATTCAGACAAGGTCAATATCAAGCAACACAACATAAGCAGTAAGAATTCAGACAAAGTCAATAACAAACAACACATCAAAAGCAGGCAGAATTCAGACAAGGTCAATAACAAGCAACACACCATGAGCAGTAAGAATTCAGACAAGGTCAATGACAAACAACACAACATAAGCAGGCATAATTCAGACAAGGTCAATAACAAGCAACGCACCATAAGCAGGCAGAATTCAGACAAAGTCAACAACGAGCAACACAACATAAGCAGTAAGAATTCAGACAAGGTCAATATCAAGCAACACACCATAAGCAGGCAGAATTCAGACAAGGTCAATAACAAGCAACACACCATAAGCAGTAAGAATTCAGACAAGGTCAATAACAAACAACACATCAAAAGCAGGCAGAATTCAGACAAGGTCAATAACAAGCAACACACCATAAGCAGGAAGAATTCAGACAAAGTCAATAACAAGCAACACACCATGAGCAGGCAGAATTCAGAAAAGGTCAATAACACGCAACACACCATAAGCAGTGGAATTCATATAAGGTCAATAACAAGCAACACACCATGAGCAGGCAGAATTCAGACAAGGTCAATAACAAACAACACATCAAAAGCAGGCAGAATTCAGACAAGCTCAATAACAAGTAACACACCATAAGCCGTAAGAATTCAGACAAGGTCAATAACAAACAACACAACATAAGCAGGCAGAATTCAGACAAGGTCAATAACAAACAACACAACATAAGCAGGCAGAATTCAGACAAGGTCAATAACAAACACACCATAAGCAGGCAGAATTCAGACAAGGTCAATAACAAACAACACAACATAAGCAGGCAGAATTCAGACAAGGTCAATAACAAACAACACACCATGAGCAGGCAGAATTCAGACAAGGTCAATAACAAGCAACACATGCAAAGCAGGCAGAATTCAGACAATGTCATTGACAGGCTAATATTTATTATACAGTTGTTTCAGAAGCAATATAAGTTAGCTGCCTACAGAAGCCAATAATGGACAATTAGGCTTTTAAAATGAGACTTGGATTGGATGCACGACTGCAGGCCATAATTACCTAGGTGTGCAAATATGAACCTGACAACAAATACTGTACTTTTTCATATTTGTGTGGCTGTCTGTAACTACTTTGCCCAAATCCACACTTGTGGGCACCCTCACAAGCATAACCTGCCTGATTGCCAGCTGCTATACTTTCCTTTGAGAGTTGATAGTGTGCAGAATCAGATTCATGCTCCAGAATAAAGTCGTGTCTAAGAACTGTCTACCTGTTTCCCTTAAGCCCACTCACTCACTAAAACATTATTATTTTAGTCTAAACATTAATGCTGCTAAAGCAGATTTTGCTCAGCGGAAAAAAACAGTGAGGAAAAAATGACTTGACATGGCTTGAAAAAATGTAGTGTGAAAAGCAGTAGATAATATTTGAACAATTTTCCCCAGTGTGTTTTGTTTTGAGGTCAGAAAAAAACCTGGCATGCTGGCAATTAGTCTGACAGGTGTAAGGGAAATAACACAATGGAGTGGCTGTTTGATACAGAAGTTTTCAGGTACCCATAAACGCTGCATACAGCATTTTACCGGATGTTCAAGTGTGACAATCTCATGTATGCCAAATTCTTTAAAAAAAATGCCACAAAATAAAAATGCTTTAACATTTTATTACAGTATAGTAAATTACAATCAGGTGCAGTTGGCAGAATGTTGGTGTTACTGGATTCTCTGCAGAGTACTCAGCAAGTAGCAGTCAGCACTGGACAGTAGATATGAGGTACATTTATGTATTTCTTGTAAAATAATTTATTTTGGGTAGTGGGAGGGACAGAGAAAGAGTAACTGAAAGAAACTCTTTATACTCTATTTTAATTCTTGCTCTGTGCACACACGAGAAATGTTTTCCCACTGAAAATCTGCTTACCAGTATACACAAACTAGTTGGTGAAAATCACCCCTTTTCCAACACTCTTGAATTGCGTGTACAAAATTGATTTTTTTGTCACTCTTTCCCAAACAGCTCCCCAATCTTGCCCAGACAGTTCCCCATTCTTGCCCAGACAGTTCCCCAATCTTGCCCAAACAGTTCCCAATTCTTGCCCAGACAGATCCCCAAACTTGCCCACACAGTTCCTCATTCTTGTCCAGACAGTTCCTCATTCTTGCTCAGATAGTTCCCCATTCTTGCCCAGACAGTTCCTCATTCTTGCTCAGATAGTTCCCCATTCTTGCTCAGACAGTTCCTCATTCTTGCTCAGATAGTTCCCCATTCTTGCCCAGACAGTTCCTTATTCTTGCTCAGATAGTTCCCCATTCTTGCCCAGACAGTTCTTCATTCTTGCTCAGATAGTTCCCCATTCTTGCCCAGACAGTTCCTTATTCTTGCTCAGATAGTTCCCCATTCTTGCCCAGACAGTTCTTCATTCTTGCCCAGACAGTTCCTCATTCTTGCTCAGATAGTTCCCCATTCTTGCTCAGACAGTTCCTCATTCTTTCTCAGATAGTTCCCCATTCTTGCCCAGACAGTTACTTATTCTTGCTCAGATAGTTCCCCATTCTTGCCCAGACAGTTCTTCATTCTTGCTCAGATAGTTCCCCATTCTTGCCCAGACAGTTCCCAATTCTTGCCCAGACAGATCCCCAAACTTGCCCACACAGTTCCTCATTCTTGCCCAGACAGTTCCTCATTCTTGCTCAGATAGTTCCCCATTCTTGCTCAGACAGTTCCTTATTCTTGCTCAGATAGTTCCCCATTCTTGCCCAGACAGTTCTTCATTCTTGCTCAGATAGTTCCCCATTCTTGCCCAGACAGTTCCTCATTCTTGCCCAGACAGTTCATGTCAACATGTGACCAGGGTCGGATCTACATAGCAGGAGTCTGCAGGCACACTACCTTTGGTGCCCTAAATCAAACCTTAACCACACTTGCCCACTTTCCAGGAATATCTGGGAGACTCCTGAATTCCGGGTACCTCTCAAGGACTCCTGGGACAATATGCCAACTTTCCGCATTGTGTCTACTTCCTAGCAAAGTGGGCAGGATGGATTGTTTCATCATTGCCCGCTCCCATGCCACTTGATCTCCCCTGTAGTATCTCCTGGAGGGGGAGCTATAAAGTAGGCAAGTGTGACCTTACCTACTGGCATATAGCCATCTTTTACACAGAAGATTCAGTAGCCTTGCCAGTCCAGTCACAGAGCTGAATAGCACTAGCTCAACACACAGTTCTTTTAAAGTCTGTATATGTAAAAAAAAAGAAAAGCTTGACATATGTGGTTTAGTAAAAACCTGCCCCTCGAACTCTGCTGCACCTACGCACAGGCCTACTGTATCTTACGCTGGACTTGACTGTGCATGATATGGGCACATCTGTCATACTAATTCTGCAAGTTTAGGTCAGGATGCAGAGCAAGTGCAAATCTAACTATGTCTACTGACCACCCCACAAGGCATTTTTGGGTGCATTTGCAAACGCCTTCACATTTTCTTGCAGTGAGGGTGATTTACCGTTGCATGTAATTGCATCTGCACAGAGTCATTATTCACTTCACATAATATTGGTAGCTCTACGCATGCGCACAACTTGCACTAGTATTTTGAGCTTCATGTATCTGACATTTGCAGCCCCTTGTGCTTCGAAAGGAAGATCAAGGGCGTTCACGTGCAAGTGGAGTACAGTAAGGGTGTGCAGATGCAAATAACTACACCCCATTAACATTTGTCTTAATTTGTGCTACAATTATCTATGACAAGCTATGAGCCTGATTCAAATAAAGAAAAGAGCACAAGACTTGTGCGTATTTCCACCATATTCAAATGCAAGCGGATGTTAAGATGTGTTTTGATTGAATTTGAGTGTAAGTACACTCTGCCTTAATGGTACTTGCTGTATGTTTATTTGTATTATAACATAAATGGACGCTAAACAGTATAATCATTAAAGAAATATGATTGGTTTAAAAAATAATATATATTATACATATAATTTTTACATTAAATACATAAATCAAGATGTTCTTAATGCATATTGTACAATGCATTTTTATGGTCTATCTTACTTGCATACACATGTTCTGTGCTAGCTAGTGGTACGCATACGTGTACTTTTCCAAAAAAGACTTTGTCCTGCCAGTCATCACTATCAGTCAGCTCTTGCCCTGCCCTGCAGCTGGTGCAAATGATACGGCTGAAGGGAGTGTACTGAAGAGGCAACACAGGACTTGAATGGTCCGCATCTGTCTTGGCACACCCTTGGCACGCCTTTACTGTACATTGCTTATGTCTGTCTGCCACTTCCCACCCCTCTTCCGCCCTTTAAATCATATGCAGTCATGTCATCTGCGTTCGGACATGAATTGCATGCAGTTGCGTTCATTGACATAAGGTCTGTTTCTGAGCATGCGCAGAGCTATTTCATGCAGGATATGATGATGATGATGATTGCCACATATGTTCTCCAGACACATCTATATGTTACTTTTAAAGTTGCACTTATCTGAAGGTCATAGTTGCCTATTCTCTCGGAATTACTGGGAGACTCCTGAATTTCTGGGAGTCCTACCGGACTCCCTGGAGAGCAGGGAGCCTCCCGGTTCCTAAATACCGCTATATTGAAAGGACAGAGGACAGGGGCTTATGACGTGAGTGGCAACGCCTCCTGCTGTGATTGGATAGAATCTGTAATGGGCGTTTAGGGGGCGGGGCCAAATGACGTGACCGGCCGGGCCCCGTCCTCAACACACCCACCTCCCCCCTATCTCCCGAAGCACTTCTTACCAGAGTTAGTAAGTATGCTTAAGGTGAATGTGACTCAAAGTACAGACATGCAAATGTAAGTGTGCAGACACATATTTACAAATAAGCAAATGGCATCTTTTACGTTCAATCCTAAACCACCCCTGTGAATAGAAACAGTGACATTGTATAAGGGGAGTATCAATTCTGCACTTTAGAAATGACACCAGCAAGATTTTAAAAGCCTGAACCTGGTAACTGCATTAAAGATTGTAAATACATTTCCCATTGCCCAGCATAAGTGCAGAGCCTGCAGTGACAGCATTCAGTGTTGGAAACTAGTGCATTTAATTTTTTTATACAATCATAACATTAGACTGATCCTACATAAACCCCTGATGTGTACTGTGATACAGAGGAAAATAAAATACACAGTTGTCACAGCGCACTCACAGAGAGAATAAAATGGACAATTTGTCACTGAAATACATTTTTATTCATTCAATTTTCAGTGAGCCCAAACACTCTTTATTAAACCTTTTCTCTATAAAGCCTTGATGTGCACAGAAAAAAATGTTGGCGATTTCTCAAGAATATTTAGGCGTGAAACCAGCTGTGAGTACCCTGAGCTACCCCAAATAAACTGTACTGTGGTGCAGACAAAAAACAACACATCTTACTCGGTATATTTCAAATGAACATTTGCTATAAATACTCATGAAACTTTACGAAGGTTTGCAGAAAAAAATAAAAGTTTTGAATATATTGCTGTATGACTTCTCTATGGAAGCAGTGCATGATGAATCAAGCAAATGCTTTTCGCTGCTTGATGAATCAACAACATCGCACTACCCATAGAGTTCTATGGGGACAGCGGTAACAAACAAAAAGAAGGTTAATGCAGAATAAATCTCAGATTTCTCCTTCATAAATTATGAAGTTCTGCAATAGCCATTCCCCAGAGGAAACAACATATATATATATATATATATATTGGTGCAATCTAGGCTGTCAGTTCCACTGCTCATGCATGGACCAGAAATTCTATTACTTACATTGGGCCTGATTCATTAAGGAAAGCTAAGTAAAAAATGGAGTAAGTAGTCTCTTGGATAAAACCATGTTACAATGCAAGGGATGCAAATTAGTTATTCTATTTTGCACATAACTTACATATTATCTGTCTGTTGTTTCATGTAACTTGGTTTTGTCCAGGAAGCTACTTACTCAATTTTTTTACTTATCTTTCCTTAATGAATCAGGCCCATTGTGTCTATAGGCAGTGGTCGAAGTGGAAATTTAGAAGTGCTGGTATGGGACTTGCACTTTGAAATGAGCAGCCGAGGGATAAGGGGTTTTGATAGACAAACAGGATGCATTTTAACACTATATAGTATGATTCTCCCCGCCGACCCAAAAAAAACCAAACAAAAAAAACCCGAGAGAGAGCTGCTGCGCACCGCCGCGGACGCTTCTTTGACAGCGCCGCGGCTGCTGTATAGGACAGTGGCCACTTAGTTAGCGCAGGGGGGGGGGTTTCTAGAGACTCAGAACCCCCCCTGCGTGCACCACTGCTTGTGCGTTACATCCTGCTTTTCTTGGTCCTCACTTACTCTTTCATCCTGTCTATCTATTCCTGTTCCTGCTCCAATTATTCCCTCTCACTAGTGAATTCACATTTTTGCCCCACTATCAGCACACTGCAGCCTCCTTCATCACACTGCAGCCTCCTTCGTCACACTGCAGCCTCCTTCATCACACTGCAGCCTCCTTCATCACACTGCAGCCTCCTTCATCACACTGCAACCTCCTTCATCACACTGTGCCTCCTTCATTACATTGCAGCCTCCTTCATCACACTGCAACCTCCTTCATTACACTGCAGCCTCCTTCATCACACTGCAACCTCCTTCATCACACCATGCCTCCTTTATTACACTGCAGCCTCCTTCATCACACTGTGCCTCCTTCATTACATTGCAGCCTCCTTCATCACACTGCAGCCTCCTTCATTACACTGCAGCCTCCTTCATTACACTGCAGCCTCCTTCATCACACCATGCCTCCTTCATTACACTGCAGCCTCCTTCATTAAACTGCAGCCTCCTTCATTACACTGCAGCCTGCTTCATCACACTGCAACCTCCTTCATCACACCATGCTTCCTTCATTACACTGCAGCCTCCTTTATCACACTGCAGCCTCCTTCATCACACTGCAGCCTCCTCCATTACATTGCAGCCTCCATTATCACACTGCAACCTCCTTCATCACACCATGCCTCCATCACACCATGCCTCCTTCATTACACTGCAGCCTCCTTCATCACACTGCAGCCTCCTTCATCACACTGCAGCCTCCTTCATCACACTGTGCCTCCTTCATTACATTGCAGCCTCCTTCATCACACTGCAACCTCCTTCATCACACCATGCCTCCTTCATTACACTGCAGCCTCCTTCATCACACTGCAGCCTCCTTCATCACACTGCAGCCTCCTTCATCACACTGCAGCCTCCTTCATTACACTGCAGCCTCCTTCATTACACTGCAGCCTCCTTCATCACACTGCAACCTCCTTCATCACACCATGCCTCCTTCATTACATTGCAGCCTCCTTCATCACACTGCAACCTCCTTCATTACACTGCAGCCTCCTTCATTACACTGCAGCCTCCTTCATCACACTGCAACCTCCTTCATCACACCATGCCTTCTTCATTACACTGCAGCCTCCTTCATTACACTGCAGCCTCCTTCATTACACTGCAGCCTCCTTCATCACACTGCAACCTCCTTCATCACACTGCAGCCTCCTTCATCACACCATGCTCCTTCATTACACTGCAGCCTCCTTCATCACACTGCAGCCTCCTTCATCACACTGTGCATCCTTCATTACATTGCAGCCTCCTTCATCACACTGCAACCTCCTTCATCACACCATGCTGTTACTCACCGGACCGTGAGTGCCTCTGCGCTGGTGCGTGGTTCTCTCTCCTTCCTGCCGCGCCTGTCCTGAGCCGCGGCCGTCCGCCATTTTAATGGACTGCGCATGTGCAGGATCCATGAACTCTTATGACCTTGCTTTTAACCTAATTGGTGGATCAATCACCTCTCCCTATTTAAAGCACCTGTGGCCATTATATCGTTGCCTGATCTTGAGTCTCATTCCCTGTGAGTCTCTGAAGGTGTCTCCTGTGTCCTGCTCGTATCTTCAGTTTCCTGCTTGATTAGCTGCTCTGCTCACCGGCGGTTCCCATACCCGCTACTGTCTCCTGTGTCCTGCTCGTGTCTTCAGCTGTCTGCTGGATTACCTGCTCTGCTCACCTGCGGTTCCCATACCCGCTACAGTCTCCCAGCTCTCCTGCTGTGCCTGCATATCCTCGTTGGACAAGCTTCTCTACTCAGCAGCGGTATGCATACTTGTTATTGACTATCAGCTGTTATCTGCATATCTGCGTTGGACAAGCTTCTCTACTCACCAGCGGTATCCATACCCCCTATAGACTATTAGCTGTTACGCTGCATATCTGTTTGAACAAGCTTCTCTACTCAGCAGTGATATGCATACTTGTTATTGACTATCAGTTGTTATCCTGCATATCCGCTTTGGACAAGCCTCTCTACTCAGCAGCGGTATACATACCCGCTATAGACTATTAGCTGTTACACTGCATATCTGTTTGGAACAAGCTCCTTTGCTCTCCAGCTGTATTCATACAGTCATAGACTCTTATCATTTCTCCACTTATCCGCACCTGGACAAGTCTTCTCATCACAGCAGTGGTACAACTTGCTATCCGCACACCACTGATTCCTCCACTACCTATCTGCACCTGGACAACTCTTCCTTTCACAGCAGTGGTACAACTTGCTATCCGCAGACCGCTGACTCTCCCGTTACCTTCCTTCACCTATTCACGTCCACTCTGCTCTCCTTGGTTGAGACCCGCCTTTCCACTATACTTGCAAGTCGCTGACTCTCCTACCAGTATAGCTGCAAGTCACTGACTCTCATCTATTCCATTGGCATTCTCTCTCCATCTGCTGTTATATACGTTCCTACTACTCACCCTACTGCCCAGAGGACCGCTGTGTAAACCTCGCCCCTCTGGTAAGTATTATCAACTGGTGAAACCTGGGCAGAATTCCTAGTGCCCGTGACACATGCCTCCTTCATTACACTGCAGCCTCCTTCATCACACTGCAGCCTCCTTCATTACACTGCAGCCTCCTTCATCACACTGCAGCCTCCTACATCACACTGCAGCCTCCTACATCACACTGCAGCCTCCTTCATCACACTGCAACCTCCTTCATCACACTGCAGCCTCCTTCATTACACTGCAGCTTCCTTCATCACACTGCAGCCTCCTTCATCAAACTGCAACCTCCTTCATCACACTGCAACCTCCTTCATCACACTGCAGCCTCCTTCATCACACCATGCCTCCTTCATTACACCGTGCCTCCTTCATCACACTGCAACCTCCTTCATCACACTGTGCCTCATTCATCACACTGCAGCCTCCTTTATCACACTGCAACCTCCTTCATCACACTGCAACCTCCTTCATCACACTATGTCTCCTTCATACCACTTCAGCCTCATTCATCACACTTCAGCCTCCTTTATCACACTGCAGCCTCCTTCATACCACTTCAGCCTCCTTCTTCACACTGCAGCCTCTTATATCACACTGTGCCTCCTATATCACACTGCAACCTCCTTCATCACACTGTGCCTCCTTCATCACACTGCAGCCTCCTACATCACACTGTGCCTCCTTCATCACACTGCAGCTCCTCCATTACCACACTGTGCCCTCCATCATTGCCCCTTCATCACCAGGGCCGCCGAGAGGGGGGGGGAGCGGGTACTAATTACCCGGGCCCGGCATGTCAGGGGGCCCGGCCCGGGCCCTTGCGCTGCTGATTTTTTTTAATTTTCAAATATTTTTTTTCAAAACGTTTTTTTTCCTTTTCTTTTTTTTTTTTTTTTTTTTTTTTGGCAGGGGGGGGGGGGGGGCTCGGTCGTTGGTGGGGGGAGCAGGCTAGTTTAAAAAAAAAACAAAACATACTCACCTGATCGCGGAGCCGGCATCCCTCCTCTCTGCTGCTCTGTGCTCTATTCAGACTGTCTGAATGCTGGGTGTGATGTCATCATGTCATGCCCAGCATTCAGTCAGTCTGGAGCAATGGAGCACAGAGCAGCAGAGAAGACCAAGAGAGGAGAAAAGGTAAGTGAAGGGAGGAAAACGAGGGGGGCACAAAGGGGTTAAAAAACGGGGGGGCAGCATGACAGAGGGGTTAAAAAATAAGGGGGAGCACAGAGGGGTTAAAAAACGGGAAAGCAGCATGTCAAAGGGGTTAAAAACGGGAAAGCAGCATGTCAAAGGGGTTAAAAACGGGGAAGCAGCATGTCAGAGGGGTTAAAAACGGGGAAGCAGCATGTCAGAGGGGTTAAAAAATTAGGGGGAGCACAGAGGGGTTAAAAAACGGGAAAGCAGCATGTCAAAGGGGTTAAAAACGGGGAAGCAGCATGTCAGAGGGGTTAAAAACGGGGAAGCAGCATGTCAGAGGGGTTAAAAAATTAGGGGGAGCACAGAGGGGTTAAAAAACGGGAAAGCAGCATGTCAAAGGGGTTAAAAACGGGAAAGCAGCATGTCAAAGGGGTTAAAAACGGGGAAGCAGCATGTCAGAGGGGTTAAAAACGGGGAAGCAGCATGTCAGAGGGGTTAAAAATTGAGGGGGAGCACAGAGGGGTTAAAAAATGGGAAAGCAGCATGTCAGAGGGGTTAAAAACGGGGGGGGGGGGGGCAGCATGACAGAGGGGGTGAAAAAATGAGAGGGGCACAGATGGGTTAAAAAACGGGGCAGTATGGCACAGTGGGGTTAATAAACAGGGGTCAGCATGGCACAGTGGGGTTAAAAAATGGTGGGCAGCATGGCACAGTGGGGTTACAAAGGGGGGGGAGGCATGGCACAGTGGGATTGAAAAAGGGGGGGAGCAGCATAGTATAGTCTGATGAAGGGGAGCCAGATGAAGGGGGCAAAAACAGCATGGAGGGCACAGTGTGATCATAAGGCATGGCGATGATGAAGGGGCACATTATTGTAATATTGGAGCTGGAGGAAGGCCTAATTATTAATCGTGGATGGTATTGATTTAACGCCAGGGTTGTTTGGAATTATCTAAATGTAGCTATTTTTTTCCAAATAGGGCCCCCAGCATTCCAGGATCCAGACAAGCCGCAACTAAAGAAACATGCAGCCACAGGTGGAGAAAGTGAGAAGAACAGGTAGGAGAGAGCAGGACAGTATGTGAAATGTTGTGATTCTAGTAGGGACAATACCAATTTTTGGTGAATGTTGTGCCCAATGTAAGGTGTAGGCCAAGACTGAACTGTTTGTGTACACACTGCATTGTTTGTATACTACACTGTGGTGGTAGATGTCCTGAAAGTCAGGAGTGCTTGAACATATGTGACGCTCCGGCGAATTGAGAGCCTAGTGGTTTTTATGTTAGCCACGCCCCAATGGCACGTTTGCCACGCCCCAAAATGCATGACCACACCTCCCAAAATTTTTGCACCGCCGTTTGGCTAGCTACGCCCCTGAATGCATGACCATACACCTAAAGGCGCAAAAAATTTTTGGGGCTTATTTGACTATGAGGGGGGGCCCCATGAATTTGTTGTACCCGGGCCCTGAATTCTTCTTGGCAGCCCTGTTCATCACACTGCTACCTCCTTCATCACACTGTATCCCCCTTCTGTTCCTTACTTATCTTTCCATGACCTTCTTTTCTTCTGTCTTCTTCTCTTCCTCTGCTGTCTTTTCTTCAATGTGCTGGCGCTTCTCTGTGCCGCCTCTCACTGACAGTGTCGGGACATGATGATATCATGCCCAACTGCCAGTGAGAAAGGAACATGGAGCCACTGCCGGCACCAAGTATGTATTTACTGGACTGGTGGACAAGCGGGGAAGGCAGGCAGAGCAGAGCGCCTCTAGGGCATGGTGCCCCTCGCCTTGCTTGCCCAGGATTCCGCTGGTCCTGGCTGCCTGTAAGGAAGTGGGATGAAGAAGTGGTGGTATGCCATACCAGCGCATACTGCCCCACTTTAAGCACTGGCTATAGGTGATTTTATAGCAAATCAGCCTTATCGCCATATATTGATAGATAGACCCGTCACTGCTTCTCATAAAACATCAGCAAGCTGAGTGGTCTTTTTCATTTTAGATCCTGCAAAATATCCCTCAAAAATGACCTCTTTTTCATTATCACCTTTGTGTCTTCCTCGAGTCACCGTTAAAATCTCATGATTTTTATACCTGAACCTAAACTGCTGAATTACAGTAACTCTTAAAATATGTTGCATTAATAATTTGCTCAAATGTTTCCATTATTTTCGTAATTGTCTGTATGCGACTTGGGAATTGAATTTATAATCACTATTATCATTTCAATTATAGTAAGTATCTATCTGATTCTCATCATTTTACAACCCTTAATTGGAATATTTATTTGGCCGTCTTCATTAATATTTTGAACTAATACTACAATTATTGTTTAGTTTTGTGAGCAACTTCCTTAGTCCCCACTTTCAAAATATGATTTATAAGCATCTTCATTTGGATATTTTATATAATAACAAACTATAGTAAAATATTTTACAATTACAACGCAATTGAAATTGTTGCCTTGTTTGTCACTTTTTTTTTTCAATTCCACCAATAGTTTTGTATAGAATTTTTTGTTATGTTTTACTATTTATAGTTCTCAGCATCCAACAAAGAACACGCTAATATCTGTAATATTATATATACTATATATAAGCATAGAGAAGAATATATTTACAGTAGTCAGTAAGGTAGAACATTGTGGTCAGACACCGCCCCCTACTGTACTCTAAGGGCTTTTATTTAAAGTTATGGAGTCCATCTAGCTGGGAGGAGGGCACCTCATAGCTCAACTCTAAAGTGCAGTGTATAAATAAAATTACCCAGTATTTGTGTGCTACCTGCACAATTAGGCAGTTTTTCCCTTAAATAAATATAAAAAAAAATATATAAAAATATAAATTTTTGCTTTTATTTTGACAATAATGCATAAGAGAAGAAAGCTCAATAATGAAATACTATATACATTTACATTAAAAAATATATAGCTTTGCAGCGTCAATTCCCCTTCTGTGTCACATGGTGATGCCCCTGGAACTCACCAACAACTAGCACCAACACTTGAGTCACCATGTTTATTAATTACATAACGGGAGAAAAGTACTATGTGACCATCATCACCATAACATAGATATAACTTCCTCTATTAAACATCTAAACCTCAATTATGACTCTTAGATAACTAATTTAGCTTGGCTTACTGTGTGGAGGCCTGGAGGTCTCTCATTAAACAGAACCCACAGTCACCCTGGTTTATACTTGAGTGGTCAGACTCACCAATACCATCATCCTCTTGGGTCCTTGTTACTGGAGGAACTTCTTACATCACCTCAGAACCCTGCACTTCAGGGATAGCTTATATCCTTACTGAGAAGGAGTAACCTCATAACCGAGGTCCTCTGGGATGCCAACACTATGAACAGATTTAACCCCTCAAATATGTGCAGCCTGCCACGCTTTTGTCACTCACCGGACCGTGAGTGCCTCTTCACTGGTGAGTGGCTCTCCAGTATTCCTGCCAGCACCTATCCTGAACCGTGGCCGCCCGCCATCCTGATGGTCTGCGCATGCGCAGTTCCTAAGAACTCTTCTGACCTTTGCTTTTAGTTAATTGGTTGATCAGGCAACGCTCCCTATTTAAAGCACCTATGTTCATTACCTCATTGCCTGATCTTGGAGTCTCATTCCCTGTGAGTCTCTGAAGGTGTTCCTGTGTACTTCTCCGTGTCTTCAGCTTCCTGCTGATTCCTGCTCAACTCATTGCCGGTTTCCAGACCGCTTCAAGTCTCCTGTGTTCTACTATGTCTTCAGTTCACTGCTGATTCCTGCCGGTTTCCAGACCGCTACAAACATCCGTGTTCTACTCGTGTTCGCTATCTCCAGTGATTCCTGCATTGCTCATCATTATTCTAACCGTGTCAAGTTCGCTGCCTGTGTGCTGACCCGGACCCTGATTACCGCTACCACTCACCTGTGGTTTCTTTACTCGTGCTGGCGTGCAGCCGCTCAGCTGTTCCTGTATCCTCTCGTGGACAAGCCTGCTCAACTGAACCGCGGTATGCTTACTTTCTATTGACTGTATTCTTTTACTGCATATCCGCTTGGACTGTTCTCCACTTACCCACGGAATCCTCTATCTCCCTGAGACTGTGTTATTACTCCGCATATCTGCTGGGAAGTTTACCTCTTTGTTCAGTCGTGAGATACATATGCTAATTGACCTTCTACTATTAGCCTGGATTCCAGTAGTGAATTTGTCTCTGTCAAGCAGCGCCTGCCACACCAACATAGACTTGTGCATATTGTTTGGAATCAAGTCCCTTGTGCTCTCAGTGCCTACATTCTATGTTTCCACTCATCAACACTTGTACATCTCACCTATTAAGCAGTGGTACAACTTGCTATACGCAGACCACTGACTTCCCCGCTACCTACCTGCACCTGGACAAGTCCTCTCACTATAAGCAGTGGTACAACTTGCTATACGCAGACCACTGACTTCCCCGCTACCTACCTGCACCTGGACAAGTCTCTTCACCATAAACAGTGGTACAACTTGCTATACGCAGACCACTGACTTCCCCGCTACCTACCTGCACCTGGACAAGTCCTCTCACTATAGCAGTGGTACAACTTGCTGTACGCAGACCACTGACTTTCCTCACGTCTTCACGTCCATCAAGATCCTCTTGTTCATATCTGTCTAATCATTAACCAGTTTGCTGCTAGTCATTGACTTTTCTATTTGCATCCTCTCACCATCTGCTGAGTCATATGTTCCGCTAGTCACCCTGCTACCATAGGACCACTGTGTAACCCACACTACTCTGGTAAGATCATTATCTGGTGATATCCTGTGCAAAGACTCCTAGTGCCCGTGACAGCTTTGACTGATCTGTCCATTCCCTCTTGAATACCAGGAAGCCAGATATGTAATTGTAATTTTATGATCAGTATTAGTTTAAAGGAAAATTGTAACAGTGCAGTGAATTGTTCTATACAAGTTCCTTGTACAGTTACTGCTCACTTAGCGACCTACCCATTTATTGACCACTTGGATTTACGACTAGGTTTTACGACCGGCACCCTGCCACTCATCAACAGGGGGAAATTAGTGCGCTAATGACCTCTGCCTTTGCGACGGGACATAGCCACACTCGTACTACCCGCGTAGTGCGGGAAGCAAACCACGTTAACAGAATACTTCCCGAAACCTACACCTAGGACCTCAGGGGCGTACGCAGGATTGTCAGCCCTGACCCAAAAAAAAACGAACAAAAAAACACGAGAGAGAGCTGCAGCGCATGCGCCTGCGCATGCGCAGCAGCTCCGTTTCCGCAGCGCTGTCCTATACAGCGCCGCGGCTGCTGTATAGGATAGTGCCACTATGGTGGGCACTTAGATAGCGGAGGGGGGTTCTGGAGACCTAGAAACCCCCCCTGCGTGCGCCACTGGATCTCCACTCATACACCTACAGGTCCTTATATATCCTTGCCGTGATATCCCCGGGCCCTCTTTGTTATAATTGTTGCTGTTTGTACAGCTTTACTGTACACATGTTTATCTTCTGTTATGCAGAGTTATGCAAAGCAAAGCAAAATTATCAAAATACAGTTTTCTTTAGTCCATTTTTTCTTCAGAATCAATAAAAATTATTACAATACATGTAGGTGCATATTATAGTACTGTACTCACTTAGCGACCAATTCGCTTAACGACCTAGTCGTAGGAGCGGAACTAGGGGCCTGATTCATTAAGGATCAGGCCCTAGGTCGTTAAGTGAGGAGTGCCTGTATTTTCTAAATCGTGTTGGTTTAATTTGTTTCTTTTAAATGATGGTATTTAGTGCAAACTGTGTATCTTATGTATATATGTTTCTCCCCTTTCCTCCCAGGCCTGCCCCAACCAGGCGGTCTCCCTCTACAATCAAACCCTCACCTCCGTTTTGGATGCAGTCGCCCCTGCCCACTCCATCCACCCCCGCTGCTCCAAACCCCAACCCTGGCACTCCAAATTTACCCGCTTCCTCCAAAAATGCTCCCGTACCGCCGAACGTCACTGGAGAAAATCTCGCTCCCTGGCTGACTTCCTCCACTTTAAATTCATCCTTTCATCCTACAGCTCTGCCCTATCTCTCGCCAAACAATCTTTCTTTAAATCCCTCATCTCCTCCCAGTCCTCTAACCCCCGCCGCCTCTTCACCACCTTCAGCACTCTCCTGGCCCCCTCCCCTCCCCCCACCCCCTCCTCCCTGACTGCCTCCGATTTCGCCTCCTTTTTCTTCTCTAAAATTGCGGCCATCCGACTTGAAATCTCCTCCACTCTCTCTTCTACCCCTCCCACTCTTCCGTCCTCCCCCCCTAAACACCTTCCCCTCCACTCCTTCCGCCCCACCACGGGCGAGGAAGTCCACTCTCTCATTTCTTCCTCCCCCCTACTACCTGTCCCCTGGATCCCATCCCCTCCCACCTTCTTCGCTCCCTTTCCCCCACCACCTGCTCCCACCTCGCTCACCTCTTTAATCTCTCCCTCTCCTCCGGCATCTTCCCCTCCTCCTTCAAACATGCTCTCGTATCCCCCATTCTTAAGAAGCCTAATCTCGACCCCACTTCTCTCTCGAACTATCGCCCCATATCTCTTCTCCCCTTTGCCTCCAAAATTCTCGAGAGGCTCGTCTGCAGCCGTCTCACCTCCTACCTTTCTGAACACTCCCTCCTTGATCCTCTCCAGTCTGGTTCCGCCCCCTTCACTCCACTGAAACTGCCCTGGCTAAAGTCACCAATGACCTCCTCTCTGCTAAAGCCAGGGGCCACTTCTCCCTTCTCATCCTCCTTGATCTCTCTGCAGCCTTCGACACCGTTGACCACCCCCTCCTCCTTCACACCCTCCAGTCTCTCGGCCTCTCTGGCCCTGTCCTGTCCTGGTTCACCTCTTACCTCGCTGACCGATCCTTCTCTGTCACCACCACTGAGTCTCTCTCCCCCCCGTCCACCCTTCCAGTCGGGATCCCCCAGGGCTCTGTTCTGGGCCCCTTACTCTTTTCTCTATACACCTCCTCCCTGGGTGAACTCATCAGCTCCTTCGGCTTCAACTACCACCTTTACACTGACGACACTCAACTATACCTCTCTAGGGTGTCCGCCTGCCTCTCTGCCATCTCCTCCTGGATGTCCTCTCGATTCCTCAAACTCAACCTCGCCAAAACCGAGCTGATAGTTTTTCCTCCCCCCCATAACTCATCCCCTGTCGAACTCTCCATCACTGTCGACAACTCCTCTATCTCCTCTGTCCCCCAACTTCGCTGCCTTGGTGTCACCCTCGACTCCTCTCTCTCCTTTGGCCCCCATATCCTCTCTCTTGCTAAATCCTGCCGCTTCCAGCTGCGTAACATCGCTCGCATCCGGCCCTTCCTCTCCCAAGATGCCACTTAATGCCTTATTCACTCTCTGATCATCTCCCGCTTGGACTACTGCAACCTCCTCCTTACTGGCCTCCCCCTCTCTCATCTCGCTCCCCTTTGGGCTGTACTTAACGCTGCCGCTAGGCTTATCTTCTTTTCTCGCCGCTCCTCTTCTGTCTCCCCCCTCTACCAATCCCTCCACTGGCTCCCCTTCCCCTACAGAACTCTGTTCAAGCTCCTCACTCTTACATACAAGGCCCTCGCCAACTCCACTGCACCCTACATCTCCTCCCTCCTCTCTACTCATGCTCCATCCCGTCCTCTCCGATCTGCCAATGACCGTCGCCTATCTTCCCCCCTCATCACCTCCTCCCACGCGCGTATCCAAGACTTTGCCCACGCTGCCCCCCTCCACTGGAACAAGCTCCCTCCCTCCATCAGGACTTCCCCTAACCTGTCCAGTTTCAAACGGGCTTTAAAAACCCACCTTTTTCTTAAAGCCTTCCAGTCTCCCACTTAACTACCTACCTTATCCTCTGCCTCTCCCCCTTCTTTCCCCTTCCCTGCCTCCGTCCCTCTACTCTCCCTCTCTCCCCTGTGTTTCTCCGTCTGTCCACCCCTCCCCTTAGATTGTACGCTCCTCTGAGCAGGGCCATCTCTCCTCCTGTTTCCACCACTTCTAACTCTGCTCTCCAGCTACTTTGCCCTCCTCCTCGAGGGCCCTCCTCCCCCCTCTGGGGGCCTCCCTGTCTTCCGCGCCCTCCTTTTGGGCCCCGTCATTTGCGGATACTCCCCCCGCCCTCACTAGCTGTGCATTGAGCTTACTGAGTTACTGTGCTTTATGTTTACTGTACTGTGCTGTCTCACCTTGTATTGTAATTCATTTTTGTCCCTGTACGGCGCCACGGACACCTTGTGGAGCCCTATAAATAAAAATTAATAATAATAATAATAATATTAACTCTTTGAGCAGTGGAATAAACAAGGAGTATCCTTTTTGGAGTAGTTATATAGTACATCAATTTTAATATATATGTATATATATCTACTATATAAATGCCTAATGGCGTGTGTGGAAAAAAAACAAGCTGCAGCGCCACCTGCTGGGCAGAGTTATACACTGACCTATATATTTCTTGAAGGAGAAGCGACAGTTGGGAGTGGTTGGTGGTTGCCGGGGGTGACAGTGGGGAGTTTTTAACACCTTAAGTAGCTTGATGAAGGATGTGGCGATGAAGATGAAGGATGAGGTGATGAAGAAAAATGATGAGGTGGTGACATGTGGACAAAACCACGTTAAAAAAGGGCGCTTGCGTCGGGAAGTAACGCTCTTCCCCTGAGGAGGCCTGGGCTAGGGCCAAATGCATGACAAGAACCTTTTTAACACCTTAAGTAGCTTGATTTGACTAGAATGCATGAGTATCATGCACGGGTTAACTTGTGTGTATATATATATATATATATATATATATATATATATATATATATATATATATATATACCTTTATTTCCAGAACAATAGTACACTAACAATTGAGCTCCCACGATAATGACGCACTGACACTTTGGATCCAAGCTAAAAAAAGTGCACACCACCGATCACTGATTAAATACAGTAATACTCTTCACTTGCCATACCTGTAACTAGCACCTCTGTATCCAGTAAGCACAAGGATAGAGCACACAAAGATTTTACACCCACCCAAATACCACATGACATTTTCATAATGACAACCTGGAATTAAAATGCCACCTAGCTGTGAAATGACAGGGATCCCCATCCCACATTCTTTGTGTGGCTGTAATTACTCTTGGGGTACCCCTCCTTTCCAACTCCTCCGCTGAGAAGGGCTGTCCTAATAGGGGTAACCCCTTCATCTCCCCAGTTGCAGACAATACAATTTCCCTGCTAATATAGAGGTGACAAGCGTCATGACAGAAGACCCTCCTATAAAAAGCCTAATTACTAAGAACTTTAATTATATAGAGAATTTCCAAGAAGGTCTAAGCATATATTACATTAATCCTAATTTAAGAAATATTTTCCAAATCTATTTTTATATTTTACACTGCAGTGAATGTTAATTAAGTGGCTCATAACACACCATACTTTTAAGTATTGTTCTGTATCAGTGTGGAATGTTCAGTGAATTGGAAGATCATTAATATTTCTTGAACAAGCATTTCCATTATATTTCTCATTAAAAAGAAGCAATTAATTTTTCTTGCATTGTTTTAATGAAGGTACAACAGTGTTACCTAAAGTATTAAATTATATTACCTTCTGTATAATTTGTGGGTGAAATTCAGTGTATATTAGTCTTTCTAATTAACTCTAAGCTGTACAGACTATGACACCATACTTCAATGGTTTCAGAAACAGGTGCTGCATATATTTTACCATTACTCACCATTACAAATAGGATGACGTAAAAAAAAACATACAATTCTCTCTTTAGAGACTTGTTCGTACTTTTTTTTCATCTTTTTAGGTGCATTTTGGGTGCATGAGATTGGATTAAAACGTTGCCAATTTTATACTATTTTGGCTGTATGTGTTTTTTTATGCTTAAAACTCTATTTCATGCTAATGTAAATATCTCTTAGTGCTTAATGGAGGTCAGTAATTCACCATTTTCTTTACAACGACAAAGGATATCATTGTTTAAGCAATTCTGCATAGATTTTAGTGTCATTTCTAGGGGCTGGTAGCTGTGTGCCCGCACAGGGTATTGTCAGTGGTGAATTATAATTGCTCAATGTCAGCTGCGGAGGACTGCAAGGATAGCGCCAACTGTCCTGCACTCCACCAGCACAGTCACTATCTATATGCTCAGGTAAAAAGAGGAGGTGTAATGTCAAAGAGAGGGGGTCGCTGCTGAAGACCCAGGCCTGGCGCTCCCATTAGGCAACCTTAGGCAGTTGCCTAGGGCGCCGGGACTTGCAGGGCGCCGCTAACTAGATTTTTTAATCTAGTCAGCGGTGTGGGACATAAGTGCAGTGGCGGAGGAGCGCCTGCTGCTCTTTTGTAGTGGCCGCCGCCGTCCTCTTCAGAGTCACTAAAAACCAGCAGCAGGCGCTCCTCTTTCTGTTAATGGATGCGCCCGGGCCGCTCGATGCACTCACATGATCACTGATGTCAGTGATCATGTGACCTTCCCATTGTCCGGTGGTCTATTAACAGTCTCACACTGTCTGTCATTGACAGACAGTGTGATTAAAGTTATTTACCGACGCCTCCCTCCCCTCCCAGCATGCACCGCTGTGCTCCACCCTCCTCCTTTGATAGAGAGAAGCAGAGGAGCGGTGGGCAGCCATTGAAGAGGTCCCCTGCATTTGCTGACCAGCTTCAGGAATAAGAAAAAGTGAGTATCTCCATTTTTATTTTTTTGGTATTATTATTTTTTTTTTTCTCTAAGGGCTATCCATGCTGCATCTTTGATTTAAAAGCTATGGTGGATAAAATAATTATTTTATTGCCCCCTCATGCTCTATATTTGACTTGCTGCAAGTCAAATATAGAGCATGAGGGGGCAATACAATAATCATTGTATCCACCATAGTTTTTAAATCAAAGATACAGCATGAGGTGGTAAATAAATAGTAATTTCTCTCACAAATAGCTTGAAAATGAAATATAGAGTATGGACGTGGAAAATTGACATTTTTCTATGGTATGAAAATCACTATTGCCACGTCATGCTCTATATTTCATTGCAAGGTACTTGGGAGAGAAATTACTATTATTTGGCACTTCATGCTCTATATATGACTTGCTGCAGGTCAAAAATAGGTGCCAATAAAAGTCATTTTCTCCCCCAAACTTTGCAAGTCAAATATAGAGCATGAGGTGGCAAATAGTCCTTTTTCTACCACATAAAAATGACTATTTGCCACCTCATGCTCTATATTTGATTTTCAAACTATGGTGGAGAAAACGACTATTTGATTGGCACCTCATGCTCTATATTTGACTTGCAATCTATGAGGTACAATTTCTACACCATAGTTTGCAAGTGATGCAGAGGGGGGGTGCAGTGGTGTGATGCAGAGGGGGGTGCAGTGGTGTGATGCAGAGGGGGGTGCAGTGGTGTGATGCAGAGGGGGGGTCCAGTGGTGTGATGCAGAGGGGGGTCCAGTGGTGTGATGCAGAGGGGGGTGCAGTGGTGTGATGCAGAGGGGGGTCCAGTGGTGTGATGCAGAGGGGGGTGCAGTGGTGTGATGCAGAGGGGGAGCAGTGGTGTGATGCAGAGGGGGGTGCAGTGGTGTGATGCAGAGGGGGGTGCAGTGGTGTGATGCAGAGGGGGTGCAGTGGTGTGATGCAGAGGGGGGTGCAGTGGTGTGATGCAGAGGGGGGTCCAGTGGTGTGATGCAGAGGGGGGTCCAGTGGTGTGATGCAGAGGGGGGTCCAGTGGTGTGATGCAGAGGGGGGTGCAGTGGTGTGATGCAGAGGGGGGTGCAGTGGTGTGATGCAGGTGTTCCGAAATCTAACACCTGGATACCTCCCCTCTAGAAATCCTATGCCTGCAGTGGAGTCTGGACAGCGTTTTGCATCAAACATCACGGCATCTGGACTGCTGGAAAAGGTAAGGCTAATTTATTTATTTTTAAACGCAAATGCACACAGTCGAGTAGGTAAGGGTCTGTGAGGCAAGTATTTAGTGTGTTCGCGAGGGTCGGGGGGCGGTATCTTGAAGTTTTGCCTAGGGCGCTGAGAACCCTAGCACCGGCCCTGTGAAGACCCAGCACTCACCAGTCTAGGAGGGCCAGGAGTTGAGTGACAAGGGAGGAGGATCCAGTAGCAGGAGGGGATCACCCAGAGTTGCCTTGAGTGCTTGAAACTTCATCTCCCAGCCTGCCCGAGGAGCAAAGACAGAGGAAATTATATTACTGTAACCGTGTAACCCATTTTTATGTGTTTTTTTTTACAAATAAGGCTGGGGGGGTGGGGCTCCTGCTAAGGGTCCCACGGGGGTCTATCTCTCCTAGTTAATTCTCCATATTGTGAGTTTATAACTGCAACTGGTTATAAACCCAAATACTGCACAGCAGAGGGCTGCAAACAATCTTCCAGTGAAATCTGCAAAGTGTATGGGAGTAAGTCAACACTGTATTTCAAAAGGGAATAAAGTGAATAATGACAATTCTCATCTGTGGAAATGTAAGTTTGAGCTGCTGCTATCCAGAGATGACTTGTGGGAGGTTATGAATACAGGCAGACCAGGGGGTAAATGTATCAAGCTGAGAGTTTTCCAGCGGTTTGAAAAGTGGAGATGTTGCCTATAGCAACCAATCAGATTCTAGCTATCATTCTGTACTAAATAAATGATAGCTAAAATCTGATTGGTTTTTCAAACCCGTCAAAAAGCTCTCAGCTTGATACATTTACCCAGGGCAGCCGAGAGAGGGGGGGGGGGGGCGGGTACATTTTACCCGGGCCCTCGCTGCAAATTTTTTAATATTTCTTTTCTTTTAATTTTTTTTTCATCTTGCGTTTTTTCATTTTTAAATTTATTTATTTTTTTCCGCTGGGGGGTTGGACCGTCAAGATCGTTGGTGAGGGGAGCTGGAACAAAAAAAACAAACAAACAAAAATCATACTCACGTGACCGCGGTGCCGGGTCCCTCCTCTCTTCTCTGCTCCATTCACACTGTCTGTCAGTGAGGAGCGCCGCAGCCAGCATGAAGAAAGAAGAGAAGAAAAGAAAAGAAAGAAGCTGACAAAAGGTAAGTAAAGAAACGGAGAGGCAAGGGGATGAAAATAGAAAGGGACAGTGCTATAAAGAAGAGGGAGTAAAAAAATGGGGGGGGGGGGGAGAGGCTGAGAGTAAAACAAAAAAAGGGGAGAGATGAACTGATTAAAAAAAAAAAGGGAGAGAAGCACTGATTAAAAAAAAGGGGAGAGAAGCACTGATTAAAAAAAAGGGAAGAGAAGCACTGATTAAAAAAAGGGGAGAGAAGAACTGATTAAAAAAAAGGGGAGAGAAGCACTGATTAAAAAAAAGGGGAGAGAAGCACTGATTAAAAAAAAAGGGGGAGAGAAGCACTGATTAAAAAAAGGGAAGAGAAGCATTGATTAAAAAAAGGGAAGAGAAGCACTGATTAAAAAAAGGGGAGAGAAGCACTGATTAAAAAAAAGGGGAGATAAGCACTGATTAAAAAAAGGGAAGAGAAGCACTGATTAAAAAAAGGGAAGAGAAGCACTGATTAAAAAAAGGGAAGAGAAGCACTGATTAAAAAAAGGGAAGAGAAGCACTGATTAAAAAAAGGGAAGAGAAGAACTGATTAAAAAAAAAGGGAAGAGAAGAACTGATTAAAAAAAAAGGGGAGAGAAGAACTGATTAAAAAAAAAGGGGAGAGAAGCACTGATTAAAAAAAGGGGAGAGAAGCACTGATTAAAAAAAGGGAAGAGAAGAACTGATTAAAAATAAAGGGGAGAGAAGAACTGATTAAAAAAAAGGGGGAGAGAAGCACTGATTAAAAAAAGGGGGAGAGAAGCACTGATTAAAAAAAAGGGGAGAGAAGCACTGATTAAAAAAAAGGGGAGAGAAGCACTGATTAAAAAAAGGGGAGAGAAGAACTGATTAAAAAAAAAGGGGAGAGAAGCACTGATTAAAAAAAAAGGGAGAGAAGCACTGATTAAAAAAAAGGGGAGAGAAGCACTGATTAAAAAAAAGGGGAGAGAAGCACTGATTAAAAAAAAGGGGAGAGAAGCACTGATTAAAAAAAGGGAAGAGAAGCATTGATTAAAAAAAGGGGAGAGAAGCACTGATTAAAAAAAAGGGGAGAGAAGCACTGATTAAAAAAAAGGGGAGAGAAGCACTGATTAAAAAAAGGGAAGAGAAGCATTGATTAAAAAAAGGGGAGAGAAGAACTGATTAAAAAAAAGGGGAGAGAAGCACTGATTAAAAAAAAGGGGAGAGAAGCACTGATTAAAAAAAAGGGGAGAGAAGCACTGATTAAAAAAAGGGAAGAGAAGAACTGATTAAAAAAAGGGGAGAGAAGCACTGATTAAAAATAGGGAAGAGAAGCACTGATTAAAAAAAGGGGAGAGAAGCACTGATTAAAAAAAAGGGGAGAGAAGCACTGATTAAAAAAAAGGGGAGAGAAGCACTGATTAAAAAAAAGGGGAGAGAAGCACTGATTAAAAAAGGGAAGATAAGCATTGATTAAAAAAAAGGGAGAGAAGAACTGATTTAAAAAAAGGGGAGAGAAGCACTGATAAAAAAAAGGGGAGAGAAGCACTGATTAAAAAAAAGGGGAGAGAAGCACTGATTAAAAAAAGGGAAGAGAAGCACTGATTAAAAAAAGGGGAGAGAAGAACTGATTAAAAAAAAGGGGAGAGAAGCACTGATTAAAAAAAAGGGGGAGAGAAGCACTGATTTAAAAAAAAGGGGAGAAAAGCACTGATTAAAAAAAAGGGGGAGAGATGCACTGATTAAAAAAAAGGAGGAGAGAAGCACTGATTAAAAAAAGGGAAGAGAAGCACTGATTAAAAAAAGGGGAGAGAAGAACTGATTTAAAAAAAGGGGAGAGAAGCACTGATTAAAAAAAGGGAAGAGAAGCACTGATTAAAAAAAGGGGAGAGAAGAACTGATTAAAAAAAAGGGGAGAGAAGCACTGATTAAAAAAAAGGGGAGAGAAGCACTGATTAAAAAAAAGGGGGAGAGAAGCACTGATTAAAAAAAAAAGGGGGAGAGAAGCACTGATTAAAAAAAAAAAGGGGAGAGGCACAGAGTAAAAAAGAAGGGGGGAAAGCAGCATGGAGGGCGCAGTGTGAGCATAAGGGGGCACAGTGTAGTGATGAAGGGGCACAGTATTGTGTGTGTGATGGCACAGGGGGCTTGTTGCAATATAGTGTGTGTGTGAGGTAGGTGGTGGCTAATTAATTGTTGCTATTTTGTTTGTAGGGTGATGGTGAGGCAATTTAATAGTGGGGACTATTAATTTAAGATGGGGTGGTTTGGGGGCTATTGAATATGGGGGTGAGTTTAGGGAGAATGAGGTCTATTTATTAACTGTGACTATGAGTTATTTAATGGCAGTGATGATTGCGGGAAATAGGTATTGTTGTTTGCAGGAAGGGTGTCACGGGCACTAGGAGTCTTTACCCAGGGATCACCAGGTGGTAAGCTTACCAGAGCAATATAGATGGTAATAGTGTACTCTGGTAGCAGGGTGATCACGGAACAGGCAATAGTAGATGATGAGATGCTCAGGAAAGTCTATGACTAGCAGCACTGGTAATATGGAGGTGATAATACACGAGGAACTGTATGGACAAGGGCAAGTGGAGGTAGTCAGTGGTCTGCGTTAGCAAGTTGTACCACTGCTATAGTGAGGAGGAATGTCCAACAGAAACGAGGAGGTGATGAGAGTCAGCGGTCTGCGGATAGCAAGTGGTACCGCTGTCTGAGTGAATAAATGGAATCCAAGTGGAGGTATCCGGGAAGTCAGTGGTCTGCGGTAGCAAGTTGTACCACTGCTATGTGAGAGGAATGGAACAGGTGATACTGGAACAGGAATCAGTGGTCTGCCTTCAGCAAGTTGTACCACTGAAAATATATGTGAGGAGGTGTACGGGGAGAGACTGCAACACAGGATGTACACGGGCACATTAAACACGATCCACAGTAATATGCACAATATATATAAATGACTGAACAGGTCTGCAAATGTAGGAAGTCTCTGAAGTAATCCAGCACAAGGTAACACAGTCAATGATGGCAAAAGACTCAGCGGATTGCAAGCTCCAGAGGAGAACCAACACAGTCCAGCAAGATATGCAATACACCAGCACAGTCAATGAGAAGTATGCATACCGTGGTTCAGAAGGCAGTCAGACAGGAGTGCAGTGATACCTGGGCGGCAGGAGGCCGACAGGATGAGAAGTCCCTGGATGTAAGAAGCAGGAGTCTAGTAGGTGCAGCGCACAGGTAAGTAGACCAACAGGGACACGAATCCAATGCTGACAGGAGGGTAGCGACCAGGGGAACCAGGAAGGCGTGGAGAGCGGATCAGCAGTAGATGGACGATAGGACTGGCAGCGGCAGCAGGACTCTGCGAACCCACGGGAGAGATGAGATGACGCTGAGGTGCACAGGAGCAGCGGATAGAAATCAGCTAGCAGTCACGATGATGAACAGAGGCGAGTTGCCAGCTGGAGGCTGTAGTGCACGGAGGCAGCGGATAGGAATCAGCTCACGGTCACGATGATGAACACAGGCGAGTTGCCGGCTGGAGGCTGTAGTGCACGGAGGCAGCGGATAGGAATCAGCTCACAGACTTGATGATGAACACAGGCGAGTTGCCAGCTGGAGGCTGTAGTGCACGGAGGCAGCAGCTAGGAATCAGCTCACAGACTTGATGATGAACACAGGCGAGTTGCCAGCTGGAGGCTGTAGTGCACGGAGGCAGCAGCTAGGAATCAGCTCACAGACTTGATGATGAACAGGTGAGTGGATAAGGAGAGAAGGCTGTAGTGCACGGAGGCAGCGGATAGGAATCAGCAAACAGTCACTATGGAATATAATAGCGTTGAAGTGGTGTAGGAGACTGTAGTGCACGGAGGCAGCGAATAGGAATCAGCAAACAGTCACTATGGAATATAATAGCGTTGAAGTGGTATAGGAGACTGTAGTGCACGGAGGCAGCGGATAGGAATCAGCAAACAGTCACGATGATACAGTTGATGGTAGAAGTGGTATGGGAACCACAGTAGGAGAAGTGGTTAGGAAACCACAGAGGTAGAAGTGGTTTGGAAACCACAGGAATCAGCAGCGCTGAATACACGAGGAAACACCTTCAGAGGCTCATGGGGAATGAGACTCCAAGATCAGGCCACGTGGTGTTGACCACAGGTGCTTAATATAGGGAGTGTTGCCTGATCTGCCAATTGAGTTAAAGGGACATACACTAAAGTGTAGGAAAGGGCTGCGCATGCGCAGACCCTCAGGATGGAGGACGACCACGGTTCCTAAATGTCCGGGAAGAGGCACTCACGGTCCGGTGAGTGACAAAGGGAATAGGTTTATTTATTAAATGTGAATACTGTTATTTTAATGTTGGGGCTGGAGGAAGGCCTAATTATTAATCGTGGGTGCTATTGATTTAACGCCGGGGCTGGCTGTAATTTTCTAAATGTAGCCTTTTTTTTTACCAAATAGGCCCTTCAACATTCCAGGATCCGGACCAGCCGCAACAAAAGAAACCAGCAGCCACAGGTGGAGAAAGTGAGAAGAACAGGTAGGAGAGAGCAGCACAGTGTGTGAAATGTTGTGATTCTAGTAGGGACAATACCAATTTTTGGTGAGTGTTGTGCCCAATGTAAGGTGCAGCCCAAGACTGAACTGTTTGTGTACGCACTGCATTCTTTGTATACTACACTGTGGTGCTAGATGTCCTGAAAGTCAGGAGTGCTTGGACATATGTTACGCTCCGGCGAATTGAGAGCCTAATGATTTTAATGTTAGCCACGCCCCAATGGTGCATTTGCCACGCCCCCAATGCATGACCACACCTCTGAAAAATTTTGCGCCGTCGCAATTTTTTTTTGCATGCTCAACTATAAGGGGGGCCCCATGAATTTGTTGTAACGGGGCCCTGAATTCCTCTTGGCAGCCCTGCATTTACCCCCAGGTGTTAATAACCAAGAGTGGGATAAGAAAAACAGACAGGCATGAGCAACTATAAGTCTGTTAGCTGAACATGACCAGCTAATTCACATAAAACATGAGACTACTACAAAGAGCACGTGGGATGCTTTACAGAAGCTGCATGAAAGATACAGATTAACCATTAAGCTATTACCGCTGAGGAAACTATACTAAGACTTGGGAAAAGAAAAGACATAAATGGAAGTCTAGAGACAGTAGCGCTACTCTGGTCAATGGATAAGGACATAAAACATAGCCATGTGGTAGCCATAATTCTGTGTAGTCTACCTGACACATACACAACACTGATTAACGCCCTGGAAACAGGACCTGAAGCAGAATTAACGACTAGACTTTGTGAAAACCAGGCTTATACATGAACACCAGTGTAGAAAGGAATTCATACATGACAATATGGAAAGTGACATCATTATCATCATCATCACCAGTTATTTATATAGCGCCACTAATTCCGCAACGCTGTACAGAGAACTCATTCACATCGGTCCTGCCCCATTGGAGCTTACAGTCTAAATTCCCTAACATATACACACACACAGACAGACAGACTAGGGTCAATTTAATAGCAGCTAGTTAACCTACAAGTATGTTTTTGGAGTGTGGGAGGAAACCGGAGCACCCGGAGGAAACCCATGCAAACACAGGGAGAACATACAAACTTCACACAGATAAGGCCATGATCAGGAATCAAACTCATGACCCCAGTGCTGTGAGGCAGAAGTGCTAACCACTAAGCCACCGTGCTGCCCATCAGTATGGCCTTTAATGTCACAGATATAGTCATAAGATAAGTCACATAATAACATGGTCATTTAAATATGGGGGTGGGGTGAGAGAAGGAAGGAGTGGTTCTGTCTGTTATATTCGTACTGTGCCCTGCAATTTACAGTGCCAGTCTCGAGGTCCATAAATGATAAAAACCTCACTGGAAGTTCAATAGCTTTTGCGATACTAAACATATTTTCCTTGCATCTGTACATAGGGCCTGATTCAACAAGGCACGTATTCTGATTGCAATCCACGTTCAATATTATATGCAGGGTTGCCAAGAGGAATTCAGGGCCCAGGTACAACAACTTCATGGGGCCCCCCTTATAATTGAATATGTAAAAAAAATTTGCGGCGGCGCAAAAGTGTGTTTTCATACAATTGGGGGCGTGGCTAGCAGGTGAAAAGCGCTAGGCCACCCTCCTACAGAAAAAAAAACCTGCATTTTTGTGTACACCATTTCCACAAGGGTTCAGTGCCCACTCGCCAGGCTGTGACTTATGTCCCAGCACTCCTGACTTTCAGGACATCTAGCACCATAGTGTAGTAAGAAAGAATGCAGTGTGTACATAAACAGTTCACAGTCTTGGCCTGCCCCTTACATTGGGCAGAACACTCACCAAAAATTGGGATTGTCCCACTAGAATTACAACATTTGACACACTCTCCTGCTCTCTCCTACCTTTTCTTGTCACTTTCGTCCCTTGTGGCTGCAGTTGCGGCTTGTCTGGATCCTGGAATGTTGGGGGCCCTGATTATATGCACATATTTAGGCTTTGCTTCCACCCAATTCAACAATGCACAGATCTCATGATGCATGTGCTTTTTTAATTGGGGGGCAGATGTACTGTGCTCTACTACACCGGACGCAGCGGGATGCGGCCAATAACTATGTGGATTTTAAATTCTCAAAAGAACGCTCCAGAAAATGAAAAAAAATCTTAATTAAGGCATTAATGTTAAAACAGTAAAAAGTGTTTATTGTTATTCCCCCTCCCTTGAAATACATTCATTAGAATGTTGTTAATGTCTACTGAAGCTTCTTTGGAGCGCTGATAGTGTTTCACTTTTTTACAATGTCTACTGAACATAACATAAGTCTTTACAGTTGCACGTGATTTCAAACACATGCTATAGCATGCATGCAAGATTGTCATCACTAGTGATCGGAACTTAGACTAGTCCTTTAGCTTGAGCAAGAGATACGGCAGAAAAGCAAGTACTTTTGAGATGGCCAAAGCTTGAATTGGGCGTGGCTGCGTGTGCTTGATTTTGGCACGCCCCTACTATATACTGACTACAGCAAAACACCCCTTCCGTGCCCCGTTCATTCCCTAAATTATAGGCTGTAGTAAGTCTCCTTTGCGGACGCCGGCACACAGAACAGGACTACATTCACGGACGTTTCTGTCGGTTCCAGGCATGCGCAGAGTGATTATGCATACGATATGTTCAAAATCAGCAGATACGTGACTTGATGACTGAGGCCCATAGTGTTCATGACTTTTAAGTCATTTTCCGTTTGCAGTTTACCTCCGTGTGTATTTTAATTCTGAAAATGTAAAAACACACTTGTGCAAATGAGCCCTTAGGGTTTCCAATTTTTCTCAAACCAAGTATTATGGCAATTAAGAGCCCTGAAACTAATTTTAATTGTTTCTTCAATCGTTTTCAATTACTTTAATAGTGTTACATAATTTAACTCGGAAAGTTTTAAAACACCCACAACCTGTTACTGCTGATCAACTCATTTGTTCTTTAATATGAGCACATTTTGTTCTTTATTATTTTTTATTATTATAAACTGTTAATTTAGCTGAAGCATAGTTTCTTTTAGGAGAAATTGGTCCCTGCAATTCTACTATAAAGCCCTGTATACTATCTGATTATACTTCCTATTTGTGCTTGTTGTGGGCTACTTAGAAAGCACCATGTGATATGCAATACACATTACATGATTCCCAGGTGTCAGTTCATCACACTCTGACTACACTTTCACTTGTTACATTGGCAATCAGCTTTAATGAGTTTCCAGGCTATTAACAATGCGATCATTCCCTTAGGTTGAATTACGTATATTTTTTTCAATATCTGCTCCACGCTCTACTAATTTTTCATGCTGAATTGCAATACATAGATTTAATAAACATTTAATGAAAGGTAATAAATGTGCAGCATAAATAGAAAAGAATCGCACAAAAATATGGCTCAGCCATTATAACAAATGAATTAATCTTTGCAAATTGTAGTTTTAATTATCACTTTGTAGACCCCAATTTTCTCTCTTTCCTTCCCTACTGCGTCTTCTGAAAAGAATATGTATGCGTATATTATTCCATTTAGTCCTACAAAGTTCTGGTTTTCACCCTAAATGTAACACAAACATATTTATTATTATTATTATTATTATTATTATTAATTTTTATTTATAGGGCGCCACAAAGTATCCGTAGCGCCGTACAGGGACAAACAATGGCACAGTACAAGGTGAAACAGCACAGTACAAGTAACAGTAAGCACTATAACTCTGGGGGCTCAGGCACAGCATGAAAGAGAGGGAGGGAGGGGAAAAGTGAGTACAGGCAGGTGACTATGGCCCAAGAGGGTGGGCACAGATGACAGGCTGAGAGTCACTGAGGGGAGCGGAGAGAAGCGAGAGGAGACAGAGGGCAGAGGGACCGAGAGGAGGTGAGCTGAGTAGCTGGAGAGCGCAGTTAAAAGTGATGGAAACAGGAGGTAGGAGAGCCCTGCTCAAAGGAGCGAACAATCTAAAGGGAGGGGAAGACAGACAGACACATGGATGAGACGGAGACACGGGAGAAACGGAGACGGAGTCGAGGAAGGGGGAGAAGGGAAGAAGGGATGAGAAAGAGAGGTAGCCGACCGGTGGGAGTTTAGGCATGAGACTGGAAGGCTTTAAGGAAAAGGTGGGTTTTTAATGTTCGTTTGAAAGAGGACAGATTAGGGGAAGTTCTGATGGAGCGGGGGAGCTTGTTCCAATGGAGGGGAGCGGCGCGGGAGAAGTCTTGGATACATGCGTGAGAGGAGGTAATCAGAGGGGAAGAGAGGCGACGATCATTGGACGATCGCAGTGGGCGGGAGGGAGTGTGAATAGAGATAAGGTTAGAGATGTAGGGAGCAGTGGAGTTGGCGAGGGCCTTGTAAGTCAGAGTGAGGAGCTTGAAAAGGATTCTTGTGTATTGCTGTAGACAGGGGCATAATTAGAAATTTGTGGGCCCCATAGTATCATTTTCTAAGGATCCCCACATACATTTTGAGGGTAATAGCATACTTGCCAACTCTCGCGGAATGTCCGGGAGACTCCCGAAATCCGGGTCAGTCTCCTGGACTCCCGGGAGAGCAGGCAATTCTCCCGCATGCGGCAAATACCTGGCCAAAATATTGCGATTCGTGGTGAATCCCGTCATTTTGGCCCCGTGATTTCAGCCAGGTCTGGATGGGAAATCTGCAGCGAACCATGAAGCTCTCAATTCTAGTAATGTGCAGTCATTGAAAGGCTGTAACATTGGATTGACAGCTGCCTAGAGACTATGGGCAAGGCCAAAATGATGCGATTGATCGCGCCCTGCTCCCTCCCGCCCTCTAGTTACGCCCCCTGTCTGGGATCTCCTGGACTTCAGTGCCTAATAGTAGGCAAGTATGAGTAAGAGAGATGTCTGGACAAAAGTGTCTACAGACCCTTCAAACCCCACATCAATAAAATAATGAATGTTGCTGGGGGTCACAAACACCGATGAGATATTATTGATTTGACTGGGATAACCCCTTTAAAGTCTAATTCTACACAAACTTAAAAATGTAGTTTTGGGTGCAGCAGGCTTTGTGGTTATTTATGGGGGTAATAAATATTTAAGTGAGGCATCATTAAAGTGCTGGTGACAATTTTCTTTTTTAACTTATTTTTCTTAGTTGCACTCAAAACTCAGTTTTGATTGTTTGGTAGCAATCAGTCTGTATGGGTGCTTCTTGCACCATTATTTATAATGGCCAATCACAAGCAACAATATTACAAACTACTATAAACGCTGTGTCTTAACCTGTAATATATGAATGATGCCACTCCCACAACTGCAGGGGAGGGCTGGCAAATTCTAGCCCAGGGAAGGGCAAGACTCATCTCAGCAGCCTATTTTAAAGGAAAAAAATGCAGATGCCCCCCTGTCCCCCAGCCCAGCCTGCACAAATCTTACCTATTTTTTGTGCCTATGTATCTTTGATAAATTAAACAAGCATAATAGGGGGCTCTAGTATAGGAGTGGCCAACCAGTCGGAGCCTAAGAGCCGATAAATATCCATAGATACGGCAAAGAGCCAACTTTACCTTTTATATATGTGTGCATATATACCTTGCTAAGTGAAAAAGAATATATCCAACATTGCCAAAATCTTCAGTACAATCAATGTACCTTCACTCTGGGCTCTTCATCTGTCATGACCATCTGCAGATAAGATTGTGACTCTGTTATCTCTATAGAGATCTGCCGGTCATGAGTGCATACACGCACCTCAGAATCTCCCCAACATACTTCCATTGTTCATAGTGATTTTTATTCAGTTTATAAAATCAATTCAAACGGTACGATGTGCTGTGGAATGATAAAACATGATCGTAGGAGCGGACACACTAATGCGTTATCAGACCTAACAGTCGTTTATCGTGTGATTGGCACAATAATCAGGTGAAAAACCTGTAGTGTTTCCCCAGCTTTAGGGAAGGCTTTTTTCTAAGTGCTAGTGGATGGTCAAAGTCCTTGGTTCCAGAACGTAATGTTATTTAACTGTGTTCCAGTAATGCACAAGTAAGATGATACCTTAAATTTACTAAATGAGTAAATGTGCCCTTTAGATGATGAGAAATAGCTTTTCAATTGAATTATAGTTATGTGACTGATGTTTAAAGCAATAAGTAAATTCTAAAATACAGTAGCCTAAAGTTTGAGTGCTATCTAGTGGTGAGTAATGATTTGACAGCATGGATTGATTAATTATGCATGCCAGACTGTAATTTGTTATTTCAAAGTTTTTGTGAATAAAAACTAAGCAGGGGCATAACTGGCAATCACTTGGCCCCCAACTTGTTTTTGTTAGTGAGTGATCTGGTGCTGCATATCCACTGAATGCCAGAAAGTCCCCTCTCAATACTTTCCTACTTTCTCGCCAGGCAATGCAGTGAATTGTGACAGAGGGCGGGGCTACAGTGACAGAGGGAATTACCGCGCCCCCCTCCCACACTTACCACCTGACTGTCCCATCCGTGATTTCCCACAGAGGAGAAAGGAAAAGTTGCAAAGTATGCTCTTCTGAGCATGACCAGCAGCTGGTGTCTGCCAGCAACATTTTGGATTTTCAGTAATATTTTTTATAATTCTCTGGAGCAGACTGACACACATTGCTGGACCCACCCCTTAAAGACCATGCCCCACCCCATCCCCTTATCAGCTACATGGGATCAGGGCCATCTTTTCCACTGGGCATGATGGGCAGGTGCCCGAGGGCCCCACGGGCAAGGGGGCCCCATAGGCAGGGCTCTCAAATAGAATAAATAATCCTGCAAAAAAAAAACTTCAAGGGTCACTGAGCGAGTACATTTTAAAAAAAGTGATTTTGTGTATATATATATATATATATATATATATAGGGGCCCGGAAGCACTGCTTTGCCCGGGGGCACATGATGTTGTTAAGATGGCCCTGCATGGGATGGTAGTTAAGATAAGGACATATAGGTAAGAACATATGGGGCCTGATTCATCTTCGAACATAAGGCCATTTGCTTGGCGTATCTTGCATGAAATAGCTCTGCACATGTACCCAGCCGGGGTGGGATTTTCTAAATGCCTAGGTTCTTAATGACACTTATGACTACCTAGGTCATAAGTGCCTTTACCTCCTGCATCCCATTCCCCCATCACACTTTGGAGTTTTGTCGTCTTTATTTATGCACCCCTCCCTTATACGTGTCTATCAACAAAGCTGCGGGTCTGTGATCTCCCCACCCTTACCCCCTTCACCTACCTCCCCCTCATGTAAGTGTACAATGTTATGTCTTGTGCCATATGTCTTGTATTGTCCTATAAAGTATTGTGCTTTTAGCTGCACTGCGACACAGTGCACGTCAATGTAAAGTCTTATGTCTTTATGCAAAATAAAATTAAATTTTTCGTTAAGAAAAACAAGTAGCATAATACACAACATGGCTAGATGTGTCCTTTAATGTAATGGAAAAGAAATGGATCTTTAGAGAAATGTATAAACTCTCAAACACAGTAGCCAACAAGTAAGGTTTAAGTGCCATCTAGTGGTGTGTTATGGTTAGAGATCTTCACTGACCCCGTGCTAGGGTTTTCGTTTTGGTTTTTGGATCTGGATTCATTTAGTGTTTTGGTTTTGGCAAAACCGCCCTTGCGTGTATTGGTTTTGGTTTTGGATCATGATTTTTTTCTAAAGTCCCTATTTTTTTTTTTGCAAATAACATATTTTTGGTTTTTTTATCCCCTACATTATTATTATTAACCTCAATAACACTAATTTCAAGTCATTTGCAGTCATTTTTAACCACCTCACAGGTCACAATATTATTTTCATACACTTTCAAACAAAGACTGCAGCGACCTGGCTGGATGCTAAGCGACAGAGCAATAACTCAAACACACGGCAGTTCCTAGCACATCTAGGAAACATTGCCACACAGCAGTGTCAGTAAAGAAAAGTGGTGCAATTAGCAATGGAGCAATGGAGCTCTCCTCTTTTTGTTTTACCTATATAGCACAGTACAATGTGACTGCAGATTTAGAAGACCAAGCCTGCCAGACCTATTATTTCTATTTCAGCAATGACAATTAGCAATGGAGCTCTTCTCTTTGTGTTTTACCTATATAGCACAGTACAATGTGACTGCAGATTTAGAAGACCAAACCTGCCAGACTTATTATTTCTATTTCAGCAATGACAATTAGCAATGGAGAAATGAAGCTCTCCTGAATGTCACTGGAGACTTTGAAGAACACTGCTACCCCTCCTCTTTCTATTCTACCTATGACACTGCCCAACTGCACTAGAGACTGCCAAGAACTGTGCTACCTCTTCTGTATCCCTCTGTGAAATGGCGCTGGATCGCCAAGGAGGGCGGTACTTATAGAATCCAAAGCTCCCGAGATCTGACGACATAACAATGACATTTTGCCTCATTTTCCGAGGGCGCATAAAAGTACTGAGCCGGCTCATCTCAGTACTCGGATCTGCTAAGTTCGGATGTGTTCGGTTCTCGGAAAACTGAGCCTGAGCATCTCTAGTTATGGTTTGGCAGCATAAATGGATTATGTGTGCCAGACTGGCTTTCTATATTTTACAGTTTATGTGAATATCATCATCATCATCATCAGTTATTTATATAGCGCCACTAACTCCACAGCGCTGTACAGAGAACTGCCCCCTTGGAGCTTACAGTCTAAATTCCCTAACATACATACACATACACACACACACACACACACACACACACAGAGAATAGGGTCAATTTAGATAGAAGCCAATTAACCTACTAGTGTGTTTTTTGGAGTGTCGGAGGAAACCGGAGCACCCAGAGGTAACCCACGCAAACACGGGGAGAACATACAAACTCCACACAGATAAGGCCATGATGACACAATATTTGCGCCATTAAGCCCTGCCCCACACCACTTAACTACTGCGGGGACGAGATCCGGGAGGTTGCCCTGCTCTCCCGGGAGGTCTCAGAAAAATGCGGGAGTCTCCCGGACATTCCGGGAGAGTAGGCAGCTATTTTTAGAGAAAAGCAGCTAATGAATTTCTAGAGACTGAAGTGTCTTTTACATTTCTGTCTCCATTACTGAAGTCATGTTGGCTTACCAATCAGTCTTTGATTAAATCTTGGTCTCCATGAAAATGGCCACCTCCATAGGCATCAATACATGGACATAGGACACAATTTCTGAACTGTGTTATCATGCCACAGATGGTGAAGCCAACCACGTCTTGTACTGGGTCAGCATCAGGGAGAATGTCAGACTGTTCAGGGAGTGAGGGAGATCACCCCTATTTCAGGGAGTCTCCCTGACATTCAGGCAGAGTTGGCAAGTATGCTATAAATACGTATTTATCTGAAAAAAGGAAACTAATTTAAATGTTAATGTAAATATAGCATACAGAAATTGAGAAAAGGTGCAACACGATCGCATGTAACCAGTTGATTGATTGGTATCATACTATACATTGCTAAGCAGGCCTTGCATAATTAGTGATCTAAACCATGATAGTTCTGCTTCTAAGCAAATATGATTATATACTCCAAAAACACACCAAGGCCAGGAAAAGACTCCATCAAGAGAGTAAAGGGAGGGATGGACTGCTAACTCTTTAAGAAAAACAAAAATTAACATTCTGATAATAATAATGGGGATTATGGTAAAACAGAAAATAAGCAAGGATGTAAAAGTTGCTGTGAAATTTAGTTTGTAAATGGACTGTACACAGGATATTGGTGTTGTGGAACAATGCAGCTTTATTTTACCAAAGGTTTATGAAAGACCCTTTAGCCTTGATGAAGTTATGAGCACAAATGGGAAAGTTGTATTTTCAGTTCCGAAGGAGGGCTAGCAATGTTCTCTCTAAGAACATTGTTTAATATAATAAACTAGTAGCGACTCTGGTTTAATATAATAAACTATTTGTACACCTAGTTTAAAATAATAAAATATTAGTGACTTTTTCAAAAAACCAAATATGGTTGCCCCCTTCATTTAACAAACGGTGGCTCCATAATTAATACTTGTCTAAAATCTTCTTTCTTTCTTTCTTCTTCCATCATAATCCAGTGGGCCCTTCATGTCCCAGTCTGACACTGCTCATGGTTATTACCCTGTCTCTCTAACTCAAGAGGTCTGTACTCCCTATTCCCAGAACCCACAGACTTCCTCCGTTTCTAACAGCCCCGGGCGAAAACCGGGTAAAGATAATGAGTTTATTGATTTGCCGTTTCTGTGTCACAGAAGAGGGAAAGCCCTAGGAATAGTTGTACATAACAGTCTCTAGAGCTCCGACTATGGGGAGAGGCACATCAGAAAATGTTTTTAATAAAACTTTGAGTGTGGCCCCTTCTTCGATGGTTGGTACTCCCTCCTTTCACCCCTTATGCATCCTGCTATAATCTTATAAATGCTCCCACCAGACCAGTCTTCTTTGAGCACATATAAGGTTTCACTATAAGAATATCAGCGTCAGTTATGTTACTCCCTGAGTTGTCATCAGCCATGTTGCCCATTGTCATGTGTCCTACTGTGATGTTATCAGTGATGTGATCCATTGTGATGTGATTTATTTTGTGGTCCTTTGTCATAGAACCTATTGTTATGTCATTAGTTATGCCATGATCTGAGATGACCAGAAAGAGGAAGGGCAGATGGAAATGATCTCTGGCCTCCTATTGGGAGCTTCGACCTTCTTACCATTAGTATGAATTTTTACTCTCAGGTATTCATTATTGCCGGAATGTTGGTTTATATTAATAGCAAAAATTGCAGTAATATTGTTCTATTTTGTAATATATACCAATGCAAAGTATAATGCATAACCCTAATAATACTTCAAGCCATAAAGAACAAGACAATGTTCAATAAACCTTAAAAAAAGAAAAAAACGTGCATGTCATTTAATTAATACAAGGGTGCCCCCACACATAAGCCAATCCTGTACTAGCTATGCTTGGAGCTATTAGAGACTTGGTTTTTCTCGTCTTGTTCTGTACTGCTTTACCCTGTATGGTCCACTGTGTATTTTTTACGACGCTGTGGAAACCTTGTGGTGCCATATAAAGAATAATAATAATAATAATAACCTTGTCACTGGTGCTGATCTGCGTTCTCCCACTGTGGAGTTCCCCTATATTTGGGGAAAGCCTTTTGAGCAGTGAGGCAATCAGCGTGTACCAGGAGTCCATGTGTCCGGTCCATCCAATCCATCACCTGGAACAAAAAATAGATGTACTCCCATTATCATATGGTCCCCGAGCGATATATGGCGCTGGGCTTGTTGTCTAGCCTAGATCATCTAATGATAATTGAAGTTCATGTGGGATTCCATCATTGTGTGAAAGAATTCTGGATGAACAATGACAGTGCTGGATCAGCACTTTCACTGAATCAAAGTGGCCAGTCCAGCTATAATGTATCAATAATATATAATAGTATCTCTGTGTTAGAAATGTAAGTTTACTTCTTAGTAGATTGTTTTATATTATTCATAAACCATCAGCCTCCCTTATACCTTTAGCTTTTTATTTGAGTTTTAAAAGCCTTATCTACTAATATCTCTACTAATATCATAATTCCTTTCTAAAAATGTATCCTTTTAAACATTTTCTTGAGGCATTATATAAAACAACGTTTGCCTTGTGTTCAGGCTTTGATGTTATTGCAGATGTTTGTTTTAGAATATATCTGTTGAGCATCTTAATTGCTTAATACTAATAGCTTAGTATGGGTTTATTAACTATTAATTACTTAGTATGTGTCAGGCCGTAGGCCTTTTTGAGGAATGTAATAGAGCAAAACACTAACCGGTATTAGCACTACTGAACTAGTAGGTGCGGAGTCTAACGTACCCCTGATGTTCGCCAGGGACCCCCGCAAGGAGGTTTGGACTTCGCTGCACAGGGTACGCAGGTCACGGTCCTATTAGCCAGTTGCTGGTGTAGTGTAGAAGGGTCAGACGGTCCGGGTCACACCAATCAGGAATATACGGTACAAAGGGAAATCCGAAGGAATAGTCGCCAAGCCAGGGTTGCAGTACAATATTGGTCACTCAGATAATGGGATTTTCGCCAAGCCGGGGTCACAACAGGAAGCAGGAACTGTAGAACACACAGGAGAGACTGGAGCAAGGGAACCAGGAACACAGGCTAGTAGACCTGTTACTCTGGCACCCTAATGGCGCCAGAGTCAGGTTTAAATAATGGTCAGAAGGCGCTGATTGGCAGGCACAGGGAGGCAGTGATTAGTGGAGAAAGCGGCGTCCCGTTGCTTAGCAACGGGACGGAAGAAAGGGCGAATGCGCCTGACGGCAACAGAAGAGGACTGGAAGCGAGAGGACTGCAGGACTCCGGAGCAGCCGTAGTGGGAGGTCAGACGTCTGTTCCCCGTCTGACAGGAGATCAGCGGGATAGAGTCTGACAGTATGGTGTTCATTGAATATTAAAGCCGTACGTTCACCTACATTATACTAGCCTGTTGTTTCCCCTGCTCCCTGACAACCTTGCTGTTGCGATACTGGTCTTATCACCTGAAGTCCAATGACCAAGCAGATATACAAGTGAGTAGTCAGACGTTAGCTGGGTCGGTACACAAAATAGGTAGTTAGACGTTTGCTGGGTCGGAGTACACATGGGTAGCCAGATGTTTGCTGAATCGTTATACACATGGGTAGCCAGATGTTTGCTGAATCGTTATACACATGGGTAACCAGATGTTTGCTGAATCGGTGTACACAAGGGTAGTCAGACGTTTGCTGGGTCGGTGTACACAAGGGTAGTGAGACGTTTGCTGGGTTGGTGTACACATGGGTAGTCAGGCATTTGCTGGGTCGGTGTACACATGGGTAGTCAGACGTTTGCTGGGTCAGTGTACACATGGGTAGTCAGGCGTTTGCTGGGTCGGTGTACACATGGGTAGTCAGACGTTTGCTGGGTCGGTATACACATGTGTAGTCAGACGTTTGCTGGGTCGGTATACACATGGGTAGTCAGGCGTTTGCTGGGTCGGTGTACACATGGGTAGTCAGACGTTTGCTGGGTCGGTATACACATGGGTAGTCAGACGTTTGCTGGGTCGGTGTACACATGGGTAGTCAGACATTTGCTGGATCGGTACACAAGTGGGTAATCACGGATACAAGCAAGTGTGGCAAGCTACAGGTGCAATTATCAGAGACATTCCTTACCCTTGCATGTCATAGAGAAGTATCTTATAGATGGGCTTTGCCTACTATAGCTGTTTATTCATCTTATCTGGAGATCTGTAGGCCTCTGGTAGTGCAAGTAGATAGGTATTTGTGTGCAAGGAGAGATTTTTTCATCATACAGCCCTCATTGTAGCAGAAAGTGAAAGTGTCAACATATACCAATAGGAAACACTGCCTATATAGGGCACCACGGTGGCTTAGTGGTTAGCACTTCTGTCTCACAGCGCTGGGGTCATGAGTTCAATTCATGATAATGGCCTTATTTGTGTGGAGTTTGTATGTTCTCCCCGTGTTTGCGTGGGTTTCCTCTGGGTGCTCCAGTTTCTTCCCACACTCCAAAAACATACTGGTAGGTTAATTGGCTGCTATCAAAATTGACCCTAGTCTCTCCTTTGCTCTATCTATCTGTGTCTGTGAATTTAGACTGTAAGCCCCAATGAGGCAGGGACTGATGTGATTGAGTTCTCTGTACAGCACTGTGGAATTAGTGGCGCTATATAAATAAATGGTGATGATGATATAAGTTAAATGAGGAAGGGAGCAGAGATAATTATATTGTGAGTTGCCCACCTAGATAACATCACTCCTGGCAGGGAATAAACTGAAATACTCTTTAGATAGAGTGTGATTTATTCATATATTTCTGTACAATCCTACATATACACAGCATATAATGTCTGTTACATCATGTGCTATTGGTAGGTACCATGATAACCATGTCCTTAGGTCATTCTCCTGGTTTGTATAACAGTATGTGTTGGCAGTGGGTTATCATCTTATGAAGGATGATGCCAAATGAAAACCAACCCCCCCCCGCAGTGTGATGCTCTTCTGCCAGCATCTACCATAAGAGAGAGACCACAATGCCAAATGGTTATTAAATGTCTGTCTGAAAATCTTTTTCTAGCTCACATCTCAGCCACCATTAGAGCAGGATCTTTGCCGTACTTCTCAAATGAACCATTTGCCTCTGTACATTGTGTTACTGTCAGAATAGATGGGTTTACTTAAGAACACATATTACTTTTTCGCGTCATTGTGCTATATGTGAGAACCGTGTATACGAGTGGCATTCAGCAGTCTTTTAAATACCACGTTGAACTGTGTGTGATTACTGCAATCACTGAGCACAGCAGTAGTCAGTATGTATATACACCGACCAGCCACAACATTAAGACCGCTGACAAGAGAATACCATTGATTATCCTGTTAGAATGACACCTGTCAAGGGGTGGGATATATTAGGTAGATGTGAGCAGTCAGTTCTTGAAGTTGATATGTTAGAAGCAGGAAAAATGACAAAGCGTAAGGATCTGAACTTCTTTGACAAGGGCCAAATTGTGATGGCTAGACAACTGGGTCAGAGCATCTCCAGAACGGCAGGTCTTGTGGTGTGTAGCGGTATGCAGTGGTTAGTACTGTCACGGTCAAGGGGTATCTGTGGGACCCTAGAACCTTCTAGGTTCAGCGCCACCTACAGGGAGGTCGCAGCCCTCTAGGTAGGTACTCAGCGAGTCCCAGTGGAGAGTGCAGAAAAGGCTGGAGATGTGGGAGATCAGGCACGCATGCAGGGGGGGGTTTCCCAGTTGCCTGAAAACACTCCTTTGGAGACCTGAACCTTAATTTTTCCATCTAAAAGCCAGTGCTGCACAGGGGCAGCCACGATAATTGCATCATTAGGTCCCGTCCCTGCTATGCAATTCCAATTCTGCCCTATTATAGCAGGGGGCGGGGCAGGATGACATGATTAGCTCTGCCCCACCCACTGCACCAACGACGTGGGCAGGATTCGGAGGTTGCCCTGCTCTCCTGGAAATCTGGGGGAGCTCCACAAAAATTCGGGAGTCACCCAAACATTCCAGGAGAGCAGGCAACTATGAATAATAGTATGTATAATAATAATAAGCATTACCAGATGGCAGACTCAGTGATAAAAGTAGTACAGTATATTTCTCTTAAATACAGTGGGTACAGGTTTATTTTTACTACCTCAGGTTATATATATTTTATCACTGAGGAACACTTTGCTTATTCCTGTATAAGCTGTTACTTCACCCCACCTCCCTACCTGTGCCTGTGTTCTGACATCACTGAGTGACTAGCTCACTCTCAGCCTATCAGTGAACAACAAGGTGTATATACCACCATGTGATAAAGCTCTCTCAGTCAGTTACTTGAAAGCTAGGGTATGTGTAAGTTGGCTCACTTAGTCTCCCCTGTGGTCCAACCAAACAGAACTATGTGGGATGTTTCCATCTACCAGCCTACATACTATGTACCTGCAAAGAGGCAATGCTTTATGAGGATCCAATGGAGGAGAGTCCTGCTTCTGATTAACTGCAACAGACTAGGTAATCAGCCCTTTCCTCTAATGTTCTTTTCTGTTTGTGCTGTTTTCATGCAGTTGTGCACTATGAACCTCATCATTTGCTAGATTTTATATTGCATAACTCTTTTGCCTGCCTTTTATGTAGTATCTCTGTGCTTTCAGTTTTTTACAGTCAGAAGTTCCAACATGATTACTTCCACCTGGTACAAAATGTTCTGTTCTGAATTCATCCAAATTATTTCTAAGAAGGGGGGAGTTAATTAATCCAGCTCAGGTGGTTGCACTTGAAAATTAAGTGGGAGATTTAGGAGCAGAGCATTTTGCACTGTGTAGGAGGGGGTTATGTTTGAGTAAATGTTAAGTTGTACTTTGGTTTGAGTTTTATATAGTTTGTGAAAACAGAGCTGCTCCTCTTTGTTTGGTTGTGTGGCTCAAATCTGTCCCATTGTCCTCTTACCTCTATTTCTTGCACACTCTTTAGCTCCCAGCTATGATTCTAATTAGTTATGTTAGACGGCAAGGAAAGCTGTATAGTAGCAGTACATGCCTCTCCTTGAGAAATGTATAAACTCTGTGCTCTCTGATGAATCTAGGAGCTTCATGCAATCTGACTATTTAATAGAGCATGTTCAATTTGTAATATAAATATAACCTATAAACCATACATGCCAACTCTCCCGGAAAGTCTGGGAGACTCCTGAAATTTGGGTCGGGCTCCTGGGCAAGCTGGCATTTCTCCTGCATCCCAATCTCACCGAGAATTGCGTCCTTTGATGTGATTTCTTGGTGAATCACGCCATTTTGGAGGGTGGGATGAGGCCAATCGTGTCATTTTGGCCCTGCCCCCTGTGATGTGAATTACGTTTTCAGCCCTCCAGTCACGCCCCCTCTCCCGGAAACAATTTTCCGGGAGTTGGTAAGTATGCTATAAACTTGCTAGAATCTTGGCTTTCAGTATACCACATGGATATTGTTCCCCCTCCTTCTAGACAGGAGGTAGATGGTATTTTTCTCAGTGTTCAGACTGATTTAGTATTATAATTAAAGGACCTTATTGGTATTTTTATGTACAACAACTTTTTGATGCTCAAAGTGACTTGTAGTGCAAGATGGCAAAGAAACATACAAACACTATTATAAATAGAATGAAGAAAAATAAAATCAGTAGGTGCTGTTCTATCACTCCATTATCTCATTTGAAAGCAAGAAATTGACTAAGCCATTTCATTATGAAAATCTCATAGTGGGTCCAGGGATGCAATTAGCCACTATAACTTGTCCTGCAAGGAGAGAATAGTTCTGGATTTAGAATTGCTTACACATGAGACTACAGGAAGAGCAGTTGTGGGCCATACAGCTGCCTTCTGGTGGTGCCTGTTTGCTCTTATATTGGCTCAATATAACTGTCCACACTGTAAGACCTATAACTACAAAAGAGTTACCATTCATCATCCTGGCATTTATTTGGGAGTCTACATCTGCCTCAGCCCTTAGTGTCAATGGCTTTGTGTTCTGAGTTCCATTTTCTGAATATCTTACGTAAATACTTATGGATATACCTTTGCATTCTCTCCTAAATGCAATATAATTCTATATTTCTTTGTAAGTCTCTGCATTTTAGTACTTTAATGTGTCTGTGTAGTAAACTCTAATTTATATTAATGTTTATATGTAATATATAGTGAGGACATCTCTTTAAAGAGAGCTTGTCTTTGGCTAAATTATGGTACTATATCACTGCATCACAAATTATGGTTCTAGTATTGCATTCCTTCTCCCTAAATAGTCATGTTTTCATGAAACACAACCTGTTTCCTATGGCTGCAATTTGGTGTTTGTGTGTACATTGGTCTACAGAGTGGTCACTATAAGATACTGTCTATGACAATTGTTCTGTCAATAAGAGCTCTGGATGGGGGTGGAGGTCTCGACGATCCAAAGCATTGGTGGTCAGTGGTTAGCAACAGGCAGCCAATCGCTAGGCTGCCTGTTGCTGTGCAGCAGATAGGAAGCAGGACGTCTTGACTTCCTGTCTGCTGATCTGAGGAGTGATGCTGGCCAGCACAACTACAGGTAAGTGAAGGGGGGGGGGGGACTGCCCTGTATATCTATAGGGAGGGGTTAAGGAAAATGGCTGCAGGGGGTATTTAAAAAAATAGAGCAGCTTTGGGGGGCATAATCTCATAATTGTGTAGCGGTTACATGGCTGTTCTCTGTGGTCTCAGTAATCACTAGAATAGTAAATATTAGTGAGATGGGGCTGGTAGAGGTTTGTATTTGATTGACCACAAATATTCAGATATTGCTTATATATGCCTGTGCAATGGGGTACTTTTAGCTGGCCATAATGGAGTGTTTTGTTTAACTAAAGGGCCTAATCATCCAGGGTTTGTTAACATTTTGCATTAATAAATTTTTGCATTTTCAAAACAGGACACCAACTTTCCAGAAGCCAGCGAGAGGATAACAAAGTTGCAAGAGAGAAGAGCAAGAACAGGTAGGAGACAATGGCACAATCTGTCTAAATTTGAATGCTGGAGAATACACCTGAACATTCATATTCAGGAGTGTTCCTATACACCTATATATTCAGGGCGGGCGGGGGGGGGGGGCTGCGGTCGTATTAGCCTAGGGCGGCCAGAACCCTTAATCAGGCCCTGTGTGGGAGCATTTAAATGGTTACTTGCCATGAGGACCAAACCTGCATTCAGTGAGCACTAGACCAGGTAGAATCTGTTGTATGATCACTGAAAAGTTATACAACCAAATGTTCTTTCTAATGAATTGACAGATTGTTTATGGTGTTGGATATGACAGGCTGTGGACTGCAGTTTGTTAACCAGTGAATTCATACAAACCCTGCAACACAGCCCTAATTATACTACATTCTCACTTAACATTTAGTGATTAAATATGTTTAACATATATAGTCTTAGTGTGTCCCAAATCCAGTCCTTGGAGTACTAACAGTGCAGTTTTCCAGGTCACAAGTGAAATAAGTACCTTCTGTGGATCTTTTTAAAGTCAGTAATTGATACACCTGTGCTCCTGGAAGGAGATATGGAAACATGCACGGTTAGGGCTCCCTGAAGACTGGATGTGGGCAACACTAGTCTATTGCATACTTCAGCTCTAGTCCTCATATCAAACTGTCCCTTTTTTTCTCTTCCCATATCTTTTGATATTTAAAGGCTAAGTCCAATAAAGTGTTTATAGCAGTTACATGATCCTTTGGGTTCTACTAGAATCTTGTTTAGTTTTCCTTTTAGTTCTGAGGTGTTGGGGTAAGAACATGGATAAATCAAGCTTCCATTACTGAATCTGTATCTGATGGCACCAATATGTAATAAGTGACAATTAACTTTATGTATCAAAGGGTCCTCTTACTGCTTTGTCTGTTTGTTAATACTCTTTTATTATTGTGTAATCAATTGTAAATTGCTACTGAGTATGATCTAGTGCAGTGTTTCCCAAACCCAGTCCTCGGGGACCCCCAACGGTGCATGTTTTCCATATCCCCTTGCTGGAGCACAGGTGTAGTCATTACTGACTGATACATTGTAACAGATCCACAGGTGGTACTTGTTACGAGCCGCGGCGGTACTGACCGCCGCCGCAACTCATCTCCTGGCCGTCCCGGCCATCACCTTTGACGACCGGGACGTCACTTCCGGCCGTTGCAAAGGCAATGGTCGGACGCTTCCTGCTCAGCGCCGCGTCCCGGCAATGAAAGAAAGCCGGGCACGTGCGCAAATCGGCTCCACTAGCCTGTGGGCTAATTAATGAATATAATCTAAACATATGCAGGGGGCTGTGTATACTTCAGAGCCAGGCTCTGATTGGCTGCTTGTAGTATTTAAGGCAGGGAGGGCTTAGCCTCCCTGCCGGTTATAGCTTCCAGACTTCTGTGTTGCTGCTGTGCTGTTGGTGTTTAACCTTTGGTCCTCCGTTTGCCGTGTATGACCCCTGCCTGTACCTTGGATTTGTCTCTTTGCCTGTGCCCTTGACCTTCAGGCTTGAACCTCTGATACTGCTGATTTTCTCCCGACCCCTGGCATGTTTTCTGACGATTCTATCTAGCAAGTGAACTCTGACCTCGGCCTGTTCTTTGGATACGCTGTCTGCCATAACCCTCTGCTCCTGGGTTCTCCACAGCTGGTACACATCACAGGACCCTCTGTAGTCTGCGGCCAAGTCTGTCCCCACCACTAGGGGCTCCAGTGAACACCAGACTGTCAGAGCAGACTCCGGGTGTTGTTGTACTGGCTGGAGGGGTTCCTGACAGTACTAATTAGTTCACTCATGACCTGAAAAACCTGCAGTGTTAGTGGTCCCTGAGAACTGGGTTTGGGAAACACTGTTCTAGTGCAATATAAATAAATGTTAACTTCAGTGGTAGAGGTCTCCTATAAAAGTTTTGTGGTGGGGGGGCAGTAATTCTTTATTTTCTGGGCATGTAACTGTCAACTACAGTAAAGTAGCAGCTCTAATTACATTTTATCACTAGTAGTTATTTGTAAAGAGGTGGAAGCCATTCATATGTTGTGTTCAAAGGCAAAATTGTTTAACTTTAGTTTGAGACACTTCATGTGTCTGAATATTCTATTTCCATGGTGATCTGCTAGGAGAGGTATCTGTCCCAGTAGAACATGATTTCCTATTCAGTCAATCAGAGGACCGATAAATGCAGCAGTAACCTACTGTAGGGTTTTACCAAGACTGAGAGAACAGTCGCTGAACTAATCAAAATGTATCACACTTGTATTCCTTTACATCTTTCATACTTCTGCAGCTTATGTGACCAAAATACTGGTTTGAACAGTGCACTGTTGCACCTTTTTTCTATTTTGAATAAGATGCAAGAAAAATGCTTTAGCAATACTGCATGCATAGGACCATTCAGCTGTTTGCACTCCCATGTGACCAGTAGATGCACAGGTTAAAATGTGGGTCAGAACATCATGCACGCCTACACTTTACACTTGTTTAATGATCATGCCTGGTATGGACTCATGTCAATACAGACGTGTGGAAGCCTGAGCACTATCCCTGTGCTAGCAGTATTTTCAGAGCTTTTCTTGCATATTGATCCATCCAAAACGTGGAGACTAGGCCCAGCTGTGCTAAACAGTTTTATTTTAATAAGCTGTTCTTGGTATGATCCAACAATTGATACGAGATAAAATTTAAAGTGATGTTTCATACTAAAACTTGATACAAAGGAACTCATCTAAGTTGCATAGTTATCTATTACTATGTAGATTCACTCAGTCTTATAATGCTGTGTATTATTCAACTATTGCGTCTTGACTGTATACTGCCATTTTGTCTCGGGCCATAACCTTCTTTGTAAAGAATTATCGCCTCTGTCATGCTTGGATTGTAATGAACATGTTACCCACTATGTATAGTTGGCTTTGTTTTCATCCATGTAGTTCATATTACCGATATACTGATGAAAGAATTAGATTTAGGCACTAAATGAGCATTGTTTGGTTTATAGGAGACATTCCCACTACCGGCTCCCTGTCCTCTGGCAGTAGATCTTTTTCAATGTCAGTCTGTTTCCACAGCCAACATGTCCCAAAGAAGACAGAAGTTACAGGGTGAGTCTCATGAAACGTACAGACCAATAACCATATGTAATATTGTACACAATCTGAATGAATCATTGCACAAGTTGTGTTTAACAGTTTTGCAAGTAGTGCAATATATTTTCATATTTGACCATATGTGTATTAATAAATTGAACACTAGCATAAAGACAGAGCAGAGAGAAGCAGCTTCATGCAGGTAAGATTCATAGCCCCTTCCCTCCTCTCCTCCCCGTGGATTTCCGTTTTAAATGACCATAGTCATTTTTTTTTATATTTTTATTTCGGGGCGCCCTGCAGAGCCCGGCGCCCTAGGCAATTGCCTAACCTTGCCTAATGGGAGCACCAGGCCTGGATAAAACACAAATTTATTTGTGTTCTATAAAGTGCATAGTACAGAACAATTGGTCTTTGTTGGGGCATATTTCATTCCTTTATTTAATGTGATCTCACTGTCCACTAGGGGATAGGTGCTCAAATTAAAGATTCCTAATGGCTGTGGTGACACTTTGTGTGTGAGATCTTCATTTTGGTTTTGGTTTTTGTTTTGTGGCCTCCCCTTGTGCCTCTCCTGACATGGTTAATTTTCTTGTTTAGGTTCATTAAGTTTTGTGAATAGGGATCTGGCGTAAAAATGTACCTGAGTGACTGGGAGATTCCTCTGTCCGTTCACTTTCCTACCATCAGTGTGTATACAGTGTTGTTGTGACCCTGGAAATTGAGCTCATCAGGAGTGTTTGGACTTGCTTGTTATCCTAACTTGCTTAATTCGATGTCTGCTAAAGTCTCATCTACATTAGTTATCATGAATGCTCAAATTTTGTATAATGTCAATATTGTCACTCCAGCCTTTTTCAAATAATTTGACTGCCATGGCTTCATAATCAATACTGTAATCTTGAGTTGAGGAGTCACTAACACTAATTATTGATCCTGCAAGTCGGTAGATTCTGGGGTTAACTATGATTGTAGGTACTTTTTTTTTTTTTTTTTTTTTTTTTTTTTTTTTTAGTTCATTTTAACACATTTGCTCTATGTATATGATCTTTGAATGCAAGATTACCATTATATTCCTCATAAAGAATGGCAGATGTTGAAAAGAAACCATGTAATGTTTTTAACATTGACGTAAATTGACACCAGGTGCACCTTGATTTTACTGCATTACACAATTCATGAGTTACTAGTTTGCATTTTGACGCTGTAACATACATCAGCATTATAGTTTTGCATGTAATGCCACATATTAAAGTCACTGCTTTATCTAATTGGTGCAATAAAAATGGTGGCAAGAGGCACTACAAGATGTTAGCCAGCAACCTGAGTCTTGAAGATTCCCCCTCACCCCCACATCCCTGGCTTTGAACTGGACAGTACACATGGTTTTAATGCTATTTGGTCGTTTGAAGGGTGTAATCCACTCTTTCACCTATCGTGCCATCCATCGTCTAATCCAAGGGTCAGGGAACTTTTTTACCTTTTACCCCAAAATAAATTTAGATACGCTGATATTACCCCCTTGTTTTGACAGGAAGGAAATCCTATATTAATTATTGGAATTCAAACTTTTCTTTGAAAGCTTCAAAACTTCAGGTTTTGGAGAAATGATGTTGCTTCATTTTTGAAACAAGAGCATCAAAATTGGGGCATTTTGATGCCCGAGCAATTTGGATACAGTCTTCAGCGTCCAGTCGATTTCTCTGCTTTGTTTTGTTCATTAGAGTGGAAAATCCTTGTTCGCAAAGGTAGGTTGTTGCAAAAGGCAGCAACTTTTTGACTGCCTCCTCGTGGAATTTTGAATATCTTTGCAGCTGTTGACATTCAAAAATATGACAGATCTGCTTTGTTTTCAAATGCAATACGTGCTTCATTATTGCATCGAAGCTCAAGAAGTGCCTCTGCCAACCCTTGAGGCTCTTCTGGTACAACAGCAATTTCACATTTTGCTAAAGAATGGTATCCCCGCTAATGTCGCTTTAACACCCCTCCTTGTACACTCCCCATAGATGACAGTATCATTGAAATTGTACCTTGCCAATCTAACCACCTACCATCCTCTGTTCCTGCTATTAAAGTATAACTGATTATCTGATCAAAAATTTAATAAATGAATATTTGTTTAGGAAAAAATAAATACTGGCAACTTGCCTACATGATGCAACATGTCTAGTGCATATGCACAAAAAGCTTCAAAGATGAATGCTCTGGTTCCAGACCCAGAGGCACTTGCATATTAAAACAGTAAAATTACTACAGAGAATAAATGCATGAGGTTTGGTGGAGATTTCTAAGAAATGTTCTTGTGGCTTGTCCACCAGGCGATAAAACCTAAAGAAAAGTTCATATTGAAAGGACACACACCTCCTGCCAACATTCTGCATAGAGCGTGATTTCCTGAAATATTTCTAAATGACAGTATTCAAACATCTAAAGCGGATATATATTTGCTGCAAAGTTATTTTTATTAAATACAAATGTATTGACTAAATACAACTATTACTTCAACACTACCCATTTCATTCTGTCATAACTTTTTGAAGTCACTGGCCCCAGTGATATTTCAACAGCCTTAAATTTGTCTAATTAGAAAATTGAGTAGCAGATACTGTCATGCTCTATAACTAGCCATTCCTAGCTTTTAAAACATACATTGGAACAAAAAAAAAACTTGGATCCAGATGTCTAATCAGCATAACTGCTGATTTTGTGAGGATGTGCATTGGTTGTTACATTAGCTTTTTTTTTTGTTCAAACTTTATATAGATTTCTTAATATACGCAGTACATATCTTAACAGTATGTAAATCAATGCACACATTTTTAGACAAATAACATTTTTCTGAAGTCCAAATTAAACCCTTCCACCATCCAGACACACCTGTAATCATACTTGCAAACCAAGTATGATTCCACCAGGATCTTTCCCACCAGTCATTTTCGGTATCTTGATCATTATGGTCTATTTTAAACTTGTCCTTCAATCGTGCAATATTTAACATATTTATCGCTCTCCCTAAGGATTATTCGTTGAATTGGTAATATATGTACAACAATGAATGCCTTACATCAGGCCTGTCCAACCTGCGGCCCTCCAGGTGTTGTGAAACTACAAGCCCCAGCATGCTTTGCCGGTAGACAACCAGTTGATAGCTGGAAGGGCATGCTGGAACTTGTAGTTTCACAACACCTGGAGGGCCGCAGGTTGGACAGGCCTGCCTTACATCTTCTAAAGTGTGGCAATATCCATTACTTTGCCCAGTTAAATAATCTAACATTAATCTATGATTAATTTATTCATGTTATAAGCTTAAAGTTCCTTTGAAGTATACCTAAATGTATCAGCTGATTTATTAGATAATATTGCAGAAATGTATGATAACTGGTCTATTGCTTTAACATTATTTTAATATCCAATTTGTCCATGAGTGGAAAAATCTTTAAAACCCACTCTTGCTTTAAGTGTTCTATTTTAAAAAGATACTTATGTGTAACATCTATAGTTTTTATAGATATTTCTCAGTTTGACATTTTTAGTGAGAATATCAATAAGATCTTTATGCTCCATTACAATTGTGCTAGGAAAGAATTCATCAATATAATGTACCTTCAGAATTTGGAGGTAGTCATTTATATGCCCGTCTTCCACATATGAAATATAAATTTTCTGCAAATGTATGTTATATCGGACATCAGGTTATGAGCTGCCTCATATCCTAATTCACAAGTATTCTGATTAAACAAATGTCTTGTCCACCTAGTAACATTTCCATTAAGTGTTGCATTGATTAGTTCAACTAAATTTAAGTTGCTGTAATATATAATCTTCATACACTCCTTAATTGCCCCTTAATATATTTTTGGTACATTATAATTCACTCCCTTTGTTTCGTTGTTGGGTTAGCAGTATTCTAGCATGTTCATGAAAATATAACCTAGTTGTGTTTGGGTCACTTAAAAATAATTAGCATTGTGCACTAATTTACATCATTGCAAATATACGAATTTATTTATTTTTTTACTATGGTTTTACACTTTTATATAGGGAATGTAGTTATTGCTGGGGCAGTATACCAGGGGAAAAAACTGGATTTGTGTAAGTTTTCTAAAAGTCCCCCATGCTAATTAGATCTTCTGAGTGTCCAACACATTCTTTAGGCTGAAGGCCCAGCAGGAGGTCATTGCCTGTTATGTCTTGTTAGAGAGACAGGAACCTGTCTCTACATTGTAGGCTCAGGATGCAAGTAATAGAGGACCCAACACCCAGTGTTGGGAAATCAAGAGATGTAAATTTTGTTAAAGCTTAAATTGCATTAGCTCCACAGTTAAAGGATATATTACATTCTAATGGTAATTTATTGAATATGACTTACCGGTCTTTGTGGATATACCTTGGATCAAGGACAGTGTTGCCCCCTGCCAAGGTTTGTCAGAATGTGTATAAAAATTACCATGTAATATATCATCATAACTTCTGGAAAGATCACTAGTACCACAAACTGGCATGTTTAGCTGTCCTTATTAGGACAATTGAAACAGCAATGTTTTATTACTTCACGTTCCTGCTTTGACTACTTACCTGTGCTGTAATTCCTGTGACTGACAGATTAGAACCAATCTAATCCAATATCCGGCTGTTGTGAGGTTGAGACGTAACATTCCGGTACCAACGTTCTGACTGCTACCTTGCAGCTCTGGACAGTGTGATGGGCCAGGGGGGACCATTCACAGCAACCCTGATCTAAAGGAAAAAGTCAGGGGTACCAGTCCAGGTGCCCAGTGAGGGGGTACACTAGGAGCGAGAGTTACCCAGAAGTTCTAGTTGCTGGCAAAGGAGCCTAGTGGTGGCAGCAGGCTCCTTCTACTGCGACAGGAGGGGCACATTTGGGATAAAAGGGGAAAGTGACAAGGCAAGCCCAGCCGGTCCCTATCAACACAACAGACAGGGTGGCATAAGCAGTCCATCCTGTCACAATAGTATTTTAATAACTTTACATGCTGAGGCATAGTAGTACTATATTCTCCCTTAGTTGTGTTACCACATTTTTTTCTCGCCTAATTTATTTTCATTTACTGGAAATGGTATAAGTACAAGATTATGATGCCTGTGGGGTGCTTGAGCATAAAGCCAGCAATCTCTAAGTTTTTGTCTTTGTCATGTTTTTTGTTTTTCCATATCAACTGATGACAGACATTTATAGGATGTTTATCACTAATGTAATTAGGATAATCCTTGCACCATTTTATACATTGCTTTTCTGAATGATCACAATATTTACAAATACATGCTTGAATTGAGAGGTGGGAGGGATATCTTTACAATGTTCATGTGATGTAAATCTAGTTTCTCATCTCTCCTTTCCAAGGTTGTCACATTATTTTTCTGGTCATTTACAGGCTTGTAAACATATACAGTTCAAGAAAAGACCAATTGCAAATGTCGTCAATGTCATCAATGTTAAAGCAAATAACCATAGTTTGATATTTGTTGACGACCCATTAACTCTGAATACCAATTTCTTTCTGACTCTTGTGTTTTCCTCTTTACAAGACTTCCTTCCTCTGACTTCAAGAAGAGTGTCTTGCTTTGTAAGGACTGAGAGACATTATGGCCTTAAATATCCATTGCTTGCATGCTGTTGAGTATACTCTTACCTGGTCAGAATCTGTTGCCTTTTTACAATGAGAAGCATATATGCAAGTGCCTTTCTCCTCAAATTTTACATCAGTTGGTGTCGTCTACAACGCTAGATATGGACCTTCCCACCGATCAGTCAGCGAACCAGATCTTAAACTTATCACCCAGCCTGTATCCTGGAGATTGGGTGGAGATGGTTGTGTGAAGCAGCTTGAATCTGTCTTAACTGTTTAGTAAATGATAAAATGTAGAAAACAATCGCATCATTAACTTGGCTTTGATTAATATTGCAATTCAAAGTGAAACTAGGAATTTTTCCAAACAGAATTTCATATGGTGACAAATTAAGATTGAATGGGGTTGGATTAAATCAATTTGAAGTAACTGATGGGCAACTGGTGTACCATTGGCTGTGACAAAATTTCTGTCACTGCATTTCGACAAAATCATATACAAATCCAAATCCATATTAACTATCTGTGTAAACAAGTGCTTTGTCTTCTGTCAAATGATAAAAGCCTTAATGAAAGCTTTTAATACTGCAAGTTGTGCAGAATGTGGAGGTTGCAAACACTCTGACTATGAAGTCATGTTGTTTACTATTGCAAATCCTGACTAAAGTTCCTGTATCAAAGCAGAAGCTGTAATAGCTTTAAAACACAGGAATTCCCTGAGCCACTAGATTGAGTTGTTTACTGTAGTTTGCAATGGGTCTGTTGGTGTTCCCGTGAGACTGTGTTGAAACACCAGCAGCATGACCTGAATGTTCATACACGGGCAGTTAAGCTTGAATAGTTTATTAGCAAAGTCCTACAAAATCCATTCACACCCAGGAATCCTGAGTTTTATTTTGTTCATTGTCAAAGTTAAATCACAAATGGCTTGTATTTGGCCTGGCAATCAATGTCTTCCTTTTAGTTAGTGTCCTATGTATATGACCTTTGGACTTTGTAACTGCAGCTTGTTCTTTGACATTTTATGTTCTGAATATGCTTAACGAGTTAACTCACCAGTGGAAGAAATTGATGCCTCAAAAGAATTAGAGCACAGCAAATCATCCACCTATTAGATGAGCGTGCTTCCTTGTGAAACTCAATTTGTTTTTTTGGGGGTTTTTTTGTGTGATCTCTGCTAGGGCTTTAAGAACCATTACAGATCCAAGCAAGAAATGGGGATCTGCACTCCCTATAGGTGTAGGATGACTTACAAAAATGCTGCTGTGGGGTACAGAGTGGAGAAAAGGGATAACAACTTAAACTCCCTGGCACAGAGGAGGTACAGTATTAAACTGCTTTAAAACAGAGGTGTATGTATATAAAACCAGTAGAATGCAGTATATTTCATACAGAGAAACATCTTGGGTACTACAACCTGATTTAAAATATAGTAGGTATGTAGACTGTAAATCTAGTATACACAGATTACAAAAGTAAAGCAAAATCAAATGTAAGCAAAAGCAGAAAACTTCCCCATGAGTGTCAAGAAAAGAAACTGGGTCTTGTGGATGTAAGGAGTTTTACTATATTGGATCTCAAAGAGCATGGTAGATAGGACAAAAAGTCAATCAAGAGTACGTATAACGGGGAGGGGGGAGATGCAGCATGGAAATTAAAAGCACTTCCCGTTAGTTTATGAAGGAGTCAATGAGTGATGGTGGATCCAGTTGTAAAACAGTAGCAGGTCAAAAAGTAAGGGACACTTACCCCCTAAAGGGTCTCGGGTGTTCCAGTCTCCTTGGGTTCCTCCACTGTTGACCAATGTTTTCAAAGATGCCAAAAGTGCTTGCCCTAGAAATGGAGAGGCCTCAGTGTGCAAGCAGCTATGTGTAAGAGTGCCATACTCTGTTATGGACTTGGAAATGGTTTCATCTGCTCTGCTGAGTCCTTGTGGTGGTCAATGGGTGCATTATCAACACATTTCGTCTCTAGGCTTCGTCAGGGTTAGCAGTGGTATGTTGGCGATAACAGGGTGTGTAAGTAGGTGTGATTGTCAAACGTGTCCCATGATTTGTGAGATCTAGAGCCAACCTGCTATTAAGTCCATGACTGGCAGTAACCTTGGCTAATATGAAAATGTCATTATACATAATTCCTGATAGGTGGAATAACAGGCCATAGCATAAGATTCATGGAATAAAGGAGAACAAAAAAAAAATCAAACAGTAATGTAAGTAAATGGTATTTGGACAGATCATATAAAATAATATGTAATAGTAGCCAGTAATAAAAGGTGGTAATGTCCTAGAGCATAAAGATTAAATTTGTGTAGAGGAGAGCTGAAAGGTTTACAGATATAAACCGTATCTGTAAAAGAAATTACGTGTGACTGTCTGTGATGCATGTTAGAGGCATATGTATTGGAGATGAATAAAGCTAAAATAGGTGACGGGAGGTGTTTGAAGTCCTTTTTAAACCCCCAGGAGTGACTGTTTTCATATTAAAGATTCATTTGGATTTTTTTCCAGGAGATAAGACCCATATAATCACCTTCCCTCCAAGACTTAGCCACTCTGCTAATGCCAGTAAATGTGAGCGATGAAGGGTTATGTGTATGGTGGGTGACGGTGTTCAGGCATGCTGTGAGTTGCTAGAGCCTTTCTAATTCTGTGATGTTACAATATCCTCACATGTAGCTTTCTAATTTTCTGCCTATATATTGCAACCCACTTGGGCATTCTAAAAAATAAATAACCCCAGTGGTGTCACAAGTAAGTTTGCTGTCAATAAAGTTTCTCCAGTGGTGGTGATGAAAAGGATATCGCAGGTTTTGTGTTCTTAATATGGCTAGATTTGCATGCCATGCACCTTTTGCAGTAGTAGGACCCTTTCTTATTCTACTTGAGCCAAGTACTTCTAGTCTGTGGTCCTAAGGGGATGTAGCTATTCACAAGCTGGTGTCTCAGATTGCTGGCTCTTCTGTAGATGACCCTGGGCCTTTTGGTTAAGATCTTTCATTTTATCATCCCCTAGCAATACTTTTCAATATTTAAGTCCTGACTAAATCTGGTAATGAAAGGAACCGGAGTTGAGTCTTTTCTGTTCTTCTTGGTAAGGAGACTCTCTATCTGTATTAGTGTTAATATGCCTGTTCTATAATCCCGTGATCATAATCCCTTTCTAAAAAAAACGTTCCTTATTCGTATTCTGGCTTTGAACAGTTCCGCCTTACTCTGGTGAATTGTCCTTTTGGGATGTTCTGGATCCAGTTTCTATGGCGACTGCTGGAAGGAATATAATTTAGTCAACTCTTTTGAAATAGGTCTTGGTTTTAATCTCACTATTCTCCATATAGATGTCTAGATTGAGGCTCTGGACTGATTGGGTGCTGGCGTTAGCCATGAACTGTATGCTCAAGTCATTCTAATTGAAATATCCAGCAACTAGATCAAGGATTTTCTTTGGGGCCTGTCCATATGGAGAGGACATCGTCAATATAGTGGTGCCACCTCAGTATCTGCTGGTCATATGGATTGCTGTTCCAGATGGCCATGTTCTCTAATTACGCCACAAACAGGCTTGCGGAATTGGGTGCGAGTTTCGCACCCATAGCAGTTCTGCAAACCTGTCTAGATGCAGCCTTCTGACCAAAAATAGTTAAAGTATATGGGTGATGCCCTCCATAATTCAACCTATTTATTGGGTATGCTGGACGCTTTTTTTTTTTTTTTTTTTTTTTTTTTTTTTTTTGTTTCGGACGTGAGTGCAACCTGCCCTGTGATGGCTGTATACAGGGAGGTAACGTCACATGTGACTAAGACGTAGCCTTCTTTCCACTCAGATTCTTTAAGTACCTATGTAGCCAGACAGGTGAGTGAGTTGATACTTGACACGATGGGTCCTTCTGGTGGGTTACAAAGTTTTGGTGAGTTGGTAAAAGACTGGTGTTCCAGGAAATCTGATGTATAGAAATTCAAACTCCACCTTGTTGAAGGTGCCTTTCTGAATTACCAGAAGTAGAAGATTGTGTAGTTTGGCAATCCCACTAATCAATATGAAAAAAACCAGAGGCATTCATAGGTAGTGTTGTCAAAAAAAAGAGTAATACTGGGCATACAAATCACACTTTTTTTTTTTTTTTTTTTTTTTTTTTTTGATGCCAAAACCTGTATATTGGTGAATAAGTAAAATTGAAACATGTATATGTAGGTAACAAATATTTAGAACAATGCAAAATTATATCTATGGTCTTTGTACTCATTCACGTATGTGGGTATAAACACCAATGTATAAGTTACAGATTGTATAGGAATACTGTGTAAATAGGCAAAAATGAAGATTAAGACAAAACAAATAAATGATTAGATGAAATGAATTTGACACATGCAGGCACTGAATTAATATTATAGCTCTTCTATATAGAAGCTGTGTATCTGGAGCAGTTTAGACTTGAAGCACCGAAGTAAAGCACAAAAGAAATCCTTATCCTAGTATTTCCCTATCGTGAAGATTTCTTGTGCTTGAAATCCCGATGCTCGGCAGCCGAAAGAAATTCAAATGTAATGTATAGTTGTCTGTGTTGCAGAGTATGGAACGCAGAAGTGCGTCAATTGAACACACAGCTACAGATGCTGTTAGATGTACAAAAAACTAGCTCTGGTCCAATGCGTTTCGTCCAACTAGACTTTGTCAAGAATAAAATCTGAATGTCCCAGAGGTTAGTCTACCTCATTTCATAGCCTGAATATTCCATTGTTTAAAATACATGTGACTGTCTATTCATATATATTATATATGCATGAGTCCAACTGGAAGCAAAAATAAAATAAGGGGAAAAAAATCATAAAGATAAAAAATAATAAGTTAAAGATAAAAATTAAAACAGAATATCAATGGGTATCAGCAGGCACGGGCTGGCATATATCAGCCCGGAGGGCGCACAGGTGGCCGCATCACATGACGCGTGTCATGTGATGCGTCTGCCTGTGCGCTGACGTGGCCGCATCCCGTGTCATGAGATGCGGCCGCAATCAGGAGATTTTGCAACCAAGGGGGCGGCCCTAACAGCACTGAAACTGAGCGGCCCGGGGGACCGATGCCCCCCGGGCCAGCCCTCCCCTGGGTATCAGGAGAGGTATAGATTTCTCCTCCATTCCAGAACCCTAAACAAAATGTGTGGGCGGGGGGAACAGACAAATGATGATCATAATGGGTATCCATTTTATAACTTTAACCTAGATCAAAAACTATCTAGACCATAAGGAATCAGTGTTTCATTGAATGTATCCATTTTATTTTGCTACGCGAGATACTTTCCAGACAATCTCCTCACCAAAACCTTTTTACGTGAGGAATCCATGAAAACGTCGACTTCTTAGGACCGCAACTTCGGTTGTTTATAAAGTGATTAGAGATGCTGGGCCTGATTCATTAGTAACCTTATCTTCGGAAGATGCGATGCACCTTTTTAAGAACATAGGGAGATAAGAAAGTAGCTATTAAACAACGGACAGACATGTCCATCTTAAGCCATTTACGCAACGGAAAATAGTATGCAACGGATCTTAAGCAGCCAGGTTATAAGATGATCCACTTATTTAAAGATAAGATGGTGTCACATAACAGGAAATGTGGGTGGTGCGAAGGGTTTGTTTAAAAATGTTAACGCACAATTGAGTGTATTGTGCAGAATTTTTGTAACCTAATTATCCGCATTAGAATTAATATAACTAAATTACCTTGGACAAATTACTGCCCAAACCAGCAGATGTGTTTAATTGGCAAGGGGTAGTATTAGGATAGTATTTAGCACATAAGGAAAATAATGGATTGTTTTAATGTAACACACAAACACTTGATGGCTTGATTTTTACTATGACATTCAAAGTTGATCTATTATACGCTCTACCACAACTATAAATGTTGTCATATTTTAGATGTACCTCCCCCCTCAAATGCAACTGTTAGGCCAAGGAGCATTTTTTATTTTTTATGATTTTTGTGCAAAAATTAATCTGGCCCACAGGACACATTCATTCACATTATCTGTATGCTGCCCAATCATTAGTATGAATGCCCTAACACTTGGAGGGGGGTGGATAGGAGGGGACAGGCTCCTTTTGAGTTTAATGCAACTATTGTTTGCTAAACCTTCATATTCTGCTTTTGTTATGTATGTCAGCTTCCCTAAAAATCTAACATTTACCTCCCTCCAATGCAAGATGGTTTTGGGAAGGTCTGAATTTGGTATGGCATTTTGCAGATATCTTCCTTAATGATTAGGCCCCCAGTGCACATTATGTGTGTGCTATTTCTAGGAATGGTCTACCTCTTGCAGGGTGGTTGTTTTGAGGGCACAGGTTCCTTTTTGTAAAATGCAACTAGTGACTGCAAACTTTTTTTTCATCTACTGCTTGTATGTTCAAGAAAAACACTGGGTCAGCACAGTGGCTTAGTGGACAGCACCTCTGCCTCCAAGTGCTTGTGTCATGAGTTTGCTTCCTGCCCATTGCCTTATCTGTGTGGAGTTAGTATGTTCTCCCCATGTTAGTGTGGGTTTCCTCTCAATCCATATACATACTAGTAGCTTCCTTTGCTGCTAGCAAATTGACCCTAGTCTGTCAGTTAAGGGTGCAATTTGGACTTTGTGGGGATTAGCATAGACATGTAGTGTTTCACAACTTTAAACTGACAGCAATGTCTAATGGGATGCAAAATACAGTTGGAGCCAGAGGCCTAAGCCTTTTTGGTGGGGGTGTATGTATATGTAGATATAAAGATAACATGATGAGCTATATAAACAATTTAAATACAGTTGCAATTTCACACTTGTGCAGATAACACTAAATAATAAAATTTATGTTGTGAGCGCTAAATTGTTCCTATTGAGATTAGATGTTTAGAGGCTATAGTGACTGCTCTGTTATATTGGAATTGGGTGATTTAACAATCTAAAGAGTGTAGGTGGGTAAGGAGTCAATTAATGGGTAAATTAATAAAATGATAAAATAACATGCATTTAATAAACTAAAACATTAAAAAGTACATAACAAAAAATAACTGTAGAGGGATAAAACACAGTGCAATAAGTGACAAATGTGTCACTAACCAAATAAATGAAAAAATAACAAAAAATGTAAAAAGTCCAATTAATGCTGAAATGAGGTTCGCCCGGGAAACCTCAATGAGAGCGGGGAAAGTGGTTTGGTGGGTCCGATATATGTCTGTGACCAACCTAATTATCCTGAGCAGGGTAAAATTCCAAACAATGTCCTTTGTGATGTTTCCTGATGGACAAAAAAAACCTAGGTATCCGTTTATAAGTAACAGCGTTCAGGGCGCTTGCAGCGGTAATGCACGTTTAGTGTGTGAAGAGATCAAGTGGCAGACAGTGTGCGTTCCACAGTGGAATGCACAGCACTTCCGGTGTGATGTCATGAAATGTGTGACCCAAAGCGTTTCATTCACTGAGCAAATTTCTTCAGGGGAGCATGATCGTTAGTGTGGAATACGAACTTATATAGTTGTCGTCGTCAATTGCACAAGAATGTTAATTATGAGGAATCTGGTCTTTATAATGGAAAACATTCATTGTTTTGTATTGCTTGAGTGGATATGAATCATTAGTAGTAGACTCAATGGTCGATTGGATGTAGATGAATGGATACATATACAGAAAAAAGGAGTGTATATAACAGTAAAAGTACATGTCCATTAAGACATAGTGCAATAAATGGTAGATATATTATGGATAAATCTATCACAAAACAGCCAGGATGTAACTCTTGATTATGAATTCCTATGTCTGTGACAGATAAGTTAATAGGATGTTGTACATAAATAAATCACAATACAACCAGCCAAGAGTTGGCTCTTAATCAGGAATACATTGGAAGTGATCTGAACAACTTATTTTTCACAGACTGAGAGGAAAGGAGGTCGTATGATATAAGTGATGGTTATGTATAAGGAGAGTTTGTCATAATCTGAACATCGAAAGGAGCCTAGTCAGCAGGTCCATTCCTCACAAATACACCCCCATCGGGATAACATTTCTCAGACATGTTTTTCATCTAAACCAGATATTCCCAAGCGGTCTCCCATCTCGGCACTAATCTGGCAACACTCTGCTCGGCTTCCAAGATCGGCAGAGGTTGGGCATGACCAGGGTGTTATGATGGTAGTAAACATGGAGATATCACTTACGGGGGATCGGTGTATCATGGACTCAATGATGACAGTCGTCTATCGGGTGCATAAGAATAGGCAAAAATATGAGTGGCAAAGCTAGAGGCCAGTACTCATGATCCTATTGTACTGAAAGATCAAATTCCGCATTCAGTCCTCGTGGTGTAAGGGTATTTAGGAGGAAAATCATCCTAGATTCCTCTGATCATTTTAATGTTACCTCCTCTCCAATTAATCTGTACAAGTTTGATGCCAACAAAGCTTGGACCTTTAGGGTCACAATTATGTTAAAGTTTGAAACAGTGAGAAAGATGGGGTTTTTCAAAACCATTTTTAATGTTTCTAATGTGTTCGCCTATCCTGGTTTTTAATGGTCTAATTGTTTGGCTCACATATTGTTTGGAGCACTGACATTGTAGTAAGTATATCACGTTCTTTGTATCGCACATGATAAAATCCTTAATGCTTAAACTAGTCTTGTTGAATGCAGAATGACATTTTGAAGTAGTCTTAGTGGACCTGTAGTAACTAAACTTTTAAACGATATCTTCCACAATGGTAGAAGCCAGGGTTCTAACTCATAAATACCTTTCAGCAAAATCTGAAGTCAGGAGCTAAGTACACAATCAGAAAAAGATAAGATATATTCTCATTAAATAAAATATCTACCTTTGTGGCCACTTGTGACTATACTTCACAACTCCCTCTTCCGGATATGTTTGGCTGATAGCATCTGTAAATTCTATCTGTGTAGAACCTCCAATTGTTGAAGCGTTCTTTGAGATGGGAAGTGTTAAATGTGTAAGTTCTCTAATCTTGCTCAGTTTTGAACAAAGAATCTGTATATGCATATACAAGAATAAAGTCACTTTGAACATTTCAAGTGTATGTGTATGTGTGTGTGTATATGTGTATATGTGTGTATATATATGTGTATATGTGTGTATATATATATATTTTCACTGATCATATACAAAAAAGTAAAATCTATACCAGAAGACATGAAATTACATACTTTTGACCGTTACTGCAATCAGTCAGACATCCCATATTTAAAGGTAGGTCAAAGAGCATGTGTAACCTCGACATTCCTAAGACTAAAGTCCGGCTGAACATCTGGCATTAACTCAAACTTCCTGAGGTACAAAACCCTATTTGTAAAGATTTTTTAAACATGTTGTTCACCTTGGGGGGGTGGGGGGGTGTGGGGGTGTGTCTTCTTCGCTTGGATTTCCTTACAAAGTTATTTACGAACATCAGCACCCCAGGAAACTTGTCCATTGACCTAGATGGCATTTTGCGTTTTTTGATTCTGTGTAATGAAGATTACAGACAATTTTAGGAAACTGCCACTCTGCACAGCATCTATTAATGTACATATGCTATAAAGACTATTAACAAATTGCCTATGTACCATTATTTCTTATATCTGTATTCTTTTTAGGGAAAAAGCATTGATGAAAATCTATAGAATGCAGAATGTTACATCTCTAGTAAACTGTTACATATAAAAATTCTATTCCACTAATTACTTTACTAGAACTTAAGTCCTACTTTGAAGTATCCATCCATCATATTCAACAATTCAAAGGGATTTATACTTTGTGAAATCAGCTGATTTTCTCTAGAGATGACTCTTGTGCACTTAGAATCATAAATAAATCTACTATGGTTCTCTATTAAAAGCAACCCTGCAACTCTTGTTCCCAATGGTCTTTTGTCAGTTCAGGATGGTGACTTAAGCCCCGGATGCTGAATGGCGTAGCCCTAGTGTTGAGGAGACCACCCAAATGTTGGCAGTCCTGTGCTCTTCACTAAAGTATGTATCCCTGTATTGGGGAAATCTCAGACAATTCTGAACAGCTGAGATTCATTGGGAACAGGAGTGTGTGTGGATTAGTAGAAAATATAACCTTTTGTAATATAGACCTGGAATGATTGTTTTTCTCTTGTGTTGGAGTAAAGAGCTCCTAAAGACTAAATACCAAAAGCTTACTGGTCACAAACTGTAAAAAGTCACTGAAGAAGTTAATCAATTTCGGAAAAGGTAACTCATACACACTATGCCTTGATACAACTTGGTGGTCGCAGTATCTTCTAATGACAGTTTAGTAGTACTCAAGCTACACTTTACTTCTAACAGATGCTGTGTGAAATATAGAATATTCTACATATTTTAATGTGTTCTTTCTAGGGAAAATAATGTGAATAGTCTGTTTTTGCTAGCCCTATATTAATTCCATGCAAACCAACCCAATAGATATTCTACTCCTAGTATGTGATGTCATGAGTTTGATGTGTATATACCTTATTTGTTGAAGTGATTTCTAATTGGGTTTAAATAAGTTTAGGCTACTCCTGTGGATGCTTGTATGGCTCTGTTCTGATTGGCTTAGTCCTCACTACCTTAAATAGTACAGAGCCTCACTGCAGGTTATAGCGTTCTGTTCCAGTACTGATGCCTGCTCCTGTTCCTGTGTTTGGTGTTGGAACCTGAGATTGATTACCCGTGTGAATTTTGCCTGTCCCTGGATCCTGAACCTGTGGCTGTGACCTTAACCCTTTTGCCTATACCTGACATACTCTTTGGCGCTCTGTCCAGTCCGCTGATCTCTGGACTGCCACTACACTGTGTGCTACCTCCTGTACCTGTGCACTGCCATGTTGGCATAAACTCATACTACTCTGAGCATAAGACCTGGGGGCATCCGAGTACCTGTGAGCATAACCAGTCTCTACGGGAAAGGCGGCTGCTAAAGGTGAAGACCTCTTCTACCTGTTCTATGAGTTTATGCTGCACTGGTGGCCATAACACTGGCTGGTTGTCAACATATTGTACTATACATTTGCACATATTTGACATTGCAATCATGTTGCAATAATTTTATTACCACTAGTATATTCTCCCCAATGATATTAAGCCACTTTCTCAAGATTCTTCTAATAAATTATTCACTTGGGAGTTTTACTTTATTATGGTATTGAAGTGATTGCTGTGGTTTCAAAAGGTAACAAAAGAATTTTATAAGCAATGCATACAAAAACCTAAAAAAATCCACCCACAATGGAAAAATATATTAACATGGCAACTAAACGCAAAGCACACAAATAATTAAATATTAATCAAATGTTAAGATACAGTTAGGAGTTTGAAATACAAAAATAAGAGAAAATAATATTACCAAGACACAACTTCACCAAAGCAGTGTGTATGCTGCCAAGCTGTGGTGCTCAACAGAAACTCTTTTGCCTTGAGAGAGGTTCAGGAGTTTCTACACTCAAGGGCAATAAACTACATCACAGTGGAAATCCTCTTACAGGGACACATGTTGAAGTATTCCCATTCAAAACCGCAAATGTGAAAAACAATGGCTTTATTTTCCCAAATGTGCAAGCACAGAATCTGCTTCAGGGTTGTACAAGATTAAAACCCTCTATGAACATGGTGGTAGATACATATCCAACCATCTAACATAAGTAACTAGCCATACTACATCTTTGAAATAACGCATAACTGATGGCATGAAATCAAATACAAGATTTCTTTATTGAAATATCGATCAATAGAATTTATGACCATGTCAAAGAGCATGTGTGACCTTTTACATTCCCAAGTCTAAAGTCCACTTAAAACAATGGGAACATCCTGTGACATAAGAATTTCTTCAAAGACAACATACTGAGAAATGTTTTAACCCTATACATGAAATACCAGTCATACAGACATATATATTCAATCTATATACTAAAAAACCTATTACAATTTCATCCAACATATATGTACCAAAACTTAAATTATAGCAATCCTCTTTGTGAATCTCATTCACACAAATTATCCTTTAACTATAAAAATAAGTACAAATGCATACTTAAGCTTTATAATGTTTTTTTGCTTAAGTGATGAGGACAGAAATGCCCTTATTCTAAATATAAATATATATATCTATAATATAAATGTCTAGTGGCGTGTGTTAGTCTGTCTGTGTGGAAAAAATAAAACCAAGCTGCAGTGCCACCTGCTGGGCGGAGTTATACACTGACCTACTAAATTCTTGGTGTGTGGAAAAAAAAAATTCAGAAAGGGCTGAAATTTGGTATACTAAGATGTGTTTATAAAGATTTAAAAAATATATATATTTCTTGAAGGAGAAGTGACAGTTGGGAGTGGTTGCTGGGGGTGACAGTGGGGAGTGGTTGGTGGTTGAGGCCTGGGCTATGGCCCAAATGCATGACCAGAACCTTTTTAACACCTTAAGTAGCTTGATTTGACTAGAATGCATGAGTATCATGCACGGGTTAACTTGTGTGTGTGTGTGTGTATATATGTGTGTATATATATAATATATATATATATATATATATATATATATATATATATATATATATATATATATATATATATATATATATATATATATATATATATATATAATATTACAAACAACTATCAAGAGAATTTTCAATTAAAGTTGTGGTACAATTATCCACTTTTCTTTGATACTCAATGCAATATATACTTTTCCTTGTGTTTTCTAAAAACATTGATCTGTAAAGCTTTTGTTAGAAATTTACATAGATTTCCTAATATACCTGGTATGCATTTTAAAAGTAGATACATGAATACACATATTAGAAAAATAGCAACATTTCCCTAAAGTCCAAAATAAATCTCTCCACCATCCTGACACACCTGGAAACAAAGTAGGTTTCCACCAGTCATCATTTTCAGTATCTTGATCATTATGGTTTATTCTAAACTTATCATTTAATTGTACAATATTTAACATTTTTTTTTTTCTATTGCTTCCTCAGGAGTATTAGAGTTCGTGATATACATAATGCACCCCATACAGTTTTTATTGTGTGACAATATTCACTACTTTTGTGCAGTTAAATCTAATCTTAATCTATGAATGAATTCAGTTTTATAAGCTTGAAGCTCTTTTGACACATTTATGTAATATTCAATAAATCAGCTAATTGTGCTATTGCTTCAACATTGTTTAAATATCTAACTTGTGTGTGGGTTTCAGTCGGGTGCTCTGGTTTCCTCCCACTCAAAACATACTGGTAGGTTGGCTGCTCTTAAATTGTCCTTAGTCTCTCTTGGTGAGTGTGTGTGTTAGGGGATTTAGATTGTAAGCTCCAATGGGGCAGGGACTCATGTAAATGAGTTCTGTGTACAGCGCTGTGGAATTAGTAGCACTATATAAATAGATGTGAGTTGAAAAGATTTCAAAACCCACTCTGTAACTGAGTGGTTCTATTTTAATAGATGCTTATGTATAACATCTATAGTTTTTTATAGATTTTCTTTTCCTTTGACATTATCACTCAAAATATTAAACAATCAGACCTTTATGCTCCATTACAAACTTACTAGGAATTAATTTGCCAATATAACAACTTCAGAATTTGGAGGTAGTCACTTATATGCTCTCCTTCCACATATGAAATACAAATTTTACAGAAGTGTATATGGTAAATGTCAAGATATGAGCTGCCTCATATCCTAATTCACAAGTCATCTGATTAACAATGTTTTGTCCACCTAGTTATGTTTCCATTAAGCTTTACATTGACAACTTAAATTTAATTGAATTACTCAAATTCTACAATCATTCATTGCACATTTGTAAATTGCTCCTTAATATCGCCTTAATATCTTGTACACACTTCTATTGAGTTGTAAGGTTAGCAGTCTTTTAACATGTTATGTTTTCATGAATAACATTATAGTAACGCAATATGCAACTGCATGGTAGTACTATATTCTCCCTTAGCCTTGTTACCACTCTTTTTTTTTTTTTTTCATCAAATTTACTTTCATTTACTGAAAACTGTTTAAGACCAACCTTGTGATGCCTACGCAGTACTTGAGTACAAACCCAACACTCGTATAAGATTTATTTCCTACCAATTGATAAAACACATCTATAGGATGTTGATCACTGAAATAATTTAGATAATCTTTGCTCCATTGCACACACTACCTTTCTGAATGACGTTCACAATATTTACAAATACATGCTTGAATTGGGGCTAAATCTTTACAATGTTCATGCGATGTAACTTTTACGTCTCCTTTCCAATGTCCTCACATTATCAATCTTTTGTCCATTCACAGGGCTGTAAACATACAGTTCAAGAAAAAGACCAATTGCAAATGTCATTTAATGTTATATGAAATTATGGTCGTTGTTTGTTTTGAGAACCCATTAATTCTGAATACCAGTTTCTTTCAGTCTCGTCTTTTTCCCCTTCTCTTGACAATCAGGAAGAGCCTTGTCCTTTACAAGGGCTGAGACATTATTATGGTCTCAGAAATATCCCTTGCAGGGTAATACAAGTAATGATTATCATCCTACTTGATCTGGATATGTTGCCTTTTTACAATGAGAAGCATATATAGTGCTTTTCTCCTAGACATTTACTGCAGTCGATGTTGTACATAACATGATATGGACCTTCCCTCCGATTGGTCAGTGAACCAGATCTCCAACTTATCACCCAAGGTCCAGGATGAAAGTTGACAGGCACTGTTAATTGGAGTTTGGTGTGTACCAAACAGAAAAGAGAAGCAAGCTGGAGTGAGGGCAAACAATAAAATGTAACTAAGTCACCTCATTAATTTGGCTTTGAGTGGTATTGTAATTCAAAGTTAAATTAGGAATTTTTCCAAACAGAATTTCATATGGTGATTTAAAGGTCCTCAAGGGGTTAATCTGATAGTATGTAAAGCCAAGGGCAGTGCGTTGGGTCATTGCATTCCTGTTTCCTTTGCTAATTTGGACAGTTTAGTGGAAAAGTTGAAAGATGCAATGGACTTAGATTGTGGATGGTATGTTCTATGTAACTTGTGTTTAAGCAAATGTGAGTTTTGTATAAAGTAAGTACAGTAAAATTAGTACCTCAATCAGAGGAAGTTACTTGTGTAATTCCATATCACCATATATGTGTTAGGGAATTTAGACTGTAAGCCCCAATAGGGCATGGACTGATGTGAATGAGATTCTCTGTACAGCGCTGCGGATTTAGTGGCGCTATATAAATAAATGGTGGTGATGATGATCTTCACACATATTTTTGTATGGCCGTCTTGGCAGTGCCTCTCCTAACTGCATAACCTTCAACGAACCAGAAAACTGATAGGCACAAACGAATACATATTCTAACATCCTACGTTTAGGAAGTTGGATTAAATAAATTTGAATAACCTGGAATGAGCCATCAGTTGGTGGCAGGTGATTAGGTGCCTTCCCTGCATTTATCTGTAGACAGATAATACATGAAGCACAGTACCTGGCAGCTATGAATGAAAACCAGGTGGATAATACATTTGGACTATATTCTGCATAGCAGTCTTGCCTGCACAGGTCAATCCATGATGCTGGCAAGAGTTCTTTGACTTGGAAAGGGAGGTAAGCCTGTTGCTCCCAAAGTCCATCCTGTCACTTCCCATCTGGCACTTTCCTGTGGATTTCCAAAAACTATATCGGCACATCTGTCTAAAAGCCGTAGCAGCTACTGCTTTGTTGGTAAACAACCAGGAAGTCCTCTAGTCACTAGTGGTTTACTGTAATATGCAATGGGTCTGGGGGTGTTCACATGGGGCTCTGTTTTATCCATAAACATTCAGGTCATGTTGGTGTTTTAACAAAGTAAATGATTCCTAATATGCTATCAAGAGTTCATGTTTAATCTGTTCAAAACAACTTTTGGTAATATCAGAGTGAAAGGATCTTTGACCACATCAGTTGTAAGTTAATACAAAGTGGCAGGTAAACTTGAATAGTTTGGTAACCAATTCCTACAGAATCTGATGACTCCTCCTTAAAATCCTCTGAACTTTGTCAATGAATAAGAAAGCTTAATAGTTTATGGCTTGTATGTGATCTGAAGATAAATGTCTTACCTTTTAGTTAGTGTCCTATGTACAGGACCTGTGAACTGAATAACTGCATTTTATCCTTTGGCACTCAGTGTCAAACTGATGCCTCAAAAGAATTGGAGCACAACAAAAAATCATCCACATATTGGATGAGCATGTGCTCCCTTGTGAAACAATTTTTTTATTTTTTTTATCTGCTGTTAGGGCTTGGCTAAATAGTTTACTGCTGTTTTACAAAGCCCTGGGGGGTTCTAGTCCAAGTGTACTGCTGTCCCTGATGAGCAAAAGCAAACAGATATTGACTCATGTATAGGAACAGAAAAATATGCAGAGCATAAATCGATGACTGAAAATTTTTTGGAGCTTCTGGTGGTATCTGCATAATTGTTACAGGATTGGAAACAAATGGATTTAAGGGTTCAACTACTGCAATAATTGCCCTTAGATCTTGAATTAGCCTAAAACCATACCCACCACTCTTTTTAGTAGGGTATATGGGCGTATTGCATGGACTTTGAATCAAAACCCCTTGCTGTAATGACTTGAATTCCAGGAAAAAATCCCTTTGCCTTAGTATCCATTACGGCCAGAAGTGGAGCAATGAAGGAAGTTTTTACATTTGGTTTTAGTTGAACAGATATTGGGCTAACTGTCACTTTCCCAATTTAGTTTGCTTCAGTAGTCCACAATTGACTAGGTACATGCCCCGGTTGTTGGCACCATAGGGACTGAATTTGATTTGTCTCATAAAAGGGTTTATTTTTCATTTCAAGAGCTAGCTGCACTCCATGTCTATTCTTCTCTGTAATGTCTAGAAATACTCACAGGAGTACAAAACATTGAATATCCCAATATACACAACAAATCTCTACCCAGTAAATTAAAGCATTTGCTGCTAATAAAAAAAACTTTGTCTGTAATAGGACCTAAAGTTACTGCAACTGGTTCTATTTCAGAAACTTGTCCAGCTACTCCTGTTGCATTAACAATTTTGCTAGTAGTTGGTAATATAACTTCATTTTTGAATACTGATCTGGCAACTCCTGTATCAATCAAATTATAATTTTTACAGTGGGGTCCTTATCTGTTCTCAATACTTGACATATGGGTACAAGAGCTGCTGGAGTCCATCAATCAATGAACTGTGGAGGTTCCCATTTGATCTAGCCTCCCTTTATACCTGTCTTCTAGGCTTTCAGCAATATTTTGCAAAATACCCCTTGTCCTAGCATTTATAACAAATCACACGTGATCTGTTATTTGTCAGACCAAGACGAAAGAATACGTAAATTCAAATACCCTGTGTGGTTGTTTCTGCAGTTTCCATTTGCATGTTCATAATTTTGTTTCTGCTTGAGCCTTTTTAATTACTCTTATCCTCATGATGTGCAGCTATTGTAGCCTGGGCATCGGTGTCCTTTGAAGCCCATAATGGGTCATGGATATGAATTCTAGTTTTTAAACTTTGTTTTAATCCATCTACAAAAGCACCAGTTAGAATACTCTTAAAATCATCCTTGGCAAACACATCAGAAACACCTGAATAAGTTACAACTTCTCTTCTGATTCTCACATTATAGACTCTCTTTTAGTCGCACTGTTTAATCAGAAACTTTTTAGCCCAATCTACCTTAGGTGGAACTATTTCTTTATGCTTTGCTATTACAAGTTCCTATTGTGTCAATTTCAGCCCTCACAATTTTTAGGAGCTTGAAAAGTAGGCTCATTCCACTTACACTGAATATTTAAGGTAGTAAGTTAAAGTTCACAGAACATGAAACAATTGAAGGATATCTGAAAATGTTGGACTGTGTTTTGTACAGTCTTTTGTAATTACTTTTTGCAGGTTTAGTTCTATAATCTTGGAAATTGTTACTGAATGTAAATTGTCTTAGTCCATGGATCATGTACTATCCACTGTGCACCTTGTAGTTCTAGTTCTTAAAGGGTTTAAGGAAACATCAAGGGATTTCTCAGGTTTTTGAGCAGTTGTGATGTTAATTGCAGATATATCCCATAAAGGGTTGTTTTGTTTCTCTAACAGAAGCCCCATTCCTAGTTAAGTTTTGAGAATGACACAAGTATTGTTTTTAGAAAGTTTGCTGCATCAGTGTTAGACTTTTTTGTCAGGTGTTGCTATGGTATAATGAAATGCTTCTAATTTTACTTCAGAAGTGTCAAAGGCTTTTATTGACAATTGAAGTTTATACATAGTCAATATTTAAAGTGTTGACTCTTTTTGAATACCTCTGCAATTCACCCTGGCATGCTGTCAATCAACTTTTGGGCCACATACTGATTGATGGCCGCCCAGTCTTACCTAATCAATGCTTGGAGTTTGTCAGAATTTGTGGGTTTTTGTTTGTCCATCCGCCTCTTGAGGATTGACCAAGTTCTCAATGGGATTAAGGTCTGGGGAGTTTCTTGGCCATGGAACCAAAATTTCAATGTATTGATTCCCAAGCCACTTGGTTATCAATTTTGCCTTATGGCAAGGTGCTCCATCATGCTGGAAAAAGAATTGTTTGTCACCAAACTGTTCTTGGATGGTTGGGAGAAGTTTTTCTTGAAGGTTATTTTGGTACCATTCTTTATTCATGGCTGTGGTCTTTGGCAAAATTGTGAGTGAGTCCACTCCCTTGGCTGAGAAGCAACCCCACACATAAATGCTCTTAGGATGCTTTACTGTTGACATGAGAAAGGACTGATGGTAGTGCTCATCTCTCCTTTTCCAGACAAGTGTTTTTCCAGATGCCCTAAACAATCAATGGGGATTCAGCAGAGAAGATGACTTTACCCCAGTCCTCAGCAGTCCAATCCCTGTACCTTTTGCAGAATATCAGTCTACACTGATGTTTTTCCTGGAGAGAAGTGGCTTCTTTTCTGGCCTTGACACCAGGCCATCCTCGCTGTGTGCAGATGCAATCACACCTGCCTGCTGCCATTCCTGAGCAAGCTCTACACTGGTGGTGCCCCGATCCTGCAGCTGAATCAACTTCAGGAGACTGTTCTGGCGCTTGCTGGACGTTCTTGGGCACCCTGATGCTGCCTTCACACCTAGGAAGAACAATGATTTCAAGCACCCTCCTTTTTAAAGCTTCCAGTCTGTTCTATCTCAATCAGCATGAGAGAGGGATCTCCAGCCTTGTCCTCGTCAAAACTTACCTGTGTTAACGTGACCTGATGTTGGCTGGTTCTTTTGTGGCAGGGCTGAAATGCAGTGGAAATGGTTTTTGGGATAAAGTTCATTGTCATGGCAGAGTGGGACTTTGTCATGGAGTGATCAGATTAATGTCAATCTGGAGTATATGCAAATTGCCATTATAAAAACTGAGGCAGCAGATTTTGTGAAATATTTTGTCATTCACAAAACTTTTGGCCATGACTGAACAGCTCTGCTTAACATATCATTGTCTTCATCAGAAATTTGGGATTCAACAGAACTCGCAGGAGGTTTTTTTGTTATTTTTTCCCATCCTTTTCGGCTTCCACAATTCCATCTCCCAGCTGCTTATTTGCTGAACCACTTGGAGGTAGCTGTGGTTATAACCATCTTGATGCACCCATTACAATTGTCAATAAATCATTTTATTTAGTCTGCTAGCTCTCCTGGTGCCCTAGGTGTTTTACTGTCATATACAGAGATGGGATCATAGCTTCATTTAACCATAGTGGCAAAATTTGAACTGTACTTTTAGATGCACTTTTTTTCCATTTTCCCCTAAAACGTTTAAAGCAAAATTTAATTTTGCTTTAAATTCAGGACCCTGTTAAACATGTATCCACATATTGAACAGATTTCTTAACCTATTTATGGAATAGAATTCCTGCTGGACTCCCAGGGGAGAATTCCAACCATTTAGGCTTCTCCTGCATGGCTACATTCTGTTCCATGGTGCAGTTTAATGTTTTCTTTTATAGTCCAAATTTTTCAATATCTGCAAAATGGTAAGGCTTCAACCAATATTAGAATGTATTAACTCTTTATGGGCAACACCAGGCTTCAACCCTTGAGGAACCATGAAAACACCAGGGAAACCTGACATGTTACACAAACTGCTATCTTAAGGCCTTGTGTACGTTTTAGTTATGTGTTTTTACAGTGCTTTGTTGGGACTTGGGACTATCTATTCCTCCTTGCATTAATTATAATACTTTAATTCAGAATCTAACCAGATGCTGGCTCTCAAGGTAGACCACTCACACTCTGGTTAACAAGGTTTAACAGTCTCTCTGGTAAACAAACAGCAAACTGATATTTTAACTGGTACCATTCTATGCATATAGATGTATATAAATAATTTTAAAAAAGTTGCAATTTCGCACTTACGCAGATAACTAAATACGTTGTGGCAAACTCTGATTAGGAAACAAGTATATAATCAGAAAATATAAATTACCTTTGTGGCCACTGACTATATTTCAGTATCTGGATGTGTTGACTGATGGTTATTTACAGATCTCACTGGGACCTCCAACATTGTTGAAGCATTCTCTTTGAAAACAACAAGTAAGAAAAGAAATGGTTTATTTTCCCAAATGTGCAAGCACAGAACCTGGTTCAGGGTTGAACAAGATTTAAGATCCTCTTTGAACATCGTAAAATATATACATTAAAACCCACCCCTCTAATATATGTTAGCTATACTACATCTCTTTGATTTCATGTCATTGTCATCTGTTATGTATTTCAAACATACTATTGACAGATATTTCAACGAAAAGAAATCCTATATGATCAGATCAAAGAACAAGTGTTACCTTTTAAACGAACTTTAGACTTAAGAATGTAAAACACCTGTAGGAACATCTGTTGTCTGTATCAATTGGAACATCTTGGTACTCTCTCTTTGAAGAGATTCTTGTGTAACACTTTTCAACCCTATATATGAAATGCTAATCAAACACATAAATTCAATCTTTATACTTCTAAAGAATATATAGATAAAGAGTGTGTGTGTATATATATGTGTATATATGTATATATATAGTGTGTATTATTCTCCAAACCTTAAACTATAATACACAGGTCAGAGGTTCAGAACCCTCCAAGATAACATAGGCTCAATCCACCTATGAGGCATTCTTAAACTGTGAACCCTCTTGGTTGGGTGATTTTGAAACTGTGGAATTTCACCATCTGCTGTGCTCCTGCATTCGTTGTTTGTGTAATACAACTTCCTATAGACAGAAAATAGTGAAATGGAATCAATAAGCAAAGCTATCGCATGGTTAGAAGTGACTGCTAGTTCTGGTGTATTGTGATCACATTGTACAGTGAAGGAACCTATATGGGTAACTCAGATTGACTTGTAGATTTAGATCAATATTTTTAGACTACTTCAACAATTTCAGTTCAAGTGTGAAAAAAATGCTGCAAAGTAAGAATGTTTTTAAAAATAGAAGTGTTTTTAATAGTTTATCAATTAACAAAATGCAAAGTGAATGAACAAAAGAGTAATCTAAATCAATTCAATATTTGGTGTGACTTTGCCTTCAAAACCGCGTCAATTCTTCTAGGTACACTTGCACAGTTTGAAGGAACTCGGCAGGGAGGTTGTTCCAAACATATTGGAGAACTAACTGCAGATATTCTGTGGATGTAGGCTTGCTCAAATACGTCTTTCTTCGTGTAATCCCAGACACTGTCGAGATCAGGGCTCTCTGGGGACCATATCATCACTTCCAGAACTTCTTGTTCTTCATGCTGAAGATAGTTCTTAATGATGGATAAGTACCTGCCTGTATTTTTCAGCATTGAAGACACCATTAATCCTGACCAGATCCCCCAACTCTATTTGCTGAAATGCAGCCCCAAACTTGCAAGGAACCTCCATAATGCTTCACTGTTGCCTGCAGACACATTATTGTACTGCTCTCCAGCCCTTTGGTGAAAAAGAACGGTCCTCTGTTACAGCCAAATATTTAAAACTGACTCCTGAGTCCAAAGCATCTGCTGCTATTTCTCTGCACCCCAGGTCCTTTGGTTTCATGCATAGCTGAGTTCCTTGGCCTTGTTTCCACATCAAAGGTATGGCTTATTGCCCGCAATTTTTCAATGAAGACGCCTTCTGGCCAGACTTCTCTGAACAGTAGGTGGGTGAACCTGGATCCCACTTGTTTGTTTTTTTTTTTTCTAGTCCTGAGCTGATGGCACCATTACAGGTTCTGATTTCGAAGGGATAGAAGCATGATGTCTTTTATCTGATGCACTAAGTTGCCAACCACTGCATCTATGGTCCTCAACATTGCCTGTTTCTTTATGCTTGAATAGCACATCTTGAAACCAGTCTGCTTTGAATTTAATAAAAAAAATCAGTGCCATCACAAAAGAAAATGCAACTTCCCACACTGAACCCAATTGGCTTTCAGTGGTGCAATTGCAAGAATACAAGTTCTAATAACTTATGGTGTGTAAAGGGTGCTGCCTGAATAGGTACCTGAAACCTTTAATAGCAAAACGATAAAAGGTAAACCAGACAATGAACAAAAACTAACTTAACCAACCTCTCACAAACGCTATCCCTCAACAATTCTGTCTCTCCCCCTTTCAACTCAAATAAGGAAGTAGCTGGGTTTTTATGTTGGTAAGGTCAAAATCCTGTGGGTTTTGCAGTTCAAACGGCCAACCAATTATAAATGAGTATTGTGATTGTAAATTTTCACCTAAACACGGGAGGGCTTGCCAAACACGGCCGTGTTTGAAATCGCATCAAATCGCCAGAGATTTGGATGATCTGAATCCAAATCGCAGTTTAATACATCTGGTGACTTGGGGACTAAAATCTCGGGTTATCACCCACTATTTGCCGTGATTTTAAATTGTTGAAAAAAATCGGACCTTGATACATTTACCCCAGGTCTTTTGTTGTAGATAATGTAGCTAAAAGCATTGGAGTTGCGTTTGTAAAACTACTTTCTATTGTAGTTGCTCCTTTTATGTAAGTATATTAACTGTAGCTTTGGAATTGTGTATGAATGTATTTGCTTTTAATAAATATTTGCTTTACTAAAGTGTTTATAAATACATGCAAACCTATTTTGTCAAGTAATCAAAATATGGCCCTATCTGGATGACCTTTTTGGGGATTGTGTTAACTACAGGTCAGCACTTGTGATGGCCTGGCTACAAGAATATGGCTGGTTGAATCCCAAACAAACTTCTCTGAATCGTACTATCAAACTATGAAATCCCACGAGGAAGTATCACAAGTGGCAGCGAAGCCCAAATTTAAAGACTTTTTTTTAGTCAAAATCTGATCTGCGTCCCAGGCAACCACCTTCAGGGGCAAATTGCACATGGTAACATAATCAGAAAATTATTGTGTTTTTGAAATGAGTGCAGTGTGGAAACCTATTTGTCACTTTCATCTTCATCTAAAACCGAACAGTGGTAGCCTTCATAAATTACGAGGGAGGTAACAGAAGCTGAACTTTTGATAGAAGTAGCAAGATTTATGATTTGGGCAGAGAAAAACATGTCATGTTCTGCTAGCCTCTCACATGCAGCACTGAGTCATAGCTGATTACCTCAGTCAAAAACAGATTAATTCAGGAGGATGGTCTCTTCAGCCAATGACTCGAACACTGACAAAAAATGATAGAAGGCTTCAGAGACATAGGTGAAATGTCAATGGAACGGTCAGGGCATCTGTTCTCCAAGGTATGTTTCCACTTGTTGCTTGCATGCTAAAAGAAAAGGCAAAAGATGGTATGTAAGGCAGCTCCTTCTCTTACCCTATCTGTAGCTCAACTGGAAAAGGGAACCTATATATATATCTAGCGCTGCCATGAGGTATTTAGAGTAAAATAAAGTACCAGTAAGCATTACTCCTAACTTCAGTACAAAAATGTGTTGCATAATAAAAAAAAAAAAACTTGAGCCCAACTCTACATGTGTCCCATAATCTGTCTGACTATCCAAAACTGCAAATTTCGGCCATTTTTTTTGGTAAGTTCTAGGATCTTCTGGTGATTGTTTCTCTTGTGTGTTGAAGCATTCTCTTGAAATAGCAAGTGTGGAAAGAAATCTCTTATTTTCCCTTTGTGCATACATAGAATCTGGTTCAATATTGAACAAGATTATAATTTTCTCTGAACCACAGAAGAATATACATTAAGACCCTTCCCACTAACCATATTCTTTTGATATAATACATGACATGAAATCAAACAAATACTTTTTGACAGATATTACAACACAAATCTTATGACCTTACCTTCCAAAGTCAAATGTCCATTTAAAACATCTGGCATCAAGACAAACATCCTGTTACAAAATACAGATATATGTAAAGATCCATATACATATAACCTATTACCATTTCATCCAACTAATATATTCTACCAAAACTTAATCTATATCAGTCCTCTCTGTGAATGAGATTCACACATTATCCTTTAAAACAAACCATCCTTAAAAACACAAACCTTCTAAAATTTAAGTGATGAGGATAGATCTGTTCCTATTCTATTATATATATATATATATATATATATATATATATATATATATATATATATATATATATATATATATATATATATATGTGTGTGTAAAAGAATTAATAAAAAAAATCCTCTAACTTTCAAGAGAATCTTCCAGTAAAGTTGTGGTACAAATATCCTTTCTTCCCTTGATATTCAATGCAATAGATACTGACCAACCTCATACAATGCCTGATATACCTAGTATGCATTTTAAAAGTAGACAAATTGGGGAAATGTTTTTTGATCATATGTGCATTAAAGTCCAAAATAAACCTCCATCCTGATACTTCTGAAAATGTACCTGTAAACCAAGTGGAAGGATTCCACAAAAACTTTCCCATCAGTCATTTTCAGTATCTTGATCATTATGGTTTTATTCTAAATGTATCCTTTTTAATTCTTCAATATTTAATATATATTTGTTCCTTAAGATTATTAGTCAGGTTCGTTATATATGTACAGCAGTGAACACCATACAGTTTCTAATGTGTGACAATATCCACTACATTGTTCAGTTAAATACTCTAATATATGTTGAATCCTGTTTCAAAAGTGCATCAAGTTTATAAAACCAAAGTGTCATCACAAATTTCTGTAATATTATCCAACAAATCAACTAACTGTTGCCTCAACATTGTTTAAATATTTAACTTGTCCGTGAGTGAGGTTTTTTTTTCGAAAACTCTTACACAGTGCATCTTAAAAAAAAAAATGCTTATGTTTAACATCTGTAGACCTTATCCGTTTTATATTTTGAGTGATAATGTCAATCAAATCCTTGTGCTCTATCACAATTGCACTAGGAATTCATCAATCTAACATGTACCTTCAGAATTTGGAGGTAGCCACTTATATGCTCTCCTTTCGCATATGAAATACAAATTCTCTGGATATGGTATACTGTACATCAAACTATAAGCTTCCTCATACTCTAATTCACAGGTCTTGTCCACCTAGTAACATTTCCATTAAGCATTACATTATTTCAATTAAATTTAAGTTGTCAAACTGGACAATCCTCATATATTCTTTAATTGCTCCTAAATATATCTTGTGTACACTATAATTCACTCCATTCTGTTGAATTGTAGAGTAAGACAGAAAAATATGCTCTGCACAGGGAAAAGGAACAAACCGGATGTAGTGTATAAACCTTCAATGTGAGGCATGCAGGGGCGCTAGTCCTGATATATTAGAAACACAAGAATCATGAACAGAGGTTCATAACAGAAGGACATGCGGTACTCCTTATGCCAATAAAATATAACTTTTGATTTAATCTAAAATGAAAAATCCTCCCGGAAGAAAAGTGAAATATTAAAAACAAAATGTGCACACATACATACATGTGATTTAAAAACCAGAACACTCTCAGAGAGGGGTCTATCATATATAGGATTGGATAAATATATTGTCAGACAGAGGTCTGAAAAAATCCTAAACAGCACTCTTGTAAAACTGTCATGTGGTTTATATTTATAGGCAAAAATTGATATTGTGCAAGAGAACCATGTCTCCTATAATATAGATAGGTTTATCATAGATATATCTAATTCTCACCACAGATACAATTTATGGGTTTAGCAGGCAGAAGAAATGCAGCACTTGGTTAGTCTAGCGGCAGAAAACCTCCAATGTAAATTTCTTGCTTGACAAATAACAGCCTAATAAGGCTAACGAGCAAGGTGAAATAACTCGGAACGATCAGACATATTGCTACAGAGTAGCTAATATAAAGCAGAAAATAAAGCAATGTGTGAGAGCTCCGTTTTATCTGGAAGAGCCATTTTGTATACAAAATACACTACTATTATAATAGTCTGATCTTAGTCTCCCGCATACTTGCAAATGTCTGGTTACGCGTAAGTGTCAGCATCTTACTAGACAGATCACAGCCTAATGAGGCGACCGAGCAGGGATTATGGCTTTATGATACAGAAAGAATATAGGATTAAATAGCCCGAGACGATCAGATAAACTGCTAAAGAGTAACTAATGTGAGACAAAAAATAGAACCGTTTACGAGAGCTCTTTTATTGGCAGAGCCCATTGTGTACAAAATACACTGTTATTGTGATGTTAATCTGATCTCTGAACTTCCCGCATACTTGCTAATGTCTGATTATGCGAGGGTAATAGATTTAATACATCAGAGGCGCAGATCGCTCATATGTTTATCATAGAGGCAAGGCTTCTGAGATTTAAGCTGAGCGGGTAATATGCTTCATATATAGAATACCCTGGTTTTCTGATAGTATTTGACAATCACGTGATCAGTCAAAATCAGAGACCTAGTTGGCGATGGTATTTAACGAGTTCCAGTATCTGGTAATCCTAATATAAACAGCAATTAACCACGGGAGTATATCTTAATACCCTTGAGACAGTCTCTACATCGTGGGGTCTCCTGGCATAAATGCAGATTGATGGTAAGGGTAGATAGCTTCAGCGTGGCAAATCTATCTAGAATTGTATATTTACAGTTAGCAGTAATCTTTTTTGTATAGCTGCGAGTAAACCTGCTAGTAGCCAGTGGACTGTAGATCCCTGTCTAAGTTAGTGTTTGGCGCCAAAAGACGCTGGCCCCAACGTGCATTTCACCCTGAAGGCTTTCTCAAGGGGAATCACCGTTTGGACTGATAAGAGAATCTTTAATATTTTAACAGTGGGTTCTGGTTCAATGATAGTTAATCCCACAGGGGATTGGTTGATTGTACTATGAGTCACAAAATTTCAACCAATAACAGCTTGCGGGGAAACCCTGCTCTGAGTGCACAGGGAATCCTTGTTCTAAGCCTATAAGCAGAGGAGGTGGCTGATTGAAAGGGAATTGAGCCATTGGGTATGCAGTAAATAATTATACGATTACCCACATAATTTTTTCCCTTTAAAGATATGCCAGATCGATTAAACTGCAACACATGGCAATCTGTCAAAAGTTATATGCAATAGCCATAGATATTAGAGGGACATGAATAAGTAAACAGCTATAAGCTGATATTTAACGCGAAGCTAGAATGTCTCATGGATCTAGTGAATATTGAAAGTAATTCTTCAGACATGTGAAACAGCAGAGAAACTGAATAATATCTATGCAAAATACCGCCAATGTCACAGCATACTGTGCAGTCTGACGGTTAGTGAAACATTTTTAGGAAAAGTTGGATTTGATTAGGGTAAGACATAAAATAATCAAGGAACTGCTTGCAATATCCCAAGAAAGATGCAAAATGACCAATTATGGTATTAATGGAGATGAATGATGTGACATAAATGGTCTTGTTCATTCTTGTTTGAGAAACATTGTGCTTTGACTGCCTCTTGGTTCAGAAAGTGAAAAGCTGGATTATGATATGACCCTTCAGATTACAAATATGATGGGGAAACAAAACATGTTCCCTTAAGACAAAATGATGCATAAATGAGGTAAAAATAGTCTTAACTGTAAGGGTGTTCATAGGAAGCAGGCATAACTATTGTTTTCGTTCAGGCCAAAGGGTTGTATGGAATTGAGTAGAAATATCCATCTATTTTCTTTTTGTAGCAATAGTTTGTCCTGATCACCTCTTATGCCCATTTTAATGCATTCAATCCCCGTTACTGTAAGTAATCTGGGATCTCCATTGTGTGTCTTATAGAAGTGTTTTGCAATAGGCGTTAACTGCCTCATGCGTTCCCTGTCGCGTGTGACGTTGCGAATGCAGCCAATGTGTTCCAAAACACGCCGTTTAAGTGTTCGGGTGGTCTTACCCACGTAGAGTTTGTTATAGAGGCATGATAACAAATACAGAACTCCCTGGGTATCGCAGTTTATAAAATCCCCTATTGTGTGTTTGATACCATATCTGTCAGTGATGTTTGTCTTTTTCATATATGGGCAAGCTCTACAGTTTTCACACTTGTGAGAACCTTTTAAATTTGATTTCCACTTTCTTGTTGGAGAAATGACTATGCACTAGTCTGTCCTTCAGGTTTCGTGCACAACTCAAACAAAGCATTAGGTACGAAACCCGATTTTGGATCTGTCACCATTCTTGGCATAGATCTCCCACAAATCTAACAGTGGTTTGATTTTCGTCCTTATAAATGATCTCACTAAGTTCCTTACGTTTACTCTGTCCAAGCCTTGAAAATTAATTAGTGTAGCCACGTTCTTGTAGACGCTGACTCAACTCCTTAGAACGAGGAGAAATTGCTCCGATATTCAGGACTTCAATATTCGTGCCAAGAAATTCGCCTTTGGGAATGTTTGAGTGTGGGAGGGAAATGAAAGCTGCTCTTATGTAAGATGCTATTTGTAGCCGTAGAATTTCTGTAAGCATCAGTGGATATTGTCCCATCTGAGCCTCTCTTGTATATGAGATCCAGAAAATAAATTTCTTTTTTGTCAATACAGTGAGTGAGTTTTAAATTTGTATTGTTATCATTCAGATTGTTTATGAATTCAACAAGACTATTGTGACTTCCACTCCACAAAATGAGTCATCAATGTATCAAAACCACAATGTAATGTGCTCTGTATAAAATTTATGCTTTTCATTAAAAAGTTTCTCATTCCCACTGGCCCAAGTACAAGTTTGCAAGCGTAGGAGCACAAGCCGCTCCCATAGCCGTGCCCCGCATCTGCAGATAGATTCTATCACCAAAGACAAAGAAATTGCAGCTCAGAACAAAGTCCAGGAGTGATAAGTCGTTGAACTACATTGTCTTCCGATTTTGAAGAAAATTGACAGCATCCAAACCATTTTGATGTATGATGCTTGTGTACAGCGATTCTACATCTCAAGTAACCAGGAGGGTATTATCATCCAGTAGAATCCCATCTAAAATCTAAAGAACATCTGTCGTGCCCTTAACATATGAGGGGAGAGTCACAACGTGTTTACGGAGGTGCTTGTCCAGAAATATACTTCAGTAAGAGACCCATTCCCAGAGACAATGGGTCAACTGGGGGGATTTTCCTTAATTTTAGGTACTTTGGGGAGGAGATAGAAAGTTGGAGTACGTGGATATTCTACTGTCAGAAAATCACGCCCTGTTTTGAGGATAATTCCATCAAAAGCTCTTTTAATTAGAGTATCATATTGTGTTTTGTATTCCTGAATGGGATTACCCAAAAGGGGTTGATGACATGACAGGTCGTTCAGTTGCCTCATAGCTTCTTTTTTGTACATTTCAATGGGCCAGATGACAATGTTACCCCCTTTTGTCCGAAGGTTTAATGATGACATCGCTCCACTTCATCTCTGCAAGGGAACCTCTTTCTTGTGTGGTAAGGTTATCCGTCTGGAATCTAAATTTTCTACAAGCAAGTTTATCTAGGTCCTGTGACACTAGATTTTCAAAAACTGACACCTGTGGGCTGATTTGATCTTGAGGCCAAAATTTAGACCTCTGTTTGCAGATATGTCTGGATGAAGGCAAATGTTGACTATAGTCATCTTGTTCAAGTGACAGTTGTGCCAAATAATCGAGTGCAACTCTTTCCTCTGCAGTGGTAAAAGGCAGGATGGAATTCTTTGTCAAAAAATCTCCTCCGCCCAAGTTTCCGGGTAAATTCAAATCCCTCTCCCAGTTGTGTCGATTGAATGGTTTAGATGGGGGAAATGACAAGCCCTTGAAAAGTAAGTTATTATGTGCTTCATCTAGAATTCTGTCTGACTAATAATTTGAAGGGATCCATTTGTATTCATCTTACCCTCCCTGTGCGTTTGTTTGGCTGACTATGTGGTTGCCAGCCCCATTGCTCCCGGTTGCGCAGGTTTCTTCCGACCCCTGCGGGTGGATTTGATCCGACCGCCCCTCCTGGATCTTGTGTGAATTGCGTATTCTCTAAAAAAAAAAAAAAAAAATTCCTTCTGTTGAGAGTAGATGTTTGTGAGATCTAACATTAAAGCGGGAGCGTTAACATTAAAGGGTCTATCCTGGTAGTCCAAATAGAAATTCCATGAACATGTCAGGTTTCCATCTCGTAATCTTTTAAAAATATCATCTTTGTAGTCCCGATGTGAAAGACTGGGCACACTGCCACCCACTATACTTGCAATTCACTTAGAGTGAGGGCAGGGGTCCTCTTGCTCCAACTCCTAATTGATGAGTAGAGTCTTGGTCTCTCCATTTGATCGAAGGAAAGTGAAGTCTTAGCGATGTTCCTGTTTCCTGTGCAGCATAAAAAGCTGTCGCGACTGGTTTCGTCGCTGACTTTCAAGGGATGTCTGGGTAGTGTTCCGAGAGTGATGTCTTGTATACCTCATTGGATAGGTTTAAATAATTGGTGATTCAGTTGCCATATAGCCAAAACATATACTCCATCTTGAAAAATAATTGTGTCCTCCTTGACAAAGTAAATATATAATCCAAAATGCATGTAATCTGATACATAACCAAGAGGGGAATAATTGTAGAAAAACAAGGTAAAGGTAAATGGTAATGAAAATAATATAAAAATAGAAATTACAAAATAATAAAATATACAAAATAAAAATCAATGGGTAGACCTAAATGAAAGAGATATATAGATATAGATATATATATGTTTTATAATGCGCGCGCACACACTTTCTAAGCTGAAAGATGGATTTGAAGGTTAAACTCATGACAATATGGCATAAGAATTGTTCAAGTCTATAGGTGTTGATACTTTATATTCTAATTTGTATGCACTCAATGCATGATTTGAATCATCTTGCTTATATTGTACCTAGCTGCTTTTACAGATTTCCTTATTAATTGGTTAGTGCACAGTTCATACAGTTTTTCTTTCTGACTCTTGTTGTCTTTCCTCTTTATAAGACTTCCTTCCCCTGACTTAATCAAGAAGATGGTGTCTTGCCTTTGTAAGGCCTGGGACATTATTATGGTTTCAAATTTCCCTTTACTTGTAGAGTATTATGGGTGATAATAATTATCTTGATCAGGATCTGTTGCCTCTTACAATGAGAAGCATATATCAAAGTGCTTTTCTCCTAGACTTCTACTGCAGTTGATGTCAATAACGAGATATGGACCTTTCCACCGATCATTCAGTGAACAGATCTCAAACTTATCGCCCAATCTTCAGGATGCAGGTTATGTCAGGCACTATCAATTAGAGTTGGTTTGATTTTTGTGGCCTCTTTGCTGGCACAATAGTTGCAGCTGTTCTTGGATGAGTCTGGCTTCTGGTAACCCGTGATGTAGAAGGCAACAGTGGGAGAAAGCAAAGGCCAGTGGAACAGGAGAGTGCAGCAGCTGACTATTGTGTGGCACGGGTGTCAGGGGGCAGAGATGTCAGTAAATGATAGTTGTTTGACGGATTGTAATGTGTATATGGGTCATTGTCAGAATATTGGTTTCTTTGGTAATGATGGTGATGCACTTGAGGTCTTATGCTAGAAACAATAGGACCTTGAGAGGAGTGGTTCAGTATATGAACATGGGTGCGCTTGATAGGGTCTACTTGTGGAACGATAATCCAGGAAAGGTGTAGTATGATTGATGGATGGGACTGAGATGGAGACAGAAGGAGAAGATTCCTGGGAAATTCGTGCTGCAGGATTGTTGGTTATATAGATTGCAATAAGGTCAGTGAGACGTATAAGGGTATTGATAGAGGTTAGGTTTAGGTCCAAAGTGTTCTGTATACAGGTGAGGGTTGTGGGAATATTTGTGGTGTTGGACTGAATAGTGGTATTAGTCTCGAATACTGTGATAGCAGGCATGCAGTTATTCCCGTTCACTGACTTCTTCTGCTTTGTCAGTCATCTGATGCTCTTCCACATCACGTACCTCTTCCACCATGTCGTCCTCGGAATTTTCTTCAGCTGTATAGGCCCCTACAATGACAAATTGAAAAGCAAAAGTTAATACCGTGTTTGTGTTAAGGCAATTATTGTGAATTATTGTGTGCATGGTGTGAAATGATACATTGTTAATACAATTTTTTACTTTGCAGTTAGATATAGTGAAGCTAAATTTTAACCAACACACACAGCAAATATCTTTTTAGTTTAGGATTTGCTACTTAAAGGCCAATTTATTTTCTTCAGATATATCTGGAACTGTGAGACTCCATGACGGGTGGGCTATGTCCTGTGTCAATGCAGCCCACTCCTTGCACCATCTCCACATCCAAACAGGCCAATGCCCTGGTCTCCAATGAAGTTAGTCCTAGTTTGGCTGGGGGTCCACTGCCTGTAGTTTTGTGCATGCCTCCGGTGCTCTGAGTTTGTTTTTAAGACTATTCTTAAAGTCTTGCCACCTGTGTGCAAAATACACATTTGAAGGATGAAATTATCTCAAACCTTGACACATTTTATATAAGAACAAAGAGCTAATAGTTTCATGATTCCATATTTACCTTTTTCTAAACCTCATTCACCATGAGTCTTATTGGAGCCACAGCATTGATCTCATTTGTTTCTTCCCATATTCTTGCTTTGGATCCTGATGCTGCTCTGCCTGCCTCTTGTATTTGCCTTGCAACCCACCCTGGCCCTAGATTGGAGGGAGAGTTGTCTTTCATTCTCTCTCCTGCTTGAATCTGGACTGTGTAACGCTGACCCAGAAGCACATGGCACAGGAACTAACCAGCCTTGCAAATTTGACTGGATAATTTAGCCTAGAGGTTGGTCCTCACATGCCTGATGGTCCACATGACCTGGCAGCACAGTGCAGCAACAAGAGTAGTTTGTTACATTGTTGCCCTTTATGTACATGCTGCTGCACGGGCAGCTGCCTGTGCCACTTGGGTATCTTCATTGCTCAGTATATTTAAAGGGAATAAATGTGGCCAGAAAGGCATTCATTGCTGGGCCGTATTCAGCAGCGCAGATGGCACTCCTTAAAAGCCTGCCCTGTGCATATCGGATAGTGTTTTGAGAATATAGCCTATCTGCAGCGATTGTGTACAAGGGCAGATATTGCATCATGTACAGTAAACTGCAAACTTGACAAAGGATGTTCATCTTTAATATAGAATCACAATTATGTTATTCTTTAGTGATTCAAATATTGTTCCTGACTGGTGTTACGACATGTATGTATTAACAATAGTACCCCAAATATGAGAAAATCATAGCTCTGCATCCATCAATGTTTCTGCCATAAAATGACAAACAATCCAGTAACAATTGTTTGTTTCTTACCTCTGTCCTCTGCTCTTCATTCATGGGGTGTTGTGATGTTCGTGTCTTACGTAGTCTGTGTTCCTGTTGTATTTTATAGGACTATTAGTTTAGTTGAGTAGCCAATTCTCTACCCAATTTTTGTAAGACTTAGAAGTTAGACGAATTAAAATGGTTTCTCGGGAAAGCATGGATGAAGACCTACAAATATAAGATTAAGTTTCACATCTTTTTAGTTTGTGAACAGATTAATCACCTTTATGCCCATTATGCTGTTTTTTTTCACTTTTATTACTAGAACTTTATTTCTTCTGTCGTATTATTGCATACTGTAGCTTGAATATTCTCCCTCAACCATACACTTCAAAGGGCTTTATATTCCAAAGAAAGTGACGGCAGCTAGAGCATTTTCAAAAATAGTCATTGAAGGTTAGCCCTTTAAAGAGGGAAATTTCAGGAAAGCTACAGGATTGAACAAACTGGTTATTACAAACTTGTGCTTGACTGACCAAGATATTACCACATGCCTATAGGCTTGATTTGCTTCATAGGCAGTTTCCTTGTATAGTTGTGACAGTATACTCTGGCCATGACTTCGGAGGGGTCTGGTGATTGGCCAAAAAGTTACTTCTGCACCTAGCCCAGCGGGTAGAGCAACAGGAAGCGGCCCATCTCCTGCAATATGTGCAAGGTATTGCAACCCGTTTTGATGCCGAACGGGGTTCCTTACCCACTACTCCAGCAATAACCACCTCTGCTGCCGCATCCTACAGTGTGGTTACGGTCTCTACAGCAGCTTCCAGTCTGCGCATTCCGACACCTGAAAAATTTGACGGAGATTTCAAGAGGTGCATGGGTTTTCTGAACCAATGCGCCATTCAGTTTGAATGTAACCCAGGGACCTTCCCATCAGAACGCACTAAAGTGGCATTCATCATCTCGCTCCTCAGCGGTCAAGCTCTCACCTGGGCCTCGCGATATGGGAACAAGGGGATCCCCTCCTTACCACCACCTCTTTCACCGAGGCCTTTAGAAGTCTTTGATGATCCTGGGAGAGTCGTTTCTGCAGCCACTTGTTTGTTGAATCTCCGTCAGGGCGATCTATCTGTGGGACAATATGCAGTTCAGTTCAGGACTTGAAAATCTTTAATCGTATCATCCACTCGTGAATTAAATATTGAATCTTCAGTACAATTTCTACATAAACTGAGGGGATACCATTTATCCAATTCTTTATGGTGTTGACTTGAAGGGAAAATGTAGGAATCGATGTCCGTTGATTTTCTATGTGTGTGTGTGTGTGTGTGTGTGTGTGTGTGTGTGTGTGTATAGCCATGTATTTTTTTTATATATAATTCTAAATCTAGAAAGTGAACCGAAGTTCTACTGATTGTGAAGGAATATTTGATATTCCAATTGTTGATATTCAAACTTGCACAAAAAATGTCCAATGAAATCTCCCCTCCAAAAGAAAAGGACGTTGTCAATATACCTTTTCCAGGATACCAGGTACGCCCCGAGTCTACCATCAATAAAATGGAACTCCCAATGTGCCATAAATTGGCATAACTCTGGTGAACCTGGTAGCTTCAGAGTACGGGGACAGAGATGGGTAATAGTTTCTCCTATAATATAAATAATTGTCTAAAATGAAACGGATACCATCCAAAAGAGAATTTTTCAAATCTGTCTTATCCCCCCAAAAATTTTTGGCTCTCAAACTCATAGTATGATGGATTACGGTATAGTGAAGTCATGTCTGCTATTATCATAAACATATTTCCCATTTTATCTCTCAATTTTACCACAATGTCTCGTGTCTTTCAGATGGGACAAGTTATTCTGGACAATGGGTTGTAGAAGGTGATCAATAAATGCAGAGAGGTTAGTGCCAAGGCTGTTAACTCCCGAGATAATAGGGCGACCCAGCGGATAGTCTAGTCCTTTATAGTGAAGTGGTAGACCCTTTGAGGGGGCTTACCTGGGACGTCTGCGCTTGGTTTTGGTGTTGAGGGTTGTTGCCGTTACGGATGGTTCGGGTGTTCCAGTTCCCGTTCTTGTTGGTGGTTTCCTTGTTTTTTCCGTGGCGCAACCTGTGATGGGGAAAAAAGTGGGGAGTGGGGGGGAGAACAAACGAGACAGTATACACGATAATAGCTGGTATAAATTATCTGCTGGTGTGCGATAAGATTACTGCTTTGTTAGCAGTATATGTCTAAGCTCTTTGTGAAATACTGCTCTAGTGCCAAATATGCTGCGGTGGTCGAGGGGTTAAGAGTAAGTTATAGGTAGGGGATGTTGCAGACAGGAGGGGAGTGGTAAGGTGCCCTTGTTTACAGTTAAAAACTTGCAGTAAAGACTGGTAACGTCTGCTTGCTTTTCTAAAGCAACTATATGCTCTGCTTTTAGTGAGTGGCGGAGCAAGAATATAAAGTGAAGTAGGGCTTGCCTTGTAAATGGGATGAAGTGTGGGGATGGATAGGTTAAATGATAGGTGAGCGGTGAGTTGGATTGGGGGTGTGCTGTTTTATGTGGGGATGTTTAATGATGGATTCATGTGAATGGAGAGAGGAAGTGGGGTCTGTTTGACGGAGCTTGGTGTAAGTGTAGATCAGAGGATATTAAAGCGCGTTTGCTCTTGTGCTCTTAAAAGGGCAGTTTGTGGGGTGCTTGTATATGTGGCTTCTTTGGGCAAGGTACCGTGGGCGGGTGGGGGGGGGCGGCCCTGGAAGAGATTACAGACTATATGCTCTATAAACTTAATTTTTAATTTTGGGGGGGGGGGGGGGGGGTGCAGTGGGGTCGCTGCTTTAATATGGAGGCTTTGCTTGATGAATTTTGTGTAATTACATATATTATGGGTTATGCGATTAACCGTGTTATAGGATTCTCATTAGGGAGGTCCGGTCGGGGCATAGATGAGGGATCTGATTTATATCTGCTAGTATGGATGATGTATGGAGCTAGTTGGAGGAGGACGAGTGAATGGGGCATTGCATGATAGAGGGGGGCGGGGGGGAATGAATTACGTTTCCCATGATGGAAACTTATATTAAATGTGATCTTGTGGTGGGCAAGAAGAAAGTGGTTACAGAAAAAGGGGTGTTTAGGGAATCTATTGATATTGGGTAGATTTAAATTTAGTGGGGGCAGGGAATGGGGGCGGGGGGATTGGACGTGTGTGTGTGTGTGTGTGTGTGTGTGTGTATATATGGGATCTGAGAGTGAGAATAGGGGGGGATTAGGTCTGATATTAAGTGGGTTTTTATAATTGGTGGATTTTGTGATTTAAAATTACATAGTTTAAGGGTGGGAGGGAGGGGAGAGGGATTGGGGCAGAAAGTGAGGTGTATGTTATAAGTTGGGTGTCGTTTCTAACTTACTTTGTTACAGATTGGAACAAACTTGAGTGTGTGTATATGTATATTTTTCGGTTTCTTTTTGTTTATATTATGGACAATAGTTATATATCTTTTAGTGACCAATGGTCCTAGTTCAGACTATAGTGATTCCTTTCAGGTTAAAGGGTCTTTTTATTGATCCTGTTCTGATTTCAATCTAGTTAAGAAAAGGGGGGGGGGTTTATCGGGTGTTAGGTTGGAGGGTTAGGGGGGGGGGGGGAAGGGGAGGAGGGAGATTATACTTACAGGAAAATTCCCAGGTCGAAGTCAATGTTGAGGCCTCTCTGCTTTGGGGTCCCTAGTTTGTGGATCCATTTGGCTTCTTCCTGTGAGATCAGTTTGATGTAGTCTCCTGCTCTCCATGGTTTGGGGACTTGCTTGATGCCCATGAACTTCAGTCCTGAGGGGTCTTGATCGTGGGTCACTCTGAAATGTTCAGATACACTATGGTTCTGTATCCCTTTTCTTATGTTCCTTATGTGTTCTGGGATCCGTGTTTTCAGGTTTCGGATGGTTCTTCCTACATATTGAAGTCCACAGGGACACTCAAGGAGGTATATAACTTCCGTGGAGTCACATGTCATCTTGTCTTCTACCTTGTGTTTGCTTCCGTTTGAGTGTGAGGTGAAGTTGGTTGATGGTTTTGTGGAGCTGTCTGGTGGTTTTACATGCCGTGCAACGGTTGCAGTGGTAGAAACCCTTCTTCCCTTCTTTAATCCAGGTTTCTTTATTTTTCTTTACTTTGCCGTTCGTTGGGATGAAGCTGGCCGTTAATATGTTTTTTAGGTTTCTTGCTTTCCTGTATATTATCCGTGGTTTTTCCGGTAGATATTCTTTAATTTGATCGTCTTCCATAAGGATGTGCCAGTGTTTCTTCAAAACGTTTTCAAGTCTTCTGTGGTAGTTCGTGATGAACAGCAGTGTGTTTTCTTCTTTTGTTTCTTTCTTTTTGTAGGTAAGAAGTTCTTCCCTTTTCAGTTTCTCTACCTTTTCTATTTCTTGCTTTAAATGTTCTTGGTCGTATTGCCTTTCCAGGAACTTTTGCTTCATTGTGCCTGCCTGTTCCTTAAAGGCTTCCATGGAGGAGCAGTTTCTTCTAAGTCTCCTGAATTGACCTCCTGGGATGTTTTTCAGCCAGGTCCCGTGGTGGTTGCTGCTGACTGGAATGTAGCTGTTGCAGTCTACTGGTTTCATGTATGTTCTCGTCTTTATGTTGTTTTCCACGTAAATCGTAAGGTCCAGGAATTCTACTTGTGTTTTGCTGGAGTTAGGGGTGAACTTCAGGTTGAGGTTGTTGGTGTTAATGTGTTGAAGGAAGGAGAGAAGGTCTGTGTCGCTGCCTTTCCATATGAAGAAGATATTATCTATGCACCTTTTTCCAGGTGACCAGGTCTTTGTGGTGGGGGTTGTTGTTCCAGATGTTATCGTCTTCCCATTTTGCCATGTATAGGTTCGCGTAACTTGGTGCGAATTTCGTCCCCATTGCGGTGCCTGTGATCTGTTTGTTGTGCGTGTCTTCAAACCAGAAGTAGTTGTGGTCTAGGATGAAGGAGATGGCTTCTATGATGAAGTTGGACTGGGTGGTGGGTATGTCCGGGTTCTTTCCTAGGTAGTGGTTGCTGTGCTCGCATCCTTTATTGTGGTCTATGATGGTGTAGAGGGAGGTCACGTCACATGTGACTAAGGTGTAGCTTTCTTCCCACTTGATTTCGTTCAAAACCTTTAGGATCTGTGTCGTGTCCTTGAGGTGGCTTCTTTGTGTGTTCACTGGTGGTTGTAGAAATTTGTCGATGTATTCTGAGAGGTTACTTGTGAGGGATTCGATGCCTGATACTATTGGTCTTCCAGGTGGTTTTTCTGTGTTCTTATGGATCTTTGGTAGGTAGTAGAATATGGGTATCCTTGGGTGTGGTTTGTAGATGTAGTTATGTTCTTTTTTGTTCAGTATTCCATCTTTCAGGTCTCTGCTTAGTAGTTTCTGAAGTTCCTTTTGGTATTTGCTAGTAGGGTCTTGTTCCAATCTTTTGTATGTTTTGTCGTTGAGGAGTCTTTTAGCTTCTTCCAGGTAGTCTGCTTTGTTCAGGATGACTATTCCACCTCCCTTATCGGCTGGTTTAAGAACGATATCCTTATTCTCTGAGGTTTTTGAGAGCTTGTTTCTCCTGTGAAGAGGTTAGGTAGTCTTACCTTATTGTCTTTCAGCTTGTTGAGGTCTTTCTCGACTAGGGTTTCGAAGGTTTTAATGTATGATCCTTTCATGTGTTGAGGGAAGAAGTTCGACTTGGTGTTTAGGTTTGTGTGGGCGTATGTGGAGACGTTTTCTGAGTCTTTATTTGTTGTTATATCTTTTTTCTCCTTGTTGCATCTGTTGAAGAATTTCTTCAGAGTTTCCTCATGAATCTATGAAGGTCTACGTAGGTATCAAAGATGTCTAGTCTGTTCTTCGGAGCGAACTTAAGGCCTTTGACCAACCACATGACCACACTCCTGAACAGAGTTAGGCTGCTTAGGTTGAATATTCCTTCTGGTTTTATTTTTTCTTTTTCTGTGCGTTTCCTAATTCTTCTTTTTGCAAATAGGCCTCCTCTTTCCTCTTCTGAATCTGTGGACACTTGTTTTTCTTTTTGTGGTTGGTGTGTGGTGGGGATGGTCTGGTGGATCTGGGTGCTTCTGGAGAAACTCTAAAAAATGCTCCAGGGATTCCTCTACTTCTTGAACTTGACTTGAGTGGGTTGGGATGTTCAGGTCTTGGATTGTGTTCATTATTATCTCTTGTTTTGAGTGCATTGCGTCTTCATGGGTTCTCTTGCCTTCCTTGTATTGCTGTCTTGCCATCTCTTTGTAGTGGATCCCGTAAATGAAATTTCTTGCGTTCGGTGGTTTGTAGAATCTTCTCTGGTTGTTCCTTGGTAGTGTTGTGATTAGTGGTGGTCTTTGGTTCCTTTGTGTTTTTCTGGTTTTCTGGAGAGGGGGGTGAGGTATTGTGGTTGGTGGTCGTATCGTTCTCACGGTGTGTGGGACTTGATGGTGTGAAGTTTGGTTGTGTGTTTGACCTTCTTTGTAGTCTTTGTAGTCTCTGTAGAATTTCCTCTGCTTTGTCATGATGATATTGTCTTCTAGTTTGTTGAGTTTGTTCTGGGTGAGTGTTTGAAGTTGTTTGTAGTCTTCTAGGTTTTCTAGAGGTGTAAACTCTTCTTGTATTGTTTCTTTTTCTATTCCTGCCAGTGATTCTTTTCTGTCTTATATGATCCGCTCTATGAGCTTCTTTGAGCATGTGTCTAGAATGTTGTTCCATTCTCTTCCGAAATGGTTGCTGCAGGGTGTGACTGTTGGTGTTTTCTGTATTCGGAGGCCTCTTAGTATTCTGTCTTGTTCTAGATACTTGCTCAGAGTTGATTGGTCCCACCATAGTTTGATTTCGGTTGTTAGTAGTTTCTCAAGATTACTGCTTTGTTAGCAGTATATGTCTAATCATACACCAGCAGATAATTTATACCAGCTATTATCGTGTATACTGTCTCGTTTGTTCTCCCCCCCCCCCCCCCCCCCCCCCCCCCCCATATCACAGGTTGCGCCACGGAAAAAACAAGGAAACAGTCTAGTCCTTTATGAATTTTATCCTGGGTGTGCAATAATAATATCTCCACACTAGTTGTACTCAAGTAAGAATCTTTGTTCAGTCTCTGATTTGGTTAATGCAATGGTGGGGACCCATGAAAAAGTGTGCTTGGCACACCTCTGAAGGAGCATGATCCTTTAAGGGAGCGTGGTCAGGCCTCAGAATAAAGTTTACTTTTTTCCTTTTGGTACTTAATTAACATACTTAATTACATATAATTAATTATACAGACACCACTGTTCATCGCTGCACCTCTATTGCTACTTGAACCATTTTTATTTTTTTTCCAAAAATCTCCTGGTGCCTGCCTCAAGTCATTGAATAGGTCCTCTAGGCAGTGGAAGATTTGAAAACAGCAGCTGCAGTGTAAGTAGCAGCACATGACTGGCAAGCTATAGTGGTGTCCCTATAAATAACAATTATTAAGAGAGAAAATGTAAACGTTCTAAAGATATGTATTTTCTTTATCTCTAGCCGTGAGTCCTGAGAAAGGGGAGGAGTGTGTGGAGTTGAGAAGTAGCAGGGAGGGAAGGGGAGGTGCCTACAATAAGGTAATTGGTAAATAAAGGAAGCCCTCTCGCCAAGTTTACAGCACCTCATAAAATGTAGCAATAAACATGGGTTCAAAGAGGGCAGTTTCAAGAATAACAGTAATATAAATAAGAATATATTCGATCAAAAACCCACTGATGTTTAGTCTATAAAATTATACCTGCTTTCCAAAGCAAGACAGAATTTGTTGAGCATTAATTAGTGACAAAACTTCTGAGCTTTTTCTTAATGTACACACTCACACATTTGGTAAAAATTCAACACTGGTCAAAGCAAACACTAGTAGAAAGTGAGAAAATGAGTAAACATAAAAATAGATGAATAAACCAACAAAATATGAAATAAAACATAAATGTAAAACCTGAAATTAACCAATAACAATAGCAACTAGTAAAAATAAAGACTAACTGCAAGCATAGATCTGATATGGCAAAGTGTGAATCACACAAATAATTAAACAATGGCACAGTGATATAGCGCTTTCAGTAAACAGTCTGAAACCGCTCCAGAGATGTTTTTAACTAAGGCCAATTCAGTTGAAATGGTAAGATCTTACCCTAGTTGTCCCTATAGCACTGTTTCTGGCACTTTTAGTCGTCTGTGCTTAGATGTTCCCAGAAGATGATAGTGTTCCACTGCATCCTAGTATGCTGCCTCGATTTAAAAGTCACTGGAACACAGATGGACAGTGACTGTGTGTCAAAAAGCACCAATGCACTTCATCCGATGCACGGACTTTGTCAAGGATGGCAAATTGGTTTGTGGGGGGTTCTAAATGGTGCTCCTCCAGTTGCCAATTGGTTAACTGACATTTTTAACAATAAAAAGTCTTTCAAAGTGGGCAATAGATGTCTGCTGTTATGTTTTGGTCATAGTGAACCACAATAAAAACCTATAGATGCAAAAATGCCTGTACTAGTATATTTCTAGAAAGGGCAATTTAATTTAAAAAAATGAAATATAAAAATGGAAATAAAATAAATATGAACACAAAACTAGAAATACATATAGAAAATAAAATATACTATAGTAAAATATAGAAGTATAGTAAACAAGAGGTTTACACTGAATGTGTGAAAAAGATGCTTGTATATGAACATGAATACATAAATGATGGAATTTAGAACAACTTAAATGCACTCTTCCGGAGGTTCCATCGTACACATCTAATGGAACGCACAGCCGGCGTAACGTCACTTCCGGTTTTCGGACTCCGACGTCATTTCCGGTATTGCGGTCCATACCTCAGTATGAGCTCCGTGGATTAAAAGAACCGATATACTATGTCTTAATTTATAATTTTCACAAAGGGGAAACAGATCATAAATAAATGGCCAAATTGTGTGTCCTATGAACAGGTATACATAAAGTGCATGAATAGAATACATAATGTAATACATGACTCGCACAAGGGTTATCATACATCTCAAAAACTTATATAATCTTTCCAAAATCCAATGAGATGCAAATCTTTCCTCCTTTAACACTTTAAGTTCCAAATTGTTGTTGCAGAAACACTTCACCAGGTTTTTCATTATTGTTCCTGTTGAAGAAACTTCACAGTATTAATAAAATGCACAATATCATTGGCATTTATGTTGGGAAAACATTTCAATTCAAAATCCTTATTTAACCCCTTCGGAGAAAGACTATTAAGTCTATAGATCCATGACATCTCTGCTTTCGCAAGCTTATCGTCAATCTCCCTAACTTTCCAATTACTTTGTACTGAATCTATAGCCATAAAGCATGTTAAATCCAAAGTCAAACAGTTATGTACATCTTTAAAATGCTGAGATACTGAATGGGATACTAATCCTCCTTTAATATTTCTTAGATGTTCGCTAATGCGGGTCTTAAGTGGTCTAGATTTCCTTCCCACATATATAAGGTCACATTTACATCCCAATACATAAAACACATTTTTAGAATTGCACGTAAGGAAATGATCGAATACTCTTATTTATAACCAGTTTGTCAATTTTATACTTTTCACTGTCTTGAAACCCTGACATAAGCCACATTTATAAAAACCTTTTATTTCTAATGTGACCAACTGCTTTTTTTATTCTCTTAAGTGTCCCTCACTAATTTATCTTTAATATTTAATGTTCTCCAATAGACAGACAGGTTTTTTTCAGAAGTATCTGGGTGAGAATATCCTCTTTATGTAAAATATGCCAATGTTTATATACTATTCTCTCAATATCTTTATAATAACTATTCTATCTAGTAATAAAGGATGTTTCATAGTTATGATTCTTTTGTAGATTTTGTTCTAAAAAAAAAAATCTTGGAACAATAGGCTGTATCTATTAACCTCTAGCGCTCTTTCTTGCTGTTTATAAATGCTGTTCACTATACCCTTTTGCCCTTAATGATTTTTTCATATCGTTCATTTGGATCAGTGCAATTATGTCTAAGTCTTAAAAATTGGCTATAAGGGATACCGTTAAGCCATGTCTCATGATGTTCGCTATTTTTAAGGATATACGAGTTTCTATCAGTGGGTTTTCTAAATTCCTTCATTTGCAAAACCCCATTTGCCACATAGATTTGTAAATCTAGAAAATTAACCATGGTATTACGAATATTAAATGACAGGTGAACGTTCCAATCGTTGTTCAAATAGGAGCAGAATTTGTTTAAAGAATCCTCCCGCCTGGCTCATATGGGTGTATTCCCAATGAGCCATGAATAGATTGGCATAACTTGGAGCGAACTTTGTGCCCATGGTCATAACTTTTTGCAAGTAATTCTGAAAATTAAAAATTGTGAATTATAAAGTAGATCCCTTCAAGAATGGACTCTTTTAAATTTCTATTGAGATCCGATGAATTTAGAAAGAACTCTACAGACTGAAGACCTCTTTGATGTGAGATGATATATATATAAAGAGGTGACATCTGCCATAATAAGAAAGTAATTATCTTCCCACATCATACCTTCTAATTTACGTAAAATATCACCCGTATCTTTTAGATATGTGATTTTCACCAAAGGCTGGAGGTGGTGATCTATAAAGACCGATAAATTTGAGGATATGCCATTAACCCCCAATATAATTGGATGTCTTGGGGGGGGTTTGGTAAAATTAATATGTCTTATCTTGCCAAATATAAGACGTATATATGGGGTGGTTGGCACAGAAATTTTAATGAATTCCACAACCTTTCTGTCTATGGTAGTATTTTTATTCATACTTTCTAATTAATATATCAAATTTTGTTCTAATGGAAATGGTAGGATCATTCTTTAGTTTCTGGTAAGTTTTTTTTTTTTTTTTTTTTTTTTTTTTTTTTTTTTTTTTTTTTTTTTTTTTCCCCCCCTCCTTTTGAGACTAAACTTTTTATTCGTCGCGTTATGGTGGTTTGTAGGTGGGAACTGTGGTTTTTTTTTTTCTGTCCTGAAAAGAAATTCTTAGAATTCTGTCAGAAGATTTTTTTTTTTTGTTCTTAATTAGTAAATGGTTGAAGCTACATCCAAATCCTGATGTGCAAAATTAACAATTTCCCTTTTTGGCAAAAATTAGTCCCTAATTGTAAAGTCTTTTATTTGGCTTCTTTCCTCTTGGGAAATAGCTGAAATATTTTTCATTTATATAGTTGGTATAATCTCTATCTTTTTGGCGCATGTGTAACAAGCGGGTTTTTGTTTGTTTTCTCATTTCTCATGATTTTTCATAAGGATGATGGCTTTCTCTTTAAGTGCAGTTGGTTTCGGTCTTATTTTGGTGATATCGTCTATACAAAGATACATTATCAGTCTTTGAGTAAGCACAGCTTAAGGGACGGACGCCCCGTAATCTTTACAGTCTGTGTGTAAAGTACATCACGTGGTGGTCTATTACCATTCGATTACCTCACCTTAACCTTGGGACCTATTTGTAAGGTGATGGTGTAAAGGTGAATAACTTTACTAGTGTTTACATTACCACACATGAGTACTTTCTCTTTTATGTATTAACATCGTTTGGAGAATAAATGAGAACATGCTGCTGAAGAAGCATCTGAGACAAACAACTTGCAACTTTTCAGTGACTTTTTTGGGACGTCCATATATCTTTTGTATGCATTCCCTATATTGGTTTTCTGCCGGTTAGAGAGGGAGGTCCTCGCCCTCTAAGGTTATATCAGGTGCGGATAGGTACCCAGTTGTAAATAGAACTTGAGTGCTCAAGTAGAATGTACACTTTTTTTTTATTTTAATGAGTATATGTGTGAAAAAATTAATAAATACAGTTTTATTCAGGTACTTGTGAGAATACTGTTTGATCAAGCATATAATAAACGTACCATGAATATTAGATGTATAGAATTACTTGAATTGATGTGTAAATGAAACCGCAGAATTGTAAAAGGTGTCAATATAAAGCCTATGGTGTATAAATGAACAAGAACGATTGTGGTATACACAAGCAGCTCAATTTGTCGAAGGCTTGGTAAATGTCTTCATGCATATAGGTGACTAAATTTTTAATAAAGCAATTCAATCTGATAGTTGTCAACTTGTTTTGTACAGATTTCCAACATATGTGCCTCGAAACAGTCTGTACACAACAATTGGATCAATGAGCAAATATTATCTTATGTGCGACTATTTCAATCTTAAATGTCACTTGAGGTGTTTGGTCACATATATATGGCACGAAGTGGCTTTTTTTTTTTTTTTTTTTTTTTAAATTAATTTATGATTATCCTGGTGACGTTCTGCATTCCATGGGACATGGATTCAAGTAAAAAGTGCATTCTACTTGAGTTCTATTTGCACCCAGGAAATCACATTAATGGTGGCAAACCTTACAGGTTGGAGAGCCATCTTGAGTGATGGACAAGTAAAGAGGAGATAGAAACAAGATGCTCCTCAGATGAGGAGACAGTAAGATTGTAGGATCCTATTTGCCATCATTCCATATGGCATGGTCATTGTCTTAAAGATCTACTTTTGCATATTCAGACCCGCACTGCCCACCACCAAAATTGTTGGCACTTCCTCCAGAAACAAACTTTATCACCACCCTCTGGGTCCGTCTCCGTCTGTCTCTACCTCCACTTCCACCATTAATATCTGGTGCCCCCTCCTATTTTTCCACCTTCAGCTATCCCTTCTTCTGAGGCTTCCATTACCTCCTTGCTTAAGTGCTGTACCTCTGCCATTTAACTTGTTCTTATCTCTGTGATCTTCTGTTTTGGTTTTGTCTCCATCCTATCCTCCACTACTCCCTTGTTTCTATTCTTTGCTTTCCCCTTATTTTTCCCTTGTTTGGATTTCCTGCTGCCAAATTCTGAATATATATATATTTATTTTGCAATAAACTATCACTTTTTCTGGTGACCACCTTCTCCTCATCACTAGATAGTCCCTCAAACCTGTTGACTGAGCCCAAGCCAAAAGAAATAACATTACTAAATAAATCATGTAACTATGAATGACCAGAACAGTCCAACAAGAGTTACTGACTGACAATATTCTAGATGTTCATTGCAAGAATTATATAAAGAAACAAGTAAAAAAAAACAAATAATAAAAGAAAAAATTATCTTGTATCAGAAATTAACGTCTGAAATAATAATGTATAAAACTGACATATAGATACTGCAATAAATGATTTAGGAATCATTCCAATAATAAAGTATTGCAAAGCCAGTCTCCGTATATGAATTCTGCCACTGAAATAGGTTGGGATCTCTCTATATCCTACCATAAAGAGACCACATATAACTGATCCAGAGAGATTAGTACGATAATAGATGCAGCAATCTTTTCATAGATACATCTCCTACTGTATCTACAGTCTCAGGACAGATCCGGAAGATGTAAAATCAGAGATCACGTAGTGGAGAAGTGTCAGACATGCGTGTTCCATATAAATGAGACAGAATATCCACATAGCGTGACTCCGTAAAAATAATTTAGCTCTATAAAACATAAATGATCATAAATCAGAGGAACTGCAAATAATGGGACCGGTACCAGATAGCAGATGTAAAAGCTCCTTCTGATACAAACTCACTGCTCATAATCCGGAGTACTGCAGCTTGCGACTTGCCTTTTTGTCTGTTTTACCCAGTATTATTTGTTACTGTGCTTGTAGACAATTGTACAGAATATGATGGTGCTATATAAATGATAATAAGCCTGCAGAGCTGCTTCTACAAACTCTGGAAGAGTTATGCAGTCAGCCGACCATATTCACGTCTCTTTTCACAAGTGAACCTCTGATAGTAGTGCCCATTCCAGTCCTGGTTTAGTAGTTATTAGAGATCCATAAATACGGAAAAATGCCCTTGCTTTTAATGTCCGTGACCTGGTGTTTAAATGCAAGATGTTTCTTAGCAGCAAGCAAGGGAGAGATCACAAGATGACAAAGTTTCAACAGAAAACCTGAATTGTAAATCTCATATTACAGAATCCAACAAAGGAATATATATTGCCCTACTATAGTAATCGTCTGGCGATAAAAATGGAATATTGGCTCTATGCATTTGATTTTTCTTGGTTATTCAGGTTAATTCTATTGCACCATTTAACTTTGACAAAACCTGTGATGCTTTTGAAAATATATTTGAAAATTCTCCACTGCAATTTTCACTTTTTCCGAAACTAACAGATCGGTGACAAGGGTAGCAGCGCCAGTTTTTTCTGGACCAGCCTGCTAAGCGGTAAACACAGAGTAAAATATACAGTGGACAGTGCAATGCCACTACAAACTCAACATTTTGTAGGTCACTTAGCAAGGTCTGGGCTTTAAAGAATGATGCTGGTTCTGTCATTGAGATATATATTCAAGTGACTAAACAATATTCTCTATTTAGTCAAAGTGGATCAAGTATTCACTGCTTTCCACCCACCGTGATTTACACACAACCTATAATTGTACATCTACAACATTCATAAGAACATGGTCCAGTTTAGCTAAAGCATTACAGAAACACGCAACTTGATGCAGTTGCATATACTCTGAACTTTTGAAGACATGGACAAGTTTAGTGTGTGATTAAAGAAAGGGCATCTAGTGGCGTATTTAGCCTCCTCTTGTATCTCTGCAACAGCATCTAACTGCTCAGATATCGGGGAACAGCCATCTGTACCTATCCCAACACAGGTCAGCTAATTTAACTTCTAATTTGCTTGATCACTAGCTGCCCCAAAACTTTGCCACTCACATTAGGCTCAAAAGATGGTAATGAATCCTTGAAACAAGTCTTATGAACATTTTCAAGCGCAATGAAGTCTTCATGTCTTTGGTTCTTGTATACATAACTCAAGCAGAGACAGCTGGGAACTATGGGAAATATCTGTAGTTTCGTCAAATGGCACACAGTAATATTTTGCGTCCTTGATGTGCTCCAGAATGACTCTCCTGATTTTTATTTTTCCGCACAATATTCAATCAGCTGGTTTTGTGTATTTTTGCTGAGCTATGTTACATTTAATCGCAAATTTTCCAGGTGATTTGGAAGAGCGGTATCCTCTAACTTTAAACTGCAGCAACTCTCTAAAATTTTCTTCATTCATCAGTGATTCTGTATCAGCTTCTTTAAATAACTCTATTATCCCTATTCTGTCTGCCAAGGAACAGAATGGTTTCGACTTTAGGCTTTAAGCTTTGTCTGTTCTCTTGGACCTGCTGTAGTTGCTGTGAACTAATCCTGTTTGTAATATTCCTCTCTGGTGCATAATGGGTATATAGAAAGTCTTTAGCTGCTTGCACAGAATTCCTGTGCTATTACTGCTTCTCTTGAGTGTATAGGTCTCCATCTTTGGCTAGGTCTCCATCTTTGGCTATCAGCATTGCAAATACAGTTGGGCAAGTGTGATGTGTAATTTCCTTATGTAATATTGTAACACTTTGAATTAGTTATTTGTCTGCTACCATAAATATACAATGGAATGGCTTGACTTTAGTGTATCCAGACAAATTATTTAACCATTAAACATACAAAGTGTTCACTGATAATCCTCCCCTTTCAGCAGGGGTCTGAGACATTTGACCCTACTCCCTGTGTAAACAGCCAGGAATATAAGGAGAACAGAATGCCAATAGAGGATAGTATAGCTTTGAGGATCCTGGTATACAAGACATCAGCAAAATGGACTCTGCGTCAGGGATTGCACTGCCACTGGAGGAAACTCCCTGCAGTGGGGATACATGAATGTGTAGATGTGGTAATACTGGGGGACGATACGCTTCTAAGACTACCACATTGGAGTGCTGACTGCAAGAATCTGCTGGAGGGTACATGCTACCATTTACCCTGTACCTAGTGCATATCTTATGGTGGTGTGCTGTCGTAATACAGCCTTAATTTGGAAATACTCTGGTCTACCCAAGTGAGTTGAATCCCACGGAGAGTAACCACCATCCCAGCTAAGGGTGGTTTTCTCACACCCATAAAATCAAGTTTTCTCTCCTCTGTTCTCTTCCTCTGCGCTAAGTAAATGATAGAATTCTCTTGTCTCCATTTATTTCCCTTTTTTTTTTTTTTTTTTTGCTCTTCATCTTCTACAGTTTCTGCTTCACTCCACCAAACTCCATTACAGCAGAAATCGGAGAAAGATTAGTTGTGACTTATAACTGCTGCTCGCAATCCTGTGCTGTCACTGGTCTCGCAGCTCCCTGTAATCACTTTAATGTATTGAGTGAGGATCTGTGTTTCTTATGGATAGAGGAAATTGTGAATTATTTTTTTTTTGGTACTTTTGAATATTAAGTTTGTAGCGGTATATGTTCTTATACTTCATTCTTTTTATGTGGTCAATTTAAAGTGTAGTGAATCATCTACTCTGTTCCTGCATTTCTGTTTCACTCTGATGCTGAAATGTTAAAATATATCCCTGGTGAAGTAACACTTGGGCAAATGTCTACTAGCCAGGGTGATTGGGAGCTTGTTGAATTGTTGCGGGATTCTAATGTACAGCAGTTCACATGGCCTGTAAAATGGTACAAAGATAAATATCCACAATTGTAGGGTCAAATGTGATTTATTTCAATGCAATATGAATCTCTAATTGTGCAGTCAGTGTTCTGCGACTTTGTGAGCATGTTAGACTGTGGCTGCCTAATGGGCCCATACACTATCCAAAACAGGCACAACGCTGGTTTCCTCCACTTTGGCACTATTTTTGGTTTGATCTTGCAGCAAGTAGAGTTGGCCCATCCTTAATTTGCTGGGTAAATGCCTTTACTAAAAGCCCCTTGACCGGTCTATGTATGAATGGCTGGTTCTTTTGTTCCATTAGCAAAAGATAGAATATGTCAAAGTGGAACCTTTTATGCCATTGAACTTCTATCTGTGCACATTAGGCAATCCGTCAGTGAGCCAGAAAAACAAATCTATACACAGTTTCATTTAGATCACTGATCCTGCTCATTCTCTGGCTCAGATCTAGATTAGTGCTTGGTACATCCTCTGGTCTCCAAAATTAATTTGGATAAGTTCCATATTCTTAATCAATGTATTGATTGACTCTGACCCAGTGACTCAGCTGAGTAGCCCATTGTAAAGGTTGCAGGTGCCAATTTATATCATTGCAAGTGTACCGATTTTTGATACTGTGTATTAGAAATGTAGTGATTTCTGAGGTATTGATTTCTAATGCAATAAGCATTTGTCTGAGAATCTGTTGTGCATCTTCGAGAGGAAATCCTCATTTAGGCTCATTTAAGTCTTTTCATGTGAGTGACCGACATGTCCTCTTAGTCTAAATCCACCGCAGGAGGTTGTTATCTTCCTTTCATGTGTAGTTTTGATCCTGTATCTTAGACCCTGTCTGAATAAAACAACCAGCAAGTTTTAAGAAATCAGATTTATGTGCATTTTGTAAATTAAATTGTGTTAACTCCATGACCAGAGAAATATCACATCCTATTAAATTATCTGATGTGATATCAGGCGTTTTAGTGCATCATTGGATCATCAGTGGCCTAGGTTACATGTGTCAGAATATGTATAAAAAGGAGCGCTTTTACCAGGTATGTATAATTTCTATCTGTAACTTCCGGATGATCACCAGTACCTCACACTGGTGTGGAGAAGTCATTGTCAGGACTCTTGAGCAATAAACCATCACTGCTTGAAGATTCTGTCTGTGACTTACCTGCTGTATCCTGTGATCAATAAGTTTACACTCCGATCCATCCCCCGGCTGTCCTGTGTTGAACCTAGCGTCTGTGTCAATGCTCTACCTACTACCCAGCAGTTCTGATCAATATTAAGCGGTCAGGAGGTACCAGCCAGTCCACAGCAAAGAGGCATTGCAGCAGCTCTATCTGCTACTCAGAAGTAAGCAGTTCAGCTTGCCACAAATGAGCCTATGGTGGCAGCCTAATTCCCCCTACAACTATTGTGCTGTTGGCATTTTCAGTCGGTGAGTGTCTGGGGGCAAGGTGACTCCAGTAGGAGGGGTCAGTAACAGTCTACCTTACTGATTGTGAAAAGGAAACAAACTGTACAGGAAGAACAACCCTCTGTTCCTCCTTTCCCCCTACAGACCGGGTGCCAAACTAAGCCCCTCCGGTCCCATCAACTTTTTTCTTTTCTTATTTAATAGAAAACTCTAAAGCTAATACTTTAACTCCCACTTTCCTTTGCATAAAAGTGAGTTTGGGGAGTGATATCAAGAAATTCCGAAAGGTCATAACATAGTCATATATGGGTTGTTCCACAGTGGTATGTATGAGTTACGTGGTCTCCCTGGAATTCAAATATGGAAGAGGTTCTGGGTCTTTATACAGGTTTATAAGGAAAACAGATTCTTTGTGATGAATTTAACAACTCAGGTTGTCATTAAAGTTTCACCATCTGTCACACTTGGTTAAACTCCCCAGTCAATAAACTTTATACCATCCCCATTCTTAATATTGATTTGGGTGCGGACCGTTTTGGTACTCTATTCCCACCTCCCCATATGCACCTAGCTGTAATTATCTTTTATGTACAAGGTGCTGTAAAATGTCTGCAGTGCTGTGAATAGGGCAAATGAAGAGGTCACATTTAGAAATTAAACAATGAGTAGACAATTGGCTAATGATGGACAAATCATGCAAAAAAGAAAAGGCTTACATGAGAACAGTAATCATACGTGGGCACCAAAAAGCAGAGTAGTAAATGTACAGATACAATTAACAAAAAAAAAATCACATGACATACAGCTTCAATTCAGCATAAGACATGACACGAACAGGTGCGGAAGACGAAGAATGGACAGACAGGAAACGGAGTAGGCAACCCTGCCTGTGAGAGTTTACATTCTAAATGGAAGGGTAATCAGACAATTGGTGCAAATGCGACAATAGCCAAAGTGGGGCCAACTATGATACTGAGACTGCGATGGTTCAGAGGCCTTGATAGGGCCATGCTGGTGAAACTTCCAGCTGGTTCAGGGGCCTAGAGTATAGAGGCCAAGATGGTGTCCAGTAGAGAGTGTGTAAAAGGCTGGTTGGTGCAGGGGCCTAGAAGGCAAAGGGATGTAGGGGCATAGATTGTGTGGAGGGCCAAAGTATATAGTGCTTGGATTGTCCAGGTGTGTATGATGTCTTTGAATAATTGTCTGCAAAGCATGGGTAAGAGGAGGAGTAGAGACTTAGATGGTGTGGGCCAAGGGGGTATAGAGGACTAGTTGGGGAGACTTGGGTGGTAAAAAGGCCTAGATGTACCATATATAATCTAACCACAAGGAACTTCTCAGAGTGCAGTCTTTTACTACCCAAACCTTGCTGCATTTACAATGTCTGCAGTCAATAAATGCTGCAGGACCGAAGCCTAGCAGCTGGAGGGAAACAATGGTTTGTAATGAAGGGCTACTAGGACAAGGCAGCAGGAGCTGATGGCCTTACCTTAGGCCAGAATGGCTGACTATCATGTCTGCAGAGGCCTCAGTAAAATGTCTGTCTGTGTGTATGTTAGGGAATTTAGACTGTAAGCTCCAATGGGGCAGGGACTGATGTGAGTGAGTTCTCTGTACAGCACTGCGGAATAAGTGGCGCTATATAAATAAATGATGATGATGATGATGTGGTGGACGTTCGGCTCTCGACTCTGGCTCTGTAAGGTGCCGATGGCTAACCTACCCTTTGCAAGGTCTAATTAATGCAATCCTAATGCTGAATGTAATCCTCTCCCAGGGGAAGGATAAGAAAGGAATGCTAGGTTCTGATGTCATGCCAGTTAGTGGAGGGAGACTGATCAGCATCTAATGGCATAGCGGGCTTAATACTCATTATCAGGCTTCAAACACTGTGTGTAATTGATTCGTTTAGATGGGTTGTGGGAGGGGAAGTCTCCCTGCCTCCAATGTTCAATCATGCTGTGAGGGGAATGAAGAGGATGGGGAGACTAGGCCAAAGCCGCAGCCAAGATTTCTGGAAAGCAGTAGTGATTGCAGAACAGAATAATAAGTGCTCCCTCAGATGACAGGGAGACTTGCTGCTGCCTCCTGAGCAGGGTTTGGGATAGTTCGGGTGTAATAGGGGCCAAAATTGATAGTCACAACACAGTATTTACCAAGAACTCTCCCAAGACATGTCTGCTTTGCTACGGCATCTTGATGACTATTATGATCAAGATTGCTTAATGTCAAGTACTCGCCCTGCACCAGTTGTCTTCTCCTCAATTATGTATAAGGTGTCATGATATAAATATCCGTCCTGCAGTGCAAACTTACTATTGTTTCTGTGCATGAAAAAGTGTTCTCTGACTTTTTGCTCTTTAAAAAAAAAATTGATTGTTTGCTGAATCATGTGTACATGTTACTTTTCTGGTTGCATAAAAAAAATAAGCTTGTGTATATTGTAAAAGTCTGAACTCACCGAAGTTCATTAATACCATGTACTGTATATGCATTATCTACAACACTTATGACTAGCACACGTCTAAAACACAATACACCCTTCATGCAATACCCTCAAAAATGTGTAGTTAAACCTTAAATTACAATATGTAATTTAAAATGTCTTCCAAAGCAAAACTATGAAACTCACACTTGTTTACAACAGACTGTGACACAAATTATATGTACTAAACATATCCATACATTATAGATTGTAACAAGTTCCAAAATGTTGCCAGCTTACTTCTGTCAGAAATTGAATAATATGCTTTGTATGATGAACTTGTTAAATATTCTCCACATATCTAGAATATCTAATTATTAGCCACATAAAATTCTACTGTGTGTGGAATGCAGGGAATTCCTGTAATTATGACTGACTAAACAAGCTTGCTCGAGCAGAGCCCCCGCACACAGTCATTCAACAACCGAGTCGTAGAGCAAGTGCCATCGTGTCATTGTGAAGACAGTTTGCGAACAGTGTTCCCATTCTCTAAAGAACCGTCCCTCAAAACACAGAACAAATTAATTTGAATAGGACGGTGGGTAGACTTGTGTAATGGGCTGTAGGATAGCTGCAATGACATTTTGTACCAAGTGCAAAATACATAAAACAGGATAGTTAAATAAGTTGCTGGGTAAAGACTGTAGATCTGTGAAGGAGTTCCTGATTTCATTGTAAGCCATGTAAAACAATCAGAAACTTGCACCACTTTGGGAACGGCAGAAAACATGGAGGCACAAGTCCACTGCAAGTATGGCCGCGGACACAAATACATGTGGACATAAACAAATATATTAAACGATCGTAAATTAATTTATAATTAAATATATGGGGCAGATGAATTGTGGGTGGGTTTACTGGTTATATTTTCAATTCTGCAAGTAACACATTGAGAAGATTGTCCATGTGAAAACTGTCATGGTGTTTGAGAGAATAAACCCCTCTGGACCTAAAGGAGTTACATAATATACATGTTTGTTCCAACAAATTAAAAATACAGTTGAAATAAAAGTAAAAAGACAGGAACTATGTCTTTAGGTAGGCTCTAAGTGTTCCTTAAGTTTGCTAAACATCACTCTCATAGTACTGCAATTTAAATAACCATAAAGCCTAAAATACAAGTGGTTTTGTAAGTGAACTGCCTTCCACACATGCAGGGCCGCCAAGAGAAATTTGGGGCCCGGCTCCACCCACACACTCGCATGCATCACGCCACCCACTCCCACATCACCCATCATGTCACCTCCCCAAAAACATCACGCCCCTTCCCCCCATCATGCAACCCCCAGACACACTACAACCCCCTGACACATTATGACACCTCTCCCAAACACTTAACCCCCCAAGACATATTATAACACCCCCAGCCCTCTGTACTTACCTATGCTGCTGACAGAAAACATTCTGCAGACCAAGCTATGAGTGACAAATTTTACAAGATTGCAAAATCTTGTGAGATTTGGAGTTCCTGGCTTACTCTACAGGCTACCTGGGCAGTGTGTGATGACAGTCATTACACACGGTCTGTGAGCCACATGCCCAACCCCCTTCACTTGCGGGTGCGCGTGCCACCCGCGGGCACAAAAGGTGCTACAGTGCTCCTGTGGGGCCCCGGGTAATTTGTACCCGTCCCACTCCTTCTCTGCGCTGCTGCACACATGCATGCACACACCCAAGTTTTAGTAGCTATTTGGTAAAGGATTTGAAGAGGCTCATTGTAGTTGTCTTCAACTTTCAACGTAAATTTGGTAATTAAGGTTTTTGTTTTTTTAAGGTAGGAACGCTATTCCATATATAGATGTTCTACAAAATGTTGTTTTCTATGAACTTTTATTTTGTATTTGCCTACCTCCCAATCTTTTGACATCCAATAGAGATGTGTGCTATTGAACAGGTGCATGGCTTAATCCAAAATGACCATAGTATGGCTGGATGGGGTGTGGCCCATGGTTGAAAGGTATATAACCGCTTGTTTGCTCCTCATATTTTGAGTAAACAAGTCCTGCAACTAGTGCCAACTGTGCACTAGTTGTAAAAGAATTAGGTTACCACCACTGGACTCCTTTTGAGGTGTCCAGAAACGCTTACTTCTGGGGTAGGTGTAATACCGCTTTGTTGTGGGCTGACTGGTTCCTGTTAACCGCTTACTGTGGATCAGGACTGCTGGGAAGCGGGCAGAGCGTTGACACAGAGAATCTAGGTTCATCACAGGACAGCCGGGAACAGATTAGAGTGTAAGCTCTTATCTGTTGGTCACAGGATACAGCAGGTAATAGCTGCAGGCAGACTCTTCAAGCAGTGATGCTTAATTGCTCAAGAGTACTGATAAGGACTTTCCCACACAAGTTTGTGGTACTGGTGATCATCCAGAAGTCAGATGGAAAATGATACATTACATGGTCAAATAGTCCTCATTTTATACAGATTAGGACACATACCCTGGCAGGATGTAATCCTGCCCCCCTGATTCTAGCTGGCACCGAAATGTCTGATATTACATCAGACAATTTAATATCAGGATGTGATATATCCTGTATTCTTGCATTTAACAAAGATCAATCTGTAAGTTCCTAAAACTTGTTGTGATTTTCTGCATCCTGTCTTAGAGACATAGGACCTAATAGCAAGTCTAATTACATGCTCCTGATTTCCTCAGAGTTGCTGTCTATATTGTTAGGAGGTTTCCTGTCTCTCTAACAAGATATGCTAACAGGTAACGACCCTCTACCGGGCCTTCGGGCCAAAGCAGGCGTTTGTCACTTCTGAGATGAAAAAATGAACTTAATTTAGGATTTCCTTTCCTCCTTTCTTACACAAACCCATTTCCTTTACCATGGCTACTGCATCAGAAATGAGTACATTCCCAATACACAAATATAACACAGTATCAAAATGAGTACATTTACAATTACATAAATTGGCGCACTGTGCTAATAATTTAAATATATTTATACAATCAGTTATTTATAAGTGATTCAGCCACAGTACCAATATTCAAAATGGTTCATCAGGCAAATTCCAAAAATAGGACGGAGAACAAAAAAATGATGACAATATGGTGCAGCATTTTAAATCAATTATGAAACTATAAGTCCCAAATATCCTCTAAAAGAATTAAATTGTCAAGGTGAATTTTCCATATTTCATTACCACCACATAATGTGCTTTTCTTGCATCATCAGCCCCCCTTGTGATTTAAGTGAATATATAAGTGTATAGGAACACTCCTGAATATAAATGTTCAGGTGCATTCTCCAGCATTCAAATTTAGACAGATTGTGCCATTGTCTCTTACCTGTTCTTGCTCTTCTCTCTTGCAATTTTGTTATCCTCTCGCTGGCTTCTGGAAAGTTGGCGTCCTGTTTTGAAAATGCAAAAATGTATTATAATGCAAAATGTTAACAAACCCTGAATGATTAGGCCCTTTAGTTAAAACAAAACACTCCATTATGGCCAGCTAAAAGTACCCCATTGTACAGGCATATGTAAGCAATATCTAAATATTTGTGGTCAATCAAATACAAACCTCTACCAGCCCCATCTCACTAATATTTAGTATTCTAGTGATTGCTGAGACCACAGAGAGCATCTATGTGACCACCACACAATCATGAGATTATGCCCTCCAAAGCTGCTTTATTTTTTTAAATAACCCCTGCAGCCATTTTCTTTAACCCCCCCCCTACAGCCATTTTCCTTACCTCCACTCTGTAGCTACCTCCCCCCCCCCCCCCCGTCACATCAAAACTCCCCCAGTCACATATATCAGCCCCCCTCTCTGCCCTCCTTCACACATATCAACCTCTCTCCCTGCATGACAGTCCCCCCTCTCCCTCCCTATAGATATGCAGTGCAGTGCCCCCCCCCCCCTCTCCCTCCCTATAGATGTGCAGTGCCCCCCCCTCTCTATAGATATGCAGGGCAGTGCCCCCCCCTCTCCCTCCCTCCCTATAGATATAAATGGCAGTGCCCCCCCTCTCCCTCCCTATAGATATATATGGCAGTGCCCCCCCCTTCACTTACCTGTAGTTGTGCTGGCCAGCGTCGCTCCTCAGATCAGCAGACAGGAAGTGAAGACGTCCTGCTTCCTGTCTGCTGCACAGCAACAGGCTGCCTGTTGCTAACCACTGACCACCAATGCTTTGGATCGTGGGGGGAGCTGGGCTGAGCTGGGCCCCCCGAGAGCCGCTAGGCCCTAGGCAGGTGCCTAGGTTGCCTAGCGGTAAATCTGGCCCTGCCTACCAGTGTGTTTTTGGACTGTGGGAGGAACTAGAGCAGGGGATGTATGCAGGTTTCCATTGATATTCTGAGGTTACATAACTTGAAGTAGGCATACGGGAGCTAGCATGACACTGTATGCAAATACCCTGACTCAGTTTGAGAGTTGTACAGCATAGAGTGTGTGCTGTTTTCCTATGCTCCCTCCCGTATGCAAATTTTACATGACATTAAAATCTGTGTGTGTAAACAGTGACTTGCAATAAGTGTAAAATATGCTTTAATCCATTGTGTAGTATATCGGCCCTAGAGTGAATATTTTCCAGCCAAGATTTATGTGCATCCACAATGTCGCCATCGTTGTAGCTGCAGATAACTTCTACGCATGTAAAAGCGGATGCAGAGTACATAAGTGTCATAAACATGCATAATTAGTTTTTCAACTGCTTCTTCTTGCCAATAATAATTAACATTCAAAGTTTATCAACTCACAAGTATGATTACAGAAGATTGTTAATAATACTGGTTGAAAAGATAAAGATGGATTTTATTATATTGCCTTAATTTTTCTGAAGGAAAAAAGTGTTGATTTACCATTATAGAATGTGCAAAGCCCTACACTTTCACCTTTTATTGTGTTAACTAAAATGCACCCACTTTGACTCTTTAAAAAACACAAAAAGTCTGTTTCATAAAATATATGGATATTGTAAAGAGTTTTAGATCATTTTTATTTACTGAATTAGCACTCTTGTGGTCATTGTTTTATGTATTGCAAGCGTTTTACAGATAAGACCAGAAAATTCTATTGTCATTCTGTAAAAAAAATATATCCCCACTTCCAATATGCAGTGCACGGTCTATTGTTGCTCATGTGTCTGCTTGCAGATATGCATTTCCATTTCTATAAAAGGATCATGTGCCATCTTGTGGCCAAATTGTAGTATGCATGTAACATATTTTCACACATTTTTCATAAGCCTGTAATACCAGGCTCATGGATGCAGTTAGGACAGTGCCAAGAGGCAAATAGCCCTTGGCCCAAAGTATTTTCAGAGCCTATTATGTACATGGGCAGAACTACTTACAACACAGTTGTTGTGAGGAGCCCGCACCTTGGTGAGAAAAGAAGACAGCATGGTGGCTTAGTGGTTAGCACTTCTGTCTCACTGCACTAAGGTCATGAGTTCGATTCCCCACGATGGCCTTATATGTGTTATGTTCTCCCTGTGTTTTGCGTGGGTTTCCTCTTGGTGTTTTCTTGTTTTTCTCCCACACTCCAAAAACACACTGGTAGGTTAACTGTCTGCTATTAAAAGAAAAAAATTACCTTGGTCTATCTTGGTGTGTGTGTGTATGTTAGGGAATTAAGACTGTAAGCTCCAATGGGGGCAGGGACTGATGTGATTTCTCTGTACAGCGCTGCGGAATTAGTGGCGCTATATAAATGGCTGATGAAGAAAGCTTGAAAAAAAGATCTGATCTATTTAGATATAAGTGTCCGCTGCCTGTTATCCATAGTCCTCTCAGTGATAATATGCATGTTCTCTACTTATTTGGATGGCAGGACTTCTTCTTTTCAACCCTCTTCCTTCGCCTCATTGGAGTGGAAGTTTGTTACCTTGAACCTGGATAGATAGGATTTTACCCTGTGACCATGACCCATGTTTTGTGTGGGAGAGAGATACACAAGCAGAAAGGGAGACAAGTGCCAGCATGGATATAGTGCCCCTATTGCCTGTTGGCCACTGGCATTTAAAAGCTGCACTTGGCTTGTGTAAAATGCAGCCGCATATTTAATAGAACACTGATTTTAAATTTGATAGGTCAATCGCACCAAAATGCAAATGGATATAGACACCATTGTATGTTAAAATGAATCAATTATATTCAGCCACAGATTTGCACTTGCATTAAAAATCCAATATGGGGGTAAATGTATCAAGCTGAGAGTTTTCCGGCGAGTTTAAAATGTGGAGATGTTGCCTATAGCAACCAATCAGATTCTAGCTGTCATTTTGTAGAATGTACTAAATAAATGATAGCTAGAATCTGATTGGTTTTTCAAACCCACCGGAAATCTCTCAGCTTCATACATTTTCCTTTTTTGTGCGTGTTTGAGAAATGATGAGTAAGCATGATAGGAGTCGTCTTTGTAATGTGATAACATGTTGTTTGTTCTTTTCAGGTCACCGTCGATAGACCGTAAACTTTCAACCACTCTCTGGGCATCCATGGGCATCACATCGCTATAATGATTCATGGGCACCATCCTCCAAGCAACTTGTCATTTACACTTAACATAATGGTAATTTCAATCTACATTTAACTACTGTTATGACCACATTTTCATCACTTTCCACAAAGTTGTATAAAAGTAACCTCTGTATCGATATTTGATTCAGGTGGTAAGGAATCTGGTGACCCATTGTTTGAACTGCTGATGTTCGCTAACCAGCTCGTGATTTGATGGAGTTTTAGTGGATATGGATAAAAAAATAAAAAAAAATCTCACATGTTGTTCCCTCATTACTGTACAACCATATTTTACTGTTACAAAATGTAAAGACAGACCAACTTAATTTACAGTTAAAATAAAGTATAATCCGATCGTCATGGAGACAGCTGGGACATTGGAAAGGACTAGAGTCACAGTGGTGCCCATGGCCACTGCGGCGACTAACAATTTGTTAAGTCCAGGGCCCGATTAAGGGTTCCGGCTGCCCTAGGCTATTTCAGCCGTAGCGCCCCCACCCCCCCTCCAGCCACCTCACCTGCCCCCTTCGGCCACCTCAACTGCCCCCTTTAGCTAACTCACCTGCCCCTCTGCCGCCCCTCCCCCCGAGACATTAGAACGGACTTACCTGCTGTGGAGTCCTCTCTTCAGCGCTGTGTATGACAGGCAGTCTGGCAGCGATCGCTGCTAGCTGCCTGTCGGTGTGGCCGCGGGCGCTTCTTACTCTGGTCACGTGAGATGTGGAAGTCCTGATCTCACGTGACCAGAGTAAGAAGCGTCCGCGGCCACACCGACAGGCAGCTAGCAGCGATCGCTGCCAAAACTGCCTGTCATGTGATAGTGACAGTCGGGACCGCTCCTTTAGACCAGGGGCGGACCCGATGACTCCGCTTGCCACATTTAGGGAAAAAAAAACAAAACATCTTGGTGACGCTGCGCCCCCCTGGCTCCAGCGCCCCAGGCTGCAGCCTGGTCAGCCTATTGGCTGATCAGGCCCTGTACGCTCCTTCGAGCAGGGCCTCCTCTCCTCCTGTTCTCCACCACCTTAACTCTGCTCTCCAGCTCCTTGTCTCTTCCGTGAGGCCCTTCTACCCCTCTAGCTACCCCGCTGGGGCTCTCGCCTGTCATCTAGCTGTACTTTGAGCTTCCGAGTTACTGTGCTTTTTGTTAACTGTTCCGTGATGTCTCACCCTGTACTGTATTTCTGTCTGTCCCTGTACGGCGCTACGGATACCTAGTGGCGCCCTATAAATAAATAATTATAATAATAATACTATACATACGGTTTGCCAAAAAGGATAACTGTGAATGTGAAGTGCCTTATGTCTCTCCTACATTTATATCTGCTGAAGGCTTCTCTATGGATCCCATCTAAGTCCAAGTCATTTTGGATTGGACGGTGCCTCTTAATCTCAACACTATTCGAAGATTCGTGGGGTTTGCCGACTACTATAGAGGAATAATGCCAGCCTTTATTTCTATAGCAACACTTTAACACAGCACTTACAGATGCGCAGATCTATCCTCCTGCTTCCCGCTGGCCTTGCAAGCTTTCCAATCCTTCAAAAACCTCTTACTTCTGCACCGGTTTTGTAAGATCCTGATCCACAACCGCCATTCTTTGTTGGGGTAGTCACCTCCAATGTGGGAGTTGAAGCAATTCTCTCGCAAGCAGATCTAGATACTTTGAGACACCATCAATGTGCATTGTTCATTTGCTGAGCATAATTACAATATAGGCAACACAGATCTTTTAGGAGAAAGATGGGCTCTAAAACAATGGCAGCACTGGTTGGAGGGTGCAAATCAGACACCCTCACTGCTCTCACTGATTATAAACACTTGGAAAACATCAGTTCTGCTAAGAAACTCTGGGTGAGTTTCTTTACCAGATTTAACTTCATGATTACATACTGGCCAGAGTCCTAAAAGATCAAAGCTGACACAGTCTCTAGAAACTTGCTGCCTTTTCATGAGTATTCTCAAGAACAATCCTATCCTTCCATCCACAGTAATTCTGCTCATCTGTCTGAGACTTTGAGACAAAGCCAAAACATGGTTCCACTCAAGACTCCTGAAACCCTCTTGCTTTTCCCTGATTGTTTTCAACAAGTCCATTATCATAAACTATCTGGACAACCTAATATTAGGAAGATGACCTATACCATTTTCAGATCATTTGTGGCCAACCTGGCAACAAGACATTTTATGACTGTACTCTCCTATGAGGTATGCTCCTACAACAATGTTCCATGTGACATTCCCTATGGTCTGCTGAATCAGTTACCTAAATGTCCACAGTCATACATTTCCATGAATTTTATTGGTGGACTTTCAGTTTCCAAAGGCTTTAGTGACATTAATACTAGTCATTGACAGATTTCATAAGATGGCCCACTTTGTACTTCACTCTCATTTCCCCCACTGCTTAGTAGTTAGCCAATTATCCACGGCATCCCTGAGAATATTGTCATACAGGGGTGTACGATTCATAGCTTGTTTTTGGAAAGCTTTCTGTAATCTACTCGGGATAGATTTCCATGCGAAGAAACTAAAGGCATTATTCCATCATCCGGTTCCAAGCAAGCCCAGCTAGATGTTCGTTGACCACTCCTCAGGAGGTAGTACGGTTTTCATCTGCTTTGCATTCTGCTTGTTAGTCAGATTTTCTATGCAGACATCTGTAACTAGAGAGACAATAAATTGCTAAGCCAGGTATTGGGCATGGACTGCGGTAATTATCATTGCTCACTCTGCAGGACAATCCCAGTAAACACTCTGTTCTATTCCTACATTGCCACAAAGATTGTTACATTCCTGCATTACCTCAGAATCTGTGTTCTCTCCTGTCGTCTTTTGATTACTGCTATATCCTGTGTGCTTGTGCTCAGACCATCATTATATGTGGTGAACTGCAATAAACTCCATATTGGTTTTTACTACAAGATCACTTTTGTATTCCTAGCCGTAATGATTACTTTGCTGCGATTCAATGGAACAATGCCAGATTCTTCCAATATAAACAAACAAAACAAAGAACAGTGCTGAGTTTGGATACACAGAAAATAGAAAAATAAAAAGATCTTAGATTAAATTATTGTTAATATATTACAGAAAAGCAATTACTATAGTTTATCAATACAAATAAAAGTAGTCTAAATAGTACAATGCCTCTGTAAAATATTTTACACTATGACAGGTCTCCACTCCAGCACCTCTATGGATGCTATCTCATTATACTTTATAACAAGAGAAAACATGCAATAAGGTGGCTCTACATTGGAAGTTCACTGTCCAACTAGGAGAACTCGACCCCGCGATCCAACTCACTGTGTTCCAAGTCCCATAAATATATATTTGTTGTGTTCAACTACAAAAAGCACATTCTACCATATGTCTGTCTCATTGCGCCTTTATAAGAACTGAATAAAGGTTATAGATTCTGAGGAACCAAATTCATTTTACCCTCCGTTGACCACCAGTTTCAAAATGTTCCAAGTTTATGTTTACACAACTCGTTGCTTAAATATATTCCATTCCGCTCCATTAAATATCAATCAACATACGTCCCATGGGTGCTGTCGATGATAGCTTGCTGACACATTTGGCCTATATTATAGTCTTTTTCAAAGGTATATAATCTGCAACTTTGTCTGAAATTGTTCCACAGGGTTCGCTCCACTTTCCCCATCATCTCATAAACTAGCAGAAGTCTGTGTTTTCACATGCCTTAATGAAATACAGGAGTTTGTTCACTATACAGAAATATATCCATGTATAACTTAAGAACATAAATAAGAAATATTTTTAGATCATTTATCTAATACTTGTATCAGGATGCTCCTAATGATTAATCACAGCTTGTGACTAGTGGTCATTGCTAGTAACCTTCAATCTGGGTCCTAATGTGATCAGAGATGGAACTATTGAGCTGTGGGCCCCGGTGAACGGGAATCGGGGCCCACAGCTTGCTAGTTTCCAGTACAGCGGGCCCCATAATGCACTGCACCTGCTGCACCAATGGTAGTTGCACCACTGAATGTCATAATAATCTGATTTCTTATGGTTAAAATGAACCACTGAATTGTCTTACCACAGTTCAGCCAATGCTCTAAATATATATTCCTACTTCATACCATATGTGGAATATTAAACCAGTATGTACTATTAGGGGCACTCTATTCCTTATATGCAATTACTTTAAATGATTGTTGAAACTTTATTGATGATTTCTACTTGGGGTGTTTGTCTTTAAATATGTATTTGTGTCATTAACCCTATGATAAATGTTCCAGAATCTGTTTCTAGCTTTGAGTGAATTGTATAATGTGTCCTATCCTACTTTAAAAAAAAAAAAAAGCAATTTATGCAAATGCCTACTATTGTAAATTTTATTATTAAAAAAAAATCAAGTGGAACTTGACACTGTTAACCTAAGTACTGCTGTTTACAATAGGATTAGGGATTTACAATGTTGCAAATCTGTGACAAATGTAAAAAATAGTTTTAAAAAAAATTATTTTTTACTTTCATTCAAACCATTTGTTATCCGTGCATGCAAAATAAATCCAATCACTCTTATTTAAGGAGCTTCCGCATCCAATATCCACCCCTGATTCTTAAGCTCACTTTCTCTAGCCCAAATACTTGCAATTCTTTCAAAATGCCTTTGTTTGTTTTGTAATGGAAACTAGTAGCTGATGTTAATAACTTCATTTTTTTGTCTGTGTATCTGCATTTTATATTAAGGCGATATGTCTTATATTTGCTGGGGGGTTTTGTCTGTTTTTTTTATATACTATTTATTGAATGCATCAGAAGCATTGCAACTAAAGGTTACATTGACATGATAAAAATAACTTGGCTAAAATCCACAATCCAGTTTGTAACCAGAATGAAGATATGTAAACAAACTGGCAGTTCAAATTTTACTGAAAACAAAACACAGGAGTTGGGTACAAGGGTGGACTTGTTAGGATTCCCACCAGTCCAATTCAACTCAAAATGTAAAAATATGATTTCAGAGAACTAATGTGTTTTAAAAACAGCAATATAAAAAATAAATGATCAGGATGCCATAAATATATTAACAGTATGTACAATAGCGAGATTGTAAAACTGGATAGATATGCAATGCACAATAGGAAAAATGATATTGATATGTTGTGAAGGGGACAGTTTTGTTAACTTGTGCACCCCCCAGTCATCTTGAAAAGTTGGCTTCTATGGGTGGTCATAATAATGTGGGGTGTCTTAACCTGTCTTTTGGAAGGAAAGGTGGTAATAAGCACTCCTTGTTATAATTATTTTCTAAATGTTTCCCATCCACCAGTATGTTTTTTGTTATTTTTGTTAGTTTAATTATCTGAAAACATTTCTTATTTTAGTCTGGGTTTCATATACTTCCCTCAGTTGTCAACATGTTTTTGGATTTATCTCCAAACTACTGTAATTATTTTTCTAAATTGTTCTTCTTCCCCCAACAACAAGGTTCTTATTTACAATGTTTTGTGTTGGTATGTCATTACTTCTAATGATTGCTATGTTTTGCTCTCTAGAATATTCATAAAAAATGCCTGTTCATTGAAAGGAATGTAACATTTTACTAAAGTAGTTCAAGAATGTTTCTGCATAAAAATGTATTTTGAGGTGTGGGGAACATTACCCTTTACAAACATTATTGGTATGATGAGCTTTACCTGCACTAGAAATTGTAGAATTGTAGCGTTTTTAATTCTGCATTTTTTTTCGTACTGAAAAATGCTCATTTTTTTTTATTAGACTGTTTTATGACTGACTTACTGAGTATAGCAAACATATTTCAAAGTCTCTACATATTTTGTAGTGCTGTACAAGTGGGAAGATTACAAACTTGATAACTTACATGTACAAGGGGGGACAAAATGTAGAGATGGTCTTATACATAGCAGCTTACAATTGGCTAAAAAATGTACAAAGTAAGGACATGGGGCAGGTTGTGGATGTGAAATGGAGAATTCAGGCACAGAGGAAATAGGCCTCTGTAGAGAATTATGTTTTAAGGGAGGATTTGAAGGATGCAAAATTATGAGAATGTCTGGTTAGGTGAAGTAGAGTTTACTGAGATAGAACACTAGAAGTCTTACAGACATTTAGGGGGAGAAGGTTAGAGGAGAAGACAAGAGCAGTAGGTCACTGTTGAGGCACAGAAGACCATCGTGTATTTGGAGGTCAGACCAGAGAGGCAAGGTGGAGTGGAGCGATGCTTTAGTACTGTAACATGCCGTGTAGCCTCATTACGTGCACAATTGAATCCCCCCCCCCCCCATAAGACTTTAAACTTAATTGAGGAAGACCGTGGGAAGCCAGCCCTGCAGTATAACAGGGAAGCAGATACAGGTGTTCATGAGTCTGGCTGTGATGTTAACACTACGGAGGGATTAATCTTTGAAGTGAGAGGCCAGCTAAGAAAAATATACAGTAATTGATGAGGGATATTATTAAAGACTGGATTAGTTGCTCGTGTCACCATTGTAGGGTGGCGCCTACAATGGTGAGCTGCACTACTAAATAGACCAATTATTTTTCTCTAAATTAAGTTCCTGATTCATTTTGAATTGTTTAAGTAAATATTTTTCACATTAAGGTTCAAACAATTATCAATATATTTGACAAAGTTTGTGTTTCTGCTTTATTTGCAGAACTGCTACAGTACTATATGAATTTGGCCTGTCATGAATTTGATTTCATTTTTTTTTTCTTTTGACAGGTGAATAATCATAACACTGCTTGAAAAATGGAGTAACTGCTGGTGCCAGTCATATTGAAAATAAAGGTTTAAGCTACTTGGCATCTCCTCTCACCCAATAGTTGCTAAACATTCACATAAGATGTGTAGAGTTGGATATACTGTGTTTAAATGTGTGGGTTACATAGTTCTTCATTGTCACCAGGTGGGTTCTTATGAGTACTGATAGATTCCCCAACCTATCACCTAGATTAACTATTATCACTTGAGGTTCTAGGGCCACCCAGCCAACAGAGGCACCCCGATGATTTGTGCCAGAAGCTGGCCATGTTATCAGAGCTGGGAGCACTTTCCCCAGAAAAGTCACCAACGGCTTAACTCTGGGTACGAGCAGAAACGTAAGGACATTGTTGAAAACAAAGGACACTCATTTGGTAGAAAATAAAACAAAGATCAACTAAACTTTCTGGAGCCACTCACCGCAGGGTACCTGCTGCAACCCGAGGACTTCGGGGGAGGATAGGTGGCTGCCATCCCATATTCAAGTACCCTGTGCAGTGGTTGAAGCTTTATTTAAAACCTGCTCTGATGAAGTCACACAACCATGGGAACCGGCCCGGGTTTAAAAGGAGGAGCTTGGCTGCCAGCTGGCGTTCTTCAGTCGGAACAGCAGTGACTAAGGGTTACAGCTCCTCTTGACTGGTCTAGGATTCCATCGGTGATCGGGTGTACAAGTCTGTGAGGTCCTTGCTAGTTTGTGGACCTGCCAAAAGCAGGAGGGAATTGCACTTGGTCCTTGCCCTGCTGGATAAAGAGTAATCAATGTGGCTCAGAGACAAGGCAGCACTTCAAGGCTATCTGTGGCTGTAGCTTTCAGGTAGGATGTTTAGTAAACAAAAGAAATTATAGCCTGGCGCTCTGAAACCATATCTAAATCACTGTCAGCATGTACATAAGTAGGAGAATTTTGTGCACAATATATCTATATTGGTATAAGCTCACCTGCCAATGTCAAGGCATCTCCTCTAGGTGAGTCCCTAGCCAGTGTAATCAGAGTGTCACATTTTAATCTTCCTGAGTCCCAATTTTCAAAGCATGCAGCAACCTACGAGGGGAGGAGGGAGACCCTATTTCTTACATGTGACAGTCAAAATGTAATTTGCTTATTAGAATATCCATGTAAATTTACAATACATTGGACAAACTATTAGGAAACTTAAAACTAGGATAAGTGAACACTTCTGCAACATACGCAGCGGTATTCCCCTACATAGCGTATCCCACCATTTTGCTGAGGCACTTAGCTGTGACCCAAAAGGTCCAAAATGACACGCCATCAGTTTAATTTAAAAAAAAATTGGGAAGGGCGAGACTTTGCTAGAAAGATCAATAGAGAGGAAATAAGTTGGATATTTAAAATGAAGACTTTAACCCTCTAAGGACTGAATATAGAATTTGATATCAAACAAGCACTAGGTAAACATTCTTAAACTTGGGACATCTATGATTGGTATTTTCATCCCGGTAAGATCATATAACTGAGCTACTAAATTTATACAATTATTAACAACCCAAAACAACCTGAATGTTGCCCATTACATTCCCCATGGTCTCCTGGAGTCTGTGCTCCAGAGTCTGAAAATCATGCCTCATTGAAAGAATTTTAATGTGTGTAAGGATCTCGGTAATCCCACTTCAGACTGATCGTACATATGCTATAGTTTAACCTTTTAGTACCTTGTCGGTAACATGCTAATGCGGCTTCCGTGATTGTTGGCCAATTCATTCTGCATTGTCTCATGGAGTTTGTTCATGTTTCTTTGGAATTATTTTAGTGGGTAAGGATCTTCTTGTTTGTCACCAAACTGTTCTTGGATGGATGGGAGAAGTTGCTCTTGGAGGATGTTTTGGTACAATTCTTTATTCATGGCTGTGTTTTTAAGCAAAATTGTGAGCAAGCCCACTCCCTTGGCTGAGAAGCAATCCCACACATAAATGGAAATATGAGTGCTACCATGAGTCCTGTGTCATGCCACAGTAAAGCATCCTAAGACCTTATCCGGAGAAGCGTTTTTCCAGATGTCCCAAACAATCTCAAAGGGGATTCATCAGAGAAAATTACTTTACCCCAGTCCTCAACAGTTCAATCCCTGAACCTTTTGCAGAATATCAGTCTGTCCCTGATGTTCTTCCTGGAAAGAAGTGGCTTCATTGCTGGTCTTCTTGATACCAGGCCATCCTCCAAAAGTCTTCGCCTCACTGTGTGTGCAGATGCATTTACACCTGCCTGCTGTCATTCCTGAGCAAGCTCTGCACTGCTGGTGCCCTGATCCCGCAGCTGAATCAACTGGCGCTTGCTGGACGTTCTTGGGCACCCTGAAGCCTGCTTCACAACTACTGAACATCTCTCCTTGAAGTTCTTGATGAGCCGATAAATGGTTGATTTAGGTGCAATCTTACTAGCAGCAATATCCTTGCCTGTGAAGCTCTTTTTGTGCAAAGCAAAGATGATTGCACGTTTCCTTTCATGTAACCTTGGCTAACAGTAGAACAATGATTTCAAGCACCACCCTTCTTTAAAAGCTTCCAGTCTGTTGTTCTAACTCAATCAGTATGACAGTGATCTCCAGACTTGTCCTCGTCAACACTTTCACCTGTGTTAATGAGAGAATCACTGACCTGATGTCAGCTGGTCCTTTTGTGGCAGGGCTGAAATGCAGTGGAAATGTTGTTTTTGGGATAAAAGGACTGTCAAAGGACTTTGAAATTCATTGCAATTCATCTGATCACTCCATGACATTCTGGAGTATATGCAAATTGCCATCATAAAAACTGAGGCAGCAGACTTTGTGAGAAATAATATTTGTGTCATTCTCAAAACTTTTGGCCATGACTGTACATTATTAGGAAATGTCTTTTATACTAAATACGATCGTAAGCTTGCGAGCAGGGTTCTCTTACCTCTGTCTGTATGTATTACCTAGTATTGTTTTATTAATGTGTGTTCCCAATTCTAAAGCGCTATGAAATTTGCTGGCGCTATATAAATGATGATGAATACGCTCAAAAAAACGATTTTATTTTCTGTAAAACCACAATTATTGATGGTTAAAAAGTATTGCTGAGGATCATTGTAATCTATTATAAAATTGTTATCCTTTTTAGTGTGACTTTTGTTTATCATTATAGTGTCCGGGTACCTATAAATATCTGTTGAACGGCAGTTCTTTGAAAATGGAAAAAAGGTTTTGATAAAATTTTGATTATTATTTCTAACACAAAATATTTTTAAAGTTTAAAACTGTTTTTAATACAGCAAAACAGGTATTAAGTCCTTTTGGCTTTGTTTCTTTGTATTGTTTGTGTTGTGACAAATATTTGTGTTTATATGTATTAGAATTTAAATATTGTATTCCTTGATTTATCTACTAGAGTACATAATCTTTTAGTTATCTTTGATAAAGATGCTAAAGGGTTATTTACGCTTGGTGTCTCCCTCAGTACCATAGGTAAATCCTGTGATATCTCAGACCAAAAATAAAATAATTACAGTTCAATTTTGTATATATGTATATGTGTGTGTATATATATAGATATATAGATATATAGATATATATTTTATCATAAAGATTTAGTAATAAATGCTATATTTTTTATTAGATTGTGTGCAAATAATAGAAGCTAGCATTTGATATACAATCGTTTTTTATTGGTATGTACTAGCATTCTGACTTTGTATATGATAGTACCTGTTTCTAATCAGAACGTGTGTGGACTAATGAAAGGCCTAACATGATTTGGTTTTTAGCTTTTAAATAACTAGCATAGAGTGCAAGCTGAACACTAGCTATCTCGGATCAGCATACCTTACAATTATAGGGTTCATTTAACATTGCCTCATACCAAGGCTAAAGACCCAGTGGGACCGTTTTTGACTGTTTCAGTTCTGATTTTTTTTTACTTTTGCATATATTTTGGTACATCGCTATTTGAGGTGCATCTAGCGTGGTCATCTCTTTCCCATTTTTTTTCCTTTTATTCTTTGTAATTGGGAGACTGCAATAGCTCCCTGTTGGCCAGCGGCATTTTGTACCTTTTTGCTTTGTATACTATTATTATACTATTGAGAAATGTGCTACATCACTTCAGTGCCTTAATTTTTTTTTCTTTAGTTTTATGTAGTTATAAGATTAGAACTTTTTTTATTGTGAATAAATATTCTTAAGATATATGTACTGTCTTGCCAATTTCTAAGGTATTTTTAAATGTATACTTTTATGAGGTGTTTATTTCAATTTGTAAGGGAGTAAAAACTAGTGCCAACAATCTCAATTGGTTCCTATTGTGACACACATGCACACCTACAGAGATGCTACCAAACTAAGGACCTGACGTCTTCTGCACAATTAAAGCTGAGACTCTCATCACATATCATAGTATCACTGAGCTGTAGACTTTGTCCCCGTAACTGGACAGACTCGCAAGAGTTCACACTTGCTTTCTTCCAGAGAACCAAGTCAGGTTTGCTGACAACGCACCTCTCCAGATCCTTCACCAGGAGCAAAATACTTTGAGCTGGAAGGGTTGGGGGGACCATTCCATTATTATAAAATAAAGACCCAATTTCCATTGTATCTCATTTAACCCTGTGTCATTGAGCTTGGATAATAATGACCAGGGGCGTTCAAGCTTAAGTTATCAGATACATAATTTTGGAGTTAAGACCCCTCCCTACCCGTTTCCCGCTACCACTCAGTCAGTCGGCATCAGTGGAGAGAACTAGAGGGGCACAAACTACAAAAAAGGTTTATGACCCAACCTCAATGTTTGTGTAACGATTTTGTGCCATTTTAGTAAGTGATGTTTTGCGTGAAAATAAAAGACAAATTCCTCCAAAGTTCACTCAAACCTGCGGTGGAGATGTTTATTCCTCCTAATTTGACTTTCAAAAAGATGTTACAATTATGTCCCATATTCCAAAGAAGAATAAGGTGGTTCTGCTTATGTCAAGTCTACACCATGATTAACAAAAAGACGATTTAACCAGAGAAAAGAATAAACCAGAAATAAATACATATTATAACTTAACAAAGAGACAGAGTACATGTTGCAGGCGAGCTTTGTTGGACATATGATGTGAACCGCAATTTGAGAAAATGGCCCGACTATTTTTTTTTATGCCATGCTAAATATGGCTGGAATAAATGCGATCACAATATATCAGTGTAGTAATATTAGTAATAGTGTGTCACAAAACAACGTAAATTCATCAAAACCTTGGGTCTTGCTCTCTTAAATGAACGCTTGAGCATCCGCAAAGATATATTTTATTTACCTAGATAAATGCGCAAAATAATTAGATTTCACTGGAGAATCTTCAGAGGAGCCACAGCCCTTGCATATAATAATTATTTTTCACAATATATCGTATCCCACTGATGTTTATCTCTGGGTTGGTTGAGGTGTGCCAAATTATTTTATTATCTTCTATTTTATTTGGTTTCTACATATACCTCTTACATATCTAGACTTCAAACACTTTCAGGGAAACTGTTTATGTTCCATAATTATAGTAAGACATATAACATTGTCTGTACAGTTATTTTACATGCAGTATAATTTTGGTTGTAATGTTATTGTAAGTTACCTATTTTTTTTAGCAAATTGTGTCAATTTGACTTGCATGTATATATTTTAATGCTTTGTAGTATGATAAAAAAAAAAAGCATTGTAGGTTTTTTTGTGTAAGAATATGAGACAAAGTACTATTTAGGCTTACAGGAAATTTCCCAGCTAGATAAGTAAATACATTTTTCCTTTGGCCAAACATTAGAGATGTGTTTGTGCAAGGGCGGTGGTACCAGTTTTACTTGTGCTGGAGGGGATGCTCCAAATTAAGGGTGTGTCATTGAGAGGTTGTTGCCGTAAGAAAGGGAAGGTTCTGAGCTGTACAGGTACTGGCATGTGTTGTTGTTTAATAGGAGTTCCGTTTGAATTGACTTGTTCAAAGATATGTCCTGTTCAGTGTCAAGCATATCCTGTTTGTGGCAATAAGGTGTTTTGCTGGGCAGGAAGTGCTAATGTATTTTCGTTTGAAATATACCAAATCTTGCAGTACCACATTCCTTATTGGCTGCCAAAGTATACTTGTTAGTACAGGCTAAATGTAGACAATGCCCATACAAAATTACACCCTTCTCTCTAGCTTTCAGGTCTGCATTTTTGTTGTTGTTGTTGTTTTTATTTTTTTATTAATAAAGTTTTTAGATACAATATCTAAATGTTCAAGCCTCACGTCTCCCTTCTCAAGAGCTGTTAAATATCCTCTTTTCTATAATTACAGTTGTGCAAACAGATTAGCAGAGATTTTATTACAATCAAATTAGTATGCCTGGAGATTAGTCCCGCAATAATTCCTTATCCAACTCTCTATGCTTTAATAGTTAGGATCAGAAGCCCTGTTCTGTCAGATGTCCTCGCATATTTTAAGGCATGTAGACACTATTAATAGCTCCTAAACAGATAAGGTAATCGGGATATCGGACCATAAGGATTCTGTACTGTGCCATGTTCACAGCAGTTAAGACACATTGCAAGCTTGTTCTTGATCTTGCCAGCATCTTGGCTTGCTCGTCTACATCTCCCATGATGCTCAGCCCTAGCATTTAAGGTTATCCGTGCTCTCCTGACAATGACGAACGGGCAACTTGCAGACAATGTAACAATTCCAGTGTACCAGACTTATATTAACAACATAGCCATGTAATGCTAAAAAAAAAAAAAAGACAGAACTAGGGTATTTTCCACCTGCATTATAGCATCAAAAATTTGTAAAAGCACTATAATGCTCAAATAGCTCATCAATTATCCTGTGGGATCCATATTTTTTAATATGACGGGCATGAATAAATTCGGAAACGCCACATGCAGGCTTCAACTCAGGAGCTCTAAAACTTAAGTTTTATTACAAAATAAAACTAATTTTCAAATTTACATTTTCTGAACTCAATTGTGCAGATACTTAAACATATTGTATAATGTTCATGACACTTTATTATAAGTGATTTAACCACTAAATAAAAAAAAATTGTTTTTAAACTTTAATGTTTGTTCTCTTCTGCTACTACCCTGTAACTTATTTCTCAGAATCAATCCCTTTGTTAATATTTACATGCAGTGTTTATTCTTTATACTGGCAGCATAGCCTGAATGATGTAATAAATACAGTGACCTGACATTCCAGCGTTCCAAAAAAAAGAAAATAAAAATCAAACCCCTCCCCTCCTACCAATAAGTTAAACACAGGGATTCTACCCACCCTGTCCCTGCCATTTGCCTAACAATTAAATTTTTCTGTCTGCTCTTCAGAGCCTGGTGAATATTTAAGGTGAGCAGGGCTGGGGGCTCCTTCACACACATGTTCTGGGAAAATGGTTGAAAACTCACGAAATCTAACACACAATGTAGATGAGCGTTAGTTATGGGGCAGGGCTGTCTTTCCCACTGGGCAGTGTGCCCAGTGTGTTTAAATCAAGTGGACGGCCAGGTGTGTGTGCCTCATTTACCTGGGGAAGAGATGGCACCAGGATGCACTATGGGAAAAAGACAAGCTGGCAGAGGCAGTGTGATGTTCTGGGCAATGTTCTGCTGGGACACCTTGGGTCCTGGCATTCATGCGGATGTTACTTTAACACGTACCAGCTACCTAAACATTGTTGCAGACAAAGTACAGGCCTTTATGGCAACGGTATTCCCTGATGGCACTGGCCTCTTTCAGCAGGATAATGTGCCCTGACACACTGCAAAAAAATTGTTTTGGAATGGTTTTACTCCCCAAGACAAGGAGGCATGTTGGTGAAAGTAGAGTACACGGTCGTACTGGGGTTAGACCAAGAAAGAGTTAAGAAATGTGTACAGAATAACTGCACAGGGCAGTTTGCCTACTTACACCTGCTTCACTGGACATAGATCAAACTGTCAATATTGATTTGGAAGTCAATAGTCCAGACAGAGAAGAGAGATGGAGAGCAGAATGCAGGGCGAATGAGAGGCCACAGCAGGTACTACGCAGATATTATGCAGCCGGTGATTCTAGCGGTCCTGGACGTAGACATGTACATTTCTTGTAAGCTTTCTTGCATTTAAACAATACTGATTGGAGAACAGGTTTTGGTACTTCTCTCTGGAGACGGGGCTTGAGAAAGAGTGGGGCGACTAAACAGTTTGGAGAAGTAGGACTGCATACATAAGCGTCACTAGCCAAGTCCGCTTCAGTGTATAATACTGTACATATACCTATTTATTTACTAGTTGTGTATGCACAAGAGAGAGGTGAAATAAAAATAATAAAAGTATACTTGTTTAAGGAAATTTTGTCTCTTCAAACAGTGGATCCTATATCTTATCTTATGTACTGAAGTTATTGTTTGAATATCTTGTGTATTGAAGTTATTGTTTGCACATTTTGTGTACTGAAGTTATTGTTTGTACATCTTGTGTACTGAAATTAAGACTTCAAAGTCGTAATAAGCAGGTTTACTCATGGGAGCCATAAACGGCACTGTGCTGTTTTTTTTATGGCATATAAAAAAGAGATTGCTGTGATCTCATTTCCACCTCAGATAGGCTACCTTCACTAGCAACGGGTTAACTGACAGAAAGGTGAGATGTCCTGTATACAGCTGGTGGGGGAAGAGAGATGTTATTGCTAGAGGTAGGGACTTGGATCATCAAATTAGCAGGAAAAACTGATGTGGAGGAAGATAGCATTCTAAGAGACAGGTATGTGAAAGTAATTAATAACAGTGTCTCTCTCTCTCATGGAACTGGGGTGCTGTTAGCAGCTGTTTGTGACTTCCCATGAATTTTATGAAACGTGTGGTCTGAAGGATAATGCGATGTTGCAAGAGGCTAAAATTGATCTGGAAATAGTTGAGAAACAGAAGCGATGTATGTGTCGGGCTAAAGTTTGGAATGTGACACAGGGAGGACACAGTCACGTGTTGCAGCAGGTGTGTGTGGCCATTGGAATAGGCTGAGCAGGGCCTAGGAATGGATGGATGGTGGGGGCTGAACTGAGTAGGAACAGAGGTTGCTTGTTATACTGTGGCCTCAGACACAGCAGAACTTTACTGTACATTCACAATTGTTTGGCGTATGGCCTGGGGCTTCAAAAACAAGATCTTAATATTCAGATTTCAAGCTAAATGTAAAGTTGCAGACAACAAATCTGCTAGCAAATGCCGAATTGTAAGCTCCATGGAGAAAACAGTTCTTCCAGTGTCTGTTGTGAATATGCAATGTGTACTATGTGGTTTAGTATTTAGTACAGCGCTGAAATTTGTGTTTAACTGTGAAAAAAGCATAGATGCGTTACTACATCTCCCTTAGTGCCCAGCGAGCCAGTCTGCCTTCGGGGGTCTGTCTCTGTACTAGTTAAATATCTGGTTATCGTGTCTGATCTCTCTCTATAACTAAAGGATAATAAGAATGTATCTCGCTTAAATGAAATAAAGCGCCAACCTTTTACGCAGCGCTGTACATTGAGGGTATAATTATACAAGTAATTAACATACATACAATGGCATGAAACAAAAGCTAAAGATGACCCTGGCCAAATGAGCTTACAATCTAAGAGATGTGGCGATTAATTGTAGTGGTGGGGAAAGTTTGAGTATTGTTCGTTGTTTGCACTTGCAGAAACAGAAGTCTATACTGTTTACAGTCTCTCACCATTGGTGCCCAGTTTTTACCTTACTATCCCAAAGTAAATGTACTAAAATCCACTGTTCTCCCCAGACAATTTTGCCAGCCGGGTGGCATCAAGAAGTTGTGGGGGCCTTTGCAAAAATTAAACGTTGAAATCCTGACCTTACATTGATTTAAGCTAAATTAACACTTCTCCAACACTTTTGATGCAACTGCCCATTCTAGTTAACTATTTTCATAGTTTAGGATTGCAGGACATCTGTTTTTCGAATAATGCTCAAAAAGAATCTCACAAGCCTCATTTTGATCATAGCTGTCTGTACTGAAAACACTTGAAAAACAGGATATGATTGACAAATGTGGAAATCTTGCTTCTAGGTGGTTAATAACTGCGTCTATGCATTTATCATAGATATTCGTCTTAAAAGCGGTAGCATTGACATCAGAACAATTTAGGTGAAAGTCTGACCATTCACCAGCAAGATGGAGATTTGTAAAATGAGTAGCAGGTGTGTGTTGTGCAGATTCTAAAATGGGGTCTATTTCTGTTAAATTGACATCTTGCCTTTGCCAAACTTTAGACAATTTGGACAAATGAGGCAGAACATCTGAAAGCATAAGTGAAGCTGTGAAATTGTATTTTCTCATGTTTGCCTAAACCTTCAGCTGTGATGTCATTTCGTTCAGTGACCTCTTTCCAGAGCAGCAATGATCCTCACAAAGCATTCTCTTAAAGACTGTACTGCAAATTCACCAGGCCCCCACCTAGCGTCACTAGCTATTTTAAGTTTAATCTGAGGACAGTTCAATATATTCTGGATTTCAGTTAAATCAACCAATCAACCACAGCAACGCTATATACGTTTGAAAAAAAGAAAGGTTGTGTTAAGGTATCGCTAAATATTACTAAATAAGGCACCTCAGCAGCTGCTTGGGCACTAGCAAGAGCCAGGCGGTGGTTTATACAAAGGCAGTTGACCATTAATCCGCCTGTTTCATCATTTAATAGTTTTGCTACTCCTTTGTGTTTCCCAATCATGACCGTTAATCATAGTTGCCAACCTTTAACGATTTGCCTCCGGGAGTCTTTGTGTGGAGGTGGGCATGAGGGGGCAGGGCTCCACGAATCACGTCATTTTGACCCCATCCCCTGTGATGTAATGACGCAAATGCTTCAATTTAGCACGGGGTCGGTGAGCTAAAATGATGCGATTCCCGGAGAATCACTAGGAAGTGGGCAGATGCAGGAAAATTGTCAGCTCTCCCATGAGTCCGCAAGACCTACCCGGCATTCCAGGAGAGTTGTAAGCATGCTGTTAATCCATCAGAGCCTAGACCCACCAATTGTTTTGTTTCAGCTCTATATTGCCAATTTTTTCAATTATTTTGTTATAGTTTTAGCCTTGCCATCAATGATACTACATGTTGATATAAAACAGTAATATTTTTAAGTTGACAAACATATTTAATGTATATAATAAGCTGCTTCAAAACTAAGATATATGTTGTTTCATCACACAGAATACTGAAGTAAATTGCCGAATGCAAATGTTTTAAGTAATTCACATATTTGTGAAGCTAAGATGTCGAGGAATTTTTGCATTATTCTTTCCATTATCAAGATGCTTTAAGTATGTACAGCCTATAGCCTGGCAGTGCTCAACTAAATTTCCATATAATAAAGTATGTGTTTTTTGCCAACCAATACATAGTTCTTTATAGCTTCCACAAAAGCATCTCTTTGCAAGTTACTCAAAATTGAAATTGATCATTCAATTTCTCCCATCCCAGTTTCTTCAAATACACATTTTTGAAGTATATTTGAACGCGAATCAGTGTAATTTACTTTGCTCAGGGCCAATTAAACTTTCTTTTCAAAGCCTTTTGCACGGAATAGTCGCCCAAGTCACTTGTTTGTGGCCGGTCGCTTTTCATACTTTATAGATGAGGAATACATCATTCCTTTATCCTTTACCAACAACCATGCAAATGTTTTAAACCAGTCACTATATACTCTTGATATAAATCAGTCTATTTAGTATGAAAAATGTTTCTCTAAACATCACATAAGATAAACCAGCCTCGTCTCTGTTAGAAATCCCTGGATCTGTTGTGTTCGTACTTTCATTTTTCTTAAAGAAACTTAAGATTGTTGTTTTTTGTTTTTTTTATTTAATATCTTACTACTCATAGGTAACAGCTGACTGAACACAGATATAATTTTTTAATAGCAACCAGATATTGCACCAATGCTGGATAAATGCTGTGCCCAGATAGTGTACAAATACTGTTTGGAAACCAATGATATTTTTTAAGTACCCAGATACCGTACAAATGCCATTCGGACACGGACACACATAGAATATATATATATATATATATATATATATATATATATATATATATATATATATATATTCATATGCTATCATTTTTTTTTTTTTTTTTAAGTGCACAAATGATGGCTATATCCCAAAAAAAAAAAAAAAAAACCCCACCAAGCAAGACCCACTGTCTCTACAGTGCACCTGCAAATGAACTGGCAGACGCACGCTTCCTTTTATATATGTACCCCCCCTCCCCTCCGAAGTGTGACGTGTGTAAACACTCCCCCTGTGATCCAATTTTGACACCCCCGCTGGGTTTCCCATATTGACACTATACCCCCCCACCCCCCTAGTTACCCATATTGACACCCCCCCCCCCCCTGCAAAAATACCCGGCCACCAAGTCCTGACTGACAAGCCGCACGGATCGCAGCGACCCCTGCCGCCCGGTACCCACTGTGTGATGCGCCTGAGAGTCGCGCTGACGTTAGTGCAGCGCGGCTGTCGGCCGCGTCATCGTGCCGGGCGGCAGGGGTCGCTGCCTTCCGTGCGGCTTGTTGTCAGTGAATAGCGAATGCCCGATGCCGAGCGGCAGGGTGTCCCGGCCGGGCGCTGCGCCCGGCAGATAGTGCCGTGAGGAGAAGGCTGAAAGTCCATGTTTCTCTTGCACAGACAGTGAAGGCGGCTCAGCATGCCGGGGATTGTCGTGTTCCGCCGGCGCTGGTCTGTGGGCAGCGATGATCTGGTGCTGCCGGGGATCTTCCTCTTTGTACTGCACAGCACCTGGTGAGTGACAATCAGAATGTTATATATATGTATATATATGTCCTTCTATAGCCATGTGCAGCTGGGGAAATTACCATATACCATGCCACGGTCACCAGTAACAATACTAGATAGGCCATGGGTGTAGACTGGGGAACCAGCAGGGCAAACATGTCTGCAACAGTCTCTCAGTTCCTAATGTCTGTATTGAACATATTGCATAGGGTTATTTTATTTTTTTATGTCCACAACTCTTACTGTCCGAAAGATGCACACAGGGTGGTAAGTCAGGTACAGGAGGGGGCTGATCCACAGGGACTGGGCTACCTGATGATTTAGCAGACAGGATGCAGGATCCTTCCACTTGACAGGTGCATGTGCATCACTCACTGACTCCTCTGCTCATCCAACACACTGAACAAGCCCTGAGTATATTTACACTGGCAAAGAAGCTGCTTTCCTCAGAGGCCACGGGTATCCTTCAAAAGGACAGGAGGCCCCATATATCCTCCACCTCCCTGTGTGCAAGACAGTAGATATTGGACTGATGGCAGCACCCTTTTCACTAGAAATCAAGACAGGGCACTGCTAATTCCTCCTTTCCGGTTTCCTTCTCTTGTTTCAAGCACCAATTCTTTATTTTTACTGATACAGTTTAGTTGTCAATGTTAATACATTTGTCCTCAAAGGCAGCACTCCTACTGAAATAAGCATGAACTAGGCGCAGTGTTGGCTAACCTGTGGCACTCCAGGTGTTTGTGAAACTACAAGTCCCAGCATGCTTTGCCAATATATAGCAGCTTATTGCTAGAAGGGTATGCTGGGATTTGTAGTTTCACAAACACCTGGAGTGTCCCAGGTTAGCCAACACTGAACTAGGGACTTCTAACTGTGTGCACTTTACTAGACAGGGGCTAAGCCAGAAATGATTCAGGAGCTGGTGAAGCCTGGCAGACGCCAATGCCTTTGGACGGAGATCTGGTCAAGAGATCATAGAGCGAGTCATTGTCTGTTTTTGGCTTATGTGGCTGCATGTATATGTGATAGACTCACGTGGCAGCCATTAGCATAGTTTGTATTAAAAGTGTGCTGAGCTATTGCGACCAAAGTATGTCTATGTACACTAGCAAATAAAAGCAAGGAAAACATCAATGATGAAAGATTTGGTGCCCCATAAATAATGCAGGTTTTTTTTTTTTTTTGGTTTTTTTTTTAGGCCTCTCTGGTAAATCTGATCATTCTTTGTAATGCCAGCTTAATATGTTGGCAAAACCTGGCATTATAGCAACGGTGGTGTTATAAAGAGGGTGGCATTTAATGCATTATTGTGCAGATAAATAGACGTGGTAGTAAGTGAGGGTGGTATTATAAAGTGTGAGCACTGTACGTGATTGCTAATGTATGTGTACTGGCTGAGTGTGGGTAACACACTTCCGTGTCTGTTTGAGTGGACCAGCCGTGTGTGTTAGTGGTTGGGTGGTGTGGGGTTTTGTGGCAGTACTAATAAACACGGACCTGTGAATGTTTGTGTGCCTCTCTGTTTCTTAAAGGTTTGTTATCCTCTCTGTGGTTCTCTTCGGTCTGACCTATAACCCGCATGAAACATGTTCTCTAAATCTGGTGGACCATGGACGTGGATATCTGGGCATTCTGCTAAGCTGCATGATTGCAGAGGTGGCCATCATCTGGTTGAGTATGAGAGGAGGGATTCTATACACTGAACCCCGAGACTCCATGCAGTATGTGCTGTATGTGCGGCTTGGTGGGTTAGAGCTACATTTAAACTTTCTCTTGCTACACGCAAAGTAGAATCCTTTTCATTTGTTTACACTGTCTTTCATTCCTTGTAGCAATTCTGGTGATTGAGTTTGTTTATGCCATTGTGGGCATTGTCTGGCTCGCACAGTATTACACATCTTGCAATGATATCACAGCAAAGAACGTTACACTGGGTAAGTGGAAACATTTTCTTTTCGTATCTACCCAATTTCTCTTTCTGCTAACCAGATCTGACTTGTGCTTCTACTCTGTCTCATGGTATTGTTGCATAGAGCAGTGTTCTCCCCAGCACCTATTTCCCAGGTGCTCCACCCGGTTGGTTTTACTTACCACCAAGCCCAACAGAGTCCTATTATAATAGAATAAACCATTGCGTCTCCTATTATAACAAGCACTTTGTGAGCGCTACGGCCATCAATGTGTGTGAGACCACTGACCACCAGACTAACCAGTCCTGGCAGGTGTGGGCAAAAACATCCAACATTTTTCAATATTATTGCAAAGAATTGCGCTGCCTCCACCCGGCTACTTCTTTTTTCTTTTTTCTTTTTTAAACATATTTGTTAAAATACTGAAAAAACCTTAACAAGTGTAAAGTCAAAATGACAGTAAACAATCAGTAATTATTAGATGATTATAAGGAAAAACAAAAATGTAAAAGCACAACAAGTATAGAATGGAAATGGAGAGGAGTCTAGGGGATGGGAAGAGGTCTTCGAAATAGGAAAAAGAGAAGGAAGAATTATGGGGACAGAGTAAGGATAGTGGAAAGGGGGGGGGGGGGGGTGGGTTGTCCGGCCTGACATCTTGCCGTCCATTGGATGCTCTGCACTGTCTGCAGGTAATGCCATTGGGGTCCGTCTACAGATTATGTGGTCCTTATCAGGTATATTTCTTGAGACTAGAGCCAAGGATTCTAAAGGAATTTGTTGGGCCTGTAGTTGATGATGCTTGTGATATGTTCACATGTTAGGTCTGCCAAATTCTATTGATCACGTCGGGTAAGGAAGGAGGTTCGGGTTGTTTCCAGTTCACTGCATTTGCACACTCGGCGGCATTGAGTAAATGGCCCACAAGTGCCATCGTGTACTTATCAGTTCCTGGTACAGGCCTGTGTAGTAACGAATAAGAAGGACAGGGAGGTAGTTGTAACATGGTGACTCTACGGATCAAATTATGTTTGCTTCTCCAGCCGGCTACTTCTTATTGCCACCCGACTGGCAAAATGTTCTGGGGAGAACACTGTAGAGGTTAGGTTTATGGTACATTGGCAGAGACATTTACTTTCACATCTGCAGCTCTACAGATGGTTGTTTTCTTTGTCGTCTTTTATTGAGGATGGTTTTGTCTTTACTCGTGCCAAGTGGTCATACTCTGTGTAATTGTATTTTTGCAGGGATGGTGGTATGCAACTGGGTGGTCATACTCAGCGTCTGCATTACGGTGCTCTGCGTGTTTGATCCAACTGGGAGAACCTTTGTGAAGTTGCGAGCAACAAAGAGAAGGCAACGAAACCTGCGCACGTACAACTTGAGGTGAGTGAGGCTCCCCCTCCACCTGAAGTATTTCATATTTATCTCTTACCGAGCTTTATATTTTTTGTTTTCTCTTTCCCACTATTGGGGGGACACTGCGATACATTGGGGTATAGTAGATGGAATAGGAGCTAGGGCACGTTAAATCTTAAACTGAAGGACAGCTCCTCCCCTACTACGCCTCTCCCATGGGAGCCATCTTCAGTTTCAGTATAGCGCCTCATGGAGCAGGGTTTCTTTCTAAGGGCTCTTGCCCTGTATTATATATTATATTTTTTATTTTATGTTTATTATATTTACATTCTGACTTATCAGGGACGCCTCCCCAACAGTGCAATGCCTGTCGCCACTTTCACCCTGGGTCCTTGATCATGGTAGAGTAGCCGTTGGGCTTCCCTCTCCCCTACAGTCTACCAGCTCCTAAATACGGTGAGTGGTGACTGGGGCAGTGCGTGCTAGTCTCAGCCTCCGCTCTGCACGCACACAAAGCTCCGGCGACTGGCTGGGCATCTCCTAGAAATGAGCATTACCAAAGTAGTCTGTTAAATCCGGGGACAGCCGCCGGAACAGATCACCTTCAGGGAGAGCACCGCTCCGGTGGACATGCGGGTGTCACAGGACTCTGCAGACCTGGCTCCCGGCAAGGGGTACGGCAGGGTAAAACAGCGGTTACTCTTCTTTACAATGGAGGACTCTGTCTATTTTTGCACAGGCAGGTCTAAAGGGCGTGCTACTGATACCGCCGCTACTCCCTGCCCCACCAGTTTGCCCACATCTCCCTAGCGACGAGCAAGTCTCTTAAAATAAAAAAAAGAAATATACTGGTCAGCGGGGAGTAGGCCCTACAATAGTAGTCCATTAGGAGTGAACATTGCTATGGTGCCCAGCGCTGCTGGCTTACTGGTGAGCGGTATAGCCTGCAACAGAGACACGTGGAGATGGGCAGAACCCAACAACAGCAAACTGTGAGTAGGTGGAGAACGAAGGCAGCCATTACTGGTGGTCAGTATAGGGGTCGGTCCTTCTCTAAACGATGAGCAGACTTTTTCTCGTGGATGCAGCCATTTTCCCCGCCTTAGGTACTCTCTGTCTGCGGCTCTATTCTTGCCGGTGCCCGCTCATATCTGATACCACCTCTCTAGTGGGCTGTTGCCTACCTGTGTGCTGTAATTTACACCTGTTTTACTGGGTTGTATGCTTTGTTGTCTCCGGAGGGACCAAACTTACTGTATATACCAGTTTAGTGTGTCTGAGTGCAGCATGTTTGTGATACAGTCTATCTATAGTGTTATGACCTATAGTGTTAAAATAGGCGAGGTCTCAGACTTTATTTTCTGGTGTGTTTTGCAATTGGCTGCACCATGTCTGATTCATGGCCCGATTCAGATACAGGGGTCCTCTGAAAAGTCTGTACAAGACTAATACTTGTGCCACATATAATGCAAAGATTATTATATTATGGCCTCTCATATATGGTACCAACTTCTTGGAGGTGGTAATCTTGATTTAGGGCCTTGCCATCGGTTACATACAGTGTAGTAGGTGCAAAATGTGTGCTTTAGGAACAAATTGTCCTATACTGGGTATTGGGTTTACCCACTGTGTGACTCATCAGTATATGCGTATACTGGTATATCCTTGCTGTATCTTCTGTATCTCCCCCACAGGGCTGCGATAAAGTCTTCCAAGACTGACAAGTCCTCTGGAAGGTCTGTGCAACATATTCCTGATACCAGAAATAATTTTTATGTTAAGAGGCTGTCATGCACCGCTACAGCAGATCTCCATTATCGGAGAGAACAGCTTGTGCAACCAGAGTGACACAGTAAAAGCTCTATGCATAGTATAGAGAATCTCCAATACATACACGTTACCCTGGAACGTCTGTACAACACTAAAAGGAACGGTACAGTTCTCTGTTGGAAACTGCTTATCTACATAGAGTGCCGTGATTGGTGGCACTTAGTGTCCGCAGATCCTAGTTGGCTTATAGCTTGCTTTATATTTAAACCGTGCAGATATAACCCCCTTGTTATATACGGTTATTGCATACACTAGGCTGTTAGACACTATGGCAGACGACACTGCTGCTGGTATCCATCTAGGAGGAAAATACTTGGCAGCTTATGCAACAGAGTGGCATGCAGGGTAGTTTTTCCTTAGGGAGACGCCATTTTTCATGCACTTGGATTGTCTCTTTCGTGCTATACCCCACATCTGACGCTTGCTCACTGTTTGAGTTGTACTGTCCTACTTAATTTCGTCTCCACTCGGTCCTCCTGATTTAATCTTTACTAGTGTGTGTGACTCTATACATAGTTTTCGATTGTCTGTCTTACCATTCTTCCTGAAGCCTTTGAACTTTTAGCCTACTTAATGGTGGGTGCTTGCATCTCTTCTCTTCTCTTAGGTGTGTTCAAGTGTTCCCCCCCACTATGTGTAAGGATACCTGCAGCATGACTGACAAAGGGACTTCCAAGCATACATAGGGCCGCTGGAAGGTCTGTGCAGCTCTCTACGAGTGCCTAGTATAATTCTCATTATCTTTAGGGCAGTATGACACAGGATGCTCTTGTCTAGGATCCGAGAAGGGTTACGTTCCTGGGCAGTGGATACTGGTCCTAAGGATTCTCGAAGTTATACTGTTTCCTGAGACCTATAGTGCGTTCTTTACTGTACCTTCAGAGGATGAGGGCTCCTTATGCCTGTCAGTGATGCAACCACCGACTTGGCCCAGGTCTCGGTCCATCCGTTATTTCAGGTGGATGAAAGTTGCTTCCAATAGCTAATGCTGGTACATGCAGTGTAAACTGACCTGACGAGCTGAAGTGTTCCTTACCTCCCTGGATGTATACGTTGTCTTCCTTCATGTTCCTATGTTGAAGGTTTTTTTTTCCTTCAGTACTATGTAAATTTGTTGTTCCTCCTAGAGGAACAACAAACGTACACCGTCCTTTTCGTTATGACCAGGGCGGTGCATATCCTGGCCAGCCAGGACATATCTCTTCTCCGGTGCATAAAGTTGCTAAGGCCCAGGTGTCTGGGTTCCAGGGCGGTTCCTCCGAAACAAATTATTCCGGTCTGCTTCAGCAAATTACTCCACAAAAGCTCCCAAATACATGATATCTTCCTGTTTCACCCGTCAGCTGGACAGGCAGATCCTTATTCCTCTGCATATTGGTTGATATATCCAGATCGGTCTCACAGCGACATGGCCATATCACAGCTATAGAAGTCCTGGGTGATACGCCAGGTACAGGTTTAGGTCAGCTCGGCCACAGTTCTCCCAGCGCTGGAGTTCTGGGAGTTGCATGAGTGGCCACTTCAGGTTCCATTTGGATGGTGATGTCTTCACACAGAGGTGATGGCTCAGCTGGTTCATTGCTGGGCTCTACAGCAGAATTTCTATGGGCTTGTGGCTGTTCTTGGTTCCTCTCATAAAGAATGAAGGTCCACGGACCCCAGGGCAGTGCACACGGGTACATGACGATCCGTTACGGTTTGCTGAGGCATCATATTCCTGTTGCTTCCCATGCTCCCGCGGGTGTTACTGACGCTTCTATTGGTGGCCACTTTCTGGGCTCCGGTTTGGCTGCATCAACCAAGGTTCTCTGGCATTCTGGGGTTCGCCATCGGTCCGCCTTGCGATTATTCCTGGTCTGGGAACTGCCTGCTTTGTTGTTGGCTTGGCAACAGGAGGACTCCTGATACCGTGATTCCACGGGCTAAGGGTTTTCTTCCCTCGAGCTAGTGCAGGTTGTGATCACAGGTGGTTCCTTTCTTCGGTTTGGTGCACACAAACATGGGTGACCCCTCTCTTCTGGCTGGATACCTCCAGATTGGTTGGTTTCCCGTAGGAGGCTAGACTGGTGCTGGTCGGATTGTCTTTTCCTTCATCAGGGGCAGTTGGTGCGTCCTTAGTGGTGCATATAGTTGTTTAAGCAAACTTAGTTGTTCTAGGACACAGCGTGGGCGGCCGTCCCCGGCCTCCTTGTGTTCTGTCGGGTTGCCACGTAGTCTCGTACGCAGTGATTTCAGAGCAATTCCTCCCTTAGGAGCAGCTTTGATATGTCCCCAATGTATTGCAGTCCCCCAATGATAGGAAAGAGAAAATAGGATTTTTACTCACCGTAAATTCTGTTTCTGGAATGCCATTGGGGGACATTGCGCACCCTCCCCTAGCTCTGACCACTGCTTGGTTAATGATCTAGGTATGTTGTTGTTACCTCTCTTCCGGGCTTTGTTATAAACCTGAAGATGGCTCCCATGGTAGGGGAGGAGCTGTCCTTCAGTTTAAGATTTAAAGTGCCCTAACTCCTGTTCCACCTACTATACCCCAACGTATCGCAGTGTCTCCCCCAGTGGAGTCAGAGAAACAGATTCTACGGTGAGTAAAAATCCTATGTTTTATGTGCCATATACCACTTTTTGTTTTTACTATAGCCTCACCTGCTCTTTCATTTTTTTTTTTTCCCAATCTTAGGCACCGTCTGGAGGAAGGACAAGCCAGTAGCTGGACTCGTCGCCTGAAAGTCTTCCTGTGCTGCACTCGTACTAAGGACTCTCAGTCTGTGAGTATTATAGGCACATCACCTCTGTATATGTACTCGCTGTGTCACATGCTTGGAATCTTCTAACTAATGACATGGGGATATGTACATACATTTTATTTTTATATACGTCATCCAGTTGTATTTAAGGGTTCTTGTCAATTTTAATTGGCAAGGTGACTCCGAGCTAGTAATGCACCACGCCTGAAATATGATGATTGGAGAAGATCAGTACAAGGCAATGTGACATAAAAGAATAATGTACCCCTTAATTATTAGGATATTACAAGTCACCAGGGAGTTAATTGACAGTTTAAAGGCACGAGTCAGCAGGCAGTGTACTGTGTTTATACAGGTCACAGAGTGCCTATTATTTAATACTCAAAAAGATAAAGAGAAAATGTTGGTTTTCATGTTTTCGGATGCACTCTCTTATCTGCTAGATGGGCGAGTGCCCCTGACTATAATCATGTAGGATAGACAGTGGCATCATATGGAAATAAGCGTAACTCTAGTGTAAAGCTCTTCAATACTGAAAAATTGTCCCTGGCCTGTACTACTTTATGGCCCATCCGCCTTTTATATTTTATGCTTCTCTAGACAGCCATTCCGGTGGCTAACACATAGCACATTACAGTGTATTAGTGTGGAAAAAAAGTTACTATGCCATCTAGGCCTGTGCTGCTTTTGTAGTTCGGCATTGGCCCTGCTAAATAATTGGGAAACCGTTAACCTTCTATGTTGGGGACCTCAAGCTCTCCACTTGCCTCTTCTATGGGGCCCCTATGGCTGCTGATCTGCTGGTGACATGACATGACTGCTGGTGACATGACATGACTGCTGGTGACATGACATGACTGCTGGACACATGACATGACTGCTGGACACATGACATGACTGCTGGACACATGACATGACTGCTGGACACATGACATGACTGCTGGTGACATGACATGACTGCTGGTGACATGACATGACTGCTGGTGACATGACATGACTGCTGGTGACATGACATGACTGCTGGTGACATGACATGACTGCTGGTGACATGACATGACTGCTGGTGACATGACATGACTGCTGGGTGCAGGAATATTGAAGAAGCACCTACTTGACAGTTGCATCCTCCAGCTCATGTGCAATGCTCCCTCTTATTATAGAGAAGGGCAAGTACCTGTTTGGCTCTGAGATGTCAGAGCTGAATGGGAGATAGAATTTTGTTTGCAAAGGAAAATGTAACAAATACTGAAATATTTATATAATAATGCCCAAACGCATTCCTCTTCAAAGAAACATCTTCAAATGCATCCGTGTTTTAACTGTGTTCATAAATAAAAAATCAATTCTGCTGTTGATATCATAATCTGTTGATTTTTAGGTTCATCTTTTTAGTTTTCTTAAATACAAACTTCATAAAAATCCACACAATGAATGAATAGGTTCTGCTTTGGCAAAGCATTTAATATTTCCATTTCTATATATTATTATTATCATTATCATCATTATTATCATTTATTTGTTAGGCGCCACAAGGTGTCCGCAGCGCCGTACATAGTACAAACAGTAAACCATACAGGGTTAAACAGTACAGAACAGTAAACACAAAGTACCAGTGCTTCAGAAACTCCGGGACAAACAAATGGAGTAAGGACGGAGCAGAAGAACAGGTGTGGAGACACGAGGGAAGAAGTGCCCTGCTCAAACGAGCTTACATCCTAAGGGAGGGTAGATATGTATATATATGTATATATGTGAAAATATACATTTCAATCCTCATTGAGATAGATCCAATGGAAATGTCTTGGCCTAATTTGTTTCTTTCAGCAATAGATGTTTGTAGTAGTGCCATTTAAAAAGGAAAACATTTTCCTTGCTAAAATATGCACTAAATACCCGATATGAAAATGCATTCTGTCCTTCCTGCACCATAGGACTGCATCCCCAGCACATCAACAGTATTTGATATTGCTGTAGTAGAGGAGAGGCGTTTAGTACATGTTTTGTTGAACATGGACTTTATTTAGTTGACGTGATTAATCAAACATAGCAACTAATGGAATTGTGCAATTTTTGCAATAAAGTTTAATAAAATGTTTTACAAATTAGCATAATATTTTTCAAAAACAATGCAATATGTATTATAAATATTGCATGAATATAGAAAACACACCCAACAGTACATGGCATTGCAAAGTTAAGTCAGCTACCAATTTAAGAGATTGCAACTTTATTTGAAGCAGACAAATGATCAGATTGAACATTTTCTAAATAAGGTTATTTAGGAGAAATAACAAACATTAAAATAATGTGAGTGTCACAAACACGCTCCCAGCTTCCGTGACTTTGGGTGTTTACTGTATGGGGTTACACACAAATCCAGCACTCAATCTCTCTTACCTATCACACAGGTTATATTTATATAATAATGCCCAAACGCCCCCATAACAGCACTCACACCCCCACACACTTAGATTTTGCTACCACCTTTTGAATACAGGCAATAGGACCCCGATATACTGTCCCACACTGGCGCACACTGCTTCTGGTTACACACAGTTTAGCAAGGCCCTCGCCAGCAATCAAGGAGTTAACACTTTAATACCTCAAGACTGTTACACAATTGTAAATGCCAGCACACACTCTGCTTGTTGGTCATATGTATCAACACATCACACACCTACATTTAAAGTGTTAACAAATCCATTAGCCTGTTAGGAAGAATATAGCTTGACCATGTTAACAGTATAAAGGACACAACTTATTACATTTTAGATTTAATATACAAAGGTACAGGGCATTCAGATATCCTGTACATTTAAATGCAAACATGATGGAATGATAACAATATGAAATACCTTTTCTCAAAGACATGTGTCTACTGGCATTCCCCGGTATCGCTGGTACCTAGAATTTACAACCCTTGTGCAGTTTCGACCCCTGAGTATGGTGTGGCACACTGATTTCCCAAAATATAAAATATGAAGGCATGTTCTTTGAAGTTCACATTTCTATATACCTGCATAGCTAGCCTTGATGTTTTGCCTTTATCTACGAGGATCTCGTCTAGACGTATGGCTCTCCCTAATTTACACCTGGTGGTTATTTTGTTTTTACAATACCTATTGAAAGGAAGGCTACTCCAATTAGGAAGTGGAATACGTGATCAAGTACGATGGATGGCTGTGATCTGCATATCTGAAATTGGTTTCCTCAGTGTCTGCTGAACCTTATTAACTCCCACGGGGCTAATGAGAAAAACTTTTATCTGCGGGAAAATAATGTTCATTTCTATTTATCAATTGGATATTTTATTTGGGGTCTTGGCATTTAGTATTCTATTTAAGCCCTCATCCTGACTGTGAGTTATACACAACTGACAGAAGAAAACACAATAGCTGATGATTATAAATGATGTTTAATAATGCATGGTACAAGTAATGAGAAATAACTCAAATGACACATCTATTATTTATATATTCATATTACTATATCAATATTTCTTGTGATGTTTGTTATAAATTGTAGCGATGGATTGCTAAATATTACTGGGATTTATACAGCTTTTGTAGATCTCAATAGTGAATAAGTTCCACTAACTACAGAACCAAACATAACACTGCTCATCACTCTAACTGTATGAAACTCCAGCAGATGGTTGAATGTTAGTAGAGCTCAGGAGCAGACCTTGACTTTTTTTTTTTTGGGGGGGGCGGGGGGAGTGATTTTACATAGCCACACCCATTCCCTTTGAATTGTTGGTCCTGGTTGGCCCTGCTCCCTTTCCCCCAAAGATCGGAACTCTACACCACAATTTAATTGGATGAAGATTGCTGTTAGGGGGGGCGGCGATTATCCTGATAGGCCCCCCCTCCCTTCCCTCTATATCTGCCAGTGGTAGAGGTTGTAATAACGTGAAGCCCACATCACAACAATATTACTAGAGAATAAAGCCAGACAGATGTTAATACAGCATTAAGCATTTTTAGCAAGATCTTTATAAGTAATAACAAAATCTCAAATACTTTGCAGCTTATACTATTTGTATTATATTGCATTGTTTCTTTACATCTGTAATAGTACGCTGGTTCTACCCGTCCTCTGGATCAAGCAGTATGTTTATTGTACAAATGAAGCACAGGCTTCATGATTACACTACAAGAATAGAACAGGAGCATGCATTATTAAGCCAAGCCCACTTATATATCACTGGGAACACTCCAGTGCAAGAGTCACAAAAGCAGGAGAAAAAAAAATATGAATACTATAGAAATAATATACACAAAAGACACTGGCGCAGAGTATGTTGTTTGTAGGGGTGGGACATCCCCTGCTACTCTGAGCAGCATTGTAGACCTTTTCTAGAGTCGCGCCATTTGCGCTTTTGTAGACTATAGAAATAATGCATGCATTTTTACATACAAACGGCTTCATATAAGTTTTTTGCACTACGATCTCAGTTTTATTCCGCATAAATAGCTCATTGTGTTTTGTGTGCAACACTAAATCTTATCACTAATCTAAGTAAGTTAAAGCAGCAATTCCATATAGATTTATTGCTTTTTTTTGTCTTTTAAATATCAAGTTATGGAACTTTGTAAGAATGCATCCTCCCAAAAATCATAATCTCCTTTTCAAAAGCTGTCTGGTTGGCAAAAAAAATGTCTGCCTGGCAGTGTACTGCACAGACACAGGCTCTCGCCATGTCATGTGAGGGCGGGAAGGCGGGGGGGGTTTGGTCACAGTGCAGACAGAGCTCAGAGGGGCGTTCCAAAGTGCCTCTGCTCTCTACATGATGTGCTATGGTAGTCCAGAATCCTAAAACATTTATAGCAGCTTGAATAAAACCAAAAGGGAAAATGGTAATTCCAAACATTCTTTTTATAGCCTGTACAGTAATTTGTTAGATTTTAAATGTATATATTTGTTGTTGTTGTTGTTATTATTTATTATTTGTTATTATTTAATTATTTTTTTTTCATGGGATTGCTGTTTCAATTGCAGACTGTTGAAATGTAATTTGCATTGTATTGTATGCTATTATCCTTCTTCCAGGATGCATATTCAGAGATTGCCTATTTGTTTGCGGAGTTTTTCCGAGATCTGGATATTGTTCCATCTGACATCATTGCCGGGCTCGTCCTCCTACGTCAGAGACAGAGGGCAAAACGTAATGCAGTGCTGGATGAGGTATGTCCTGCAGGAAGGTTAGACATATGGTACCATACAGAATGGAGTCTAGGGACTGATAGAGTGAAATAATTGTTATGCTCATTTTCTCTCCATACTGTACTTGCAGGCTAATAATGACATACTGGCTTTCCTGTCTGGTATGCCAGTCACCAGAAAAACAAAATACCTAGACCTAAAAAATACTGTGAGTATTGCTGCTGCCCTTGCTATACATCTGTACTGTACATTCCCCTGCTCCTACCCCTTTGTTCTATACTCAACGCGGCTGTGAGACTTATTTTGTTTTCACATTGCTCTTCCTCTGCCTCGCCTTACACTGGCTCCCCTTTCCCTACAAAATCCTTTTCAAACTCCTCACCCTCACCTACAAGGTCCCCTCCCACTCCACTGCCCCATATATCTTCAATCTCCTCTCCATTCACACTCCCACCCGTTTCCTGCGACTGGCCATTGACATTGACTGTCGCCTCTCCTCCACTCTAATCACCTCATCCCACGCAACAATTCAAGATTTTTTCAGGACTGGCCCCCTCCACAGTAGACCTCCCTCGCTCTATCCGACTGTCCCCTGACCTGTGCACCTTCAAACAGGCACTTAAAACTCATCCGTTCCTTAAAGCTTACCAGCTATCCACCTAACCTTCTCCATGCTGGTTCTGCTCCCCTCCCTCCTCCCCTCTCCCTGTACGTGCTTCTCTTGCTCCTGATCCCCTCCACTGACTACCTTGTGTGCCTGTCTGTCTGCCCTCCCTTTAGTATGTAAGCCATTATGATCAGGGCCCTCTTCCCTCCTGTCTCTATACATACTACTTATGCTCCAGCCACACTGATTCTGGTCTTGCTTGGAGTCTTTGGTGTCTAAGTAGTACTTATTTATTGTTCTGTGCTGTTTACCCTGTAAGGTCTGTTGTTTGTGATATGTGCGGTGGTGCGGATACCATGTGGCGCCTTATAAGTAAAGGTTAATAATAATCTGTGCCTGAATAATGTACCCACTCTTTCCCTCCAGCAAGAGATGCAGCGGTACAAGGAGGTTTGTTATTATATGCTCTTTGCACTGGCGGCGTATGGCTGGCCCATGTACCTCATCCGGAAACCAACATGTGGGATTTGCCGATTGGCGGGTGCATGCTCGTGAGTTCTTACTGAATTATTTTTTTTTATTTATATTTCTTCTAAGTATTTATATGCAATTTGCTCCTTTTTTTTATTTTCTGCTCTTCTACATTTATTTTATTTATTTTTCTTTTTCTTTTTTTAATCTTTTTATTTTTGATGTGTTTTTTTTTATCGTCCTTTTAATTCAATGACTTTTCTCGATTTGTCATGGCACTCGATATCCCCTAACTAACATGTAACCTCTCCTCGTTTCTGCATATCTCGGTATCGCATCCTTAGCAGCTGCTGTTGCCTCTGCTCTTCTCGCCCTCGCTTTGCCCCCGGAGTTACCATCGAGGAGGATAACTGCTGCGGTTGTAACGCCATCGCTATAAAGCGTCACTTCCTGGACGAGAACATGAACATGGTGGACATTGTGTACACTTCATGCCATGATGCGGTTAGTTGTATTACCTGCTCCTTTCTATATTCTGTCTGCACCAGACTTTTATTCTCTGAATGACCAATGTATCAACAAAGGGTTTACTGGTATAAGATAATGACCTAATACCTTGCAGTGTTTGGATGTTGAAGCTACGTAGACACCTCCATTGGTCATAATAATTGAGTTTCCTCACTTTCCTCTGTACATATTCAGTGAGTTTCAAGGGTCATATCACATCGTTCTCTCTTTACAGGTTTACGAAACACCATTTTTTGTGGCGGTAGATCATGATAAAAAGAGAGTGGTCATAAGTATACGTGGGACGCTTTCTCCAAAGGTATAACTTTCAAAGTCAGGTTTGATTTCACTTGAAGAACATTTCGTACTTGCTGGTATATGCTGGAAATGTTCATTATTTTTTTTTCAGGATGCCCTGACAGACCTGACAGGAGATGCAGAGCGCCTCCCAGTGGAAGGACACCATGGCACGTGGTTAGGGCACAAGGTACAGATCCATTGGGATGTACTGGTTATCTACGTAAAGCACTGCATAATATGTTGGTACTATATAAAGAAAGCGTAATAATGGGGGCTATTCTATAATATTGGTTTAGCGAGAAACTTAAATAGTGATAACACTATATTGCAAATACAAAAAAACACTTATTTTATCATCCGGTTTGCAGCACAAACTAAAGATTTAATGCAAAGTGAGTAAAATGTCTTTAGTTACTTCAAAAAGTAGAAGTCTTTTCTAATAACAGTTTTATAAAGAATATTATAATATTTTTTTAGAATAATGTTCATGACTATCTGCTGAAACAACACAAGTGCCTTTTAAGCACTGGTGTTTTTTTTTTTTTATTAGCATTTTTATTTTTTGGAATAAAAGAACATGTATGGAGCTATGACATGGGAAACAATTGTTTCTCATGTTACTATACACATTGGCTTTTTTCATTGTGTTGCATTTCGTGGTTGTTGTGACATTTTTGAATGCTGCACATTCCATTATTTTTGTCTCTGCAGCATTCAAACACATGAGGAAGCCTCCAATGCTACTGCAATGCAAATAAAAACGCATATCAAGTGTGTGGTTTTACTACCATTGAAATAATCCATGCAAAACAAATGTATTGTGGTCTTAAAAGAGGCTTTTAAGCTAGAAGTAGTTATGATAAAACATGAGATTGCACTTACACTGTTAGTATTGTGGTCATATCTGACTCCACTTTCAGACACATTTTAACCTATGAGTTCATTTTGCAACCTCTGTATTAGTCCTGCTTGTGTGAGATCCTGCACAAATGAGCAGTTTAATCAGCATCCATGTCTGTTTGGAGATGTAAATAGACACGAGTGCCGGGCATTTTTTGCCCTGCTATGGATACCGGGCCTGATTCATTAAGGATCTTAAATGAAGAGGTATCTTATTTCAGTCTCCTGGACTAAACCATGTTACAATGCAAGGGGTGCAAATTAGTTTTCTGTTTCGCACATAAGTTAAATACTGACTGTTTTTTCATGTAGCACACAAATATCAACTTTAAATTTCAGTGTACAAATAAGTTATCAGGTATTTGTGTGCTACATGAAAAAACAGTCAGTATTTAACTTATGTGCGAAACAGAAAACTAATTTGCACCCCTTGCATTGTACCATGGTTTAGTCCAGGAGACTGAAATAAGATACCTCTTCATTTAAGATCCTTAATGAATCAGGCCTGCCATCCTTATGTCTTTGGGGAAGGGGGTGCATTCTTTCACACAACTAGGTACATGTAAGGCTGTGAGGTCACACTTGCATCTTGTTGTCAATAGGGAATGGTTCTTTCTGCTGAGTACATTAAGAAGAAGTTGGAGCAAGAAATGGTGCTTTCCCAAGCGTTTGGCCGAGACCTGGTAAGTTACACACATACATTTTGGAACGTCTACTATAGAAAGGGCTGGCTTATGTTTCATGGACAGTTGTCTCCTCTTCCAACTCTACTTTAATGGCCAAGGTTTTACCATTACTGCTCCGCTTCGGTGCAGAAACCTATCAAAGACTAGTAAGTACATTTATGGAGGGATGTAAAATCTTTATGCTTTATTTGCAGAGTGAGGTGGAGTTATTTGTCCATATTCCCCATGTTACTCAGTGTCACGTCATGTTGGGGCACTTACCAACGTCAGTCTTTTCATGAGCACAAATAGCGGCAGTCATATGTGATGGGGTACATCTTATTATTCCTTTGTCACCAGGGGCGTGGAACCAAACACTATGGCCTAATTGTGGTGGGCCACTCACTGGGAGCTGGCACTGCTGCCATTCTTTCCTTCCTTCTGCGTCCACAATACCCATCCCTGAAGTGTTTCGCATACTCTCCACCAGGGGGCCTCCTGAGGTACATACTGCAGAGAGACACATGAATGTACTCTTTTGTGCAGGATCAGTAAGTCTTACTAATTAATGCCAACACTTGCTTTTCAGTGAGGATGCCATGGAATATTCAAAGGAGTTTGTTACATCTGTAGTGCTTGGAAAAGACTTAGTGCCAAGGTAAACTTTCCTATCTTTATCGTTGTGTGGCCTGCTAGAAGATATATGGAAATTACTCTGCTCTTATCTTCCTTAGGATTGGTTTGTCTCAGCTTGAAGGTTTCCGCAGACATCTTCTAGATGTTCTTCAGAGAAGCAACAAGCCAAAGGTTAGACATTGGACCCATACCTTGTTACTATGCAGTAATCATTTTTTTCTGGAGTGTTCTCCTCTTGGTACAAACTTAATTTTGTTGCTTCTATAGTGGCGGATCATTCTGGGGGGCACAAAGTGTATACCTAAATCAGAACTCCCCGATGAGTCCGAGGGCATAACCGTGCCTAGTAACCGTCTCTGGACTCACCCCAGTGACCTGACCATAGCGCTCTCAGCCAGTACACCACTCTACCCACCGGGGCGAATCATTCACGTTGTGCACAATCATCCTGCAGAGCAGTGCTGGTGAGTGCCGGGGCTTCAGTCCAACTAGGAGGTGGTAGTAGTACACTATTCTGTGTGTGTGTGTGTGTGTGTGTATGTAATAATACAGTTCCGTTCACATTAAACAGTTTCTGGGATCAAGAGGAGCCGACGTACTTTGCCATTTGGGGAGACAACAAAGCGTTCGAGGAAGTAATCATCTCGCCGGCCATGCTGCATGAACATCTTCCACATGTAGTAATGGAAGGACTGAACAAGGTGAGGGGAAATTACTTTACAATCCTAATGGAGGTATTGCTTCAATAGGTCTTCCACATTAAATTATTTTAAACCTTCATCCATTAGTACTTTGGTCTCACTTTTTGTTTAGTTCAGCAGGGTGTGCTGACACTTAAAATTAGTTCCATGGTCTCCAGCATCAACAAAACGTGTGTGAACACCGGGACACAAAGTCCGTTTTGAAATGCTAAAGAAATGTGTTCCTATGTAGTCATGGTGATCGGATTGTTAGAAAATACCTCCGTAGATGTCTGTTATATACCTGTGAATGTCATTTTACATAGGTTGCTTTCAGGTTTACTGGTCTTTATGTAAACATTCTAGAACCCTAAGAGAACTGTCTGATTATTGAAGTGCCCTTCCCTAGGAGTACTGGCGTGAGATTTAAGCCACCAGGGGTTCAGACGTAGTGAATGGACCCGCTGAGAGAGAGGCATATGTTTTTAAAAAATGGATACTCACTTGTGCCTGGTAGAAAATTTGCAACAGAGAGCTGTGTTTGGGGGGAGGGTCGTAATTGTATTAGCAGCAGCCCCAAGATAATCCGTTTATGAAACTTTGGTTTAAGTCCATTGTTTTTTTTTTTTCACAGATTGTTTACAGAGCAGTATCACCCCTCAAAATGCGTTGGTTATGGCTTATTAAAATACTTGCTACAATCCACTAGTGCTCCTTTCCTTTAGAGTGTGAGGAGTTGACGCAGCTGAAAGGATCATAGGGCTGAGCATGTGCTCAGTACAGCATATACCATATTAAATAGAATTCATGGGGTGCTGGAATTTAGAGGGTTAAACTATTGTTAATTACATGTAAATAGTGTGTGGAAATACAGAGAGAGAGAGATAAGATTTGTATGTGTTACTCCTCTATTTATGAGAAATTCAGATTTATAAAAAAATGACCAAACCGTTTTCATTAACAATAATACACAAATTGGAGGGTGCTTCATCGATTTAAAAGGAAGATATCTAGGAAAGTGACTCACACAATCCTCCAGCACACTGCTGTCAGCAAGTAAAAACAGAAAAGACTAAAACTGTCTACTATGTACAAATAAGTCTAAGTTGCACACATTTGCAAATAATACGATGATAAGCCGTCCATTAAGTCTGGGTGCTTCTGCTATTCGGATGGCCCTAACCCTGAACAGTGAGCGTACCCAAACCAGCTTACCAGGTGGTGTATTGTATGCCTCACAAACTAATACACAAAGTTGTTTGTTCAGTTTGTAAGGGACAGTATGTCCCCTCTTTCAAGCACCTGTTGTTGCTTATAAATTGAGCAATTTGGGATTGAAATTTACTTTTAATTTTTGTGGTTTTGCTGCCCATTATTTGTTTTCCAAGTGTTTGAATTCTTGGGTCTGTAACACAACTACAACATATTCTACTAATGACCAAACTTTCCTGATCAGGTCTTGGAGAATTACAACAAGGGTAAGACGGCCCTTCTCTCAGCTGCCAAGGTGATGGTGAGTCCAACAGAGGTTGATCTGAACCCAGAACTGATCTTCCATCAGCCACCCCATCTCTCTCCCCCTCTTTTGGAGGTGATTCCTGCCATCATGCCTGGGACAAATGCCAACAGGAGGAACAGTAGCACCAAGTAAGAGTCAGAAATGTATCACAAATAGGATATCTGCTGACCCTTATCATGTCCTGCATACAGCAGGACTATGCCAGTAAATGATGTATCCTGTGTCTGCTGTGCTGTAGCATCTGGGCTTCTATTGCTTTGTATTCATTACTGTACATTAATGCACTTGAGGGGGAACATGTTCTTATTTTAACTATATCTTCCCTGCACCCATTTTCCACTCCCTTCCCGCCTCCCCTACTTGTACCTCTCGTCTCCTCTCCTTCCCCCTCCTCCTTACGCATGTCTCTTGTCCTCATTATTCAGGGTCCTGTGTGGTCTGATTTCTTTGTTCGCCTGTGTAATGGACACTGTTCTGTCACTTTTTCTTGCATTACCATGGCCTGTTTGTGTCGTGATTAGTAATCTCATCTGTGAGTTTTTTCAACCTTTTTATTATATTTACAATTTGTTGTATATACCACACACCATTATTTTCCAAAGCCTTTGTGTTCTTCGTCAAACCACATGTGGCATCACAATCCCATCCCTCCTGGTTTACTTTAGTCCCTTATTTGTCTACGGCAATTGCTCATCCTGTGTGTATCTTACTGCTGACAGTCCTTTTTTAAAAATCTGTGGAACTGCTCTTCCTGGGAATATGAGGCTGCATTGTATGTGTCCATTTATATATTAATTTGTTTTTAAAGTGTGTTGCAATGTAATTGCTGTATGTGAAGTGATAGATATCGAACTGGCAACAGAAAGTAGAAGGTTCTGTGTAAATTGAGATGAAGGTTTCTAATTTCCGAGCAATTGTATGCAATTTCTCCAGGGCAGACTTTTATCCTGTACACTATATAGGTGACAATGGTGTAGAATACATTGATAAGAGTTTACCCACTATATTACACTAAAGCTTTGTTCAAATGTATTCCTTATCCATTCCATTGCAGGACACTGAAATCCCTCCCACATCCTTAGGGAGTGTCCAAGGTTCAGGTCAGAAAACACAGATTGCAGTCTGTTAAGCTGCTGTGATATCACAGGACCTGTTACAGTGTGTTAATCTATCAGTCCACACAGTTTGTTTATGCAGACAGTGGCTGCAAACATGTCGGTGATTCACTGTCTACATCCCTCCTAACATTGCAGCCTGCTGCGGAGGCATGAAGGAGAGCATGGTGGATATATTTAGTAAAATATACAAACATAAATTATTTAATGTATTGTTTTCAGCTCAGTTATACACAGCCATTTATATAAATAACGTTATACAGTGGCTTTACTGAATATCTATATACATTTTTTTCATGTAGGTATTCACTCTAAACAGTGAAAATGCCATAGATGTGGGGTTCATTAGTAATGGTAAATTCCTTTACTTTAAAGAGTTAATGTATATAGCAACAGTGCTGCCTATTTTGCCCTACAAACTTAGAATACACGTTAATTTGGGAGTAAACCCTTCACCTAATTGCAGTGGTTTTTGCCATTCTGTTCATTCCACGTCTGTTCAACCACGTGTGTCAATCACCCATCTCAGATTTTAACAATTTTTTTTTTAGTTGAGAGGATGTCTAAAAAACAATTGCTGCGAAATATCTCGACTGTTTGATCATAGTTTCAGAAATATTGATTTTTGAATATATTAAACTGTTTGCTGATCCCGCTTATTTATTCCAGTTTATTTGAAGTATCACCACGAAATTTGGACCCCTTTTTTTCCTCCTGAATCCAAAATTCCAAACCAAATTGCTGTATCTGCCTTACGTTTTGAGTTGCAGCAAAAAATGCAAACAGAATTAAAAACGCTAGGTTAAATCAACACTAGCTATCCCAATAGGTGCTTAACAAAGGTATACATTACAGACACACAAAAAAATCAACATGGTATTCTGTTTCATAGTGGAGAAAGAAAAATAATGATGTTGACCTTTGATTACTGTTGTACCGCATACATCATTTTCACAAGAAACCTTTCTAGCTTAAAAACTATACCCTAAAAGTGAACAAAACGGAGGCAATTGAATAACCCTCCTATGCAGAAACTGATGGGAAGGGGATTCCCTTTCAAAAATGAAACTTTCCAGAGAAAGAGAGACAGACAGAAAGATGGTCAATCATGGCAGCTGCTCCCCCAAAGTGCACATTTAGTAGTCTATTAAATACTGACTACCATATTACTATCTACTCAATAACCACTGGATTACATAGCTGGGACCACTTTACAGATGAAGAAAAAGAACTTCTGATTCTGTGGACTGAAGTTTCAAATGCTACCAGTAATTCTGGAACCTCAGTCTGATACCATCAGGAAAAGGTACAGATACTAAACCATGAAGAATTTCAGAAAACATCCTGTAATCCTTTCTTGTCTCATCAAAAAGGAGCCAGAAAAAGCTTAAGAGTTGTGTCACTGAAGTGGGCCAAGGAACATGGTGAGTTTCAACTTCATGCTGTTCTAAAGCCAGGACAGAAACTTTGCCCAAAATGCAGAATTTAACTGTCACACTGTAAAGAACAGACAGACATAGATCTGGTAACTGAAGAAGGCGAATCCCCAGCAAAGAGTTTAACTGAACCTGCAGAAATAGATGAGCTGAATGAATGCTTGGTTGTTCACCAGTGAAATCGCATGGGGTAAAGAGAAGACACCGGGAGACATACGCTAAAAGAAAGAGCAGGCAAGTACAGCCATTCTAGACAAGCTTACTCAAATATTGTCTTTTCCTACAAGAAGTAGTTGTTAACTAGCACCAAACAGCTGGACAATTAAGCAGACTGCAGAAGAATTTAATGTCACAGAGTACACAGTGAAACAATCAAGAAAACTTAAAGCAACCCATGGCATTCTGGCAGAATCTAAAAAATATAGAGGGAAAACCCTGATTGTATAAATCGTTCATCAGGTACCTCCGTTTTACAAAGATGATGAACATTCTTGGATGTACCCTGGAAAGAGTTTGTGAATTCTTTTTCCTCCTGGAACTTTTACAGAAACAAACACATCTCATGGTAAGAGTCCATGTGACGGCATTGGAGGGACAGTTAAAGGTCTAGCCACACGCACCAGTCTGCAAGCAGTGGAAACCCATCACATCTTGACACCTTTTGGACCTGTATAACTGGGCAAATGAAAATGTACATGGCATAAAGTTTTTCTATGGGTCACAAAGTAAAATACAAGACTGCTAAACCAAGCTGTATAGCCATCTAGAAACAGCAAAGACTGGTAGGAACACACACAGCTCATCTCAGATTTTGGCCTATTAGTAATGATGAGCTACACATATATCGATTGGCATCAGGCGACATGAAGACAGCAGGAACCAGAGTTATTGTCACTACGACCACAGTCATAAAAAATGTAGACGCAAGTGATCTGCAACCTGGAATATACATAGCGGCAGTGTATGATAACATCTGGTACATTGGGTATATTATTCAATGTAACGAGGAGGAACAAGCTGTGCTGATACACTTCATGAAACAAAACCAATCGACTAATCTGTTGTCCTGGCCGTCAAGAGATAAATGTTTTGTTCCTTTTATTCACGTCCTCTGTGTAACGGAAGAGCCTACTATCCAAGGAAGTACTGGAAGGCAGTATACACTTTCTGCTGACACTTTAAGGAAAATTACAGACCGTTACAACAGGTTCCAAACAAGGGAAAAATAATGTGATTGTTGGCTCCACTTCAGTTATGTTTAAGTTTTTAAATGTCATGGTTTCTTGTGTAAAGTATGTATACGGTGCACCAATAATCAAGCATCAACTTCATTATTTTTTTTCCTCTATTATGAAACAGACCTTTGTTAAGCACCTAAAAAAATTGGTATAGCTAATGTTGATTTTAACCTATTGTTTTTTTAATTCTGTTCCAAAAGCTTGCATTTTTGCTGTAACTTAAAACGTAAGGCAGATACAGTAATTTGGTTTGGATTCGGGAGGAATAGTTACCACGGTCCAAATTTCGTGGGGATTCCACAATAAACACCCGAGATACTTCAAATAAGCTGGAAAAAATAAGCTGCGATTAGTAAATAGGTTAATACATTGCAAAAAAAATATTTTGGAAACTAATGGTCAGACAGTTTGAGATATTTGACAGAAATAGTTTTTTTGGACATCATCTCTACTAAAACATTTTGGTTAAAATCTGAGATGGGTGGTGGACATTTATTTTTTGGGGGGTGATCTGATGTGGAATGACCCATTTACCAGGAGGCTTTGCAGCAGCACGGTGTTCCTGGTGGAGTCCCAGGTTAAGATATGAGGATAACATTATTGTCTCCCATCTCGCATATTATTGTTAGATTCTTGTATTTGGGCAGCTAATCCCCTCTGCTGACCAATTTCCCAGCCAAATACTGTAATTTTTTTTGGAGATTTACCCAGAGCTTTCAATCCCATTTAAACGCTTCCACTAATTTCTAGTATTCCTACATTCATCTTCCACACGGCCCATATTTGTACTACCATGCTACAGCCATGTATTGTTACAAATAAGCATCAATGGCTGGTAAAATAGTGTTCTAGTTTCTGGTTGGTACATAATAAATATTTGTAGTAAATCATGTTGCCGTTTTGTATGTTAGGACCTCCAGGTGCTTGGTATACTCTGGGTCATTATCACTGCCCACACGTTCTCAGGAAGAGCAGTTTTGATTGGTTGTTCTCACAGTTATGGTTTTGAAGACATAATTTTTCCAGCCAATGAAACCTGGCATTCAAATGAGGTTTGGAAAATACACACTAGTCCAGTCAACCTGTGGCTCTCCAGGTGTTGTGAAACTACAAGCCCCAGCATGCATTGCCAGGTGAAAGTCAGCCTATAGCTGGTAGGGCATGCTGGGACATGTAGTGTCACAACACCTGGCGAGCCACAGGTTGGCCAGGCCTGCACTTGTCATTGGGAACTCTCAATACCTTTGCCAGGTAATGCACAAATCGCTTTAAATACAGCCTAGCACAGTGATGGCTAACCTGTGACACTCCAGGTGTTGCGAAACTTCAAGCCCCAACATGCTTTGCCAGCTATCAGCCAGTTATCTACTGGCAAAGCATGCTGGGGCTTGTAGTTTCACAGCACCTGGAGTGTCACAGGTTAGCCATCACTGGCCTAGCATCTGGAGACCACAGCTGGTAAAAGTGGGCTTCCCAGAATGCAGGTGTGACACCAGCCGTACAGATTTTTGCTGACAGCATTCTATTATATGAAGTAACATCGACAGGTCAAGTTTTAAAGGTTTCTCTATTTTGGCAGAAATGGGAGTAATAATTTGCTCAGTTAAAGAACTTACTGGTGAACTGTTTTACAGATATGTTCTATGTAAATATAATACCTATTATATTTTTTATTTGTATAGAAGGAACCCTATGTTTGCTTTTTTTTTTTTATGAAAAGCGTGAATTATTTCTGCAGTCTCCTTACAATCAACACATAGTCATGGAACAAAGTCTATATTTCCATATGTCCTTTTAAAACTTGGCCTGCTCTGTGTAAGCATTAGCCGTAGACCCTTTTGGTGTTTATTATTTTCTCAATAACAACTCCCTTTTATTTATTTATTTTGCTTCCTTTTATACTACACAGTCTCTCTGTGAAATCTATAACATCTATTTTTATATTTCCAAAACCTCCCGCAGGAGTAAACAGTCTGAGATCAGCTTTGAGGGATTTTACGACTCCCGGCTTCTTTCTCCGGTGTTTAAGGATCCTGTCGAGCTTCTGTTGATGAGCACCAAGGATTGTTTGGCAGTATCTTTGCAGGACCGCAGGGCTCCATTGGCTACAATGGAGAGCCTCTCGGACAACGAATCAGTATACAGCTTTGATTCCAGGCGTTCCTCTGGGTTCCGAAGCATCCGTGGATCTCCCAGCCTGCGAGCTGTTCTAGAGCGCGACGAGACGCACTGCTTCTTCATTGACCCCACCATTCCAGAGGAGAATCCATCCCTAAGCTCCCGCACGGAGCTTCTAGGAGCAGACGCTCTTTCCAAGCACTCTCAGGAAAGTCAGCACACTGAGATTGTTCAGAACAGTGGGCGCTCGTCACCTGGAGACTTGCCACCTTGGGAGGAGGAAGGGGTAGCAGGGGCAGAGACCATCCGGATGCAGTCCCCAACCCAGGAGGAGCTGGCTCTACAAAATGGGCGCCTCACAGACGTACCAAGCCCCCAAGTGTTAGAGTTTGCAGAGTTTATAGACAGTTTGTTCAATCTAGACAGTAAAAGTGGGTCTCTGCAGGACCTCTACCATATAATGGTATCAGAAGGAACAGACCGTGAAATGCCCAAGTCTGTTAGCGATCAAGAGATTCTGCTGAGGGCTCAGTTTGAGCCGAATCTGGTGCCGAAGCCTCCCCGTCTCTTTGCTGGCTCGGCGGATCCTTCATCTGGCATATCTGTGTCTGCCTCTTTCCCTCTCAGCTCCTCGGGTGAGCTCATGGACCTGACGCCCACAGGAATGAGCAGCCAGGAGTGCCTGACGCCTGACCCCACTCGGACTGCCACGCCCTCAGGGCCCACTTATGGCAAAAAGGAAGAACTGCTCATCTCTGCTCTCTAGCAGAACGCACACAAGACATTGGCTAGAGGATACGTAGTAGGAATGCAGCTTTAGGAGTAGAATCCTGCAGGGTTACGAGGAGATATGCCAGAGCTTAGTTACCAGTGGTGATTGAGTTGGCAGAGAACGCTGCCCTCCTGCCATTAAGTTTTATGCCCGTGGCACCGTTGTGTTGCAGACCATGCAGCAGCTAAAAGGGATTCTAGAACTTTTTGTGAAGATCACAAACCAAGGGAAGTGATGCATTGCACTAAGAAGATGCCAGCTCATGGCAGTCTTGCATGGCTCATCCTTTATTAGCCAAGGCTACGTGACAACCTGTGTCATTGGTCTGTTTTTAAATGTTGCGGTTAATGAGGGAACTGATTTGGCTTTCAGGGTCGCTATATCACTGTATGCCCATGAGGATTCAAATAAGGCCATACTACTACACTTTGCCCAATAGAGGCATATAGTCACACTGCAAGGTTTTACCCACTGTTGGGCAAACAGTGACACCCTTATACCCTTTGCCCCATTCATTGCTTACCTATTTTGTGTGCCATGTTATGTTTCCTGACCAGGTTTTATATATATATATATATATATATATATCATATACACGTGAGAGATGGGGAATGGCAATTCTGCTGATTACAAGGAGAACGGTGGCACATTGGTTATCAGTCTGTATTAAGCTGTATGGGCATTGCCCCATCATGTTGACTATAGCAAGCACTACAGGAAATATTACTGGGCTGTCTGCTATTGGCGACGTCTTGTTCTTCAGTTAGGGTTGTGTGTGAAAGGCCCAACTGTAAATTACACGTTTTAAAGAAAACCAAGGCACATGGGAGCTGCTTTGCCCTGATACTTGTATCGGCTGAATTACATCCAAAACTTTAATTGTCTCCTATTTTAGTTTAGCCTCTAGCACTTAGGGTTACTTTATTGACAGACAGTATACTTCCCAGTTTCAGTAGAGGCAGTTCTCTCCAGTGCACACTTCGATTACTAACAGTAGAGGAAGACAGCCTATCAATTCACTAGAATCCAGTGACATCACAGAGGATGCAGCCTATCAATTCACTAGGAACTAGTGACATCACTGGAACATATGAAGGAAGCTGTGCCTCTAGCCTTTTTGATGTCAAAGGTTCCCAATGAATGATAAATGTAGGTTGAACCCGTAAAATGGTTATTTCCATCATTTTTGTAGGCATCTGGTACACTTTAAATATAGTTCCCTTTAATGTAGTGTAAATTATGAGATTATTGTAAGTCAATGAGGCATTCTGTGGTCCTATAAACATACAAAGGACTAACTTCCAATATCCTTATTTTCTATAGTAGGTGGTTGTTCTGTATAACACATACTTTTGCCTAATGAATGCTAAAGCGATGATATCACCAAGCAATTTTTAGGTTGCAATATCCTGATATAATCTAGGTATGTCATTTCACTGTATGTTACCAGGATGTTGAATTTGGGGACGGTTCGGCAAACTGGTGCACAACAAAAATGTTTTGTGACCTCTGGAAACCAATCAGACACTGTAATTAGTAGAGATGCTCAGGCTCGGTTCCCTGAGAACTGAACATACCCGAATTTTGCCGGCTCAGTACTGGCGCGCACCCTCGGATTTGAAAACGAGGCAAAACGTCATTGTTACGTTTTCTGATCTCGGATCTCACGAGTTTTGGAATCTTTTTTAAGATCCAACATAACGGTGGGTGGGAGGGCAGTCCCAAGGACAATTCCATCTTACACCATTTTTCTTTTCTGCCACTGCTGTGTGCCAATGTGTCCTAGATGTGCTAGGAACTGCCGTGTGTTTGAGTCATTGCTCTGTCGCTTAGCTCCATCCAGGTCGCTGCAGTATTTGTCCGAAAAGTGTATGAAAATAATAGTGACCTGTGAGGTGGTCAAAATGGACTACAAATGACTTGAAATTAGTGTTATTGAGGTTAATAATAATGTAGGAACAAAAAAAGAGCGAAATTATGTGATTTTAGCATATTTTAGGATTTTTTTTCTAAAAAATACAAAGCCAAAACACACGAAGGCGGTTTTGCCAAAACCAAAACACGAAGCTAATCCAGATCCAAAATCAAAACCAGTTCACGAGGGTCAGTGAGCATCTCTAGTAATTAGTGCAGCTTAGAGGATAAAAACCAACAGCTAACTGGTTAACAGAATATTTGATTTAGTGCAGTCTATGGTAGCTCAGACCTTCAGACTATTATCTGAAGGATCTGAGAGTCTGCATATATTTAGTCCTACTCTTCGTGCAGTGATTCTACCAGTCGTAGAAACTTTCTGAAAACTATGGCCAATATTGTCCTTATTTAACATTTTAATACATTAAGTGCCAATTCTTCCCCACCCTCTTCCCCGATCGCCACTGTTTCATTTTATTATGGGAGGACTGCAGAGATGGTATCGCATGGAAAGATCTGACCAAGAACGATGAGCAGTTGAGAAGTGTATGGAATATATAATATATATAATTATAAATGTCAAATAATGCATGTGTCACAAGAGATGTTGAATGGGAGGCATAAGTCCTCTAATACAACATGTAAGAACAGTGCCAGGGGATAATGCTGTCTGCGATGCTAACCCGTTCTTCTGGTATGTAAGCTAGTGAGACCGCAGCAAGTGGTTAGCCAAAATATGGTCTGCAAAACTCATGCACTTGGCAACAATTGTGTTTGGCACTTTAATGTAATTGAGACTCTTCTAGCAACAATGGGTTAGAAATCCAAAGTCTTCTTGATAACTTTTTGTATGGGTATGAGATTACACCAATTCTTCACTGTATAAATACAGAGAACAGCCATGTTGATCACTTATGAAATGTTCATAGCATGTTACGTCGTCTGCTTATTATTGTGTTATTTGAAAGATGCCTTTTATGTGTCTAAATAATCGGGGCTTAGGCGTCCTCGGAAAGCCTAAATGGCCTGCAAGTTGCACTGACGTTCCCGACCAATTCCCATTTTTACAGCTTTTACAGTCGTGTTTCAGAGCCTTTTGTATTGTATATTTATTAATCCCTTTTCCTCTCCATTTTTTTTTTTTTGCTGTTTGTGCCCATTTTCTGTTTACATCTTTCCATGTTGTGGTGGTCCTCCTATGGGTTGCCCTATCCATGCCTCAGCCTGGGGCTGGCAGGGACATCTTAACACTGGAGGTATTTCATGTTCTCTGCACGGTAGCTATTACATAGGGGTGTTTTAGGTTTTGCTCAATAAGACAAGGCAGCCATTGCAGTGTTTTCAGAATGCATGTTTGCCAGTCGACTGGATGACCACTAATGATGACCCCTGTGATTATTGTATGTGTTTAAGTCGTTTCTCTGTGCCATGAGTGCAGTGTCTTTTATGGGTAGAATTTGCCTTTTTGGGGATTTGTAGCCTCCGGCCTTGTATTTTGCCAAGCTCTTTCTATGAAATATTGACTTGACAAACCTTGAGAACCGGTCTGGCTCAGGTGCAGCAAAGCACCGTTGGATGTCAAACTCGCTCACTTTGCCATCTGTTATTTTAACATAGATTTATATGTAATATTAATAAGAAAGCTGGTGCCCTAGAGTTGTACTGTGAATGGCACCTTATACAGTGGTGCTCTGTTACGTCACTGCCAGGGCAGTGGGCACTCAGGACTTCTCTTACAATAGGAGGATATACCCTCTCCGCCTGAGTGCCTTATTGGTATTTGATCTCAGAATAGTTGGCTGAATTGCCTTTCTGTGCAAATAAGAATGCCTTAATTTCCAGGAACCTCTATGCCCAGCTCCCACCTCAAAGCCCTTGCTCTCTTGTCATCCTCTGTAGACTGATGCCATCTGGCAGGGCACAAAGGGGATTGGCCTCTTGGTAGGAGGCAAGCTATTTGTGCATGTTCTACTCCCCATTCACTGCTTTGTCTTGTGCCATTACCCAACGTCCCTTTGTAGTTTATGTAAAAAGAAAAAAAAAACTTGATATTGTAAAGAAAACGTATTAAAGATATAACATTTCTTATAAATATATAAATATATACATATGTTCTTGTGTATTCTATACAGACTGTATAAAGGGACGGCCTGCTTCGTGCCCTGGGTGGTTGTAAAATGCCAGTCTTTTCAGCCTGTATATATATATTCCATTACATCGAGCTAAATTTACCCACACATGGAGTCTAAATGCAGATGTGAGGGAGGCAGGTAAAGGACAACGGCGCAGTGAAAGTGAAGAATTATGGCAAAACGCGTCGTCTCAAACTACAAGCGCCTCTTAGTTGAGTTGTGCCAAAGTTTTGTGCCATTTAAATACATTATTGATACTGGTTATAGTGGACCCATCGCTTACTGACAGCGGGGCCAAAAATGTTGTGGGCCTAACCAATGGTCCTCCCTATTCACTAAAAGCTATAGTGTGACATCAGTGAGACACAAAGGGCTAGATTTACTAAGCTGCGGGTTTGAAAAAGGGGGGATGTTGCCTATAGCAACCAATCAGATTCTAGCTTTCATTTATTTAGTACATTCTACAAAATGACAGCTATAATCTGATTGGTTGCTATAGGCAACATCTCCACTTTTTTTCAAACCCGCAGCTTAGTAAATCTACCCCTAAGTGTCCCCGGCTTTACTGATTTTACAATTATTTAATGAATGGTTGAGCTGCATTCTTATGAGTATTGGCTCAGCTCACAAATTGGCTGCCTTGACGGTGTGTAGGTAATAGGTTATACTTATTATCGCACATCTTACAAATGTGGCTACGGTTCCTTACAAGACGGCCTTTTCTCCCACAAATACTAATGACATAGGATTGTATAGGAACAGACTTCTTTGCACTCACATCAGAACACTACACTGTATTAATGTAGAGATTTAGCTTTATTGCCTAGAACACAGTTACAGGGATGGGTCCTTAGAGACTACTGTGTCCTAGAAATAAGTAACACACCTTCATCATAAGGAAGAGCACAGAGTAGCAGTCTGACATCTCAGCTGGCTAGTCTTGTACCTGTCACAGGATCTACACCCACTGGCTTTACATGGTTTATGTTGTACAGTGGGTTAGTTTGAGAAAAGAGACTTGCAATGTAATGTATTTATCATAATGTTTTACACTACCCAATGAAATGGTAATATGCACAGGATAATTTATTTTTTATCAACTTTTAATGAATAACAGATTGGTCTATTGATTTAAACTAATGCTATATTCCTGCTGACTAATGATCATGAAGGTTTTGTGGTAGTATTCGCTCACAGCTCCCTCATCTGTCTGCAGTGTTAGTTACCAGACCTCCTGCCTGCGTATTATTAATACAAGGTCATTCTATGATGACAACACTTTAACACTATGCCTGCGTGTGATCCCTGCAACATGGACCATTGTTTTATAACTTCCATGGTGAGCCTGCCAAGAGATGGGATGTGGGATCCCCCATTCCCTGACTCACTATGTAACACTAAAGAAAAAGTTTGCATTTTGGAATGGCACTGAAGATTAATTAAAAAAAAAAAAAATTCAAACTTGCTCTTTGACTTTTGAGTTTTTGTTTCAACTGTGATTTAAGGTTTGCGAAACAGCGTTTTCGCCTTGTTTATGGATGCCTGCACCACTGTCGGTGGCGTTAATGTATTGGTGTGTATAAGCCCTTCTGCTAGTGTCCCTTTTGTGCTTTTATAGCTGTCGTTTATTTTTGCTGCCCTGGAATATGATCAAATGAAGAGCGCATAACAGACTCCAAACATAAATACACCACTGGAAAGACCAGAAGGCAGAATTAATGTATTTAGTAAGAGTACTGCATGAACAGGTTGTCAAGTTCTTAGGCTACTATCTTAACTACCTTGGTACAAATAAAGAACAAATATAAGGAACTAGTTTCTGCACATATGGAGTCTAGGGGGTAAGTGTATCAAGCTGTGAATTTTCGTTGAGTTTGAAAAGTCAGTCCGATTCTAGGTATGTATTTAGTGCATTCTACAAAATGACAGCTAGAATTGGGTTGGTTGCTATAGACAATATCTCCACTTTTCAAACTCGCAGCTTGATACATTTACCCCCTAGGAGTGTGTACAGTAATTTTTTTTTAAAACCAAAATGACAATACTACTTCTATATACCACCTACTTTAATAATGCCACCGCTGCTTACTATCAGGTATATTGTCTGCACTAAAGTGCATTAAAATGTACCATCTGTATTAAATGCCACTGTCTTTATGATGACACCCTCACTATTACACCAGGTATGGCCTTTATTAGCTGGAGTTATAAAAATGGAACACTGTACTTACAGTAAAATCTACTCCATGTAGATCATGGATGCACTGAGCTGGCCTTGTTGTTGGGTACAATCTCTACAGCCATGATGGACACCTACATTAAAGAGGGGAGCTGCCCTGCTAGGTGTTATCTTTAGGATTACCAGAGTCCCACAAGAAAATAACAAACAAACCACTGTAACAGCACAGCCACCCACCATTGAAGAACCTTCAGCCATAATAAATGTTTGTACCCCTCGCCCATCCATGTAAGCCCCATGCCTTTTACATAATGTTTTAGTTACCTACCTTGCGATTCTAGGGATGATCACGCTGTATCCAGCCACTACATATTACTCAGCATTAACCTGGAGACCATTTGATTAGGACTTTCAAGGTTGATCTCCAAAAACAAGGTAATGGTAAAACAGCTAAAATATCATCTCTGCACTCTTTAGGATACATGTCAACAGCGGTGTTGGTGAGTCTGTACTAAAGGCAGTTTTAAGATACACTTTTAGTGTTATAATGGATTTATTTTATATTCATTTGACAACCAGCCCTCCCTTTGCTCATTCTAAGTCACAACATGGTTCCTTCATGTAGCTGGTCCACCTATGGTGCCTTACATGTTATAAAAACACCTGGTGTACTAGTAGAAAAGAAGGTGTGCTGCAGCGACCCAGAAGGGACCTGGTATGTTTAGACTGTCGGTACTATGGTCCCTTGTCTGGGTGCTGGAGAGTAACCGCACCAGAGATCACCTTGGTGGACTAATGTAAGCTTCTGCAGCGTCCATGATAGAGGACTAGCAGTGTCGGGTCAGGTGCTTCCAGTTCGATGGCTGGAAAGTATGAGTGCCATAGTCACTCACATTTAGTTGAGAAAGGATACCAGTGGGTCTCCTACGAGGAAGCTCCAGCTACTGACACTCCTGGATCCTTACCAGGATCTGACTCCAAACCTGGAGCCAAATTCTGCTTGGAATGGCACTAGACCATCTCTCCCGTCTCTCCCCCCTCCGCTCTATACTCAATGCGGCCGCAAGACTCCTCTTCCTCTCACGCCGCTCCTCCTCTGCCTCCCCTCTCTGCCTTGCCTTACACTGGCTCCCCTTCCCCTACAGAATCTTTTTCAAACTCCTCACCACCACTTACAAGGCTCTCTCCAACTCTACTGCCCCTTATATCTCTAACCTCCTCTCCATTCACACTCCTGCCTGCGCTCTGCCAACGACCGCCGCCTCTCCTCCACTCGGATTCTGGAGTGGGAAGAGGTAATCAAAGACTTTTCCCGTGCAGCCCCCCTTCTCTGGAACGACCTCCCTCGTTCCATCTGTCTCTCTCCTACTCTGTGCTCCTTCAAACGTGCACTCAAAACTCACCTCTTCCTCAAAGCCTACTGACCATCTACTTAACCCCCATCTCCTCCCTTTAGCTCGTCCTCCCTTCTCTCCTCTTGCCTCAACTGGCTCCTCTTGTGCCTGGTCTGTTTACCCTCCCTTAGGATGTAAGCTCGTATGAGCAGGGCCCCCTCCCCTCCTGTCTCCATACCTGTTCTTCCGCTCCGTCTTTACTGCATATGACTGGCCGGAGTTTCTGAAGTATTGGTACTTTTTGTTCATTGTTCTGTATGGTTTCACCCTGTATAGTCTACTGTTAGTACTGTGTGCGGCGCTGCGGATACCTTGTGGCGCCTAACAAATAAATGATGATAATAATAATAGACCCTTTTGACAGCCATGCAAGGGAGCATGGGTGGGATATCTAAAGATCTCCTAGACTACACGGTGCCAGGCCAGAAAGATTAGTTGCACACGGACAGGAGGGAGGGCAAATGTCACACTGCCACTTTAGATAATGTATCCTGACTTACCCTTGTGTGGTGAAAAGTGGCTTAGGCTGGGCTTGTTAACGGTGGTGGTTTAACCACCTTCCACCCCGTCTATACCTGTTTTGAAGCCCATGTAAAAGTGTGTATGTACTTAAAGGAACAGTTCTAAGAGCTCATTGAACTAATAAACTAATATTTTTAAGATTCTGCTCATTCCTATGAGACCTCCACTGCTGTCCTGTGCTGAGCCCAGTGATTCGGCAATCCTGATCCACAGTAATCCGTCTAGAAGGATTCGGCAACCACCAAAGAGCTGTTGCAGCAGCTACGTACTGCCCAAAGTGAATGGTCCCAGGTGCCGCTGAAGGATTCTCATGATTTCAGGGATTACCCTTCTACAATTGAGCAGACCACGTTGCAGTTGGCACATTGGTGAATGATTTGTTTGGATAAGTGGTGTGAGTAGAATTAGTCAGTGACGAGATTCTGAAAACCAGTGAAGCCCTAAAAACCTAATTGGTAGGATATAAATCCCATCACAGCTTTAGCTCACCTGGGGAGATGGGAGATCTGAGTTACACAGGAGAAGACTGCAGCATGGGTATATATGGGATGTACAACTATGGCAGGATGTCTAAGTTCAGTTCCAGATAAAGGCATTGTGCTCCTCTACAGTAACAAAAGAGACAAGGACATTAGTGAGCTGAGAGAAGGAACACTTGACAGTGTCAAAGTGGTCACTGAAAAAGGAAGCTAACAGCAGCTACCACCGAGAGCCACAACAGGACACGCAACGTGCAAAATAGCCATCTATATCAAGGAGCAGAAGTTTACACAGGCAAAATGGATTAAATGGAGGGAAAGGAGTTCCCACTTGTGTATGAAAGAGATGCACAAACACACCTTGTTTTGCAGAGTTGTGCATAAAAGCACATTTGTTTTGCACAGTAACATAGTTGATGAGGTTGAAAAAAGACACCAGTCCATCAAGTTCAACCTATTTTGGATCTCCTGCGATCCTGCACTTATATTTGAAATTGATCCAGAGTAAGCAACCGCCAATCTGTTTCAATTGTGAAAATCCCCCCAGACCCAATATTGCAGTCCTATTTTTACCCTATATCCACTACTATCTTTGATTTAAATTAACGTTCGTATCCCTGGATACACTTTTCCGCTAAAAATTTGTCTAACCTTTAAACATCTCTATTGAATCTGCCATCACAACCTTCCCTGGCAGTGAATTCCATATCTTGACTGCCCTTACTGTAAAGAACCCCTTCCTTTGCTGGTTGTGAAATTTACTCTCCTCTAACCTTAGGGCAGTGGATTCCAAACTTTTTCAGTTCAAGGCACCCTTATGGCCTCCATAATGTTTTCAAGGCACCCCTAAGCCAAAATAATTACCAAGTAGTCCCCCGCCTTGCTTACCACTGGCCGTGGCCAAGGCACCCTTGTGAGATCGCTGAGGCACCCCAGGGAGCCTAGGCACACAGTTTGGGAACCACTGCCTTAGGGGGTAACCGCGTGTCCTGTGTATAGTCTTTGGGGTAAAAAGTTCCCATGAAAATTCTCTGTATTGACCATTAATGTATTTGTACATAGTAATCATATCTCTTGTGAGATTATTGAATTCCTCTTCCAAAAACGAACTTGAATTCTGCCCCAGCTCAGAGCTTTTAATGAAACAAAACAATTCCCACATACAGAGATGTGGTACCGACAATATACGTAGATGCTTATGGTTGAAGCAGCTGATTATAGCTCTTTTTGCTTTTATAAGTCTATAGCTCTTTTGCCCTGCTTATATCTCTATTTGCAGTGTATAAACATCCCGATGTTCCGTCCCCCCGCCTCCCTTTCCCCCTCCCATTCCGATATCCCATTGGACACAGACAAGAAGGAACAGTATAAGAAGCAAAGAGAATCACAACACAGCCACATCCCTGACAAAGTCTACGGATGAAACGCGTTGGAACCCACTACACCGAGTGAAAGACTCCCTGCAAGACTCACCCCACATCCAGTGGACATCGCTAAAGCACCACCCGCCGAAAATCCTGAAACGAAGGCAGTAGTAGAGGCACACAGGATAAACGCCGCAGTGGAACGCACAGACGCTGTGCGTTCCAAATACCGGAAGTTCGGCGGCAAAAACACGCATGCGCACAAGGAGGCATTGGAAGCAACCGCTCGGCCATAGCTAGCCAGCCCGCTCGGTACACGCTACGAGTACCCAACACACAGCCTCTCCACGCGCATCTGAAAGAACGAAGGAAAGCAAAAGAGACTCCAATCAATACAAACTGTTCTAAGAACAACAAGCAAAAGTGACTTATATAAGCCAATAACACAACAATCAAGCACACCTGGCTTAAGACACATAGCCACAAGCACCTACATTTCACCACACAGAGAGCTATAAACCATTCGAAGAGCTATTAACACCACACATCACCCATCACCAAATCCACCCACACACCACAAAAACACTACTAATGGCAGTCCTCACCACGACTACCCCTAAATCTGACCTATAAACACAGAAGCTATCAAGAGGTATAGACACCCGTAATTCAACAGTGCTGTAAACCCGAGCTATAAGCATATCCCTAAACAGACGGTACCAGCACCACCACAATATACACTGCAAATAGAGAGATAAGCAGGGCAAAAGAGCTATAGACTTACAAAAGCAAAAAGAGCTATAAGCAACCATAAGCATCTACGTATATTGTCGGTACCACATCTGTGTTCTCACCCCTCCCAATCTCATTCCCCTCCCAATTCTCTTTCTCTCCACCCCAGGTTGCGGCACGGCAAGGACAACAAGACAAGCAACGGGCTCGGGAATTGGAACACCCGCAAATTCCGTAACGGCAGCACCAACCCCAAAGACACTCCCAACAAGCGCAGACGTCCAAGGTAAGCTCCCTCAAGAGCCCCCGCCACCTATTCCATTTCCCACATACACCACTAGTCAGCCTGGTTGGCTTTCGTTAGAGCAGAAGAGCCCCATTCACCACTTCATTAAACCTAAAATATTTTTTAGAAGCAAAAGGGAAAGATAGGAAAGAAATGTGTAATTGGAGGCACTCAGCGATCTGTCAATCATTAAAATAACTATTCCTTTATTGATATACCGTATATACTCGTGTATAAGCCGAGTTTTTCAGCAGATTTTTTATGCTGAAAAAGCCCCACTCGGCTTATACACGAGTGAACTTACCTCTCCGGTCCCTCAAGCATGTGCGTTCCACAGACAGGAAGTTCGGCATTTGGAACGCAAACTTGCGTTCCAAATGCCGAACTTCCTGTCTGTGGAACGCACATGCGTTCCACTGCGGAAGTGATAGTCTGAAGACCTCTCTCTCTTTCCTCGACTGTTGTATTGGCGGCTCTTATGTCTTGGGGGTGAGTTAGGAGCCAAACTCTGCTTCTTCTTTTTGGGGACACCCTGCTGATGATCGCTCCTTGTGTAGTGTCGTTTTAACGGACTTCAATACACCAGGGTAACCGGAATTTCCAGCTTGGTATGCCAACTGTTTAATCCCAGTAAGTACGGTAAGTAAAATCAATTTCTCTCTCAAAGAGATTTTGTGTACCTGTTCTCCAGTTGAGCCATGTTTCTACTTAATTTAAAGACATTTATACTAACACTCATCACATGTAAGAAACATCCATGAAAAACATATATCTGGCCATGCCAAGATTCAAAGGTCACAAGACAATTCATCAAGAATGACCCCTCTTTCTCCTCCACACCAGATTAACATTTACTGATAGTCTCTTATTAGTTTACAAACAGAGATTTAATAAAAAATTTGTGTATTAATCTAATGCATTGATGCCACCCCCCAATATTTTTATTTTCGAAATTTACCAGTAGCTGCTGCATTTCCCACCCTAGGCTTATACTCGAGTCAATACTTTTTCCCAGTTTTTTTGTGGTAAAATTAGGTGCCTCGGCTTATATTCGGGTCGACTTATACTCGAGTATATACGGTACTTTAAAATAAATCCCTCCTAATACTATAGCGAAATATTAAGTGAAAGTGACTAAAAAATGTGAATTAAAATAGCAAAAATTGCTATGCCCTGCTACTTAATATCAATTTGTATGAATTATAAGTGTATAATGAAATAAATCACTCCCTTGTTGAAAACGTTTAATAACTTAAGGTAACACTCTTTAATAAAATAGTTGTTGTATATGTGGTGTGCATTGATTTTTTAAAAAAACCTAGGAATAGTTGAAATGAATTGGCCGGCATGAATGATTAACCTTTCTAACGTAGACGTTTCACTGCTGGTAAGAACATGATTACATAAATTAAATATTCCAAATATACCAAATTCTGGTAAACGTCATCTCTTTGAAACACTTTTTTGGTTTTCCTTCATGTCTTTGTAAAGGAGAAGCTATATTTTTTTTTCAACTTTTTAAAAGATTCCTTCTTTGGGTGAATCATATGATTTCTTCCTTTAAAAATTAGTATCTCTTGGGGAACCTATATTTTTTTTTAGAGGAGCAAATCTTATTTCTAGGTCAAATTGAATATGCTTGCATATATAGTATTTAAGTGCATAATAATGTACATTTTCATTTATATTTATTTTTTACAATCTGGTTTCTTCCCCCTTCACTCTTCCTTGGCAGTCTTTTACTATAGGGAAAAAGTTAGGGGTGATATTTTTTTTTCTTTACATGGATTGCTACTTAGTAACAGTGTTTCCATTTCCAGCACTCTTGTAGAGCCTGGGAAAAGCAGGAAAGAAAGAATTACAGGAAGAAAGAATTACTTAAAAATATATGTCTATAGGCATGAATGAAAATACAATTTCCACTGCAGCTCATGTTTCTCTCTTTGAGCATCAAGTAGTTAGAGTTTATCTATAAAGGTGGAGAAATGTCAGTCTTATTTGAAGAGAATTGAATTGATGTTTACATTTGGAGATGAGAAAACTCAAAAGTGCAATTTAGTTCCAAAAGTAGACACTTATATAGCTACTATGTTAACTAGATTAACTATTCCACTAGAAGGTATTGGACCTTTTAAGGGATCCTATCAACAGGAAAGCAGACAGTTCTTTGAAGTAAATTCATATTTTATCTGGGACTACATTAGTCAGGAGTGGCTATTGCATCAGCAGCCCCAGGGCTTTAAGGTTGTGGGATGAAAACCTCAATACTAACATCCAGGAAAGGTAAACAAAGTCTAGTGAAAAGTGTTAGAATTTAATACCTTTGTGCATAATTTCATGTGAGGCATCTCTGCATTCTATTGTTTTACTGCAAGGGGTATGGCATCTACAGTAACAAGAGCCATATGGTTATGGCTTTGGGCTGTAGATGCCCACTCAAGCAATAGTCTGGCTAATCTTCGATTTTAAAGGTATTCTTCTTTTGGTAGAGAAATTTCGATACACAAATTATCGGGTGGGTAATTGTAGAGATTGACACAATTTTTCCACTTTCATCTTGTCAACAGTTTAAAAAGTTATAGGCCAGGAAGGCAACATACCAGGCAAAATTTCTATACTGCACCTAGGCAGTCATTTTGGCCATTCAGACCTAAGGATGACAAAGGAAGTCAAAGTTCATAACAAAGTCTGTTGTCAGGAGCAGTACCCAATAACATCTATAGGGGGCAGAAGTGTGCACCCACTATATTTTAGATTAATGGGTGCTGGACATTATAAAGAGAGGATACCGAATAGATTTCAGTCATTATACCAGAGGAAATTTCTTTGTCAGTCCAAAATTCCATTAAACAAGATAGAGATAGAAGGGTTGCTGGAAAGTCCTGCAAGATCTATTGAGAATCAAGGTTATCTCTCAAGTTGATCCAGATCAGACTATAGCTTGTAGGAAAGCTTTAGGGGCCGTTTGCATAGTTTTGGATTTGAGAAGACTCAATAAATTTGTACTGGCAAAATATTTTCAAATGGAATCTATGCAAGAGCCATCAAGGAAGGTGACTTTAGTCATCCTGAAGGTCTATGGATGTCATACTGTCATGATTGTATAGCAGTGCAGCACAGGACATTTCTCAGATTCTGCCTAATTGGGCACCATTTTTAATTTGCCTGCCTGAATATCGGACAGGTGAGGTTAACAAGGACTTTTACCATAGTATTAGTGACATTGGTGGCAGAGCTATGAAATGTAAGATGGAGACAAGATATTGCTATATCTAGACAATATCCTAATAGTGGGCAAGTCAGAAGAAATGATCAGATACAGAACAGCCCAGGTGATATATTTCCTGCAGCAGCAGCATTTGTGGGTTAGAAAAAAAACCATCTTGTTCCAGCTCCGCATATGAAGTTTATGGGACTCCAAGCAGACACCAAGAGAAACAAGGCATCTGTTAGAAAGATGTGCACAGATCCTATATCTGGATCGGACCATAGACTTTATGGAGATCACCAAAAGATCACTCAGCAGGTGGAGAAGCCCAAAAATTAGTGACAAGAGGGACGTCCCTTTCGGTGCTGGAGTGGGTGATACTTCCAATGGGATGGGGAACACATCTTCAGGAAAAAATAGTACAAGGTTCATGGTCACAGTCCAACAACTTGGAATCGAGCAGCTTGGAAAGCAATCCAAGATTTCCAGTATCGGATACAAGGAAAGCATCTAAGAGTGTACTCTAACTACAGGTCTCTGCTGGCTTTCCTCAATCATCAGGGAGGAACCAGAAGCAAAGCAGTGGTGGCAAAGATTGCACTTTTCTTTATTGCCCAAAGCATAATTCATGCTAAGGTGTGATCAGCATTCCATGTAGCAGGCAAGCAGACCATACTAGCCGACTACCTCGGTCACGCACACAAATCTATCCTGGGGAGTGGAGTCTAACTCAGGAGCTATTACAGTTATTAATAAACAAGTTCAGGCTTCCATAATTAAACATAATGGCATAGATTTTCTTGCTACAACTTGGAGGAGATAGACTTGGCGATTGTCTGTCTCTTTTCCAAAGGGCAAGATCTCTGGACTGTGTGTAGTTTGAACGTTAGTGAAGTTATTATATTCTACTCCAGCTGCTAGGATATGTGTAAACGTACTAGGTTTCTAGTACTTTTTGGTTGAGCAGAGGCACATGTCCAAGGTGCCCTCTATGCCCACACTGTGTGCTTTGGCCAAGGAGCCATGCTCCTGTTTTATTAGAAGCCATCTACCGATATGAGGGTTAGAGTTGTTAAATATATTGAACTGAAACTACAGCCCTGTATACTGATTATGTAACTTCTGGCAGATGGACAATGTTCTTTAAAAACTCTGCTCCAGGTGGTTGAGAGATTTGGTCGCTTTTCTTGTCTCAAAAACAATTGGACAAAATTAATATTTTCTAGATCAGAAGGTTGATTCCTAATCCTTGCCTTTTAAATTAAAATATTTGTGCATATTGGTATCCAATAATTTTGTGGACTTTATTCCACACAATATTCTCCCCTTGATTGAATCTTTTCAAGTTAAAATGGAGAAAGTGATCTCTCAATGTATCTGTCAAAATTAATTTAATTAGGTTTTGTACACATTTCAGCACTCTCAGACTTCTGGACATATCTGTGATTTGCTCTTTCCAACTTTATATTAATATGCCTCAAATTGGCGCAGCTCTTGGATGGGTATCCCCGGACAATGCAGAAATCAAGGGTTGTGTAGGCACAGTTCGGTCACACACTGCTACAGGCTCACCTAGTGGGTAGGATAAGGAATGGACCAAGATGTCCCACTCTGGCACAGTAGTAAGTCAAAGGAATTATCCATTCACACTTCCACCTGGTCCCAGCGGTCGGCCAATGACCATCACCTTTCCGCCACACTGATCACCTCACCCCACGCAAGAATTCAAGATTTCTCCCAGGCTACCCCCAGGGGCGCACGCAGGGGGGGTTTCTGGGTCTCCAGAAACCCCCCCCCTCCGCTAAAAAAGTGCCCTACATAGCGGCACTGTACTATACAGCAGCCGCGGCGCTGTATACAACACAGCACCGCCGCGGGCGCCTCTTTGACAGCACCGCGGCTGCTGTATAGTACGGTGCTGCCGCAACGGAGCTGCTGTGCATGTGTGGCAGCTCCCTCGCTTTTTTTTTTGGGGGGGGGGGTGGAGGGGAAACCCCCCCCTCCTTAAAAATCCTCTGTGCGCCCCTGGCCCCCTCCAATGGAACGACCTGCCTCGCTCCCTCCGTCTGCCATCCACCTAACCATCTCCATGCTTGCTCTCCTCACCTCCCTCTTCCATGCTTGTGCTCCTCTAGTGCTTTATCCCCTCCCTTTACACCTCTTGTGCCTGCTGTCTGTCCCTTTAGGATGTAAGCTCTTACGAGCAGGGCCATCTTCCCTCCTGTCTCTATACCATTTCTTCTCCTCCAACTTAACTTTATTAGCTAGGCTTGAAGCTATTGGCGTCTTGGTATTACTCATCTTTGTTCTGTATTGTTTTACCCTGCATGGTTTACTGTTTGTACTCTGTGTGCGGTGCTGCGGAAGTCTTGTGGCGCCTTATAAATAAAGGATAATAATAATCATTTTAAATGGTGGTGGATAGGTTCAGATCCAGATATTGTATTCTAAAAGTGTGACGGCTATACATGCAGCACCACCTAAAATCTTTGGATCAAATCCAGGTTGGTAACCCCAGCTTGGCATTTTACATGTATTTACAACTTCGTTGTAAACTTGGGGCACTTGTGGACTGGGGGCTCCTACTAAGAAAACATTTCAATTAGTGGTGTAACACTAAATATTCTCTGAAATGTATGTATATCTGATGAGGGATGCTGATAATATCTCACTACTTTGGGCAATATTGGAATGTTGAGGAGTGAGTGTTCCAGCCTGGACAGACACATTGAGGCTTATATAGAGTTGGGTACATGCCCCTGTTTTAAGGGTAAAATAGGGATTGTCGCAAGGGAATGAACAGGAAAAGTCGCTACCAGCACAAGGCTATTGAAGGAGTGAGGTTCAGCATCATCAACATTTATATAGCGCCAGCAAATTCCGTAGCGCTTTACAATTGGGAACAAACATTAATAAGACAATACTGGGTAATATATACAGACAGAAGTAAGAGGGCCTTGCTCACAAGCTTACAATCTATAGGACAATGGGAGTTTGAAACACAAGGGCATGTGCTACATCATATTGCACCATGAACCAGCTAGAATGCAAAGTGAAAAGTACTGAGTGGACTGTGTGTGGCAATGTTGGTCAGAGGGTTGTTGTCTTGCGTTAGCAGTGTAGAGGGTGGTAATGGGGTAATCTAGGGAAATTAAGATGGTTGAGGAATATCAACAGGGTCTCCCTGTTATGTCACCAGTTGTAGCCTGTTTAGCACTTGGCTGAATTCCCAAGAAGTAATGGACCTACAATAAAAATGTGAGCCCCTCAAGCATTTTGCATCATAGTCTTGATAGACTGTATCTCCAGGTAACATGCTTGCATGCCTACTATTTGCACATTCCAGATCTACCTCTCAAGGTGAAGTAGACCGCAACTGTAAGTTGTGCTTAACTTTATATGTATTTTTTTTTTTTGTTATTAATATCCCATAGTTGGAGAAATTTGCAAACTGGCAACAGAATAGTATCCACTGCAAGGTGAGTGAACTTTGCTCCTTTCCCATCACATTTAACTTCCCATGCAAAGATCAGCTGGATTGTACACCTGCAAAAAATGTTGTGGGTCCAGAAAGAGCATCAGCTATTGATGAAGATGCAAATATTTGTAGATACTCCTAATTTTGCATTTTTTTTTTTCACACCAACACATCATGTTTTGTAGGAGTCTTTCCAGAACGCAAGTGAATCAATAGGGGCATATGCAGTTGTGCGCGGACATTGTGGTTTACGCATTCCATCAGATAATACGGTACTGGAACAATGCGGATTTCCCTTCACAAGCCTACCGGGGGGGGCGAACAGAAATCGTCAATGTTGCGGTAACGAGGAGTACCTACAGAATGCGCATGAAGGTACTCGGCGCACAAATGAATATACCCTTAGGGGCATATTCAATTAGCTTTTTGATTCGCGGTAACGCGCGTTGCCGCGAAAAGTGCGCGTTCTTGCGGGTATTACGGTACCGCATTAACGCGGATTTTCGTTCGCAACCCTATGGGCTGCGAACGAAAATCCACGTTATTGCGGTACCGTGTATTACGTTTCGCGGCTGTTCCGGCGCGTTACCGCGAATCCAAAAGCTAATTGAATATGCCCCTTAGAATGTGAAGTGTCATCATATTGTGGTTTTCACAAAACATATTCAAAATGTGAGGTGACCAAGATAAATTTACTTTTGTGCAAATGAACCGAATTGTCTACATCCCATATAAGGAAATTTGTAGGAAGGAAAAACAGACCATAGCCACCCACAGCTAGAGAACACCCTACTAACTGTGTAAAGCCTGCAGTTATTATAGAGTTATTAGCAACCCTGATCTACCCAGCTATCATAGAATGTAAAATTTTGCAATATTGCTGATGTTTTTTTTTTTGGTGAACCCTATACATGCCTACTCTCCCAGAATGTCCTGGCCACCCTCCCACACCGTGGCGGGGCTGTGATGATGCGATTCACTGCATTCTCACGCCATATGCACTTGTCGCCACTCTGAGAAGGGAGGTTCAAAAAAATAGGCAAGTATGGTGAAAACTCCTTGGTACATCCAAGCATAATTGGACACAATCTCTCAAAATGGTATTTGTGCTGTATGCCTGTAGCTTTGCACTTTCATAAATGATACTAAAGACTGTAAAACTGATCTTAGCCAATATGCACTGTCAAAGTCATAAATAAATACAAAGCCCCTTTTCTTTCTCATTTCAAGCTACAACATTTAAACAGAGGTAAATAGAGCCTCTCACCAGCAGAGGGAGCTAAGTTATATGTTATTATTTATTGGCTGTCACTAGAAGAACATGAACGGGCTACAACTCTTATTAATAATGCTTTCAATTTGAGCAATTGCTGTTGACAAATTACTTTTTTAAAATAATGTTGCCATGTTCAGTGAATCCTAGACCCACACATGGACTTATGAGGCTTGCAGGCAGGTTGGGAGCTTGAACTTAGAACCATGGTCTATAGGGTAACTGCTAGTAAAGCTATAGATTGCTCTTTTACCCAATCCCATTGTGTTTTTTTTACTGAAAATTGTCAGAAGCTGTAAACTCTGTAATTATTGTGACATACATGCAATTTCTGAACACAGGCTATGTAATAAGCCAGTCTGTCCCTCCTCATACCTAATGTCATATTCCCGGTTAATAATTAATAATATGGATATTTACCAGAGCTGTTGCTTAGGTGACACGAGATAACGAACAAAAGTAGAGTGTCTGGGAGTTTTCCACCCCTGAAACCTTTCACCTCCTCCCCCTCTGCTTATCCCTCTCCCCCTGGTTCTCTTACAAGGTGGGGGGAAACAGTTACTTATCCATCAGAGGAACAATGCTTAATAATACGTTACTATTTTTACATAACTAATTTGTATTTGCATTTGATAAAGGTGCCATGTATAATTTCTAATATACATCCATCACATAAATGAGAAAATTCTGTTATTCATGGGCCGATAATTCTGGCAATAGATAAATGATCTGTCTGAAACATTGAATAAAACTTTATCAGAATTTTTCAAAGATAGTTAGATGAGCATATTTTAACAGTGTTCCATTTATAAATAGTAGTCCTTCCTCACCCCAAGTTCTGATACAGTGTAGTCCAGTGGTTCCCAAACTGTGCCCCTAGGCTCCCTGGGGTGCCTCAGCGATCTCATGGGGGTGCCTCAGCGATCTCATGGGGGTGCCTCAGCCAGGGCCAGTGATAAGCAAGGTGGGGGACTACGTGGTAATTATTTTGGCTTAGAGGTGCCTTGAAAAAATTATGGAGACCCTAAGGGTGCCTTGAACTAAAAAAGTTTGGGATCCACTAGTGTAGTCAATGATTTATTTCTTAATATTCTACATTTGCCTAACCCCAAAAAAGTATGAACAAAGCAACAGGCAATGCCTCATTATGAAAAGCAGGATGTAACGTCTTCTGGCCCAAAATTAAAAAAAAATATATAATACCCTTGTTACAAGGGTGCATGCTCTTTCATACTGGGGCTGCAGGGTTAACCAATCACATCCAAAATCGGGTATAAACTGTAATTAACACACACCTGCCAGTAATGAAAGTGATTGTGATTAATCCAAAATAAAGATCAGCTCTTCCTGTAGGATTTCCTTGCAGTTTTCTTGGTTGCATCTTCCTGGGAGAGCCACGGACCACAAGGAGCTTTCAAGACATCTACGGCAGGCCTGTCCAACCTGCGGCCATCCAGATGTTGTGAAACTACAAGTCCCAGCATTCCCTTCCGGCTATCAACTGGTTGTCTACTGGCAAAGCATGCTGGGACTTGTAGTTTCACAACACCTGGAGGGCCACAGGTTGGACAGGCCTGATCTACGGGATCTCATTTGGAGAAGGGGTATAAGAGAATTTCAAAGGCATTACATGTACCATGGATTACTCCATCAATATGTGGAGAATGATCAGGACAACCCTCCAAAGTTGATGTGAAGCCTTCCAAGAAGACCTACGACAACATTAAAGGAGCTGCAGGAATTTCTGGCAGGAACTGGTCACTCGTCATCAGCAGCTATTTATATAGCACCACTAATTCCGCAGCGCTGTACAGAAGATTCACTCGCATCAGTCCCTGCCTCAGTGGAGCTTACAGTCTAAATCTTCTAACACATGCAGAGAATAGGGTCAATTTGATAGCAGCCAATTAGCCTACCAGTATGTTTTTCTAGTGGGAGGAGACCCACGCAAACACGGGGAGAACATACAAACTCCACACAGATAACGCAATGGCCAGGAATTGAACTCATGACCTGAGCTGTGAGGCAGAAGTGCTAACCACTAAACCACCATACGACCTCTCTGCATGTGGCAACAATCTCCCTTCTCTGGGCTATGGGGGTGGTTGGCAAGACAGAAGCCATTTTTCACCAAAAGGAACATCCCATCCAATCTAATTTTTGCAAAAAAATACATTTTACATTCAATACCCCAAACCAAGTGGGGAAATATCTTATGGTTTGATGACACCAAGGCAGGACTTTCTGGTCTTGCTTCTAAAACATATGTTTGGCGCAAAGACAACACAGCTCATCACCCAAAGAACTGCATACCAAGTTTAAGTATGGTGATGGCAGCTTCATACATTGGGGCTGCTTCTCTTCAGTCGGACAGGGATGCTAGCCAGGATAGAGGGCATAATGAATAGCTCCAAATATCAGGCTTTTTTGTCTGGAAACCTGCTGGCCTCTGTCAGAAAGGTGAAGACTAATATCCTCTTCCAACATGATGATAATCCAGAGCACACATCCAAGTCACACAAGGAATGGCCTTAGACAAGAAAGAGCAAAGTCTTGGAATGGCCCAGTCAGAGCCCAGACTGCAATCCCACTGAAAACCTGTGGAATGACATAAAAGGGCTGTGTACAGGAGAATCCCTCTCCATTTTATGGACCTTTTACAATTCTTTTCCACTCTTCACTGTAAAAAAGTTTAAAGTCCAAGGAGTATATTTACTAAACTGCGGGTTTGAAAAAGTGGAGATGTTGCCTATAGCAACCAATCAGATTCTAGTTATTTATTTTGTACATTCTAGAAAAGGACAGTTATAATCTGATTGGTTGCTATAGGCAACATCTCCACTTTTTCAAACCCGCAGTTTAGTAAATATACTCCCAGGTGGTCGAAGCTGATGGAGACTCACTGCTATAATAAAAGCAAAATGTGTTTTTGCAAATATTCACCTTTAAAAGGAACACATTTTTCTTTTATTATAGCAGTGCCTCTATTTAAATATATCTGTATCAGGGACGAACGGAGAATTGTCGGGGGGGGGGTTTTAAAAGTGGAGATGTTGCCTATAGCAACCAATCAGATTCTAGTTATTTATTTTGTGCATTCTGCAAAATGACAGTTAGAATCGAATTGGTTGCTATAGGCAACATCTCCACTTTTTCAAACCTGCAGCTTAATAAATATACCCCGTAGACATCATTACTCAATTATATCCTCAGCCAGGGTATCTCTGTAAAAGAATATTTTGCTTTCTGTAGTTCCTTTATAATTTAATGGCTGGTTTATGGGGGGTGGTCACATAGTATCTGCTTCCTCAAATAACTGTAGAGCAAAAGTGGCATTTTTATATAGCATTGCAGCACTGTTTCTTGAGCTGCTTGGGGACAGGTTTAAAAATACTAAATATTGGCAATCCTATAACTTGGGTCCACATTAAACTACAGGTGTAGCACCAATCGCTCCTGGCACAGTGGCTCCACATCTGGGATGTTCCATGAGACGAGGAGGAAGCAGATGACAAATGGAGGCAGGCTGAAAGCTATTTGTAAATACTTTTTCTTTTCAATCCTTTACCTAAGTTATTTCTTTTTTTGACCTCTAATAAAACGAAGAGTTTCAACAACCATTTTTATAATGTAAAGGATACAAGCCTATAAGGGATCGACATCATTGTCAGAAAGAAAGAGAAAAGTCAATAAGCAGTACTGAAGATTTCTTCAGATATGTAAGAATGTCTTTATTTCACATAGGGGTAAGTGCTGCAAATGATGCACCGTTTCCAGTAATCTAACCTGCTTTATGCACTAGAGGCTTTCTGGAGAAGTTGTATTACATACATTCTGGAGAAGGCTGCCTATGTAGAGAACGCTGCAAAACATACTTTTACATTATTATGTGAAGTTCTCATGCTTGTTATCACTGTATTACATGATATGATTACACAATGGTTTGTAAAGTCCCCTTTAGACTGGAAACATCCTTGAGTATTTATAATTCCATGAAATGGTGCAGCCTGTTGACTCCCACAGGAGGTTTCCAAAGCATAGACTTGTAGAGATCGATAAATTCCAATTCCTGGAGTATGATGTCAGCACACTGCTGAGAGGAGGGTACTGACCCTCTGGTGAGTGACCAGAATCACAGGCCACAAAAGGGATAGTTAGTCTAATCTGTGTGAAGGCCAGTGACCAGGGATTGCCTGTAAAAGAAGGACATGCCGTGACTGTGAGAACTTTAACTCAAGCAAAGACAGTTGTCAACAAAGGCTCGAGAGATACAAGCAAACAGGGCTGGGTTTATATGCGGGATTGGACACATTAAACTGTGGGTTCTGTGTACAGGATGTGATTGGCTCTATGTATTTAATCTTCAGGTACAATAAACTAAAGACTTGCAAGAAATTGTGGTGTAAGAACTGTTGCAGTTGTTGTGGTAAAAATTTGTGTAGGAGGACTCTTCTGGGTGCAGGAAAAGATGGGCTCAAATAGTATAATAAAGAACCATGCTAACATTGTCAGGGCCTATGAAATTATGTTTCTCCTTTAAAAAGAATATAAAGAGTATTCAATGATAATCGGGAGTAGGGTCAATGGATGATCGGCCTATGTTTGCCTTCTATTATTAAATCACTTCTGTGACATCCCAGAAAATGTGTGGTCAATGGGGAAACTGTGGCTTCTCTACTGAGCTGTACGTGGCACTCAGTGCTGTGTCATACTTACCAACCTTGCATGGGACAAAAGGTGAAGCACATTTTGGCCACACCCTTGATCCAATCTGTCACACCATTGATCCAAGTATTACTTGGAGGCCACAACTAAACTTGATAAGCCCCGCCCTTTGGAGGGCCACAGGTGACCCAATACACTCTGTACAGCAAAAAGACAGCCATCTTTACATGAAGTTGTCAGTGAACCTGGGTTCAGTGCAGGCAGCCATACCTTGCCTTATTGTGCATACTTAAATTGTGTGGAGTTTGTATGTTCTCCCCGTGTTTGTGTGGGTTTCCCTCCTGGTGCTCTGGTTTCCTCCCACACTCCAAAAACATACTAGTAGGTTAATTGGCTGCTAACAAATTGACCCTAGTCTGTGTGTGTGATAGGGAATTTAGACTGTAAGCTCCAATGGGGCAGGGACTGTGAGTGAGTTCTCTGTACAGCGCTGCCGAATTAGTGGCGCTGTATAAATAAATGATGATTATGATGACGACATCCTTTCAGCTCAAAACCCACTTACCGTGGATGTAAATATACCAATGGTAGGCAGGGAGAGGTTAATGGAGAACTCCATCTTTAATTGAGATCTGTAATAAAGCTAATATATGACCAATTAATGTTTTTGGCTTATTATTGTAACCCTGAAAATACAATTTCTTGGAGTTTCTATGAATCCCAGTAGCCTTGTTCTTGTGTTTATCTCTTCAAACTGCAGTCCTGGAGAGGACAGCTCCGTGCGTACTAAACTGCACCTGCCGCCATTCATTGCACTATAGCATCATTACAGCGGCACTAAGCAATTATGCTTTTCTCCTCTATGCCATCATCACCTATCTGGCTACAGCATGGCTGCATCAGCCGGTGTTTATATCCTGCGACAAATGTGTATGTTTGTGCCTAATATCATAGTTGTCAACATTTCAGACCTCCACTCCAGGTGATGCAAAGCCTGCTCCATGCGTTATAAAGGCTCTGCCCACGGCAGTGCAATGATACCAGTGGTGACATCACGCTGCGTCGGGTGGAGTGTGGTGACTTGAATTATATCATCATGCTGAGATCTGCCCTCTGCTGCTGACCTGACTTCAGAGAAATCACCAGACTTTCCCAGTCTGTATAAATTAATATTTGAAAAGCAAGAAGCACATTGTAATTAAAGTCAGTAAACATGAAATTATAGGGATTGTAGTGCTTGCAAAGTACGCCAAGACCAAAGTGTCCCTGAAATGTATATTGAAGTGTTGGGAACGGTGGGCGCTGCTTGTTTGAAACTGAAGTATCCTTTAAGGAGCGCATAAAAAAGTTTCTGAAATTGGTCTGGTAACAAATCTGGAAGTTTTGATCCTGAGGTGGACCTGACTCAGAGTTTCATTTGGAAAGCTCAGAGTACACATTGCACCTGGCTCCGTCACAAAACTGACACATTGATTAAACATATCTCATTTGTCGTTTTGCTTCCCAGGCTGGTTAATAAAAAATAAGGGTGATCTGAGCAGTTAAACGATTGTAATAAGGTTAGGTGTCATTTATAGCTATTCGCTGGGAGGAGCTGAGGCAACAGAGGTTCCTGGCCAAATGCCTGTTTAAGAGGCGATCACATCACCTGTACGGCGCTACGGATACTTTGTAGCGCCCTATTAATAAAAATTAATAATAACTTTCACACCCAGTCATGTGCTTCTCTTATCTGCCACGAATGCCAACAGTTTCAGGGGTCTATTTATGACCCGCCAAAGAGGTTTTAATCCCCTAAAACTGCAGTTTTCTGGGGGTTACTGCATCAAGTAACATTGAAGATACAGCTAACGCCATTTCCCTTAGATTGTACGCTCCTTTGAGCAGGGTATTCTCTCCTCCTGTCTTCACCACTGTTAACTCTGCTCTCCAGCTACTTAGCCCTCCTCCTTGAGGACCCTCTTTCACCCGTCCCCTCTCGCTCCCTCCTCTCCCCTTGGGGGTCTCCCTGTCATCCGTGCCTTCCCTCTTGGACTCCGTCGTTTGCGGACCTTCCCCTCTCCCCTCCGCCCCTCTAGCTGTGCTTTGAGCTCACTGAGTTACTGTGATTATTGTTTACTGTACTGTGCTGTCTCACCTCGTATTGTAATTTCGTTTGTCCCTGTACGGCGCTACGGACACCTAGTGGCGCCCTATAAATAAAAATTAATAATAATAATGATGTAACCCGCTGTATCCCACGAGAGAGCATTGAAGGAAAGGGATCTTCAAATTCCTCCCCGGCAGACTTCATGCTCCTCCCCATCACAAATTATACAGGTCCATAAGAACCTGTGATATAGATTATTCACTGGTACAGGCTCCTATACTTGCGATAAAAAAATTATAATTCACATAAGCAATATGCGATGGGTCACAAATAGATCCCTTAGTCTCTCCTGGGCTGTGGCAGAAGTTCTGGGTTTACTTAATGATTTAACGTGGTGGCATGCTGCAACAAAATGCAAAACTCCTATCCTATTACTGTAATGAAGGATAGAAGGAGCTCTATTATCAATAACTAGGGAATGATTTCAGGCGGTAACTGATCCAGTTGATGGACTTGCAGCAAAAAACTTCTTCCTTTCCCCTTCCCTCTTCAACCGTGTTTTATTGTTTGTCAGTTGGAGAATCCACATAAAACAGAAGGATAAAGTAAAAACATACTTGCCTACACTCCCGGAATTTCTGGGAGGCACCCGAAATTTCGGGGTGTCCGCCCAGACTCCCGGAAGAGTAGGCAAACCTCCCGGATCCTATAAAATGTCAAAATTCACGGCATTGAATAGTAATGACGGGGTCAGATTTTTTTTTCTATTGTTTTTTGTTTACTTTAAATAATCTTTTTTTATTTATTTTATTTAAACACTAAATATATGGCAGTAATTCTCATCAACTTCATGATGATGATGATGAATGTCATTACTTTACTCCAGATGCATCAAGATCCTGGCCACAGTATATTTTGCTTTGTTGTTGGTGAGCCTGACACTAAGAGGCCGGCATCAATGGATGTAGAGAAATCAGCAGGGCAAGAACTGCCTACGTTCTTTCTCCCAGGCTGGCACCCAGGTACTGCAAGTGTGTGTAAATAACATGCTATGAGTGGCGAATGACTGGACGGTGTGGTGAAATGATGTGGTTGGCAGATGGCGGAATGCTGGGATGACATGATATGGTTGGCAGATGACGGGACGCTGTGATGACATGATGTGGTTGGCAGAGGACAAGACACTGTGATGACATGATGTGGTTGGCAGAAGATGTCAAAAAGTGTCTGGCGACGATGGGAGGGACTATGTCGTTATGGGACTTATGGGAGATGGGTGGATTTGTGAGGGATAGGTTCATGTCAAACTAATCTAGTTTCTACGAGAAAGTTAGTGGGAACTTAGACCAGGGCAGCAAAGTAGTTGTGGTCTACTTAGATTTCGCAAAGGCCTTTGATACAGAGCCACAGAGGTTGGTTTACAAAATAAGGGAACTGGGTCTAGGAAACATTTGTACTTGGATTGAAAACTGGTTAAAGATTAGGGAACAGAGACTTGTGATAAATGGAACATTTTCTAATTGGTCAAAAGTTTTAAGTGGAGTACCTCAAGGTTCTGTGCTGGGGCCAATCCTTTTTAATATATTTACTAATGACCTTGGTGATGGTTTAGAGAGTAAAGTTTCCATTTTTGCAGATGACACTAAGCTCTGTAAGGCAGTGGTTCCCAGACTGTGCGTCTAGGCTCCCTGGGGTGCCTTGGAGATCTCAAAAGGTTTCCTCGGCCAGGGCCAGTGGTAAGCAAGGCAGTGGACTACTTGGTAATTATTTTGGCTTAGGGGTGCCTTGAAAAAATTTTGGAGACCCTAGCGGTGCCTTTAACTGAAAAAGTTTGGAATCCACTGCTGTAGGTAATAAAATCAGAGCAAGATGTAGCTTCTCTACAGAGGGACTTAAATAAACTGGAGGATTGGGTGGCCAAATGGAATATGGGGTTTAACATAGATAATTGTAAGGTTATGCATTTAGGGATCAAAAACAAGCATGCAATCTATAAATTAAATGGGATTAATTTAGAGGAATCTATCATGGAAAAGGATTTGGAAGTGCTTGTAGTCAGTAGACTTAGCAATAGTGCTCAATGTCAAGCAGCAGTTACAAGGGCAAATAAAGTATTGGCATGCATAAAAAGGGGCATAGGTGCAAGGCAAGACAGTGTAATTTTGCTACTGTGTAAATCGCTGGTAAGGCCTCATCTTGGATATGGAGTACAGTTATGGGCACCACTCTATAAAAAAAGATATTTTGGAACTAGAAAGGGTTTAGAGAAGGGTGACAAAATTGATAAAGGGTATGGAGTCATTAAGTTATGAGGAAAGGTTAGCCAGTTTAGGCATGTTTACTTTAGAAAAGAGGCGCCTAAGAGGAGATATGATTACTATGTACAAATACATTGAGGTCAATACAGAGAATTTTCATGGGAACTTTTTAGCCCAAGGACTATAGACAGGACACGTGGTCACCCCCTAAGTTTAGAGGAGAGGAAGTTTCACAACCAGCAAAGGAAGGGGTTCTATACAGTAAGGGCAGTCAAGATATGGCGTTCACTGCCAGGGAAGGTTGGATGGCAGATTCAACAGATATGTTTAAGAGAGGGTTAGACACATTTTAGTGGAAAAGTGTATCCAGGGATATGACCGTTAATTAAAATGAAGGATAGTAGTGGATATAAAAATAGGACTGCAGTATTGGGTCTGGAGGGATTTTTCCCGACTGAAACAGATTGGCAGTTTTTTAATCTGGATCAATTTCAAATATAAGTGAGGGATCACAGGAGATCCAAAATAAGTTGAACTTGAGGAACTGGTGTCTTTTCAACCTCATCAACTATGTTACTATGTTTATAATATAATTTGGTTGGCAGAGGATGGGAAGGGATGATATTTAACTGGCTGAGAATTGGAAGAGGAGATGTGGAATGTGGCTGGCAGACAATGGCAGGAGGTGATGTGACCGGTGGGAGGAATGATGCCATAATATGGCTGGCAGAGGGGTAATCATCATCAGCTATTTATATACACCACTAATTCTGCAGCGCTGTACAGAGAACTCACTCACATCAGTCCCTGCCCCATTGGAGCTTACAGTCTAAATTCCCTAACACACACACAGACTAGAGTCAATTTGATAGCAGCCAATTAACCTACCACTATGTTTTGGAGTGTGGGAGGAAACCGGAGCACCCGAAGGAAACCCACGCAAACACGGAAGGGGACATACAAACTCCACACAGATAAGGCCATGGTCGGGAATTGAACTCATGACCCCAGTGCTGTGACGCAGAAGTGCTAACCACTGAGCTACCAGGTGATGCTGTGATGTGGCTGGCGGAGAATGAAAGGAATGATGCCATGTTGTGACTGGCGGAAGATGCTATGATGTGACTGATGAGTGCCATTAAAACAAGCTATGGTAGCTGTATAAACTGAGAATAGAAGGTTGATTTCATTATTTAATTGCATATAGTTTAGCCACCACAATCCTCACTATCCACCTCCCTGCTCACAGCTGTGCAGTGAAAAGAAAAACTCGGGAAGCAGACTTATGACCAGTGAGGAGATCTGACCCTCAGCAGGTGCCTGGAGAAGCACAGGAAGCCTGGCATGAATGAGGTACTAAAAGTAGATGTATTACAGTAGAGAACTGTACAAAATTACAAATATGAAAATATTGCCCAGAAGTCTTTAATATATATATATATATATATATATATATATATATATATATATATATATATATATATATATATATATATTAGCCTTCACAATGGCTGTTAATGTACTGCACACTATTTTCAGTATTGACTGAACTTTGTTTTTTGGCACGTGATGGTGTCTTGGGGGTAAATGTATCAAGCTGAGAGTTTTCTGGCTGGTTTGAAATTTATTTAGTACATTCTACACAATGACAGGTAGAATCTGATTGGTTGCTATAGGCAACATCTCCACTTTTCAAACCCACCAGAAAACTCTCAGCTTGATACATTTTACCCCCTGGTGTCTTGCACACACATAGACACTGTTATCAGTATAATAGCCTGTGTCTGTGTTATACAGTATATAGATACCTTAACTAAAGTTGCGTAAGTATTCTCAGTGATCAATTAAGCATATCTTTTTTTTTTTTTTTTTTATGTCCCTATTGTTGTATGCGTTTGGGGAAGGCCCAACCAAAAATTTAGACTCAAAAGAGCCGGCTCCGTTCCCAAAGTTATATATGAACTAAATCCCCTCTTTGCAAATTAACATATTTTTTCTCGAGGGCTTTAGCCAGAAGCCAAGATTCAACATCTTTCCGATATATTTCCATCATTTCTTAACAGAGCCACAAACAGGCAGCTGTAACCATGTGGGGACATGGAATATTAATAGAGGATTCACCCATGGTCCAAAATTCTGGTGTGTCCCCTCGCCCCACTGCTCCCATATTGTTATGACGATTCTCAGCTTTGTGGCTTGGCTACGAGACTGATATAGATCCTGCTCAGCCATTCCATTTGACAGGCAATGGCAGAGTTAACCGACTCTCAATATTCTTGCATCTGTCTCAGTGACAGGACACTGGGACAAGTCACAGAGTCTCAACTCTTCCTCGCCAGATGCAGGGAACGATTCATAAAAAATAACAGCCCCTGTAATATCTGATGGGGATACTGCCCCCCGCCCCTGATGAGGAGGGAGGTTGTTGGTTTTTCTCTGAGCAGCTATTCTGTTCAACACAGAAAAAAAGACACAATGGAGTTTTGTCCTGGGTTTAGAGTGCACGTGTCCTTTGGATAGAAATATATATATATATATTTATATATCTGTGTCCTTCTCACAGCTGTGCAGGGAGGAGTCTTTTGGGGCAGAAATGGGTCTATTCTTCTACATGGGACTCTGTTATTCTCTGGAGACTATTGTGTTTCTGTCCTCTGTGCCCCCCACCACTCCCCTCAACCAGCACCACAAACAAGGGCTTGTATAACGGTTCTGCCTTTGTCCTACAGTACTCACTTTTGCAAGTCTACTGACAACGGAATAGTATATCTTTCTCACTTCCTTGCCAATCTCTTTCTGAATCCATACATATTTTAATCTCTGACGCTCTATATGACCTGCGGTCACTGTTTGAATGTATAAAGTTACCTAAATAGAATCTAACCAATCCTGTGCCATCAGATCAAATTCTCATGGACATTCTGAAGACATTGTGAGGGAAGGGGGTAGACTGATCCAATATATGACCGTATTAGGATGGGATCATTAAATAATTTAGGACCTACTTTAAATTCTGAGGCTTTTAGAAGTTTCCACAGAGTTAATTAACTTATAAATGTGATTTTTGATTATGGCTGCAACAAATACATATTCTTTAATTCAACTGCATATGTATTTTGCTGCAAAATATTTTGCTCTTGGAAATGTTACCTCTGTAATTAAGTTAATAAAGCTGGAGATCAGCAGCAGAAATGTATTTGGGCTGGAATGATGTATTTGGTAAGTACAGAATTGTACATCTGTTACATGCAAGAAGCATAATTCATCCAATTGGCTGAAGATTGTATTGGCTCCGGTGCTTTTCAAAAATGCTACTCCGTTTGTTGTCCATCACCATCATATGTCCTATTTCTCGAAAATTATCAGTATATGAAGTTACACTGCTTATTTCCACTTGAGTTTTACTTTGGAAAATAAGAAAATAAAATTGGTATGATTACTTTATTCACTTTCCCATTAAAACACTGACTTTGTCTTGCCATAGGTTCAAACAGTAACAATTATTCTATTTGCACATGCTCTGTGGCCATGCGTACAGTAGTTTTGCCCTGTTATACATTGTATATCTCATTTTAATATTAGACTACTCCCACCCAGATGTCTAAGAAGTGAATCAAATTGCAATCGCACTTTATAACCACAAAAAAAGGAGTGATCTATGTGTAATTGTTACTCCTTTATTAAACATGAAATTGTCATCCAGATATACTCAGTGGCCACTTTAATAGGTACACAATTCTAGTACTGGGTAGGACCCCCTCGTTGTGGCATTGATTCAACAAGATGCTGGAAATAATCCTTAGAGATTTTGGTGCATGTTGACATGATAGCATCACGCAGTTGCTGCAAATGTGTTGACTGCACATTCATGTGCAAATCTCCCGTTCCACCACATCCCAAAGGTGGTCTATTGGATTGAGGTCTGGTGAATGTAAAGGCCATTGGAATACACAGAAACTTGTTGCTCGTGGAACCAGCTTGAGGGAGTGGGTGCTTTGTGACATGACGCCTTATCCTGCTGGAAGTAGCCATTAGAAGATGGATAGACTGTGGCCATAAAGGAACGTACATGGTCAGCAACAATATTCAGGTAGGCTCAGGCGTTAAAACAATGCTTAAGGGGTCTAATGTGTGCCAATTATATATCCCTGACACCTTCCACCACCACCAACAGTTAGCACAAAGCAGGATGGTTCCAAGGAATCAAGTTTATTTATGCCAAATTCTAACCCTCCCATCTGACGCAGCAGAAATCAAGATTCGACAGATTAGGTGACATTTTTCCAGTTTTCAACTGTCCAGTTTTGGTGAGCCTGTACCCACTGAACCCTTAGTTTCCTGTTCATAGTTAACAGGCGTGGAACCCAGTGTGGTCTTCTGCTGCTGGAGCGCATCCAATTCAGGGTTCGATGTTCTGTGCATTCAAAGGTGATCATCATCATCATCATCATCAACACTTTTATTTGTATAGCGCCAGAAAATTCCATAGCGATTTACAATTGGGAACAAACAGCAATAAAACAATACTGGGTAATACATACAGACAGAGAAGTAAGAGGGCCCTGCTCCCAAGTTTACAATCTATGGGACATATCTCTGTTGTAACACACATGGTTATTTGAATTACTGTCGCCTTTCTATCAGTTTTGACCAGTCTGGCCATTCTCTTCTGAAATCCCAGGAGTTCAGCATTTTTTTTACTCATACCTCCCCGTCTGGCACCAACAATCATTCCACAGTCAAAGTCACTTAGGTAACATTTCTTCCCCATTCTGGTGTTTGGTCTGAACAACAACTGAACCTCTTGACCATGTCTGCATGCTTTTATGCATTGAGATGTTGCCACATGATTGGCTGATTAGATATTTGCATTAACAAGCAGGTGTACCTAAAAAAGTGACAACTGACTGTATATGTATAGTAATGTCAGGGTCACCATCCTATGGGGCAAACAACAGCAGCTGCTATTCCCACTGTCTCTGTAGCATCATACCCTTTAAATTAAATTATCCAGGAAAGGATTTCTTATCTGTAGACCCCTTATCAAGAATGTTTGTAAAGCTAGGTACACACTACACAGTTTTCGGCCAATAATCGGCTCAATCAGCCGACATACGACCGCTCGTTCAAAAGTCGGGTCAGTGTGTGCAGTGACACGATGGTCGAAAGTCTGCCCAAATGGACGATTGTCGCCTCATTTGGTTGGTCGTAGCGTTTAATATTTTCGTTCCAATCTCGTTTCCGTTGTGTAGTGTGTATAAACTTCCAACCGATCCACAACAGTGAGTACGAAATTACAGTCATTGCTCACGAAAACATGGCTGTAAAAAGTCGCTAAAGGGACGTCCGCTCTTCCCTTTATCGTCCTAAACAAGGCTAGTGTGTATGCAGTCCATGGACCGAGCGATCGGACCATCGATCGCATGTAAAATCGCTCGGCATAAAAAGTTGGTCGAAATTTCTGTATTGTGTACCCAGCTTAAGGCCAGAACAATCTAGCCAGCTTCCTTCCTGCAGCTGTCCTGAATGGCTCTGCTTAACAATTTAATGAGGAGGGGGTGATGGTGCAGGGTGGGGGAAGACCTGGGGGTAAATGTATCAATGCCCGGATTCTTCAACTCCAGCGAGATCGGCGTCTTCAGCGCTTAAATTTAAATCGGCGCTGCCTTGTAAAGGGAAACTTCCCTTTACAAGGCAGCACCGCTTTAAATTTAAGCGCTGAAGACGCCGATCTCGCCGGAGTTGAAGAATCCGGGCATTGATACATTTACCCCCTGGTATCATTGAAAAAAAAAAAATGGGGAAAAATCCTTTGTCCATAAACTCCAAAAAGTCCAAAGCATTCTGGATAATAGAACCCACGCCTGTCTGTTTATAAACTCGTACCTGTAATTTTGGCTCTTAAAAACAACTGTTTTGTCCTTTCCCACTAGATACCATTAGTCTTTAGCAAAAACCAAACCCAAACCTTGGCCTTGAATCGGCTCGAACATATATCCCTTAATGCAAATAGTGAATAATTGTCTGGCAGTATTTCACAACAAGACATGGAATAGGATTTAAGATTGCGATGTGTAAAGGTTTAGTCAGCTCCATAAAGTAATACATATATAACGTGCAGAGCCGTCTGTAGCCGTGGGTGAGATTGTCTGATGTAATGAATCATTGGGAGACAATGACACCGTTCCCTTTCTGGGTCCTCACATGTCTACATACAGGAATGCACCTTCCACCCCAGAGCGGTGTTTACAGACTTACCCACTATAATAGTAATCAATAAAACAAATATCACACTCCTTTATAGAGGCAACGCATGGAACAAAGATCTTACACAGAGGAACATTAAACCAGGGGCTGTCCAGCACCACTATAAAATGAGATTATAGTACAGGGTACAGAATGTGGTTTTTGTTGTTCATCCTGGTAGGCACAAAAGCCTTAATATCTTCCTGTGAATTACTAAATAAAGCTATTTTTAAGTTGTGCTTCGCTGCCTCTGCTGCATGTTACAAGGTTACATAGGGGATGAAAACAGGTGTAAATTGTCCTATTTCAATAGAAAACCTGTTGCTTCCAACAAAGAAAAAAATATTTCTTTCTCATTACCAGGCAGCCAGGGAATCAGTGTAAAAGTGTCCTTACATCTGTCAGTCTTAATTCTGTCACATTTATACGCTGATTTAAAGCATAGCTGCGGAATTTCCAAACTTTTGGTTACTAAATATCTCTATATTAAAGTGACAGGGGGCAGGACTTATGACACAATTGTTCGTAATTGTGGCCCCACCCCATGCTGTAATTGGACAGAAACTGTGATGGACGTTTAGGGGGCAGGGCTAAATGCCGCGGCCCGCCAGGCTCTGCCCCCAACACACCCAGCTCCCCCTTGATCTCCCGGAGTACCTCTTGCCAAAGTTGGCAAGTATGATTTAAGGCGACTTTGCTTTTGGAGAAGTATTTGTTTAAAGGATAACTCAAATTTCATTGAACAATAGACATCTAAAATGCTTTATGCAAATATAATGACCTACTTGGCTCCTTTCCCTTAAAAGATACATTCTTTATAACAGTATATCGAACGGCTGCCTGAAAGATCATGTTCTCCCTCCCATCTTATTTTCTCTGTGTCCATGGCCAAGCTGCTTTCTTAACATAGGTATCTATCACAATACAGCACTTACCTGAGTCTTCGTGACCTGTGTGAAACAAAGGGTTAATCAAAAACAACCATCTGGTCTGTTTAAAAATGATTATAACTCTCCCTGTCTATCCCACACACTAATTGTGCCTTACCAATTATGTCACCACCAAGGATTTTTGTGAGGAGCTGACACTCTTACTCAGGAAGCCTTGAATTTTCTCTCCAAACTAATCTATCACAATTTACTTCCATCAGAGTTATCATAAACCAAATGATCGCCTCTGCTTCAAATATGTAGCGTTTAAATACCAGCTAAGTCTGATATGTGAATTCGTAAGAACACAGAGACCCGAACTTATGTGTAATTTAATGTGGAAAATAAAGCCACAATGCTTAAGATAAAACAATTAACAAAATGATGTACAAATATATAATGCAGCAGTTTCTTTTACAGTAAACAGGAATAAAACACAGAAATGATAAACTTACGAATGATCAAGTTTCTGTTTGCTAGTAGAAGCAGAATAAAGGGACACTCCTTAATATGACATTGACTCCCCAAAAGAGGGTTACATGACAGTTTTAAAACTGTAGCAAGTGCCCACAGCCCCCTTCCTGTAGATGCAAATTAAGTGTTTATGACCTTAAGTCAGGTTTTCTTTACACTGGCCTAACTTTTCACCAGAATGTCTTACAAAGATGATATGCTCTTAAGCTTATTTTTATGACACCTCTATAATCGCACTAGTTCTTGCACAGAGCGATGGTAGTGCTTATGTCAGTGGCTAGAGACCTTACAGAAGAAAGAAATGGTCTATTTTAAGATGACCTCTTCCCCCAATAGTTAGTGTGGCCTTGTAATTGTTGTGAGTAGGTGCTGTTTTCTAGTCATAGGAGAAAACTGGTGGACAGCAGACTTAAAAAGCTGAAGGCCTGACCAGAGCTTATTTTGCACCCTTGGCACGTCACGTTGAATACTGTCAATGTGGGCATTCTGAAGCTGTGGGGACTACTGCTTGAATGGAACATACCACTGACTCGGAATTAGTGCCTATGGATATCCAGTCTAAGACAGCTTGAGACTGGAGGTGTATGTAATATTTGCAGCATCTGATTAGAAAACCATCTCATTAGATGTGCCATTCACTCAAAACACCTCCCACTACTAGCTTGATTTTTACATTTCTTGACCATTCAAAACCTCCAGCAATGTAATTTGAAGTTCTCTAGTTTTCTAGTTAGACTTAAAAACAGTGCAAATGGGAGATGATTACAAATTACTGGCCAGTGTTCTATGCTAGGATCCGATCCCTCAGAGAACTCCTGTATTCCATCCCTCAGCAAACTGCTGAGGAACAGATTCAAGTAAATATTCTGTCTAGTCCTTTTTGTCACTGTTTATTGTTTGAAAAATAAATCTAAACAAAAATCAAAGTTTACAATTTCATTACATTTCAGATATCCGCATCCACACAAAAAAACCCATCATGGACTACATATCCAGTAAATGGACCTCCTGTGGACAGTGATGAAACATGCAAGCTCCATAGTAGTGTTTTGAGCATTATTTTCCAGGGGAATAAATGCCAAATGACAACAAAGAAAATGTAGTGTAACATCAAGCAAAATAAAAAAAAAAAGAAAACTACATAAAATAAAGTAACAATTTGTAAACCAAATATATTTTAAAACCCTGACTAATCTTAGAATAAAGCAAAATGTATTATCAGCTCTGGAGAGCAAAGAGTGCAAGAACACTAAACATCAGTCTAATTAAGGGCTGGACAAATGTAGGCCACAGAATTGCAGCCATGTGAAGGACTATGGGTCTTTTGTAGATTGATGTCCAATTATCAATTTTCGGACATAATCCCAGAATGGCAGTAGATTGGGTCAGGACCATCAAATATGGAGGAATGACCCTTAGTGATTACAGTCTCTCCAGCGTGTACATGAAGTGTACAAGTCTTTAATGTTTAGGGATATGTAACTTTTGGCTATTTGTTCTCATGTGATTGGTCACCAGAGTTTGTTTGTAAGACTGAAATTTCTCTCCCAATTTTTTTCATGTTTGCCAAGGATATTCCATGGGCTATATACAGGGCTGGATTAACCCGAGGACTAACTGGGCTAACTGGGCTAGAGCCCAGGCGCCTTGGGCATCTGGGGGGCCTGCCGGCATTGATCGGGTTGGGGTCGTTCTCCACCCTAGGCTCAGACTGTCGGCTGGAAAATGGCAGGCAGCTAACAGCAAATCTTATGCTGTTAGCTGCCTGCTGTTACTGTAGTGCTTCCGCGGCACGCAGTAATCTCCTTACTGAGATCTCGTGAGAGTTATACTTTGACTCATAGTCTCAGTCTCACGAGATCTCCTCAGTAAAGAGATTACTGCACGCCATGGGAGCACTACAGGGAGTAACAGAAGAAAGGAAGCAGGTAAGTGCTCGAGTGCTGGCGGAGGGGGCTCGCGTGGGAATATTTATATTTTTGTCTGTTTCACTCGCAAAATCACTCTGTACATGCCCAGAACCTGACCATAGACAACTAAACGCAGTTACGTTTAATTTAACTTCATAAGCAAAGAACAATTACTACAGCCTAAGAGTTCTGGGAGGGAACAGGGCGAAGTGGACCATTAGTCTGTAGTCATTGTACAGTAAGGGCGTGCCAAACTCAAGCGCACACCACCGCATCTGAATCATGCTCTAGGTGTCTCTCAGTAACTTGTTTTTCCGCCGTATCTCTTGCTCCAGCTGTAGGGCTAGTCTAAGTCCTGAATACTAGTGATGACAGTCTCGTATGCTAGAACATGTGTTTGTAAATCAGAAGCAACTGTAAAAATGTGTATTATGTTCAATAGACACTAAGAATATCCTATAAAATGTATTTCAGTGGGGAAACATAAAATAAAAAATACACACTTTTTTTTTTACGATTTAATCACTAATGCCTATAATATTAACAGGTGACATTAATTGAATTATTTATTTTTTCTGTGCGTTTTTTTGCAAATTTATATTGCACTATTGTACTGAACGTATCCTGCAGTGTCTTTTGTAGTAGAGACGAGAAGACCTACCCCCGAATTAATCAGCGCACGTATTTTCAGATCCATTCCTTGCTCTATTCGGGAGTACGCAGAGCCGATTTACGTGCATTTTAATAAAAAACGTACGTTGCGCTCAGTATGCGTGCTTTGGTGAGTCAGGACCTAAGTGTACAGAGTATAAGCTTGAGCTTACAGAGTGATGGATGCGGTGGTATTTGAAGACAATATTGTGAGGGAAGTGATGTTTGTTGCATGTGGCATGGAAGACGAGTGAGTTTTGAGTGACAATGGTCATATACTGTTTGCATTCTGCGTGTTTCTTAAAAAGATTATTGTGAGAGATTGTATACGAACGAGAGGGAAAGCTGGGTCTTCCCAAAGGGAGGAGAGAGTGGAGAGTTTAGTGGATAAATTACATTTCTTAAAGCAAGTATCCTATATCTGACATGTGCATCTGAAGAACCAGGAGGGTAATTAGTGTTTGGGGTCTGTATTCGTTGGAAAGTCCTAGAAGTATGGAGGGGAATGTATAACTAGTTATTCTGCTTTCAAATTAATGCAGGTAACACTACCAGGAGTTTAAATAATTCAGTTGTGGTGATGAGGTTCTCGAGGGGGGAATGGAGGGCATGGGCCAATATATTCTATTGCTGTATCAGGAATTGGCTTTTCTAGTTTTGTTTTATTCCACAGCCTCCAACACATGTTGTTTTCTTACACTATTTGTTTTGGATCTAGGTTCAATATCGTCTTGTTTATCTAGGAGATGGTCATGGTGACCCTGCTGAATTTCATGGACAGCCATCTTCCTGGTCCACGTGGGCCACTAATCCGCCATGTCCGAGCATCGTTATTCTCGTCTGTTCATTAGGGAAGGAGCAAGAGGTCTGTGACACTTCTGGGGTAGGTTGTTTTGGGTAAGTTCTTGAGAAGTAATTCTTGTGGAACCAGACACCATGATATATACTGGGGTTACTTTATCGCAAATCACTTAGGGGTATATTTACTAAACTGCAGGTTTGGAAAAGTGAAGATGTTGCCTATAGCAACCAATCAGATTCTAGCTGTCATTTATTTAGTGCATTCTACAAAATGACAGCTAGAATATGATTGGTTGCTATAGGCAACATCTCCACTTTTTCAAACCCGCAGTTTAGTAAATATAGTTCTTTACTACAGAGGTGACTGTGCAGATGCTAAAATGTGGATCATGTAGAGTTTGTTGTGGAACAATAATAGTTGCACATTTGGGATGGGAGCCTTCCCACTTTCATCGGATGACCACAGAACCAGGGTCGTAACTAGGGCTGTGCAACAGGGGCGACCGCACAGGGAACAACGCTGAAGGGGGGCACAATTTAGGAATATTTTAGGTTAATTTGGTTAAAATTGAGTGCTAGGGGGGCGGCATTTGTCTTTCTCGCCCCGGGCGCTAGAATTCTAAGTTACGGCTCTGCACAGAACCTTTTATATTGTAAAACAATGTGATTTTTACACGTCCTGGGAGGTGGTGTTTGCTAATATTCTCAACACTGAATTTTTCATCAGCCAGGCAAAATGTATACAGGGAGGAGCATTTACATGTGCAAATATACCAATGTAATAACAACATTTCAATGTACAAATGGGACCCATGAAATAAACCCCTTACTGCCATGACTTGTTTAAGACATGATTGATGCTTGCAGCAATTTAGGAGGAAAATTGAGTGTGATTATTATGTAAATTATGTATGCGTAGGCAGCTAAGTAGATGCCCGTGTGTAAAATGATGCGCAATGCTTACGCGTTGTTTGTAAATTACACATTCCCCCTCACCTCTGTAGTAACACACTTCCTCCCTCACCTCTGTAGTACCTCATCCCTCCCCCCCTCACCTCTGTAGTAACACACTTCCTCCCTCACCTCTGTAGTAACACACTTCCTCCCTCACCTCTGTAGTAACACATTCCCCCCCCTCACCTCTGTAGTAACACATTCCCCCCCCCTCACCTCTGTAGTAACACATTCCCCCCCTCACCTCTGTAGTAACACATCCCCCCCCCTCACCTCTGTAGTAACACATTCCCCCCTCACCTCTGTAGTAACACATTCCCCCCCCTCACCTCTGTAGTAACACATTCCCCCCCCCCCTCACCTCTGTAGTAACACATCCCCCCCCCTCACCTCTGTAGTAACACATCCCCCCCCCGCACCTCTGTAGTAACACATTCCCCCCTCACCTCTGTAGTAACACATTTACCCCCCCTCACCTCTGTAGTAACACATTCCCCCCCTCACCTCTGTAGTAACACATTTACCCCCCTCACGTCTAATGTGCCCATATAAACCCAGGCCTGGCATTGTTTCTTTGATCATGTGATATTGGTATAACTTTTAATTGGTTCTCCTGTGTAGCTAGATTTTGACTTTGTGCCTTGTTGTTTGACTAAAACTGACCATGGCCTCTCTGACTCCTGTTTGTTTGTCTGGTATATGATCTACTAATGAACATCTTGGACTGTGTTCTTAAGACATGAGTACTGGTAAGCCTGTTTGTTTAAGATAAAGGAAGCTACTGTAGGTGAACGCCATAGAGAACCTATGAAATATCTATTTATGTAGAGATCTAGTATTTTTCTTTGTAAATGAGAGGATCATTTTGCCAACGCATTGGTGAACAAAGTGTCTTATGCCTTAATGATATCACTCGTTCCTGAATATTGTTTAAGCCCACAAATTGCGTTCCTCCGCCAAGGATAGGTGTTAATAATCAGTAATGAAAGTGGATTAATTGAAATAGAGACATCTATCAGCAATCGTAAACTCAGAATCTCACAAATGATTGTGAGTGAACATTAAAATAAAAAATATGTATTCATACAATATTTATATCTACTATCACAAGTGAGTGGAACAATAGAGTTTGTTCTGCAATAGTGGTAGAATCACTGCATAAGTTGTGTATCATGTGGTTGGCAGGTTACACTTGTTTATGGGGTGTTTACATGTTGTGATTCTGTCTCCTTTGCAGAATTATCTGTGTGCTTCCTGAACATACAGTGTATCTTACAGAAAAGACACATGACATGGGAATTAAATGCAAAATGAGCAGATACATTAGCTTGCAAATTTCTCACAGCTACCAGCAGGGGGCGACAAAAAACACCTTGGTGGAAACCTCTTCCCTGGGGAAGGAGCTTTAGGGAGACAAGCCACTGTACTGACCCTGACACTACCCAGAGAAAGGAGAGAGGGGAGAGCTCTTAAGGTCCCAGAGAAAGGAAGCTAAAAGAAAGTGATGTTGAATGATCTGCTGCTATAACATAGACATTTCCCAGATTGTGTGTTAACACAAGAAAAAAGGTCGGAATAAGAAGAGAAGTCCCTTCACTTAGAGGGAAAGGGTCCCAACCCTGGAGAGCAGAGTCCCACTGAGAAGCTGGGGCTGCTGCTGCTTTGATCCTTCCTTTGTAGCTGCAGCGTTCTCTAGTGTGACCAGTGTAAGCGACTGTCACCAGTGTGGACTGAGAAGATTTGCTGCTCCGTTCTAAGCAAAGACTAATGGTCTGTAACTTCATGGCAGCTTGGACTACACACTCCTAGGACTTTGTGTTACCTCTAGGACAGAGCCATGGAAGTTGTGGATGAGACAGAGGCTTTACAACGCTTCTTTGAAGGTAAGAAACGCTGGACAGCCTCGGTGTGGTGACCTGGTCAGGGTGGGCTCAGATGTGGACATGTCTATTGACATTAACCTTGATCAACAGTTTATACAATTGTATCTTTTATGTCACTTGCATGGTTGTATGAGATTTGTCCTGCTAGTGCTTGGCCCAGATTTCCACAGTTCAAGATAACTAGACAATCCTGATATCGGATACACACAATAAGGTTAAGAGCACCATTCCATATAATGCACCATCTCCCTCACATATGTAGCCCGTATTATCAGATGGTCATTACAAGTACAGTTGGCTGGAGGGGGGATTATTAATAGAGCTCATAGAGGTGAAAAGCTGATGCTATTTTTGTTCTGTATAAATCAGGGTCGTTTTGACCAATGGTTCTGAGGAATGCTATATAGGGATTACTCATTGCATATGGTTTCTTTTGGAAAGGAAGAGGTTAACAAATATTGTCTATGGTGTTATACTGAAGCAATGAGCTAGATACAACTATTAGATTATTGATTATAATGTATCATTATCTGCTTTTCTATTCTGGGAACATATTGTAGCATAGTGACCACTTGCTAATCTGGCAATGCTTCAAACTCTGCAATGTGGTGCCATCATTATCTCTCTCAGCCGAAACCCACAAGTATTCCATGCGGTTCTGAGAGAAATATAAATTATTTGTACCTGTTCACCCTCTAAAAAGCAGGAAAAAAAGTGTTTTTTTTATTTTCTTTCGATTGTTACATTTTATATTATTTTTATTTCTTTTGTTATGGTTTCATATATGTTGTTCATAGTGAAAAAAAAAAGAGCACAAATTCATAATGACTACATGTGCAGCTAATTTACATATATGTTGAATCCAAAAACAAAAACTTGGAATAATTAAAAAAAAAATTACCATTAGTTCATAGGCAGAAATGTCACAGATTCTCACCTTGGTTTTTCCACTGGAGTAGATAAGGGATTAACGCTTTGACTGCAAAGGAGCCCTGAGTTTAAATGCATTTCAGTTTCGTTGGAAAATTACATTTTTTTTCCCTGTAACAACAGCAAGGAGCTGGACAACTGCTAATGGAAAAACAAGGTGTGCAAAAAGCAGCGTATTCTATTTATTTTATATTAGTAAGAAAGTAATAATCTAACTGGCAATGATATCTTTATATGAAAACGTAAGTAAAAATTTCTAGAAGCTCTATGTCTACAGTAGCTGTGTGGCTATTTAATGTAACCTATAGGAATATGGCTAAAAGGTGCAAAATTCTGGAAAAGTGAGTTCTCAAAGAGTTAATCAAATGTTTCTTTTCTACAAAACAAAAATACTAACTAGATTAAAAACAAAGTATGCACAAAATGACACAACATTTTCTAAATCTATCACTGTCTAAAGTAATCCCTTGCACCTTCTATATTAGTAAATATATCTGATAAATAAAATCTGATACATAAAATATGAACATGAAATCTTTATAACAACATATTTGTATCTTTAAAAGATGGCTTTTACCTAGATGATAAAAACATTGCAAATAGAGATGTAATTAATACAAAAAAATGATTGTATAACCTGTTATTTTTGCGGTTTTAAATCCCTGCGTATAAACAACTAATTTGGTGTGAATGTAATGCAGACAATCCAAAGATTAAGAATTAGTAATTGCAACAATGAATGTATTCATCTCCTTGCTTTACAAGCAAGAATGAAGCAGGTTTCACGATGTTTATTATTTAAAAGAAAAATGTAGTAATGTATCTATACAGGGTATGTATATATTATTTAAAACATCGGGAAAGACTTTCAGGTGTATTCAGTGAAAATATATTTGTTTTGTCTTTGAATAGTGTGTGTGCTACAGATTTTCTATGTACCAAAACAAAATGTACATGATTAAATATCACAAAAGTACTGCACAAGAATTTGTGACGTTATTTTGTGGCGGTTGGACATGTTGGTGTAACCTTTTTTATTTGTAAGTCTGTTTTTATAGATTTTATTTTTAAAAGCAAATCAATATTTCACATTTATATGTAATGCTACGTGCATGCAGGGGACTCAATACTGGATTGCCAGTGACATATATCATGTGATTTCCTGTCATTTATAGTAGGGAAGGTAATGCAGATTGTGTCTAAGTTGCATATTACTGTGTGTTGTCACGATACAGGTGTACACATTGGGGTTCAAAATGGCCAGGTGTAATTAACCTTTATCTAAATTTATATTCTGAATGGACGTAAAATTCATCAGAGATTCTCCATGTAAAAGCTGAGTAGATTGTACACGTATAAGGGAAAGGCGGATAAAAACTGTCTAAAAGTGCTTTGTTTACCATATTTCTGAATTTATCTGATCTTGGGACAGCATAATAGAACCTACAGCTTGTATAGAATTTGTCAAAAGCACCTTTTTGGTTCCTAAAAGTTAACTTAAAAAGTTGAATAGATGTTTACCAAGAGATTATATTTCATATATGATCTGTGAGTTCGTCAGGCCTATCTGGGAGAATAATGGTATTCACAAAGGAACAGTGTGGATAATCATCATCACCATTTATTTATATAGCGCCACTGATTCCGCAGCGCTGTACAGAGAACTCACATCAGTCCCTGCCCCATTGGAGCTTATAGTCTAAATTCCCTAATACACACACACAGATAATCCAATCATCAAATATGTGCTCAATTTAAGCCCACGTAGGGTAAGTACATTGTTAATAATTTAGTAACGATTACATTGACCAATTGCAAAATGTTCTTTCCAACCAAGTCACTCGTTCAGACCTTATCTTATGAACAAAGAAAGTGATTGGTTCAATTTTGATTGTTCTGCCACAAACAAACTATCCTACAACTCTATAATTTTACATTTGCCCAATCAACTTTGAATAAAGCTTGTTTGTTACAATCAGTTAATTTGGTACCATTTAACACCAGACAATATCTGTCCAACGTGATTCTTGATCCTGTCTATTAACAATGCAAATGTTTTATGGGGCTATATTTTAAATTTAAGGAAATAACAACACTGTCAGAAAAACTGACGATCTAATGTTGGGTCTGTTCACACGTATTTGATATTTTAAATGATCCCAAATCACCAAGTTATTCATTAATGGGTCGATCTGGTAATGACACCAAACTTCCCCAAACAAGATGCTATTCAAATTCATGTTCCCCTTTTCAGTGTCTTTACACTATGTGTTAGTTTTATCTCTACTTTCCTGTACGTTGACTTTGCTGTCATATATAGTATATCTTATGTATAAAAACAAATTATATATATATATGCGTGTGTGTGTGTATGTGTATGTATGTGTGTGTATATATATATATATATATATATATATATATATATATATATATATATAAAATCTGTGTGTGTATATATGTTATTAGTTAGGTCATCTCATATATTTGGAGAGCAGTGACATCACATGACTTATTTTAAATGTAAACCACACCTGGGGAGGATGACCACATACACGCAGATTGCTGTGTTATATACAGTATGTGTATTGTAGAATATAAGGTACCCCTATTGTAAAATAAAATGATCACCTCAGAGTTCCAGGATCTCCATTCAGCCTGCAGCCAGGGGTGGTTCTAGAAAGATTTTCTACCCCGGGCGATTTAGGGGGGGCCATTTAGGCCCCGCCCCCTTTCTGCCTTTTAAGGCTGCCGGCGACTGCAGAGCAGCCGGGCAGCACATAGTCAATACGGGGCGGACCTGGACAGTGTGCAGCCGCCGGCAGCTAGCCCCTGCTAGGGGGGGCGATTGTCCCGATCGCCCCCCCCTGGATCCGCCACTGCCTGCAGCCTTTAAACTTTTACATGGTCTCAGAATTACCCGGCGGCTATTTATATCCTTACATAGTACATGATGGGGTAAGTTATTGATATAGTGGATGCAAGCCTGGTGGAATCGTTCCTTCCCTACTGTATATTTTAATATTATAATGAAAGTGAAAAAAAGTTTTTTTGATGTCCGATAATAAGATCATGACAGATACTCTGCTCATATATGGCCTGATTCATTAAGGAAAGTTAAGGAAGAAATTGATTAAGTTTTATTCATTTTTTACTTAAGTTTTTTTCCTGGACAAAACCATGTTACAATGCAAGGGGTGCAAATTAGTTTATTATTTGGCACATAAGTAAAATACTGGCTGTTTTTTCATGTAGTACACAAATACTTGACTGCTTATTTGTACACTGAAATTTGAAGTTGATCTCGAAAAAAAAAAAAAGACAAAGCTTATGTGCAAAATAATAAACTAATATGCACCCCTTGCATTGTACCATAGTTTTGTCCAGGAAATAACTTTTTTCCTTAATATATCAGGCCCATAGTATCTACCATCTACATAATTTAAAAAGGAAGCAGAGTCGGGAGATGAATCACGGAAATGTAATTGGACCAAATTCACATGACCCTCTTCAGTTCTCCTATTGTACCTCATGTGGTACTAGTTTACACACATTTATTGACAGACTTCTAAACATGATTGTTTTGCTTTTAAATTCAATATAATCACATTACCCCTCTATATTCCAATAATGTAAAGAGCAGAGATCTTATGTTGTTTAGTAACGAGCATGCAATGGACTTTTATACATCTGTTAACACTAATGTTCCGTCTCCATTTGAAATGTTAAGAACTCTGCAGCTCCCAAACCCAGGAGCGTTGCTAGGTTCTCAGCACATGCACACACACACATAGTACACAATTACCATCACTATCTCTACCAAATCAGGACTTAGGATATCAAACAGATAATGCAGAAGCCTAGTTTTTTTTAATCAATACCAGAACTAATATTGGGATATCCTCCTGTCTTGTTAGGGTGATAATAACATCAAAGCTAGGGATGTTTACAGTGCAGCTGTCCATATAGAGAGAATGAGAACAAGGAGTTGGAGAATTACATCCAAAACAACAAATACGGCATTGTGAAGCTGTCCGTATATACAAAGTATGGTGCGCGGCATGTTGGCACAGTGGTCAGCATTGCTGCCTCACAGAACTAGGACCAATCCCAACAGGGCACAATCTGAGGTTCTATGTTCTCCCTGTGTTTACATGGACTTTCTCCATTTATCTCCAGTCTCCTCCCACATTCCAAAGACCTACTAGTGGGTTAATTGGCATCTGGTGAAATTAACCCGTGTGTGTGTGGTAGGGAATATAGATTGTAAGCTCCACTGGGGCAGGAACTGATATAAATGATTAAATATCTGCAGATCTCTGCATAATATGGTAACACTACAGAAATAATGAGTGAGGGTAATAAATAAAGTGGTTACACTGATAATAACATCCAACCTATAGAGGAGTAATGTAATGCTGTGCAGTTATCCATTAGATCAGATACACAGGTAGTTTACTGGAGGTAAATAGGCAGCATTTTTGTGGTGGTAGTTTACCATTATCGACATTGGGCTAAGTCATACTTGCCAACCTTTGGCAAGCTAATTCCGGGAGATCCCAGGCAGAGGGGCGTGGTTGGAGGGCGGGAGGGGCCGGGCAGCGTTAATTTGCGTCATTTTGGCCCCGCCCCCGTGACAAAATGCCGTTTTTTTCGCGGGGACGGGACCTAAATGACTCGATTCACCGCAAATCGCGTCATTTTGAGGAGCATATTGCCAGATGCAGGATATTTGCCTTTCCCGGGAGAGCTACCCAAATTTCGGGTAGCAAGTATGGGCAAGTAAGTCCTCGTTGTCTATTTTTGGAGCAGGGTGGCAGCATATGTAATATTGGGTAATGCAACCCTACCCTGAAATGGATTCTTGTCCAGGCAGGTGGGAAGGGGACCACACAATAGTCCACATGGTAATGATTACTATGTATGGGGGCCACACTCTGCCCAACTTCTCTGACCATTCTCCCATTGGATGGCTGCGCAGTGCATCGTCATGGAGGCGAGCGTGGGAGTGTGCTGCTATTTCCTCCATGTTTGTCTTGTTGCACAGAGCACACTTTAGCTCCACTTTCCTCAGGTCCTAATAGAGAACAAAACAAATAGTATTAGGCATAGCTTCGCCCACTATATTCTTTTAATTTAACGAATGACAAAAAAATGCGTTTAAACCCGCACTAAATTATTGTAAAACACTCAGGGGTATATTTACTAAACTGCGGGTTTGAAAAAGTGGAGATGTTGCCTATAGCAACCAATCAGATTCTAGCTGTCATTTTGTAGAATGCACTAAATAAATGAAAGCTAGAATCTGATTGGTTGCTATCGGCAACATCCCCACTTTTCCAAACCCGCAGTTTAGTAAATCTAGCCCTGAGTATATTAAATCAGACTAAAGTTAATAACAAGCTGCTCAACGTCAGATAATCTATCACCGAGTTGGGGGTTTGCTTTTTTAATTATATACTATAATAGACACTGTTGTATGTTATACATTTATCAAAGAATACGATGACCTGCTGTTCCCACCTACCCGGGGGAGAGCATTGACTCTAGTGCCGTCTGTATACTCAGCCTCAGACAGCTCTGTGCTCTCACCCGAGCTGGCTTTCTCTGTAGCTCGCAGCTCACCGTCCTCATGAGGGCTGGCGGGGTACGGAGGGAGCCAGGAGAGAGCGCAGCATTGGGTGTCCAGTAGTTAGCATGCAGAGATCATTAAATCACAGACTTTCTCATGTACATGAGGGAGACTGAAGGACACAGTTATCTTTATAAATCCACAGGTATTTTTATTTTATATGCATAGTGCACAAGGCACTATATAAAAAAAAAACAGCAATCCCCAATCAGGTGGAAAATTACCTTTCTAATGTAAAATGAATTTCAGACCCAATATTGATTATTTGTAGCCATCTCCACAACACATGTTAAGGCTACGTACATACCTTGAGAAGTGTTTTATGGAATATTAGAATGCTAGTAAAACCTATAACCTACGTTACATTTATATTTGGGTTTAAATGACTTTCAGATAGAAATGCATGTCACCTGTGTGGTTTTTTTTTTAACACACATCTGTGATAGGACAGGGGAGTGTTGTCTTGTTCAAGCCAAGCGCAAGTGGAAACAGATGTGGAAACGCTTCTTAAGTGTGTCTCGTTGCGTTTACAACGCGCTTTCATGGAGACAAATAGAAGTTTTCAGCTGTGTTGATGTGTGTCAGAGGGACTGAGCAGAATAATGCAGTACAATGCAAGTTAAATGGAAAGATGTACAGTCTCATTAAGTGCATTAAGGGCAGCGCGGTGGCTCAGTGGTTAGCACTTCTGCCTCACAGCACTGGGGTCATGAGTTCAATTCCCGACCATGACTTTATCTGTGAGGAGTTTGTATGTTCTCCCTGTGTTTGCGTGGGTTTCCTCTGGGTGCTCCGGTTTCCTCCCACACTCCAAAAACATACTGGTAGGTTAATTGGCTGCTATCAAAATTGATCTTAGTCTCTGTCTGTCTGTGTGTGTGTGTTAGGGAATTTAGACTGTAAGCTCCAATGGGGCAGGGACTGATGTGAATGAGTTCTCTGTGCAGCGCTGCGGTATCAGTGGCGCTATATAAATTAACGGTGATGATGATGAGCTCCCCAATAGTACACAGATTAATCTAAACATTCCTACAAAATAACATGAATCACGTCCTCCCTGATATGACTTAGTACTTACCTTCCAGTATCCTCTTGATTTCCAGACAGGTGCAGAGTTACAATGCTGGGAGGAGGGTGCTGCTCCTGGGGGGGAATCTGATCTGGCAGCAGACACAGCCTGGACACTGCAGCTCTTCCCTGTCCGCATTATCTCTGCTCTTCTGGCTGCTGAGGTTTCCAGGCTTTGAGTAGCACTAACCCAGAGTCTCTCTTGCTGTGATAGGCAGTGTAACCGCATTGCCTACACTCACCAAACTGCTCTGTCTCCACTGGACATGACAGGAGAGCGGTAGGTAGAAGGTTTTACTGTCCTGCCTCTCGCAGCAAGAGACTCTTTATAAATGCTATTCGATAAAGCATTAAATTAATTGCTGAGCAGGTGATTTCTTCAGACCTTGGTCACATCTGACACACTGACACTGGTGCCCAAGCCTAGCAACGCCACTCATAAAACCACTATGGAAATAAGGATATTAGTGGGTACAATTCAAACTGTTTAATCCTCTCAGCCTCGATATTATCTGCTGCACATTTCCTGGAATAAAAATGGCGTCCACGTTTGTATGTTTAATCTCATTTTCTCAGGAAAACAAAACATTATTCTTAACACTTATGTATAATGTAAAAGATGTCACCACAGCATATAACAGACTATTAGGAAGGGAAAAATAATTTCAACAACAATCTAATCTGACATTAATTGTACACTTACACGGCATGTCAGACCCATACGTGCCCATACGTGCCAACTCTCCCTGAATGTCAGGGAGACTCCCTGAAATAGGGGTGATCTCTCTCACTCCCTGATACTGAGCCGGTACAAGACGTGGTTGGCTTCGCCATCTGTGGAATAATGACACAGTTCAGAAATTGTGTCCTATGTCCATGTATTGATGCCTATGGAGGTGGCCATTTTCGTGGAGACCAAGATTTAATCAAAGACTGACAGGTAAGTCAACATGACTTCAGTAATGGAGACAGAAATGTAAAAGACACTTCAGTCTCTAGAAATTCATTAGCTGCTCTCCCGCATTTCTGGGAGACCTCCTGGGCTCCCGGGAGTGCAGGGCAACCTCCCAGTTCTCGACCCCACAATAGATAAGTGGCGGGGGTGGGGCTTAATTATGCAATCATTTAGGGGCGGTGCCAAAATGAAGGAATTCGTTAAGCCCCGCCCCGCACGCCCACCTTCCCCGGGATCTCCCTGAAGCCAACGAGGAAAAGTTGGCAATTATGGTCAGACCATAGTGAATCTCCACTTGAGTTGCAGCAACTCAGACAGGACTTAGGATCTTACTGTCCAGTGACACGGACACCCAGGGATGGTACAAGGTGCTGCAGGACATCGCATTTGGCTGCGCACGTTGCTGGCTAATACGGTACAGTAATCTGATGATTTTTCCATCATCCTAACGGACACAAGGGAAAATGAGCGGAGATTTTAGTAACAACTCAGATGTGTCTCTGTGGTTTGTTACGGAGACAACCTTGTCAGCTTGCGGCTAATTAAATCCCCCCATGTGTGCTCCAGTTGTCACTATACATTGTGGCTGTGCGAACACCCCTTGCAATTTTCATGGGGATCTGTCATCCGTTTTTAAGGTTCCCCCAGAAAATCACTCTGTGTCTACTTTTGCAGGATTGTGGGTCCAACTGGTGTTGTGTACGTTGTAAAAATGAATAAACATCACTTCAATGTCCTTCCTGCTTCTTCTTTAGCACCAACCCTTAATTCCTTCCAACATTTCAGCTTTACTTCTAAGACATTGCTCACTTCTGTCTCATTTAAATCATACTTGTCAACTTCTTAATAAGGAGGTGAGAATGGCGTCATGAAGACTCCCATCCCGTCCTCTTCTCTAGGAAGTGGTCAGATGCGGGAGAATATCCTTCTCCTCCGGGAGACCTACCCAGAATTCAGGTGTGGGCAAGGGTCATTTATATTTTAAATTAATTATGACAGAGATGGAAGATTGTGACTGTCTGTTACCTGTCACTTTGGTGTATTTCATTGTTTTTATTACATTAGTCGAAATGTGGCAAAAAAAATGTGGTTTCCTGAATAAAGTGCTCCAGTAAAAACATCCCATTAAAAGTATAGTTTCTATTATTTAAGAATGTGTAAAATTCAAGTCACTTTGGGGTGAGAAAAATGCCCTGCTGCCCCCCTGAAGACAAGGAGTGCCCACTAAATGTGCTTTCACCACCTTTTGAATCTTATTTAAATAATGCCACAAAACAAAATGCAAATGTAAAGTTTGCATGTGGGTGTATTTATGTGTCTAGCCCACACTTGACAAAATATGCCCCAGATCCAACCAGCTCCTCCCATCAGAAGATTCAAATTGTTTGAAAGGGGACATTTGTAAAAAGATAGATGTTATGGGGCATATTGAAGACATGCTTGTCAACTCTCCCGCAACTTGCTCCTCAAAATGACAGGATTCGCGGTGAATCGCGTCATTTTGCCACACTCTCCCGGGAGTCCGGGAGACTCGCGTGAAATCCGGGAGTCTCCCGGACATTCCGGGAGAGTTAGCAAGTATGATCTATACACACATAATATAAATTAGCAGTGAAAATGTTCTGTTCTGTTGCATGTGTGACACATGCATGTTTCATATTACATCTCTGCATTTCAATGGTTCTTCACATAGCTTATTTACAATTAGTGAAACCCCAGACAATTAATCCACTGCATTTTTAAACCTACTAAAGATCTGTAGGAGATAAAGTGATGTATTTACTAATATCTATATTCGCACAAAATTCTCTAGCCTATCAGTCTTTATACATATGTCCTAACAGTCCGTATTTGTGGATCCAGAAAGGGACGTGGTCTCACTATGATGTGGGTGATTTGTTTCCTGATTTTACTTTTGAAATCATCGGGAGATATCGGGAAATATGCTTTAAATGAGGTAGGCAAGTTATTTCAAAAGGGAGTGTGACTTAAAACAACATTAGCATTGGGCTATGTACCTTAATTTTTTTTTTTTTCTCATCTCCATAGTACGGCAATTTCAGTATTGTGTAAAAATGAGAAAAAAAGAAAAACTGCTAAAAAAAGCAGAGTTTGATGTGGTTGCTAAATCTCCATAGTTTTACTGACAATTAGACAATGGTAGATTTGCAGCAGTATAAAAAAGTAAACATATAACGAATAATACACCTACAACACAATTACATTACTTTGACAGTATATTCTTATCAGTAAGCAGTACATTTTGTATAGTATTGTAAGTACATTACATTTTAAATGGCTAACATCCCTGAGTCGGAACTGCTAGCCAATGTGAAAATGCAACAATAAAATAGAAATTGTTCATAGTAACTGTCAACATACGTTTGTTTTATGATAAGACAATGAGCTGCAAAGGTTCATTTAATGGTAGACCTAGTACTAGGGAGTAGGCTATAGAGAGTGTGTGTGTATGTATATATATATATATATATATATATATATATATATATATATATATATATATATATATTAGAGTGAGCATGTGAGAGAGATATAGGTTCATATGTAATGAGAACTCTCTTCTAAACTCGATCATTTTCACCCCTTTTACAGTGATAAGGAATGAAATATGACTATTTATGAAAATTTCGGAGATCCCTCTACCGCAATGCTCTCCCCACAGGCTTTAATGGCTAATCCCAGCTTCAGATGGCGTTAGCCATCGGACACAAGTTTTTAAGAACTTGTTAAATCACAAATAATAGCAGTCCCCATAGAAACATATAATAACATAGCATACAATATCAATGGGACAGCAGCAAATATCTCTGATCCCCTAGTTATAAATAGAGGGGACACTTACAATTGCGGATCTCTCTTTCTCTCTCTTTTCATCACTCCGTAGTAAGACTGATAAAGCAGGGGTAACTGAGGTGCTATTAAACTGTATCTTTGCTAAGTGCTTTTTGAATTAACTTGAATAAAATTATATCTATCTATATATATATATATATATATATATATATATATATATATATATATATATATATATATACAAGTTAACCCGTGCATGATATTCATGCATTCTAGTCAAATCAAGCTACTTAAGGTGTTAAAAAGGTTCTTGTCATGCATTTGGGCCATAGCCCAGGCCTCCTCAGGGGAAGAGCGTTACTTCCCGACGTAAGCGCCCTTTTTTAACGTGGTTTTGTCCACATGTCACCACCTCGTCATTCTTCTCCATCACCTCATCCTTCATTTTTATCGCCACATCTATCCAGATGTCTATCCAGACACAGGGATCTCTCTCAGCGGTCCTGAGTATCACACTCCTCTCGCTCTGTCACCCCCGGCAACCACCAACCACTCCCCACTGTCACCCCCGGCAACCACCAACCACTCCCCACTGTCACCCCCGGCAACCACCAACCACTCCCAACTGTCACTTCTCCTTCAAGAAATATATATATATATTTTTTTTTTTTAAATCTTTATAAACACTTTTAACAATTAACAAATTAAATTAACAAATTAAAAACATCTTAGTATACCAAATTTCAGCCCTTTCTGAATTTTTTTTTCCACACACACTAAGAATTTAGTAGGTCAGTGTATAACTCCGCCCAGCAGGTGGCGCTGCAGCTTGGTTTTATTTTTTCCACACACACACAGACAGACTAACACACGCCACTAAGCATTTATATTATAGATATAATATATTTCTGCTCCATCTAGTGCAACTCATTTGGAGAGGCAACATGGTCTGACATGTCATCATAGATATATAACATGGTTGGTTGCTGAAGACTCCTATTCCTGGCCAGGCGCAGGTTGAGCAGTACAGGAGCTGGCCAGCAGAGGCCTTGGCCACGTAAATACTTTATCTTACACTTGCCCAAAGTCTTACAGACTTCCAAATTCTGAGTAGGACTCCCAGGAGAGCAGGTCCTTCTCCCGTATCCCTTACACTCTTTTAATCCCCTTCTGGGATCTCCTGGAACGGATATATCAAAATGTAGCAAGTATAGTCTATCCAAATTCAACAACGAAAAAATCACAAATCACACTATATATATATATATATATATATATATATATATATATATATATATATATATATATATATATATATATACACACGTTTCCCATTATTAATTTTACACATTCAGGATAATTCCATAAAATTGATCTGACCTAGTTTTTGTGAGTATATAGATACTAAATCATTTTATTTGGGGTTTTTTTCACTGTATTTTTCCATTTAATCCACGGAGACCTTTAGGAGACTTAAGATATTCCATAAATCTTCCTTACGTTTATTACAAATAGATCTACATGATAGAGTTTAGAGATTAGTTAGAATCACAGTGTCTTGTAACTCCTTTTCCTGCTATTGCTATTTGAAGATTATAATTCTAATGAACAGTGTTACAGGGTTTATTTATTACCCTCTATTTATGTAATGTCTGCATATTAATCAGTATGTTACAGACAGTGTTGCTTCCACCTTGCAACCTTGTTTTTAATCATATGGAAAGTGGAAAACCATGGTAGAAGGAATGGGGTCATAAATACTTAAACTACCTATTAAATGTAGAATTTGTTAACAACGTTATTATACTGAATATACCCAAAGTTTCATTTGTGCAAATGGTGGGCCTGATTCATTAAGGATCTTAACTTGAGAAACTTCTTATTTCAGTCTCCTGGACAAAACCATGTTACAACGCAAGGGGTGCAAATTAGTTTTCTGTTTTGCACATAAGTTAAATACTGACTGTTTTTTCATGTAGCACACAAATACCTGATAGCTTATTTGTACACTGAAATTGAGAAGTATTTAACTTATGTGCAAAACAGAACAATTGGTTTCCATTTTCGGGAGATCTTTCAGGTTGCAATAAATCCTTCCCCTGTATGCTTGAGACCCTGTAGAATTCTGAATAATGACTCAATGGAAAATGTATACTGATAATGCTGATACTGATAACGCTGAACAGCATTCGTTAAATGAAACTTATTTTATATTATTTATTCATTCATTCATTCAAAGTATTCCATTGTCCCAAGCCATGGACAAGGCCCATCAACCTCTTACACTGAGCTGGGTTTCTTGTGAACTATTGGTGTCTCGGACATAGGGGAGTAGCAGTTCTGCTAGTTAAAGGCAGGGCAACGTAGCCGTTCTATTTGGAGGCAAGGGGCTGGATGTCTAAGCTTTAATCATCCCGATTTAACATAGACCAGTGGTCCTAAACTGTACGCCGTGGCTCCTTGGGGTGCCGCGTCGATCTCACAGGGGTGACACGGCCCAGGCCGGTGACAAGCAAGGCAGGGTCTAATCATTTTGGCTTAGAGGTGCCTTAAAAAAATTATGGAGACTCTAAAGCATACTTAGCAACTTTACACTCTTCGATTGCGGGAGCCTGCGGGGGAGGTGGGTGAGACGGGGGGGCGGGGCTCCAAAATGCGCGTCATTTGTATACCCGCCCCCCACGACGTAATGACACAACCGTGTCATTTGACAGCGGGGGGGGGGGCAATTCTGCCCACTTCACTAAGAAGTGGGCACTTCACTAAGAAGTGGGCAGATCCGGGAGTCTCCCGGACATTCCAGGAGAGTTGACAAGTATGCTCTAAAGGAGCCTTGAACTGAGAAACTTTGGGATCCACTGACATAGACTAATCATAGCTCATTTTTGATTGGTTGTCCAAGGGATACAGCACAGTTTTGCTGTTTGCTATATTATCAGTTACGCTGTATATGTTTTTTTGTGTAAATACAGAGGCCCCAGGCAATTGTGCACTTTGTGAGTGTGTGTAAGTTCTATCATCTTGAGCAAATCACCTCTTTATGTCTGAGGCCTTCCCTATACTGTAGTGGTGCTGTCAGAGTCTGACACAGTTCAGGTGTTCAGTAGGATGGAAGGTCAGAGTTGCTGGGTTCGGGAATGCAGGTTGCTTGCGACTGTTTATAGAACCTGCTTGGCTGCATCATATTGTTGGAGAGGTGCGAGGTGAGCCTGGATGACCCTTGGCTGGCATTTCACTAGAAACTGGGCTCTCTGGAGGGGAAGAGTTACAGCAGTCTGCAAATATGTGGCATCCCCAGCTCTCAGCTAATTTATGAGATAAGAGGTTGTTAACCAGAAAAAAAAAAAAAAAAATAGGCATTAGAAAAAAATGTTTAGAGGAAAGGTGGGGGAGGTGTACAGATGGGATATTCCAGGAGAGGCCATGTGTACAGAGTGTAACCCCTTCATTCCATAGTCCAGCCCGAACACTAATAATCCTTATCTTATTCTGCTTCAGCTGTTCTGCAAGCCGCCATCCAGTGGCGGGGTCAGGCCGCTATTAGGGCCGGGGGGCAGGCCGACCGGCCGCCCCCCCCCCTGGCTGCAAAATACAATTCTTTCCCCCGCGGCCGCATCTGATGACATCAGATGCGGCCGCGTCAGCGCTCAGGCGGCCGCATCACATGACAGGGCCGCATCCCTTTTCATGAGATGCGGCCGCCTGTGTGCCCCCCGGCCACGCCTCTCCCAGCCCGCGTCTGACGCCATCTATTGCATACTACCACAAAAATACAAACCTGAAGTCAGCACAATTAATGGAATTATGAGACTGTGTATCTAAATCACCAACATCATAAGGAATCTGTAGGAGAAATAAGTTTGAGAACTCTTTATTTAATTATCCCCAGCTAAGAGAACTATGGAGATTTAAACCTCAGAACATAAAACCACCCGCACGTTCCACCCAAGCTTTTTTTTCGCTCAAATTTTTGGCATTACCTGCACCTCTGTATTGCAGAGAACATACTTCCAAAAACATACTGGTAGGTTAATTGGCTGCTATCAAAATTGACCCTACTCTCTCTCTCTCTCTCTGTGTGTATGTGTTAGGAAATTTAGACTGTAAGCTCCAGTGGGACAGGGACTGATATGAATGGGTTCTCTGTACAGCGCTGCGGAATTAGTGACGCTATATAAATAAATAAATGATGATGATGATAATGATGATGCTTTCTGTTCTGCCAGACAGCAATAGGACTTTCTTATAAGCCCCCATCTCACAAAATAAAAAGCAGGTGGTACTTTCCATTTAACTGTTCGCCAAGGTTGTAAGACAACACCGGAAAATGCCAAATTGCGCAATATGTTCCTGCAATCTCAGTGTGATCTCAGAGAAGTCTTGGCAAGTAATTTGAAGCCTTTTGACTTTCTTGGTTCAAACTGTACTGGAGTATGTGGTCATAAATTATTAAATTATAATTAATCTGTATATCTTTAATTGCTGCAGTGCCCACATTCTCACACTTTTTTCTTCCTTTGCCTTTGTCCCACTGCCCACACAACTTCATTCTCCGTTCCCTTTCCTTTCCCACTACCTTTCCACATCCTTTGTCCATCCTTAAATGCCACATTGCTAGCCTATCCCTGTGCACTTTCTTATGATCCATTGGCCACAAGACCTTTTCTGTTCTTCTTTGTCCTTTTTTATATAGCTGCCCATATAGCTTTGTTTCTTTCCCCTACGCTCTATGTATGATTGCCATTTTTGCTGTGTTTCACTGTGTACACGTTAATTTCTTTATTTTCCGCCACACTATCCGCACATCCTTTTCCTTTCTCCTGTGCCACGATGCCCACAAATCATTTTATGCTTTTTTTTTTTTCCTGCTGTTGCCCACAAAACTTTTGGGGACAATTCTGAAAAGTGGTGCAAATAAAGGAAAAAATATATGGTGCTGCCCATTGCAGCCAATCAATGCTGTCATTTATCGAGTGCAGTTTAGAAAAGAAAAGCAGGCATGAATTTTTGCACCAGCTTGTCTATCTGCCCTGCCTCCTACACATCTGCCTACCTCCCTTCTCTGTCCTCAATGCTAACTTACTACCTGCACCTTTAACTTCTTTCTACGTTTTTCAATATCTTTAAATAAACAGCCAGATGTAACTGAATCTTTAAACAAAATGTAACTCAATGTTCCAGAGTTGTAACTTGCTCTTACAGACAATATTTACACTTGCTGAACACATAATACATATTTACATTGTTGTACCTTTACTGTTTATCAGAATCTGTGTATTAAAAGGAAAAAAAACCAAGATTGATCTAAGAGAAAACATTGTTGGTTTCTGAACAATGGATTTAATTTACACGGAACACATCAGTCATATTAACAGGAAACGCGCTTTAATTGGGAGTTGTACGGTAATCATCATCATCATTATTTATATAGCGCCACTGATTCCACAGCGCTGTACAGAGAACTCATTCACAAGCTCATAGTAGTGCCCCAAGTGCATGCTTTGCCACCCAGTGTTGCCCCAAGTTCATATTATGCCACAGCGGTGCCACAAGTTCATGTTATGCCAGAGTAGTATCCCAAATTCATGTAATTAATTCATGTAATTAATCAATTCCATATCATTGCAATAAGAAATGAAAATTAGCTTGAGCCATTTCAAGTTTGTTCATAAATAGATCCCTAAGCCTGTTTGAAACAAGCCTAGCGGGTGCTGATGCCAATTTTGCAGGGGATTGCCATTGACACCTGTTCAAATTTTCTTAACTACGTCCAGTGGGAAGAGGAGAGTGACCATGGGAACACCAGCAAATTTATTCTGTAATAGCACTTGAACTTATTAGCTTCTCTGAAAAGTTTAATCCATTTTAAAAGACTTGAAAACAGTGATACCCTCTTTATTGCTGCATGCGCAAGCTAAAAGGAATAACGTAGAAACTTTACAGGCAATTTATTCCCTGACACTGACAGTTAAAGGATTCTGGGATTTGTAGGTTTACTTACCATTTAAGAAAAACAAACATTAGTTGTTATTTGAACCTTGACCATGCTGTTGCTTGAGCATCCCCATTATTTGTGCTGCTTTGGCCTCTAGCTAGTTCTACACATGCCGTTTTTCAGTCATATGGCAACGGTAAAGTGTGCAACCCCATTCATTTAAAATAATTGGCTCCTATACCCATCACTGTATGTTTTTAATCATCTGTGGTATCAGTATTACATGTTTTTAAATCTAGTTGATCACATTTTATATAGATGTAATTAAACTTTCACAGAAATAGCCAGACATAGGGGTAAAGAAAAGAGAGGGGGGGGGGGGGGGAGGAGAGGAGGGCACAGGAAAAGGGGGGGTACAAGTCTTAACATGGCATCCAAATCTTTCATCTGTTAACCCTAATATCCCCAACACCCCCTAACGCCTAAAATAATACTTACCTGTCATAAATGGCCATCGCCGCCTTAAAGGGCAGTTGCGCTTAAGGATGACGTCATTTTCGGGAACCGGCAAGACAGCGAGTCATCATCTGAAGACATCTGCATTCCGGTAAGTACTTCTTTTGACAGGTCGCCCTCCTCTTCAGTCGGACTCCTCGTGTCGTCATGTCTTCTGTCAGGGTAGTCAGTACCGTAAATAGGTACTACACCCCATTTGACAGTCTGTCAGTTGCACTTCCACTAACCACTAGAACAGGCCTGTCCAACCTGCGGCCCTCCAGATGTTGTGAAACTACAAGTCCCAGCATGCCCTTCCAGCTATCAACAGGTTGTCTACTGGCAAAGCATGCTGGGGCTTGTAGTTTCACAACACCTGGAGGGCCGCAGGTTGGACAGGCCTGCACTAGAACGTCTCATAGACCCTGCCAATGTCTTGGAACCCATTATTCTCCAGCTAAACAAGTGGTACAGCACATGCAAGTGAAGGCAATAGGACAATTGTGCATTAACAGCAAACTTGATTACTTTTGTTACCTGTGCCCCAGGAGATGCGGAAGACGGGCATGATAAAAATAAGTGGGCGTGACTTGATGACAAGTGGGTGGGACAATGTGTATAATGGTTTTAATTGTATCATCACTCCCCTGCGCGTTCAGTGCTTGCTGAGAGAGGCTTCATGTCGAGATTTATGCCGCCATAGCACAATCTCATCCACCTTGCAGGCAGGCAAGCAATCTGCTTTCTCAGGAGTCTTGGAGGTGGTGGTCGGGCATATACCTGAATTGCTCTTTTTTTAAAAATACGCTATCAGCTCAATATATTTTTGTTTTGCACTTGTGTAGAAGTCATCTGAGATGTCTAAAATCTTCTGTTTAGATATTACATGACGCATTTTCTAGTTAAGCACACACTGTACAAGCTGAATACATAGCATTTCTGTTTTCAAAGGATTTATGCTATCTGCTGTAAGGCTCTATATCTTGCTCTACAGATGACACGTTTGATAAGTTAATGGTCATTTGTACAATGATTCCTTGTGTTTAGTGACTTAAGTGAACAAATGCCTGTTGTTTGCTCATTTTATTGTGTTTTCTCTGCTAAAGAAAATATGACACTTTAAATACACACTAAAGCCATAACTTAACATTACTGAATAACAGGGACCAGGCTTTAGAAGATGTCAGTGCCAATAAAAGTTTAATATGTTACTTTTTTTATTGTTTTAAACGACACTAAAACTGCTGAATGTAAAGATAGACATCCGATTACTGGATCTCCAGTTGTCCCATCTCCGCTGTGAAGAATCCTGTATGATCTCCTAACATGTTTACATACCTTACAACTGTCCAGATTTAGGTGGGACGGTCCTGATTTTTGAGAACATTCAGGACCTTTTTGGGGCGAGTGGGTGCAGTACACACAGAAGTGCAAGGATCTATTTAGGGTAGATGAGGGGGAGGTGCTTGGGGGTGGCCTGGCAATTTTTTTTAACACTTATTGTGTGTGCTGCTTCTTCACAGTGGTGTACACCCTTTGCCCCAATTTCCAATGGTACAGTGTTGGAGGGCTATGTGTTTATTTTAGTGCTCCCACTGTTCTTTATACCCTCACAACTACAGACTCCATATGTATGCTAAGCCCTGGCTTATAAGTTCTTTTGCGTTAACAGACCCGACCTCATCCAATTTGGCCACCTACGGTATGTGTGTGACCAAATTGGACATTGATTCTGTCCAACTGGTAGGATCAGCTCATGTGTGGTTTTCTTTACTGAAGGGACTTAGAGACAACGGCACGGTGGCTCAGTGGTTAGCACTTCTGCCTCACAGCACCGGGGTCATGAGTTTGATTCCTGACCATGGCCTTATCTGTGTGGAGTTTGTATGTTCTCCCCGTGTTTGCGTGGGTTTCCTCCGGGTGCTCCGGTTTCCTCCCACACTCCAAAAACATACTAGTAGGTTTATTGTCTGCTATTTAATTGCCCTTAGTCTCCCTTGGTCTGTATGTGTGTTAGACTGTAAGCTCCAATGTGGCAGAGACTGATGTGAGTGAGTTCTCTGTACAGCGCTGCGGAATTAGTGGCGCTATATAAATAGCTGATGATGATGATAATAGATACTGTCGGATATTAGAATGAAGATAGACTATAAGTTGTGGCGGAATAAGTAAGATGACACATATAGAAGGAGAAATTACTGTTCAATGACACGAGACGTTTATATTTCATTAGTAAACCTGCCGGGTGCATGATGCCAATGGGTGAGATAAGACAGTAGTTGTTGAAGGTGGGATTAGTAAAGGGAAATTAAAGTTTAAAGTTTAGTTGCAGATACAATTCATTTATGTCCTGTGCGATATAAAGATTAATTACACCCATTGTATGGAATGGATGGATGGAGTTACAGTTGCTGCCTCACTTCAAGTCATGCTTCTTACCTGGGGAATGCCACAAAAATGGAATAAGATTTGGTAACGGTGGCTGCAGAGTCCTCTTACTGCCAACTGAAGTACTTGTGTGTTTATTGTGTGTTCCTATCATGTATATTATGAAGAATAACTGACGATTAACATTCTGTCTACCAATCATGTAGTTTCGGATATTTCTGCGTGTACGCTGTACCTTATGTGTAACTAGAAGCTATGTAAACCGGTTTAACCAAGCTGTTGGGAGGTTAGTAGCTCCTACCAGTACTTAATGCTGTCATTTAGGTCCCGCCCTCCGGCAATGGAAATGCCTTTTTGTCGCCGGGGGAGGGGCCTAAATGATGCGATTCACCACGAATCCCATCATTTTGTGACGGCAGTAGTGGGATGCGGGAGATTTGCCAGTTCTCCCGGGAGTCCGTGAGACAGACCCGAATTTCGGGAGTGAGTTGGCAAGTATGGGTATGTTATCTTGCCTCTGAGGACTGTATTCTTTATACATTTGTGACAATCAAGAAACAATAATGGTTAAAAACAAACAATCCACTATTTTATATTACTAGGTGAACTCATACTTACCAACTCCCGGAAACTTGTTTCCGGGAGAGGGGGCGTGACTGGAGGGCGGGAGGGGGCGGAGCGAGGACAATCGCGTCATTTTGGCCCCGCCCCCCGCGAAACCGTAATTTACGTTGCGAGGGGGCAGGGCCAAAATGAGGCGATTGGCCTCGTCCCGCCCCCTCCCGCCCTCCAAAATGGCGTGATTCACCGAGAATCGCGTCAAATGACGCGATTCTCGGTGTGAGATTGGGATGTGGGAGAAATGCCAGCTTGCCCGGGAAACTGACCCGAATTTCGGGAGTCTCCCGGACTTTCCGGGAGAGTTGGCATGTATGGGTGAACTTGTGTGGGCTAAAGGGAATTGTGTAGAATCCCTCCCACCAAACATGAAAGACCCGTTTAACCTACAACAACATACTGCTCTATGAGCAATGGTAGACTTCCTATACCTTCATGGTACATTTACCCCCTGGTCACTAGGTTATACATTTCTGCATATACAGTCCGCGAACAGACTAGATTAACTTTACTCACAGCTCTTTCTCGTCTGTTTTACTACACATTTAGACCATAATTCTGATATGTGCTCCAGGACGCTTTGCTTGATGTTAATGTCTTAGAAAATACTGAGTATATACAAAGCTGTGATTGAGAATACTGCTGACAGCCCATTATTTTGAGGGTCTGGATTCTTTGCGCATTCCTTTGTATCATGGGATGTCTGGTATGATGTATACATTGTTTGAAACATGCAAAGGCTTTTGGGATTGCAATGGGTCCTATCTACCAGTCACTAGATATGAGGTTAATGCAATTTTTCAAGGTGCTCCCATATGTGTTATCTCACGGCAGTACAACTTAAATATATTTCTATAAAAAGAGTCTTGGGGGTATATTTACTAAACTGCGGGTTTGTTCCCTATAGCAACAACCAATCAGATTCTAGCTGTCACTTTGTAGAATGTTCAAGTAAATGATAACTAGAATCTGATTGGTTGCTATAGGCAACATCTATCTTTTGCACTGGTTCACGAAACTAGGAGCAGCAGCGTGGGATTGTTTTCACACTGCCGAAATCCTCAACTCAGCCTGGGCAGGAGCTTCTGCTCCTCGGCAAACACTGCCATCTTGCTCTGGAAACTTACGGGTTTTGGACGTTTCCACTATTTCCAACACAAATGTCTTTGTCCAGAAATTGAACATAAAGCAGACAGTATTTATACTTTTCTGCACACAACACCAATACACACAGGAACAAAATTGGAGGTTAGTGTCCCTTTAAATGAAAAGGATATAGAATGAAAATTCAGTTGCATAGTTTAAAACATTTCCACAAATAGAATGATTACAAAAGTTGGCTCACGTTCCTGACCTTCAGGCTGCAGCTATTGTCCAGTCACATTGACCTAAGTGTTGGTGTCCGGCCCTGTCTAGTGTAGGAGGATCTACATGACTTGTGAGACTGGATTGAATCACAACAGAAGTCACTCAAAATATCAGTTGTCGTTTCTCTTTCAGCAACAGGGGGCACAAAGTGGGCACAGGGCTCTTGGCCTTATATTATTTATTTGATACTTTTGGTACCTTTGCAGCATCACCTGACCTCCAGGTCACCATCCGCCCTCTTCTCTCCTGGTACCCAAGGGTCCGGGGACCTCTCTGTGGCCCTAACTTACCAGATGGGGAGGACTCTTCACAACTAGAACACACCATGTTCCATTGGGGGGGGGGGGGGGGGAGTGATTTCTGTAAACGTTTAAAATACTGCATAATGAAACATCACCTTAAGGAGCAATTTGTACCAGAACCCTAAATGTATGATATTTGTATAGATACCTAATAAGACATCCACATGATTATATATGTGTGTAAAGCATAGGAAGCATTACTGCCAGGGCCATCTTAACAACATTATGGGCCCCCGGGCAAAGCAGTGCACCGGGGCCCCTAGATATAGATATAGATATATAGATGTATACAGATACAGATATAGATATAGATATATAGAGATAAAGATAGATAGATGTACTTGCTCAGTGACCCTTGTAGGTTTTTTTTGCAGGTTTTTTTCTTTTACAGGATTATTTATTCTCATTAAGAGCCGTGCCTATGGGGCCCCCTTGCCCTTGGGGCCCCTGGGCAGCTGCCCTTTGTGCCCAGTGGAAAAGATGGCCCTGATTACTGCATGCACTTTGGCAGACAGACTGTATATGTTTTTGGTGGGGGGATCCATTGTATATTTTCTCAGCTGTTTAGATTTAGATGGTCGGCTCTCTGCCCTGTTTTCATTTCACGCATTCTTCAGCTTCTGGCTGTAAAATAGAACAGGATCGTCCATTAATATAATCTCAACAGCTATATGGGATTTATTGCCACTTGACTGTGCTTAAAGTGCTCATTTTAAGTAACCAGAATAAACATTTGGAGAAGCAGGTATGAAATGACCATGAGGACCATGTAGGCCACGTCAATTAGTATGGCAATGATATTGACCAAACTTAAATTGCTCACGTTAATTTTCAATTCTTATCGCAATGTTTAGAAATTAATCAACGTGGCAATTTAATATAATTGATTAGCTGGGAACCGGGGTTCCGGACAGGAGCCAGTCCCAGCGAATAATATATAGTAAAGTGATCGCAATTGGGTCTTGAAGACCCCTTCTCCTGCAATGCTCTCCCCATAGCTATCTTCAGATGGTGTAAGCCAACGGGATCAAGTTCCTAATTTCGGGAGGTTGATAAATAGGGCAAAGGAGACACCTGTATCTTGCAGTTGAAGAGCCTGGGACCGGGGCAGATGTTGGAGATATCTGCTGCCGTCCTCTATTAATAAGGATGATATATTGGCCCCTTAGAGCAGTGGTGGAGAGCAGAAGGTTCAGGGGCCACACAAGACCATCATGAGGCTTTTCTAGCTCAGAGAAATACCTGTACATGGTGTAAGTGCTGGCAACCATTAATCTTATTTGTAATTCTGACAAGACAGTTATATAATTTCTTTAAACTACACAATAAAACCCAAATTCATAATAACATAATCTGCAGAGCACATCCTGGTATTGTATGTACAAAATAAAAATGGTTTATATTAATAAACATGAAATGTACCAAGTTGAACATGCAAATTCCTGCTGAAAGCAGGGGACTTCTAGCTAGTCAGGAGAAACCACAGACAGTGACTTAATACATGTATATCGGGGAAGGAATTCGCTTACATACAACTTGCCTCCAAAAAATGCCATGTTGAAGTAGTAAAAAACTAGGGTTGATGGCAAACAATCCATGCAAAGCAAAGGCATGATGTCACATAAGCCGAGAGATGGGGCCGCTTTCATCATCATCATCATCATCATTTATTTATATAGCGCCACTAATTCCACAGCGCTGTACAGAGAACTCATTCACATCAGTCCCTGCCACATTGGAGCTTACAGTCTAAATTCCATAATATAGACACACACTCACACACAGACAGGGAGAGACTAGGGTCAATTTTGATAGCAGCCAATTAATCTACCAGTATGTTTTTGGAGTGTGGGAGGAAACCGGAGCACCAGGAGGAAACCCACGCAAACACAGGGAGAACATACAAACTCCACACAGATAAGGCCGTGGTGGGGAATCAAACTCATAACCCCAGTGCTGTGAGGCAGAAATGCTAACCACTAGGCCACTGTGCTGTCTAGCTTTGGTTTAAAATTGCTAAATCTATAATTTTTATTATTTATATATGCATCCTATTACACGTGCACATAGTACACAATACCGAAAAAAGTCAATAGCAGGGATTGGTTTTGTGCAGGGATTTGTTTTGTCTTTCTGCTTATGTGACGTACCCAGGACTCCTCTCCACCTGACCTGTAAACAGATTAGGATATGGAAGCGATAAGGAAAGGCAAGGAGGATGCATTTTCCTTAAAGAAACAGGTGTACGACCAGCCTCTCCCCCTCCCTGTGGATAAGGGTTGGATGGGAGCATTTCATTTTATATTAAGTTAGCTATATTTTAGCATATTGATATAAGCACCAGAAACTTTTCAGAGCTTAAATGGCTGAATAAAATGATGACAGTAGTAAAGGTTTATATATTATTAATCAACTTAAGTCCTAGTTGCCTACTCTCCCGTAATGTCCGGGAGACTCCCGAATTTTTAGGAGTTCTCCCGGACTCCCGAGAGAGCAGGCAAAAATCCCAGATCCAGATTTCGGCGTTGTTAAAGATGGCAGGGACGGGGCTAAACAAGACGGACCCCCTCCCGGAAAGCTGCCTGCAAAAGTAGGCAAGTATAACTTAAGTTCTGTCATAGTATGATAAATTTTACCTGTATATTTGTGAATATTGCATCTCATGATGATCTACTATTTAAGGTTTAGTAGACACTTAAGCTACCCTTTCAGGTGCAAACCCAGGATCTATAGAGGGGGTTTTCCAAATGCTTGATTTCAGAGTAAAGCAAAAAAAAAAAACCCCACCATGACCCCAGTCAAGTACAGAAGGGATACTGTGCGACAGATATGTCTGTCACGTGGCTCCCTCCAACCTCACCCTGCGTGAAAGGGAGCCGTGTGATTGGCCTCTACCAACTCTTGCTGTGTGAAAAAGTGTTAGTAGCGGGGTTCAGGGTCAGTGCATGAAACAAGCTGTGGAACATCATTCTAAGTAGTAGAACTATTTACAACATATACAGAACAAGGGAAGTGCACTTGCCCAGATAAACCATATTTGCCAACTCCCCCTGAATGTCAGGGAGACTCCCTGAAATAGGGGTGATCTCCCTCACTCCCTGAAGAGTCTGGCATTCTCCCTGATGCTGAGCCAGTACAAGACGTGGTTGGTTTCCCCATCTGTGGTATGATGACACAGTTCAGAAATTGTGTTCTATGTCCATGTATTGATACCTATGGAGGATGCCATTTTAATGGAGACCAGGATTTAATCAGACTGACAGGTAAGACAACATGACTTCAGTAATGGAGACAGAAATGTAAAAGACACTTCAGTCTCTAGAGATTCATTAGCTGTTTTTCTTTAACGCATAGTTGCCTACTTTCCTGGAATGTCCGGGAGACTCCCGCATTTCTGGGAGACCTCCTGAGCTCCTGGGAGAGCAGGGCAACCTCCCTGTTCTCGCCCCCGAAATAGATAAGTGGCGAGATCAGTTTATATTTATATTTTGGTCCCTGTGGAGAAATCGCAATAATTGCGGGCTTAACCTCCGTACATTCTGGAAAACAGGCGCCATTTTGGTTATTATAATGGTACAGGTATGTGTCCAAAGCATTTACATGTCTACACATGTAAATGCCTTTTACATTGCTTTATGTGACACCACATCTACACTACAGGTACACTACATCTGCTACTGACCTTTTCTAATGTCGTTGTCTTCCTGGTCCAGTACTTTGACCATCATCTCCACCTCTCTTGGGCTCATTGGATTTGCTCTTTGCTCTTCTTGAGTATCTCCATCCCCCACCTTAACTTTTCTAACATTTTTTGGCACTTCCAGCACCATCTCTGACTCTATCTCCGTCTCTGTCTCTGTCTCCATAGCTGCAACCCCCACTGACATCTTCTCCTCATCCGCAACCCCCACTGACATCTTCTCACCCGCAACCCCCACTGTCACTTTCTCACTCGCCATCTTCTGACGCTCCTCGGCGCCAAACACAAAACTCTGTCATTTTATACACTCAGACATGGGCGTTTGTTTCTGCTGCGGACCAATCAGCGATGATGCATGCCGAGAATGGAGCATTCCATTACATATGAAGGGATCTTATTAATAGGGAATATTCATTGCATTCCACTTTAGCAGTTAAATGTTTTTCTAAATGTAATGTATATTAGTAAACTTCTATTTTATAGAAATTAAGGGAGTTAACTATAGCTAAACCTCTTCCCCTTTATACTAAGTTCTTTGGTATCTCGTACATTTCCTGCAAATGTCGCTGCAGTGTGTACGAAATTTAAATCATTGTTCACGACAACATGGCTGTAAAAAGTCGCTAAAGGGACGTCCGCTCTTCCCTTTATCGTCCTAAACAAGGCTAGTGTGTATGCAGTCCATGGACCGAGCGATCGGAACATCGATCGCATGTAAAATCGCTCGGCATAAAAAGTTGATCGAAATTTCTGTAGTGTGTACCCAGCTTTAGATACACACTACTAGAGGGTTCATCTGACCAATGGTTAACGATAGGGTTGACAAAACAAACAGTCAAGAGCCAAGTCATATATAGGAGCTAGTAGAAGGTTTTAAGAAGCCAGGGAAGATGTACCCCGGCCCTCATGAATAGAAATAATCAGTCAAAGTAATTTGACGCCAGCAGTAATTTGTTAGCATGGTGCAATATAAGCAGGATGAGTGTGTGTAGCCTGCATTCAGCCAGGAGCGCTCCATCTGCCTTATACTCAATATCTGTTCTTATTGATATTAAAGGTTTCTTAAATTACCATTGTTGTCTCTTAAATCTCAGTTGCACTTAATATTCTGTAACTGGTATCCGAAGCTTTTTTTTTTTTTTTTTACTAATTTATTAAAAAAAAGACCCTGTATGATGTCTGACTAAACCAGGGGTAGGCAATCGGCTCTCCAGGTGTTGTGAAACTACAAGTCCCAGTATGCTTTGCCAGTAGATAAACAGCAGATGGGTGGCAAGGCATGCTGGGATTTGTAGTTTCACAACACCTGGAGAGCCGCAGGTTGCCTACCCCTGGACTAAACCATATGCATCAAGGCACTGAGCATGTGCAGACGTGCAGCTGCTTTCATCAGTTTTTAGTTGTTTTTTTTTTTGTTTTTTTTGTTTTTTTACCTCTTTTTACTGATAAAAAATAAAAATAACCATGTCATTTGCAAATATTCCTTGACTTGCTTAATGCCAAGTAGTGTTTTTTTTATAGGACACACAACACTCCAAGTTACGTTGTTAAAAACAGGAGCAGGAAAAATTCATGTTGCTGTCTTCCGCTAAACATTGCAGACATAGGTCATACTTGCCAACTCTCCTGGATTGACCGGGGGACTCCCGCATTTTGCGTGACTCTCCCAGACTCCTGGGAGAGTGTGTCAGTGAAGTGGGCAGAATTCGGTTCAAACGCTGTAAAATGATGCGTTTTGCGTCATTACGTCATGGGGCGGGGCCAAAATGATGCGATTTTCGGAGCCCCGCCCCCCTGCACGCCCACCTCCCCCTAGCAGCTCCCAGAAGCCAAATCTAAAATGTTGGCAAGTATGACATTGGTCCTCATTTACTGTTAGAAGTAAATCTGCACCTTGGCAAAGCTATGTTGCGCTGCAGGTGGAGGGTCAAATTTAAAGTGTGTGGACAGATTTAGATTTGGGAAGGGGAGGTGTCCTAGTTAAGCACTAAATTGCATTGTAAAAATAAAGCTTCTCATTATTTGTGTGCTACATGCAAAAAATAAGCAGAAAATTTCCTGCATGCAGAAAGAACCTGCGTCTGTCCCCTTTCATTGCAGCATGGTTTGTCCAGGAGCAAATCTGCCCCCTTTACATAAAATAACTGTTTCTGTGTGAGGTGCAGATTGTATAGTGCCATAGTGTCCTTCCTACAACACACTCTTAGCATGGTCGTCATGGTCATCCAAGGCTGCCTTTTAGTGAAGTAAACTTTCACTCTGTCCCTAAGAAGCTTTTTTGAAAAGTTGTACTCCTGGCGTGAGCTGGTGACTGAGGGATCCTGGGCGTCCTGGTACAGCTGTAACACATGACTGCCCCTAATGTAATCCCCTCCCAAAACCCAAATCCTCTGCCAAGCCTACAGGAACAAGTGGTAGCAGCACGCCCCTCCGGAGGGGGCCTGGGGGTACTTGCCTATCCTGGATGGATAGATCAGGGAGCAGGTGTGGGAGAGAGGTCAAAAGCTGATGTGCAGGGCAGAATGCTTTGGATCAGAGCAGGTAACGGGGGTCAATGACCCTGTGGACAGGAATTTTTATAGGATTGTTTGTTTCCATTACTCACTGTGATGGATGTGTGATGTTTTATAAGGCAGTGGTTTATGAACCATTGCCCTGGGTTATATCTGTGCATGTGCAGTCAAGCAGATCTTTCTGTGTTAGCAAAGCTTGAACTTGATAGGATGTTTTCTCTGCCCATATAATTCAATGGGTAATGGATTTAAATTCTACTTCCATAATGTGTTGTGTACACATAATGTTTATTGTATGTATAATATCCTGTAATATTTGAGTTTTGTTTTATATTGTCAATTATACTGTTTACTTTTATATATTTTTATGTTTGTTTTTTGTTTTATCATTTATGTAGTGTGTTGCATTGTATTAATATTACGCTACTTGCTTTTTATTATGTCCTCACATATTCTCCCATGAAATAGCAGACTCACTCAGTAACCTCCTTCAGGAAGAGTGATATATTATTATTATAATAATACAAGGAGTTGGATGCTTGTTGATTTGCATACTGTAATTGCATCTTTATAAGTCAAGACGAGATTAACAGATTTGTTCCACTTTGCAGTGGGGTTCGCATCTGATGCTGTCTTGTTACCCAACGCATTGATGAGCATTGTATATAAATGTATTATGGCCACGTTGTCATCAGTAAGGTGTACATTGTATACTTTTTGAAATTTACACAGAGAAGTTGCAGAATATAACTTCTATATTGTGACTGTGTGTGTAACAGATATAGCAGTCAAATAGGTAAAATCATACTTGCCAACATTTTTTTTTTTTCTTCCGGGAGATGCCGGCTGGGACGTGGGCGTGCAGGGGGCGGGGCTGCGAAATCGCGTCATTTTGGCCCCGCCCCCGTGACGGAATGACGCAAATCGCGTCATTTTACAGTGGGGGCGGGGCTAAACGCCGCGATTCCGGGTGAATCGCGGCGTTTAAACTAAATTTTTCCCCCTTCCTATCAGGGAGATTGCCACACTCGTCCGGGAGACTCTCGCAAAATGCGGGAGTCTCCCGGACAATGCGGGAGAGTTGGCAAGTATGGGTAAAATAACTCTTAACCAGATTTTCTTTTTAACGCTTCTTTAAATATTTTCAAGGTCAAAGGTGCAGAGTGGCAACTAGTCAGCAATTAACTTTCACCTGCTTTGATAGGCCATGCTCCTATCATTAATGCATCTGTTTTTACAGGAACAGATCAGTGCATCAATTTGCATCTTCTGATGGGAGGAGCTGGCTGAAACTGGGTGGGTCAGAGTGCAGGATGCACCATACTTGCCAACATAAGCAAGTTGTTTACCGGGAGGTGCGGGGGACAGGTGGGTGTGGGGGGGGGGGGCGGGGCTTGAAGAATCATGACAATAGCCCCGCCCCCAAACTGGCATCACTATTTTGGACCAATAAAAACAGTGGGTGGGGCCACAATGACGCGTGTACTGCGACACTAAGCACCGCCCCCTCTGTTTAATTTACACAGCTGGCCAGGATCAGGGAGAATTGCCTGCTCTCCAGGGAGTCAGGGAGGACTCCCAGAAATTAGGTAGGCAACTATGGGATGCATGATTGTTGCACCTTGTATTACACCCGCATGGAAAAAACATCATTTTTTTGTTGTGAGTGGAAATATTGAACTTCAAGTAGTGGTTAAAATACAAAAAGAGGAGTGATCCTTGTGTTAGCGGGTAACCGCAGAATCTTTTCTCCATTGCAGTAGACTTGATTTTTAGAAGTGATTTTGTCTTGTCCTATTCTTTCTATGTGATACCTTTCTGGGTGCACTAAATAGGGTAGAGTGCATGTATAAGGGTAATCCAAGCAATGCAATAGACATCACCGAGCAATATAAAAGTTGAAGGCGGTGATCGTAAAGTGATATTAGGCAAAACTTTGAAGTGACGTGTTTTTTTTACTCTATGTACAATGTCACATTTCCATATGGACCCACAATCCTTCAGAAGCTAATGCACAGCATGTTGGAGTGAATGCTGAAGGCGGACAAGAGTATATTTGTGCATCATTAAATACACTGCAAGACAAGAATTTTCCAGTTCATATATTCTCCCCAGTGTTGTGTATTAGGCTGTTCACACCGGAAACCGGAGCACTCGGAGGAAACCCACGCAAACACGGGGAGAATATGCAAACTCCTCACAGATAAGGCCATGGTCGGGAATTGAACTCATGACCCCAGTGCTGTGAGGCAGAAGTGCTAACCACTGAGCCACCGTGCTGCCATGGTTGCTAGCGTGCGTTCCTTTTTGTACATTACCCTCTAATTTTGTGAAATAGATCTTATCTACCATCAAAATCTTTTATTTTATAGCAATGAACAAAGTAACATAGTTTAAAAATAAGCAGAGTTATTGGAATTGTCATGACCTGCAGGTAATCAGGGAGATATCTACTTTCTTTGATAGTTATCACTGTATTGATGGAGAGATAATACATATTGTCCACTGGGGCACACTGAGCAAATCTGTTTCTGTATCAGATGGAATGTTTTTTATAGTACATATATATATATTATGCAATATGGATGTACAGACTGCAGTACACGTGATGGGCAGGACAAGATTAACACACTTTATGGTCATATTAAGAGTACAGTGTTTGTTTCCATATTATTTTACAGGACAAGCGGTCACCCCCTGCTTAGCTGTCATGTGTCAGTTACCACATTTGTGCTGGTTTGCATTGGTTTGACTCTGTGAATGACTTATATTCTAAAGAATTGACTTACCCACATTTGGTGGATTTTGGGATAAATTTCAATGGGAAAATCTTATTTGATTTGAGAGCAGTGGACAGATATTTATGGTCTGGGCAGAGTATTGTCTATGCCGCCGGTCAGATTAAACTGTAACGGCCTACAGTGTAGAAGGAAAGACATCTGCTGGAACACCAGTTTGTCTATGGTGTTTGGTAGATAGTAAACCTCTGTAATTCATGGGATGGGTGCCCTACATTTAATATAAAGAAGCCAGGTTATCACACCCCTGTGTGTTGGCAGGAAGATGATGGAACTGTAAGTTCATTAAGGCTCTTGTCACTGCGTCCAGAAACTGCACACGCTAGGTTAGTGGCACACACATGTAGACAGCTGAAGGACTACAGTATATGACAGGCAAAGCATAAAACTGTGTGTCACTTAGCCGTGTGTCCCTTAGCTGTGTGTCACCTAGCTGTGTGTCCCTTAGCTGTGTGTCACTTAGCTGTATGTCACCTAGCTGTGTGTCACTTAGCTGTGTGTCACTTAGCTGTGTGTCCCTTAGCTGTGTGTCACTTAGCTGTATGTCACCTAGCTGTGTGTCACTTAGCTGTGTGTCACCTAGCTGTGTGTCCCTTAGCTGTGTGTCACTTAGCTGTGTGTCCCTTAGCTGTGTGTCACCTAGCTGTGTGTCCCTTAGCTGTGTGTCACTTAGCTGTATGTCACCTAGCTGTGTGTCACCTAGCTGTGTGTCACTTAGCTGTGTGTCACTTAGCTGTGTGTCCCTTAGCTGTGTGTCACCTAGCTGTGTGTCACTTAGCTGTGTGTCACTTAGCTGTGTGTCCCTTAGCTGTGTGTCCCTTAGCTGTGTGTCACTTAGCTGTATGTCACCTAGCTGTGTGTCACTTAGCTGTGTGTCCCTTAGCCGTGTGTCACTTAGCTGTATGTCACCTAGCTGTGTGTCACTTAGCTGTGTGTCACTTAGCTGTGTGTCACTTAGCTGTGTGTCACTTAGCCGTGTGTCCCTTAGCTGTGTGTCACTTAGCTGTGTGTCCCTTAGCTGTGTGTCACCTAGCTGTGTGTCCCTTAGCTGTGTGTCCCTTAGCTGTATGTCACCTAGCTGTGTGTCACTTAGCTGTGTGTCACTTAGCCGTGTGTCCCTTAGCTGTGTGTCACTTAGCTGTGTGTCCCTTAGCCGTGTGTCACTTAGCTGTGTGTCCCTTAGCTGTGTGTCACTTAGCCGTGTGTCACTTAGCCGTGTGTCACTTAGCTGTATGTCACTGAGCTGTATGTCACCTAGCTGTGTGTCACTTAGCTGTGTGTCACTTAGCCGTGTGTCCCTTAGCTGTGTGTCACTTAGCTGTGTGTCCCTTAGCCGTGTGTCACTTAGCTGTGTGTCCCTTAGCTGTGTGTCACTTAGCTGTGTGTCCCTTAGCCGTGTGTCACTTAGCCGTGTGTCCCTTAGCTGTGTGTCACTTAGCCGTGTGTCACTTAGCCGTGTGTCCCTTAGCCGTGTGTCCCTTAGCCGTGTGTCCCTTAGCCGTGTGTCACTTAGCCGTGTGTCACTTAGCTGTGTGTCACCTAGCTGTGTGTCACCTAGCTGTGTGTCACTTAGCTGTGTGTCACTTAGCTGTGTGTCCCTTAGCCGTGTGTCACTTAGCTGTGTGTCCCTTAGCTGTGTGTCCCTTAGCTGTGTGTCACTTAGCCGTGTGTCACTTAGCCGTGTGTCACTTAGCTGTGTGTCACTTAGCTGTATGTCACCTAGCTGTGTGTCCCTTAGCTGTGTGTCACTTAGCCGTGTGTCACTTAGCCGTGTGTCCCTTAGCTGTGTGTCACTTAGCTGTGTGTCACCTAGCTGTGTGTCACTTAGCTGTGTGTCCCTTAGCCGTGTGTCCCTTAGCTGTGTGTCCCTTAGCTGTGTGTCACTTAGCTGTGTGTCACTTAGCCGTGTGTCACTTAGCTGTGTGTCCCTTAGCCGTGTGTCCCTTAGCTGTGTGTCCCTTAGCTGTGTGTCACTTAGCTGTGTGTCACTTAGCCGTGTGTCACTTAGCCGTGTGTCACTTAGCCGTGTGTCCCTTAGCTGTATGTCACCTAGCTGTGTGTCACTTAGCTGTGTGTCACTTAGCTGTGTGTCCCTTAGCTGTGTGTCACTTAGCCGTGTGTCCCTTAGCCGTGTGTCCCTTAGCTGTGTGTCACTTAGCTGTATGTCACCTAGCTGTATGTCACCTAGCTGTGTGTCCCTTAGCTGTGTGTCCCTTAGCTGTGTGTCACTTAGCCGTGTGTCCCTTAGCTGTATGTCAACTAGCTGTGTGTCACTTAGGTGCGTGTCACTTCGGTGCGTGTCACTTAGCTGTATGTCATCTAGCTGTGTGTCACTTAGCTGTGTGTCACCTAGCTGTGTGTCTCTTAGCCGTGTGTCTCTTAGCCGTGTGTCACTTAGCCGTGTGTCCCTTAGCCGTGTGTCCCTTAGCCGTGTGTCACTTAGCCGTGTGTCACTTAGCCGTGTGTCACTTAGCTGTGTGTCACTTAGCCGTGTGTCACTTAGCTGTGTGTCACCTAGCTGTGTGTCTCTTAGCCGTGTGTCTCTTAGCCGTGTGTCACTTAGCCGTGTGTCCCTTAGCCGTGTGTCACTTAGCCGTGTGTCCCTTAGCCGTGTGTCCCTTAGCCGTGTGTCACTTAGCTGTGTGTCACTTAGCTGTGTGTCCCTTAGCCGTGTGTCACTTAGCCGTGTGTCACTTAGGTGCGTGTCCCTTAGCTGTGTGTCCCTTAGCCGTGTGTCCCTTAGCCGTGTGTCACTTAGGTGCGTGTCACTTAGATTTCCTGCCGGGAACAAAAGCAGCATTCACAAGTGCGTCCTAAGCAGCTCAGGAACCAAAAGACTACCTTGAACATTTCAAAAAATAACAGCTGTAGACTATATTCTATGGGTAATAAATGTAACTGTACTATATGGTCAATAAGGGTAGTTATACCAGATGAGATAAGACATAAAGGGTCATTTTAAAAAACACAAAAAAATATGCACCTGTTGGTCTTCCAAGCTCATTTCAAGGTGCAACATGGAGACAAAATACACCTACTTCCACTTTGTGACCATCCCAGACGCAGGCTGGACTGGGGGGCAGGGGGGGATAGGCATTTGCCCCCGGGCTGGTCTCATAGTGGGCTACCACTGGGCCACCTGTATTTTTTTCCATTGATAATAGGCTGCTGAGTCGAGTCTTTGCCAGCCCTCCCCTGGACCACCCCCTTCATTAATTTAAACATTTATGTTTTTCTCTTTAATAAAAAGCTCAGTTTACCATCAGTTAATCACAAGAATGAGGGGATATTGTGGTTAGTTTTATTACATGTGTCACTGTTGTGTGTTTCTAGTAATTGTGTTACAGTGGTCAAAGTACGCCTAGGGATTTGTTTTCCTGCAAAAGTGTAATGTACGGAGCACAATGACGATTTTTTTTTTGTTTTGTTGTTTTTGGCACCTGTGACCGACCAGAGAATTCAGGTCCATTTTCTGGGAGGAAAAGACTGTGTGTCTGTCTGTCTAATGAGGAATGCCTCCCTAAATAAACCTTTCCCACCCTAGCTAGCTCGCTTATACAGTCCCATCCATCTTGATTTACCACTTACAGTTAGATCATAAGTAGGAACGCCAACTTCTACCCAACTCCCTACCTGCAAAAACAGGGGCACTTGCCCAGACGTAGCCACTTGGCATCACAAAGCAACATTTACACTGTGCTTCTGCACTGGTGTGCACTTATAAATGAGCCTTATTGTTCCAGAATTGAATTAGTCACATACAGCTTTCTATGGGGAATGTGTGTTCCCTGTGACACTAGGGCACTTTCGAAGAGCTCAGGGAAACCATGTTTTCGATAGAAGGGAAAATATGCATCATTCATATGCAGCATGCCAATGTGACACATCGCTATCACGGTTCTGGTACTGAAAGTCTGTTTATGACATTTCATTAATGGGCAGCACGGTAACTTAGTGGTTAGCACTTCTGCCTCACAGCACTGGGGTCATGAGTTCAATTCCCGACCATGGCCTTATTTGTGTGGAGTTTGTATGTTCTCCCCGTGTTTGCGTGGTTTTCTCCGGGTGTTCCAGTTTTCTCCCACACTCCAGAAACGTACTAGTAGGTTAATTGGCTGCTATTAAAATTGGCCCTAGTCTGTATGTGTGTGTATGTTAGACATACTTGCCAACTCTCCCGTAATGTCCGGGAGACTCCCGCATTTTGCGAGAGTCTCCCGGACGAGTGTGGCAATCTCCCTGATTGTAAGTGGGAAAAATTCAGTTTAAACGCCGCGATTCACCCGGAATCGCGGTGTTTAGCCCAAAATGACGCGATTTCGCCGCCCTGCCCCCTGCACGCCCACCTCCCAGCCGGCATCTCCCGGAAAAAGAAAAAGAAATGTTGGCAAGTATGATGTTAGATTGTAAGCTCCAATGGGGCAGGGACTGATGTGAATGAGTTCTCTGTACAGCGCTGCGGAATCAGTGGTGCTCTATAAACAAATGGTGATGATGAATCATGCTTCTAGTGCAGAGTTAATATCTGCTACCAGCACGGTGGTTCCCATGACCCTATCTGCCCGTCGTAGTATATCTGGTGACCTAGACTTGGTGTGTGAAGCATTTATAACGGTAAATTGGTGCAAAATGTGTTGCAGGCTAGGAATAACCTATTCATAATTTTAAATGCCCTGTTTTCCCCCCACTATGTCTTTTGTGGGATCCTAGTGGCAAAATGGGGGACCGCTTATAAGTGTCAACGGGACGTAAAGTGGTCGCAGGATGATTTTTGGTTGGGAGTGCATTGCGTTATTAGATGATTAAACGTTTAGTACATGTACACAGGCTACTTTATGGAGAAGATCTATCTGCAATAATTCTGCTTAGTAGAACTCTTTATAAACACACCCATTGTTTGTCTGCCAACTGTAGCTGCCGCTCGTAGTAGTCACAGGCTTGTTTGCCGATTAATTTTATTGTTTACCTGTCAAAAAAAACATATTTTAAGACAATAAATTGAACTTTGACTCTTAAATGATAGAAGATAGAGTTGTGAAGTGTAGACCATTGACAAATTCTATTCTACGTACTTTAAAAGTCTGAATGATCCTCTAGAGTAGTAATCATAGGTTATATAGTACAAGCATTTTCTATGCACTTAGATACACATGCACTCTGCTCAAGCATGCTTTTACACAATACAATCTGTTGAGCAATGATTATGGCACCTATTGCATTCTGCTCTTGGGGATAGATTTCTTAAAGATCGTGTTTAGTGACACAGATCGCCTGCGTTTTAGTGCTCCAAACCACCGCATTTACTATAGGGCGGTTTGAGGCTAGGATATTATGGCTGTTGGTATGAAATGATTGAAAACCACCAGATAAAGAGTTTTGTTTTATACCGGCTTCTGATTGGCTAGATAGCCCAAACATGCTATCTTGTCATTCAGAACATAAGAGGAGACACCATTAACTTATGAATTATGGGGGCAATCATTATTTATTAATTAAGGGGCCAAACAAATTTATATTGTTTATGGAGCAAATTTTATATTTATTTATATTAAGGGGCCAATATTATTCCACTACATTACTGGGGCAAAATCAATATATAATTATATAAAGTGGGCAATAATATTTTATTATTAAAGGGGGCAATAATTATTTATGGTGCACACATGTAGCACTACATATTGCCCCATAATATAATAATACAATAATATAGCCCCTTTACTATAATGAAAAATAAAATTTGCCCCCACAAGTTAATTCTAAATTAAATTTGCCCCTTAATAAATAAATGATTGTCCCCATAATTCATAAGTCAATGAGGCCTCCTCTTACGCAGTTCTCACCTCTTGTCACACAGCATCTTAGTCAATCTGAATATTTGTATTTTGATCATGTTAAAAATCAGGAATACAATTTGTAAAGTGGTTAAACTGTGATGTTCAGCTGTTTTACTAGTGGTTTGGCCTTTAGTAAATCCCATGAAGAAATTAGCTGACGGTACACACAATGTTTCATAATGTCAATGAACCCAAGACAACGGGACATCCTTCATTTGTGTCCCATTCAGTGTTGACTGTGAACATTTTTGTGTACTATTTGCGGATTCTTCATAAGGTTCAATGATCTGTATACAAAGTGCTGGTTATACTGCATGAAAATTGCCCCGTGTACAAGTCCTAAATTGCCCATAGAATAATGGATGCTAGTTAGGAGGCCTGGCATAATATTGCTGTGGCTCACATGGCTTGGTCTTTACGTTGTAGGACCCTTCTTTTTCCAGCAATGGAGCATATAATGTTGCTTATAAATAATGCTAATGTTGGTCCTTGAGCTCAATTACGGCACGTGGGAATATAGCTATGGAGTTGTTAAAGGGTTTGGATGCCAGCGCCATAATGCACGAGCTGGCGGTTCTGGATGAACACAGCGTCAAGTTATTGGATATATGGCGACAGGTGACACTCACATCCCATCATGCACTGTCCTCTTGACCAGGAACACCTGCTACTCCTGTCTCTTCTTTCTGAAGCTATTGCAAAATTTTATTTAAATATAAGAAAAGATTTTTTTTTGCTATTTGAAAACGGGAAATCCTTTCACTAAAATGCGTGGTGACGTTCTGGGGTAGAGCATTCCACATCTATTTTGCTCTTATGTTTTACTGTATAGCCCTCTCCTTATCTGAATACTTTGCAGCACAGAGTCACACGCGTTTCATTTGTCTGTACTTCACCAGTGATTTTATGTCATCGACATACTTTCATGTAACTGTGCTTTTCTTATTTATATTCGTTTTATAACAGAATTGGAGCTCACCGGTGTATGTGAGAAAGGGAACATCTCATCCACTTATAAACTCAAGGGCATGAGATGATTTTTGCTTCCCCTTTTTGGCTGTTCAGGTGCGGAAATGTTAATGTCTACAATGCACTGTGTGCTGGGTAATCCCAGCCTTGCCACCCGCACACACCTCCAGAGCCCGCCTCGCCCTTGGACTTTGCACAGGGCTGATAACAGGTGCCCAAGGAGTATAACAAAGCTGGTAGATCATTAACCCTGCTTGTGTTTACTGCCATGGAGGGGGTGTGTATGAGAACACGGAAAAAGCTGTGAGCCTGTCCCTCTGTCTTCTCAAAGGCATTGGGTCAGAAATAGAGGATTCTGGGTATTCAGAATGAGCTGCTGCCGTCTTTGGAATTGTTAATAGCACCATCTACTGTCCATACCACACTTACCCTGCTCCTGAGTAATGTACCTTGTTGCTGTTGTTGGTGAAATAGGAGTAGGAAAAGCTGTGTAATTGAAAGGATTTTAAACTGGAAAGGTTTATATGAGCATGCCATCGATTATTTTTAAATTAGAACGTTGATCCAGGGCCGTAACTAGGGCTGTGCGACAGGGGCACAACGCTGAAGGGGGGCGCAATTTAGGAATATTTTAGGTTAATTTGGTTAAAATTGAGGGCTAGGGGGGCGGCATTTGTCTTTCTCGCCCAGGGCACTAACATTCTAAGTTACGGCTCTGCGTTGATCATTTATGACTTGATAAATACCTTATTAATTTGAATAATTGAAGTTTGCTGGTAGGTACAGTGTGATCTGCCAAAAAAGATGAAACCTGCGTTTCAGAACAGTATCAGATTTATTAGTGCTAGACATAGTGACATGTAATTGTGGGCACACAAAGTAAAATGGTAAATCCAGGACAAAGTTTAAAGGGATAAGGACAAATATGATCAGAACAGGTAGTAATAGATATATTTTCTATTAGGACGGCCAGACTGCAACCACTGAAATATGGGAAAACCTGATATCCAACAGTCTAAGTTGTAAAACGGAATCACACATATGAATGAGTTCTTGGGTTTCAGCCTTCCGAAGGCACAGGGACCTGATGCTCTTTAAATATTTTTTCATCGTTCTGTGGCAGGCAGTGACGGAACCAGCGAGTTGTGGGCCCCAGTGCAAGGAAGCGGGGAGGAGGAAACCAGGGATCACAGCTCGCTAGTTCCCCGTGCAGCTGGACCTATTATCTCCATAGGCCCCGGTGCACCGCACCTGGTGCACCAATGGTAGATCCGCCACTGGGCTTCACCGCCACAGAGCCAGTTGCCGGAGGAATTAAAATGGAAAATAGTAGAGTTTATAAGGTACTTATATTAAGGTAAAATAGGCAGACTTGCCTTTATTTACATTTTAATGAATTATAGCCTTCAACAATCCACCATATCTAAACATAAACTACATTAAGTTTGCCATTAATCCTCAACACAAGCCATTTCCTAACCATAAAATGACACCCTTTTTTCAGACTGGTTTCATCCACCGGATGGCTTTGGATTTGACAGTGTGGTTGTGTTGTGAGACCCACCACCAATACATGTACATGTGCTTGGATGTGTTGCTGCCTTAATTTCCACTTTGTTGACCTAAGGACCATCCAGAAACCCTTTTGGCTCTATATTCATTATAAAACAATATTCATTATAAAACAGAATGCTCTCCGCACATAGTTTCATTGTTGTTGAGACTCAATATCAAGTTATTCTATAGTTCAACAGCTTAAATAAAAATGAACCTTAAGTTTCCAGGCTTGAAAGAAACATTCTGTGTCCTTGCATTACTTTTTTATTATTATTATTATTATTATTATTATTATTATTATTGTAGATTTGTAGGGCGCCACAGTGCTCCGCAGCGCCGTACAGTGGGGTAGACAAGGACATACATAAAACAGGACATACGTAAAACTAGAACAGACAAGGCAGACAAAATGAATGGAGACATGAAAACAAAGGGTATGGAGGACCCTGCTCATTAGAGAGCTTACATTCTAAAAGGAAGAGAGCACAGCTGAAACAAGAGGAGCGAGTGTGGCTCAGAGTGGAGATTGGGATAGTTGTGAGGGTGTATTAGTGTGAATAGTGTTATCGAGGAAAAGGTCACGTCTAAAAAAGATATGGGTTTTCAAAGAGCATCTAAAGAATAGAAGGCTGTGGGAAAGTCTGATTGAGCGTGGTAGGGAACTCCATAAGTGGGGAGCAGCACAGGAAAATTCTTGTCGTAAGGAGTGAGAGGTGGTTACCAGAGACGAGACAAGGCGCAGGTCAGAGGTAGATCTAAGAGGGCGGGAGGGAGAGTAATTTGATATGAGATTTGAGATGTATGCAGGGGTGTTGTTGTTGAGGGCTTTGTAGGTAAGGGTGAGTAATTTGAATTTTATTCTGGAGGACACAGGGAGCCAGTGTCGGGATTTGCAAAGTGGTGCAGCAGATGTGGAGCAGTGAGAGAGGAAGATCAGTCTTGCAGTAGCATTTACGATGGATTGAATTGGGTATCTATGGATATATGGGTGTCCGGAATGCCAGATAGCAGGAGGTTGCAGTAGTCAAGACAGGAGATGATGAGAGAATGAATAAGATTTTTGGTAGCATGTTGAGTAAGAAAAGGGCGTATTCTGGCAATGTTTTTAAAGTGGAGTCGACAGGACTGAGAGAGAGTCTGGATGTGAGCAATAAATCAGAGGACGGAGTCAAGTGTGACACCAAGGCAGCAGGCTTGGGAGACTGAGGAAATTGTGGTGTTGTTGACAGTGAGGGAGATTTGAGGGCAGATGGTGAATCGGGCAGGAGGGAAGATAATAAGTTCTGTTTTGGATATGTTGAGCTTTAGGTAGCGTTGGGACATCCATGTGGAGATGGCAGAAAGACAGTTGGTTACACGAGATAGTACAGAAGGAGAGAGGTCAGGAGAAGAGATATAGATATTGGTATCATCAGCCTAGAGGTGGTATTGGAGGCTGAATGAGTGAATAAGTTCCCCAAGAGAAGAAGTATACAATGAAAAAAGTAAAGGGCCAAGAACAGCGCCTTGTGGGACCCCAACAGATAGTGGGAGTGGAGGGGAGGATGTGCAAGAGGTAGAAACACTAATGGAGCGGTTTAATAGGTAGGAAGTGAACCAAAAAAGGACTGTGTCTTCAGGTGTGATCTTATTGTCATCTACGTAATTCATAATAACTTAAGAGAATCCAATGAAGCAGTTAACACTCACAAATATGGATTTTTCTGTCTATACTGATAAAACATCTAGGATATTTATCTCTACTAATAGGGTAATATATGCAGTTAATAAGATTTCCATGTGAGTTTCTGTCCCTAGCCGAAATAGAACACAAACTTTGTTTTGACACCCTCTTCCTGTACCCTTCACAATATAAGTTTGTGGAACTGAATTATGTCTTGGTCAAAGAATTCTAAAGAGCTCAGAGAAAGTCTTGTTGAGTCCAAAAAGGTTTCCCAAACAATTGCTAAAGACAAACTGATCTTAGGCTCCTCTTTTATTGTTTAATGGCAATGTTTATTACCCCACTATATAAAAAAAAACCAGTATAATACAGAAGGCTTTCGGAAGAATGTCCTGTTCATATATGCAACACAAATGGAAAAATTGAAACCTTACATTTCAACAAAAGAGCATTGTTCCAACTGTGATGCATAACAGTAGGGGTTTGCTCCTGCAGGTCCACTGCAAACATTGATAAAACAATGACTTCTGAACTGTACCAGTAAATGTACTGGAGAATATCTGGGGATCCCTCTGTGAGCTGACAATCAGAAGAATTTGGGTCATACAGCACAAACGGCTCTAAACACACAAGTAAATCTACAACAGACTGGCTGAAGCAGAAGAGATTTAGTGTTGGTCGACTTGACTCAACTGAAACGTGGCATGATCTAAAGCCACCCGTTCATGCCTGAGAACCCAACAATATCAATGAGTTGAAGCAGTTCTGTAAGAAGAATGGACCAAAATACCTCCAGACGTATGGCTGAACCCACTGCTGCTAAAGAAGGTGACATCGGTACCTGTATCCTTAAGGCTCACATACTTTTTCCAGCAAGACTGATGAAAATTAGAGAAATGTGGTCAACATGAAAACATTGTTTACATTTCTTGTATGTTACTCTGTGTTCTTTGTTAGGTCTCATTCACAGCTTAAAGGGTTTTAATTTTGCCCCTCATGCACAGTTTAATGCATACAAGGCAGGTTAGATAGAAACCATGTACAAAAACCAATGGCACTGCCTCTTTAACGAAAATGATTTCTTTGTACTCATAGGTACAGAAAAAAACTGTGAAATAATAAATAGAAGAGACCAAACTCCCAATTATTATATTTTGATCAATAGCAGAGGCTTAATAAAAGTAATAAAACGTTTTTTTTTTTTATTATAATCGTAAATTTCCCAAGTTGTAACATATTTCCGCTCTGTTCTCAATGCGGCTGCTCGACTCATCTTCCTCTCACGCCGCTCCTCCTCAACCTCCCCTCTCTACTACGCCCTACACTGGCTCCCCTTCCCCTACAGGATCCTTTTCAAACTCCTCACCACCACTTACAAAGCTCTCTCCCAGTCTACTGCCCCCTATATCCCTAACCTCCTCACCATTCACACTCCTGCCCGCTCCCTGCGCTCGGCCAATGACCGTCGCCTCTCCTCCACTCTGATCACCTCTTCCCACTCTAGAATCCAAGACTTCTCCCCAGCTGCCCCCCTGCACTGGAACGACCTCCCTCACTCCATCCGTCTCTCCCCCAACCTGTGCTCCTTACGGGCACTTAAAACCTACTTCTTACTTAAAGCCTACCAACCATCCACCTAACTCCTCATCCACTCTTCTCGTTCTCCCTCTCTCCCCTGGCCCCTCTCTTCTCTCCCCCCGACTCACTGGCTCCCTTTCGTGCCTGTTTTTGTTCCACCCTCCCTTAGGATGTAAGCTCTTTTGAGCAGGGCCCCCTCCCCTCCTGTCTCCATACCTGTTCTTCTGCTCTGTCTTTACTGCATATGTCTCCCTGGAGTTCCTGAAGCATTGGTACTTTGTGTTTATTGTTCTGTACATTGTTGTCACCCTGTTTTGTACTACTGTTTGTACTGTGTACGGTGCTGCGGAAACCTTGTGGCGCCCAACAAATAAATGATAATAATAATAATATTAAAATACAATGAGTTGGTAGCAATGTAGCAGCATATGTAAACAAGCTCAAAAACAAAGTGGGTGCTACCAGCTGAAGTTGCTCCCTATACCATGGATTCTAATGTTTTATTATTAATGCTGCCTTAATCACATCCTGGGTGTAATAGACCTTTCCTTTCACAGTCTTAACACAAACACTTGTTTTCTTGGTGATCTAATGTTCCACTTTGCTGCTCTCCAGTGGATCCTATTCTGAGCATAGGCAAACCTAGTGCCTGGAAACCCCCCTCCAAGCCTGGGGCACTGTATAATTGAGGTGGCTGGACCCTGCCCCCGCTTCACATAGCTCAGCTTGAAAAGGGAGAGCAGCTTGCACCTACCAGTAGTGCAGCATTGCCCATGTATATTATGGGGATAGGAAGAGTTGGAGAGCAGCCAAGCACTGTCTAAAATTATAGCCACGCCCCCATGCATGCTGGTCACACCCACTGGTGGCGTGGTGTGGAAACCCCCCTCTACAAATCCTGCGTTTGCCCCTGCTGAGGGAGAATTCACAAGAACTGTCACTATCTAAAGCTACAGAGTCCTGTAGATCCCAAGTAGTTGCTCTGGGGTCTTTTTTACTTTCTTTATACTGCTCTGTGGGACTGTTTTGACAGTCTATAGAACATTTACAGTTTTCCCAATTCAAGCTTCAGAAATTTAATTTTAAAAGTGACCTTTCCCAAACTGACAGGTAACACTGATTATTTTACAGAGGTTGTGGCATGCCTCTAGAATCTGTGATGATAACTTCAATTATGAGAACCAACATTTCTGCAATTTAGATCTAAATCAGACCTTATTGTTTAATAGCATTTACACAGCTGGAAGTAGTTCTCTTTTCTTTAAATCAGTAGAACTGGGGAGCCGTTAAACTCTTTCTTTCTTCACAGTGGCACTATGCACGTTGGACCACATGGATCACACGCTCTGCTTGTGGGACCACCTTGACCACGAGTATGCCACATTGTTTCACTTTGACCGGGCGCTTCACACGTTGGACCACTTTGACCATGAGTATGCCATATTGGATCACTTTGACTACACGCATGCCATATAGGATTTCTTTTACCATACACATGTCCACATTGGTCACTTTGATCATGATAACAAATGAGGCTACTGTTATATGTCACTAAACACATCGGGTCTGAGTCATTAAGGAGAGCAAAGCATAAAAAAGGAGTATCATTTGCACCTGGGCAAAACCATGTTGCATTGGAGGGGAAGGTAAATTTAAAATGTGGGGACAGATTTATAGTTGGGATAGGGCATGTCCTAGATCAACATTAAATTTCAGTGTAGTAATAAAGTTATTAAGTATTTGTGTGCTAGATGAAAAAACAGCCAGTATTTAACTTATCTGCAAAATAATACACTAATTTGCACCCCTTGCATTGAAACATGGTTTGTCCCAGAGAACATTTACTCCTTTTTTGCCTTAATGACTCATGCCCATTAACTTCCGCTTACATTCAATGGTGACTTCATGCCAAAAACTCTAAATGAGTTGAATGCATTAAATATATATTGTTTTCAAAACAAAAAATGCCAAAATGCATGCAGTATTCAATCTGCTTCCCGCCTTTGGTTCCCATTAGTGAACTCTCATATAACTCCATGGAGTATATTTACTAAACTGCAGGTTTGAAAAAGTGGAAATGTTGCCTATAGCAACCAATCAGATTCTAGCTGTCATTTTGCAGAATCTACTAAATAAATGACAGGTAGAATCTGATTGGTTGCTATAGGCAACATCGCCACTTTTTCAAACCCGCAGTTTAGTAAATCTAGCCCCATGTATCTAAAACGCAATAAGAGAAGATTAGGAATATCCTAGTGTGCAGTTTACTCAAAACAACACGTTACACAGTGAGTATAGATCAAGATCTCATTCTGTAGTTTGTGGAATTTTGTTTTTTAATAAAGTGAGCCATTGTTTATATTTGCAATAAATAGTGATCTATATCTGAGACATACTTTCTAGAATACTCCGTCTTCATGAGCTTTACTTGTCTTACAGCCAGTAGTGGCAGTGAATAAGTATAACATTTACACTGACATAAATAAGCTGAGTTCCCACATATCTACATATGTTTATCCTTACAGTGGATTAAGTCCCAGGTAGGAATTCCCGCACTTGCTGTTGCCTCATACAACTATTCCCGTCATGGATGAATAAATCCAATCCTATGCACCTAGAAAACTCAAAGGTTAACGAAGAGATTGTCAGTCTCTGGCTCTCCAGCTATTCTGAAACAATAACTTGCTGTATGAAGGCACCTAGAGAGACAACAGGTTGGCTAATCTGGGTTAACATACACATTTACATTTTCTCTTCATTTTTCCTGTATATGTACTATTATAAAGGATAGCAGTCTTTCAGGTACAATAGCTTGTTTGTTATGTAGTATATCACGGTCGTCCAAGTATTTCCATGAATACTATAGTGATATGCATTTGAAACATTGTTACTACTTCTATATATTATTAATGATAATAATAATAATAAAGATTTATTGTGTAGGATGTGAAGGATGGTGGAACCACAAAAAAAAGCCTTGGAAGGTCTAGCTCAGTTGTACATGATCTCTGATAATGGTGCCAAGAAATATTTTCGGTTTTCCACTGTCAAGATTTAATTATCAGTCACTTAGTGATGACCACGGTCGTAACTCACCAAGATAACGCCCAACATTCAGATGCTTGATCATCTTCAGCCACAGAGACGTTCATCATTGGTACATCTGGTGATTCTGGATAGATAGTATTATTACATACCTGTGACCTTACCATATACGCCGGCAGTGTAAGAGATTGCACAGATGGTTTGTATGGTGCGTTTGTGATGTCTGCATCTTTGTATTTGTTTTATTTATATTAAGGTGTTGCATATTTCAAAATACATTGGATTACATAATTATCTCACCTGATCTAAGTTTGAATTATTTGATCCCTTAAAAAAAACATGGTCATTAAGTACTTTACTTGCCTTATTCCATGATCACCATCTCACAAGGCCTCTTGAATCACCACCTCCAATTTTATTTTAGATGGAAAGCCCATCATACAGGTACCAGTGTTAATTACCACCACCGCTGGTCACGCTGCTTTTTGTCTCTTCCATTGTCTCTTTCCCTGGTCACTCATTCCTGGATCCTGGCTACCACTGTCCTGTATCATCTCATCATGTTTGACTTCTCTTACTTACAGGTTTTATTCTCTACCTCTAATCGCCCCATATCTTTACCTCTGCTCATATTCTAAAGCTGGGTACACACAACAAGGTTTTTGTCCAATAATCGGCTCAACCAGCCGACATACGACCGCTCGTTCGAAAGTGGGGTCAGTGTGTGTAGTGACACGATGGTCGAAAGTCTGCCCAAATGGACGATTGTCGCCTCATTTGGTGGGTCGTACCGTTCAATATTTTCTGATCAATCACCTAACGATCATGCAGTGTGTATGCACTCATGCTGACGATCTCCATAGAGTTTACAGAGTCGGGCTCTTTTCAGCCGATGCTACCGATGAATGTCCGAATGAATAAATGTAGAGACTGCTGTAGAAGGAATAATTCATTTGTTCGTTCTGAGACAGAATATTTTGTTTCAGAGTCACAGAAGCTAACGAAATTTGTTAGGACATGTGGATAGCTATAACAAGGTGGTTTTAATCAGTGTGACAATGTGACAGTAGTGAATGAATGAATATTGTGCTGTCATTCTCTGGACTAGAGGACCAGGTAAAGGCCCAGATGAAGAGCACAGATCTGAAGGTAAATCGTGTCAGTGTGTATGCATGAATCGTCAGACTGATCGGACCTTCAGTCGTAGATACAATTGTTTGAGATAGCACGTCAGTCGGAAAAATTCTTCAGTGTGTACCCAGCTTAACTCTACCACTGACCACTCATTACCTCTACCAATGGTCATTCATCTGAGCTACCACTGAACACTAATCATCTCTCCTGCTCATCGCTCAAACCTCCACCAATCGTAATCTACCCCCTTTAGGACTGATAACTCACCACCCTTCGACCACCGATCACCAGCCACTTACAGTCTCTACAAGTGTCATTATCTTTGATCATGTCTACTACTGGTCAGACCATCAGAACCACTGATCATTCGTCATTCTAACAGTGAGCACTAATCACATTTTTTAATAGATCACTTATTCTCTAGCTCTGATCACTTACTAATTCTAAAGGTGATCACTTAATCTCTCTCCAACTGATCTCTTGCTATCTATACAACTGGGGATTCACCACCCCTGCTAATTATCACTCATTAAAGGTCTTGTAGGAATAGCAAAAGCGTAAAACCGCAAATACTCCTTTGTGGTGTGATGTACCTACCTCGCTGTATGTGTGCCTGGTTAAATAGATTTTGGGGCCAAAGTGGTGGCATCTGCGGGGTGCAAAAGTTGCATGGAAAGATTTGGCCGCAGCGAGAGGGCTACTTGCTAAGTGTGAGCTATTTTTGCACTGATGTTCATAAAAAATATATAATTTTGCCGAATGGGATTATTTAAAAGTGATGGATAGGTGGCGAAGGTGAATTTACAGGGGTGTCCCTTGCTATTCAAGAGGCAGCTTAGGCTGTGTCTCACTGAAAAAGGACTTCAATTCTCCCCCATCTTTGTTTCTGCCATTGTCCTTATCAGTACAATGGGAGCACTCTGAACATCCCAGTGGCACTACTGCAGGAAAGTACCTTTTTAGGAGTACTTTGATCTATGTAATAAAAAGCTTCAAACACACACACACGTCCCTTCACTCATGATTTATTTAGGTGCAAATGAAGCTTAACTGAGCACTATTTTAGAGGAAAAATTGAGAAGTTTAATTGCATAATGGGGGTGGTCCTTCCCTACATGCAAAACTAACCAGCAGGGTCCAAGGTGTAAACCTCTCATTTAGTTAGATCCACCCATATGAAAGCTGCTGCAGGCTTCTTGTAGAACCTCCTCCCTGGGGTTCCAATATTATCTACTAAAACACAAAAGAACCAAGAAACCGCCACTCATTCAGATGAAGGAACAAGTTCTCCCATAGGAGTACCTTTATTCCAGAACAGCCAAAGTGCATAATATTTTAGGGGCTACCTGAGGAAGCAACGAAGCCCCTCAAATATTGCACTTGTCGGCTGCTGTGGAAGGAAACTACTACTGTGTTTCTTCATTGACTGAGCGGTGGCTTTTTATGTAGAACATGCAAAACTAGGCATAGATTGATTTTTTGGGGGGGTATTTCTAAGGTCTGTGAAATGGACTGGCAGCTTGAAGTGCATTGGTGGACAAGCTGGTGCACCTTCACACATAGAGAAGGGTTGTGAGAGAATCAGATTACCTTCCTTGTTTCTTCCTCTGCTCATTCAGCACCTCTATCTCTGATCACTCTCATTCATCATATCTACTACTGCCATCAATCAGATACTCTCTCCAGCACCAAATCTAACACTGGTCACTATAGCACTGATCACTTACACCATCTCTGCCACTAATAACTTACCACCTTTACCACTGATCCTTTACCACCTCTACCACTGAATGGTCACCACCTCTATCACTTACCAGTCCTCTATATCTGTGTTACTCCCTATCTCTTCCTTTGATCATTCACCGTCTCAGTACCTCTACAACTGATCATGGTGGTTAAAAGGTCATCTGGGCCATTCTGGCCTTCGAGTGCCACTCTGGCAATCTGGCTTTCGAGTGCCTTCTTCTGGTCATCTGGGCCACTCTGGCCTTCGAGTGCCACTCTGGCAATCTGGCTTTTCAGTGCCTTCTTCTGGTCATCTGGGCCACTCTGGCTTTTGAGTGCCTTCTTCTTGTCATCTGGGCCACTCTGGCTTTTGAGTGCCTTCTTCTGGTCATCTGGGCCACTCTGGCTTTTGAGTGCCTTCTTCTGGTCATCTGGGCCACTCTAGCTTTCGAGTGCCTTCTTCTGGTCATCTGGGCCACTCTGGCTTTCGAGTGCCTTCTTCTGGTCATCTGGGCCACTCTGGCTTTTGAGTGCCTTCTTCTGGTCATCTGGGCCACTCTGGCTTTTGAGTGCCTTCTTCTGGTCATCTGGGCCACTCTGGCCCAGATCATATTTAACCACTGATCATTCACCATCTGTACCACTGATCACTTATGCCATTTCTGCCACACCATATGAATTACAGATCACACTCATCATATCCACCACTGGCCACTGACTAGAAACTGTTGACTCAAGTCTTTCAGCACCTCTATCACTGATCATTCACTTTCACTTCTATTGATCGCTCATTCCACATCTATTGCCGATTCCTCACCTCAGCCACTGGCCACCCATAAAAATTATCATTCAGCATCCCTACTAGTGACCACTCCTTTTGCCACCTCTATCTCTAATCACTCTCATTCATTAGCTCTACTGATGGTCACTCAACACCTCTGCCATCGATCAGTCACTCTCTCAACCACCCCATCTAACACTGGTCACTATAGCACCGATCACTTACACCATCTCTGACACTTATTATTCACATCAGATCCACCAGTTGCCACTACGTCAGAAACTTAAGTGCTCATCATATCTACCACACGTTACTCATCACCTCTACCACTGATCAGCCACTTTTGTTGATTACTCATATAACTTCTGTTGCTGATCTTTCACCTCAGCCACTTTACATCCCTACAAATGATCACTCATCTTTTTACCACCATTTACACTGACCATTCATAATCTCTCCTACTCATAATCCAACTCTTCTACTATTGGTCATTACCCTCCTCCACCTCTACTGATCATTGTCTCCATCTGTGACCACACAGACTACTGACCACTGTCCCACTTAGAGACAAAACTATTAATGGCAATGACAAACAAACAAAAACAAGGAAATGGCAGCAGTCTAAATATAGGTGAACATGGCCTTTAGATAGTAATCATCATCACCATTTATATAGCGCCACTGATTCCGCAACGCTGTATAGAGAACTCATTCACATCTATCCCTGCCCCATTGGAGCTTACAGTTTAAATTCCCTAACATACACACACACACAGACAGAGAAAGAGAGAGACTAGGATCAATTTTGATAGCAGCCAATCAACTTACTAGTATGTTTGGGTTTTTTTAGAGTGTGGGAGAAAACCGGAGCAAACCCACGCAAACACGGGGAGAACATACAAACCATACACAGATAAGGCCATGATCGGGAATTGAACTCATGACCCCAGCGCTGTGAGGCAGAAGTGCTAACCACTGAGCCACCGTGCTGCCCGATGTAATGAGCCACAATAGGACATTTTGGATATATACTTCCTAATTCCTATAGTACAATATAAAACATCTATAGAATAGGAGCAAATTCATTGGAAGGTGAGGAGCAAAGTTGTTATAATAACTTCTGTCCCAATATTATGTACATTTTCCTTTATTAGCAAATATGTCTCCTTAATCCTGCCCGGAGTTGACCCTCACTTTAAGTTGTTTTTATTATGAATACATTTTCTCTTAGTGGCACAGTTTTACGTAACCCTAACATTACAGTAGCACAACATTTGTCCGCAATAGTAGTGATGTTTGTCAACAGGGTCCCCAGCACAAACACTGCTTACACTGCCTCCTTTCACTGCCCGCTGAAAAGACACTGTGTCGTTTTCTGAAAACCGATGAGAATGACACATTATGGCCCCAGACTAAAAGGCTTCTCATTGACAGAGCTTAGTTGGGGCACATTTCACAAACAAGGCTCAGTGTTGTCTCTTCTGCTGAACACACTGCAGACTGAGCAGGCAATTCATGGTCGTAGTACTGTGCCAACCGCACAGCTGGACAGGGACGCAGGGTCAGGTGGTAATGGAGCAGATGCAGATCGATTTAAAAGCTTATATGTCCCCAACATTAGCAGATGATGAGACTAATCCTGCCACCAGACTTGGCTGCACTAAATTCTTCTCGTTCTATTGTATAAATGTCCTGCAATCTGCAAGTAAGCACGCTGTCAGTGTGTTAGAGCTAAGTAATAGCTAAAACAAATGAAGTGTGTCTTCAGCTGGGTTTTTTTCTAGTTGTGGGGCCAGAAGAGTGGGCCAGTGTGTTCGACAAGGGTAATTCCCTTAAATGTTTTTGTTTTTATCAACAAGGAACAGGTTACACTTAAATTGCACTGCACTGTGCCAGTTTCTAATATAGGTTCTGATTGGGCAGAACTGCAGCAATTTGAACCTCCCATCTTCTTGTTGTCAAAGAGTGGGAAGGAAGAGTTGGAGCGCTGACAGGGGTGAGGTCTTCTGAACAGAGGGGCTCCCTGGCATGGGAGTGCCACAGGTCTGCTAGTTGAAGGGGGGCGACGGGGGTGATGGATACAAAAAAAATATACATTCAGGGGTCTATTTATCAAGATTCATCCGTGAAAAACTTCACTTGATCGGATTTATCAAAGAAATGTCACCAGGGCAGTTGAACAATGCTCCGCTCCCTGGCAGCAATGACCGGCAACCGTATTAGGAGTACATGTGTGCTGGAACTGGAGGCCTGGACTCGGGCTTTGAGTTCTAAATTGAAGAAAAAAATTAAGAAAAAAAACAAATACTTTGTTTAAAAAAAAAAAAAAAGAGAGGAAGAAGCGCTACCCCTGGACTTTCGCCATCCTGAAATGGCGGGAGCAATTGGAGAACAGCAGTGGTACTTAGCCGGGGTCTTCTCTGGAGGCCCCCGGCTAAGGCTACCACTGGCAATAGCTCAGAGGCTTTGATAGATAGACATCCCTAAATCTCCCATTTTCGCTGGAGTAGGGGCTTTTATCCTATTGATAAATGCACCCCTTAATGTAAATTTATTCTTTACCCCCCAATTAAGTCTTAATTAGCATTAGCAGTTTCATGTGCTTAGATTTTTTTCACCGCAACATTAAAAACATCTCAAATATCTTTATTTCCTAAAATATCTCAGCACTGTGCTACTTCTCTGTTGTGTAACGGCCGTAGTTTTTGGACCAGCATAGTGGAGGGCCAGGCGTGTACTATGGAACACTCTTTCATAATACAGTTAAACAACATCATGTTAAAAGCTCTGCAAATGTATAAAATACAGAATGAATCATCCTTCTACCACAATTTTTTAAATTAAAAAGCAGACCTAGTTACAAAATAATAACCCTGGTCAGGCGCATACATTTCCAGGACAGTCCCAGGCTTTAAAGCGCTGTCCCCATTTTTCAATGTTGACCAACCATACAGTAAAAACGCTATTTTTCCTGCATGCTATATGTATTTCTTATTATTGATGCTTCTTCTCTGAGCTTTGTTTGAACCATAAAATACTGGTACTGTACACCTGACTATGAAAAGTAAGACTGGATCCCCAATATGAAGAGTAAGACTGGATCCTCAATATGAAGCGTAAGACTGGATCCCCAATATGAAGATTAAGACTGGATCCTCAATATGAAGCGTAAGACTGGATCCTCAATATGATGAGTAAAACTGGATCCCCAATATGAAGCGTAAGACTGGATCCTCAATACGAAGCGTAAGACTGGATCCCCAATATGAAGCGGAAGACTGGATCCCCAATATGAAGCGGAAGACTGGATCCCCAATATGAAGCGGAAGACTGGATCCCCAATATGAAGAGGAAGACTGGATCCCCAATATGAAGAGTAAGACTGGATCCTCAATATGAAGAGTAAGACTGGATCCTCAATATGAAGAGGAAGACTGGATCCCCAATATGAAAAGTAAGACCGGATCCCCAATATGAAGAGTAAGACTGGATCCTCAATATGAAGAGTAATACTGGATCCCCAATATGAAGCGTAAAACTGGATCCTCAATATGAAGCGTAAGACTGGATCCTCAATATGATGAGTAAAACTGGATCCCCAATATGAAGCGTAAGACTGGATCCCCAATATGAAGCGTAAGACTGGATCCTCAATACGAAGCGTAAGACTGGATCCCCAATACGAAGCGGAAGACTGGATCCCCAATATGAAGAGTAAGACTGGATCCCCAATATGAAGAGTAAGACTGGATCCTCAATATGAAGAGTAAGACTGGATCCTCAATATGAAGAGTAAGACTGGATCCCCAATATGAAGCGTAAGACTGGATCCCCAATATGAAGCATAAGACTGGATCCCCAATATGAAGAGTAAGAACATGAGAAGTGGCCACCAGGCCATCCACATAATGTAATAGAAAGTATGGTTCATCCGACCAGGCCACCTTCTATGCTCGATGGCCCAGTTCTGGTGCTCAAGTACCCATTGTAGTTGTTTTCGGTGGAGGACAGGAGTCGCCATGGGCACTCTGACCGGTCTGTGTCTACGCAGCCTCATACCCAGCTAGCTGCGATGCATTGTGTTTTCTAATACCTTTCTATCAAAGCCAGTATTAACTTTTTCAGCAATTTGTGCTACAGTAGCTCTTTTGTGGGATTGGCCCAAACGGGCTAGTCTTCACTCCTCACGAGAATCATTGAGCCTTGGCCACCTATGACCCTGTCCCTGGTTCACTGGTTCTTCTTCTTTGTTATGAATATGTTTGTAGCAATTTGCAGGTTCTCTCCACTCTTTCCATCAACCAACAGCTATAATATTTATTCAAATTGAATTCCTTTATAAAACTCATACAGTGTAAACAAAGTGTACTTTTGTAGCTTAGCATTGTTAGTTGGGAACAAGTATCCCTGTGTGAACTTTGTAGATCAGAAACTCAGTTGTGGGTTACAAGTAGCCGTTTATACCACTTTGTTGTGAACAATTTAAACTTGTATCTTTTATAATGGTTTTGTAGAGCAAGCTTTTGGTGTGTTCTTGATATTCACTTTATGTTTCTGTTTCTGTGTGAGGAGTCTATGATGTCTATTATGTATTTTGTTGTGTCCTCATTCATTGATGTGTACAGGTAAGTAGCCAGAGCGATTGATCAGATAAAAAGCTGTGGATAAGTCCACAGTATACAGTGTCGGCAACAAAATTTTACAACGAATTGACATGTTGATGGGAATAAGAGATGAGGTGTTTATAAGATAGACAGATATGTAGTGTCTGTTTACAAAAGATGTCTGTTCCAGCTGTAGCTTCACATTCCAGTGTATCGTGTTCCAGATATGTGTTAGTGGAGGACTTACACTCTATGTCCTATATCACATGACATCACCTTATTGTCTAATCAGAGTCAGGGCTCTGCCTACGCACAGACCCACCGTGATTGTAAAATTACACATTCCCTGCAGCAAAGTGGACAGATTTTCAGCATTTGTTTACCCTTGCCCATAATACATGATGGATGATCAGTAAAATCTGGGTGTTTCTTATTCGTACTCCTATTCGTTCTTTGGTCTATTGCAAAATTTGGAATTGCAAAAAATAACTGAAAGGGTTCCTGTATTTTAACAGTCCAGGGTGTTTCCACTGCTCAAAAGACCTTGATAGTTGTAACACCAGATTGCGGGTGGCATTACCCTTTACTTTCAGTACAGCGCTGCTGAATTAGTGGCGCTGATGATGATGACTGTGACTCAGTGGTCAAACAGGAATGTGGGCCTTTATCTGACTTTATCTTTACTTTCCAGTGAAATGTAGCAGTCAAGAATCAATGTGCATGCAGATGCATCTGGGCAGATGGGGATTTTCTTTAGTGCATCCACTGCAAGAGCAACACTGCTAAATAATAATTATAATAATTATTAATTAAATATAATAATAATAAACATAATTTATTTATATAGCGCCACTAATTCCGCAGCACATGCTGGAGGTATTTATATGCTCCTGAATTTACCCGATGTTCTGACCGAATTAACGTGGGCTCAGTTCATGTCCAGGATGGAACTAAACAGTTTGTCGTCTCTGCTACTTTGTTATTACGCCATCCAGTCATAAATTACCCTTATTGAGTAACCAATCAGCTGTAATAATCTGTCCCTTAATGTACCTGTCACTGCTCACTGGTTTTCCCACTTTTACTTACAGACCTTCCTTGTCACTTCACACATGCAAATCCCCCCCTGATTAATCATCATCATCTATTTATATAGCGCCACAAATACCTGTTACCAGCACAACTCTTATAGTGAAAACCGGTAAATTATAGCATTATTAAATGTGCATTATTCGCTCCCCATGGAATCCCACAGTAAAAGATGAATTATATTCCCTTTAATGTGTTTTCTTTCCAATTAACCCCCTTCATTGAAGTGCTTTGAGTGGGGGGTTTTCCCTGAGGCCTGAGGCCTGGTCAGAGGAGGGACGTGGGGTTATGTGATTGGTGGCGCTCTGAGTTATATCTCATGTCTGTGAGCAACTGGTCTTTGTTACCAGCAGATAATAAAGAGCCTAATTAGGTAGGAATGCTGAGCGTATGTGAGCTGGGGTGTAGGTGCCCTTGGCTGCAGGGAACACACACTATAAACATACCATTGGCTGGAGAAAATATGGTTCTGTCGTAAGTGTTATTTTGTAACAAATCTGCCAACTAAAGAAATACCTTTCAGAAAGCACACAATTCATCAGAGTGAATATCTACCAATAGTTACATTTAGGAGTAGAAATGATTATTATGATTCTGGAAAGTGAAAGTGTGGTTACTTTATGATGTAATGCAGTGATGGGCAGCAGGCGGGCCTCCGAACCTTCACCTTGCGGCCCGTCAAACCTTCACCTTGCGGCCCGTGGAATCTTCACCTTGCGGCCCGTCGAACCTTCACCTTGCGGCCCGTCGAACCTTCACCTTGCGGCCCCTCGAACCTTCACCTTGCGGCCCCTCGAACCTTCACCTTGCGGCCCCTCGAACCTTCACCTTTGGGCCCCTCGAACCTTCACCTTGCGGCCCACCGATCCTTCCAGATTTATAGTGAGTTTTGTTTCTTATAAGAGTTGTATTAGATGCCTGCTGATCTGTTATAGACAGGTTCTCTTTCTATCCGTTCTTCACTGAGCATGTGCTGGCTGTTCTGTGTTAGTTCCACTGTATAAACAAAAGACAAATGTTTCATATATAAAATATACAGTTGTCATGATATTAAATATATTTATTGTATCAATAAATTATTTTGTTAAATGTGTCTTTCTATTAACACTATCCTCAGACAGCAGTAACAAGAGATATTTTGGGGGTGGTGCAAGTATCGCTGTGATACTTGATAAACAGGCTTCCCCATGTAATATAATGGGAAATAGTTATTACATAGAGATAGCTATATCATCGCCAGCGCTAATCCCTTATATGTGAAGGGCAAAGTGACATAAGCTCTAGTGTAGTGCCAACTTTTTTAAGAGCCTGTCCTGGGAGTTCCTGGAAGGGGTATGGTCGGATGGGGCGGGGCTTAACGGTCATGCCTTTTTTGGCCTTGTTGTTTTACAGTGCGTCGGCAGGGCCAAAATGGCACGATTCCCTAAGAATTGCATCATTGCGGCTCCAATTCTGTCCACTTCACTAGAAAGTGGGCAGATGTGGGAGGTTGCTCTGTTCTCCTGGTAGTCCGGGAGACCTACCGGGAATCCGGGAGTCTCCCGGACATTCCGGGAGAGTTGGCAAGGATGTGAAAATTTGCAGATGGGAAACAACCATACAAGGACCTATTTCTTAGTATTTGTTAGAAATTAGTGCAATGTACTGAAACAGATAATAGCTAATAAGAAAGTAGCTTTGATCGGTATATTGCAAATAATGATATTGAGTAAATGTCTGTTCTAGACAACAGGTATATTTGAGTTATTTATACCATATTATTAAATCTATTAATCTATAAACATGGTGTAAAGAGCAATGAGGTGTAACCCATAGCAACCAAACGAAGTTTCTCATATTTGGGAAAGGAAAGAAGATGACACATTGTGCCGCATTAAACATTTATAAGTCCCCCCCTTTACTTATGTTACGCCCCACAAGGAGGTGGCGTGAATTTAACGTATACGTGTTAATAGCGTACCCGGCGGCATTGTCCTTTATTCCTCTTTTCTTTTGAATAGCATATTACCAGTAATTGGGGTTTACACCATTCACCGTTTTTTGTACCCCAAACCCTCTCTGCTAATTCACATTGTATTCGAGTTAGACTTTTCTAATGTTGCACTTGTTATCCCAGATGTTATTGTTTGTTTGTCTTTTGCTGTGAAGGAAGAAACCACTCTGAATAATAAACAAAACAGTAATACAAAAAGAATGCAGGGGGCACAAATAAAAAAAAAAAGTATAAGAAACCTGCAAAAATGCCTATGCGTAATGATACTGGGGGCAGATTTACTAAACTGCGGGTCTGAAAAAGTGGAGATGTTGCCTATAGCAACCAATCAGATTCTAGTTACCATTTATGCAGTACATTCTATAAAATGACAGCTAGAATCTGATTGGTTGCTATAGGCAACATCTCCACTTTTTCAAACCCGCAGTTTAGTAAATATACCCCCTGGTGTGGTGGGCCCAACAGACTTTATTTCTGAGACAACATATCTGTTGAGAACAGCGTGCAGTAATGAGATGATTTGAAGTATAAACTGGTTTATTCATTATAAAAGACACATATCCAATGTGTTTCTGGTACATAGTAACCACGTCACCACCAGGATAGAATTGCACTCATGCAGTGATCCATTTCATGTAACTACATCGCTAAACAGTATTACCATAATCACGCAGGATATACCATATAGCGCCCACACTACTACACCGTATGCTCCTCTGTGCAGCATACATCCATCAGTGCCCACCATGTACAGTAATACCACTGAGCCACCAAATGCAGTATGTTCCACTGTCAGTCGTTGTAGGTGGATCCTTGTGATCTGGAGAATTCCTCAGTGTATTATACTTGCAGAATGGCAGCAGGGATCAGCATCAGTGTAATTAACCGCACCCAGTGTGAGAGTTGGGCTTATGGCGATCGATATTGGATTATTCAGTGTTGTGCCTACTGTAGAGAAGCTCCATTGATTAAGTGGCTGAAACCAGGAGCTGGAAGGAACTCCAGAAACCTCTAAATATCCGCTGGGACCCCAGATTTGGCTTTTAAGGGGAGTGTTTTATCGGAAGTCTGTTAAACATAAATACATGAAATATCAGCTTTTCACTTGTGCAGTAAGAGTAATGAAAGCTGAAATTTAGTTGGCTAGTGTTTGTTACAGTACGTGTGTACTATTTATACTAATTTATTAAGTCCCATATTGTGTATAGGTTTCTACTACAGTCTGGCGAGTTGCAGTTCAACAACAGGGGTAAAGATACAGGCTACCTAAAGCCTCTTTCGTGTTCTTGTACTTGCCTCTCTATGGGGTCTATTTACCAATCACCGCAACATATGAATGAAATTTTTTTCAATCCTCATCGCATAGATGCGGATTGAAAAGTTTCTCATATGTATTCAAAAATCAACACAGGAACAGCCGTTCCGATAAACGGCTGCTCCTGTATCACTTACCTTTCACTTGGGTCTTCTCTTCTCCTCCCTGTGCAGTGCTGCTCGCTCCTCTTTCAATCCCTGTGCGCATGCGCCGAACGGTAAACTCGGGCATGCGCACAAAGATCCCCGAATGAATGAACCTGAGGCCTGCGATGTAGGGATCACATGATCTCTCCACACATGCGCTGTGCAGCTCTGCTCTTCGGAACAGAGCTGTTTTCAGTGAAAGTTTTCAATCATGGTAATGTACGCCAGCTTCAGATGGCGTCAGCTTCAGATGGCGCCAGCTTCAGATGGCGTACATTACCATGATTGAAAACTAAGTATCGTCATTGTTACATAGCGTTACTGATCACTTCCCATACACTGTTATGGGGAGTGCTCAGTAACACGATGAGAGAAGCAAAGCAGCAGATATCTGAGATATCTGCTGCGATGCTAGTATAATACATAGTAATTTAGTGGTAAATCCCCGAAAACTGGATTTACCTCTAAATTACAGGGGGGAGATCTTTGATAAATAGGCCCCTATGGCTTCTAAACCCGACATTATTTTACTCACTCCTGTTTTATATCACTGCTCTGCAATTCGTTTGCCTTTCACTGCAGAAACCTGGGAAATCCATCACATCACCTGTGACTAAGGATTCTCTGTTATGTGCATGGATTGTGTTACTGACTACAGATGTCCAGGGTCTGCTGACAGCAGGACATGTGGCGCTGTGGCTGTGTACGATGCTGGAAGTGCCTAGAAATGACAACTTGGGCTAGCTGAGGGCACAGCATCAGGGAATCATTCCTTCCCTGTGTCTGATCCCTTCCCCCTCCAGGCTAGGGGCTTACCAAGTGTTTGGATAGAAATCTTTCTGTACCTTCTTAAAATTTATGACCTAAAGCGTCCCAGCCAGTGGACATGGAGTGTAATATAAACACATTAAGTGAAGGGGCGGGTTAGGGATGAGATTAGAGCAGGGATTGGGGGGGGGGGGGGGGGGTTTGGGGGACAGGGCGATGGTGGAATGTGCAGACGCAGCATTTTTAAGCACAATGTCATAATGTGTTGAACATATCCATGGGAACACTGTGCCAGCCATCAACACACTGGTCAAACCGGAATGTCACAAGACCTGCAGAGTCATCCCTGAATCCATTGCTTCCCTGTATATGACATTAAGATGTACTGAATCTATACTCTTATGAATGAGACAGCATAGGAAATAAATACCGGAATCACTCTTCCCAAAGACAGTGACAAACCTGCTAACCCAATCCATTTTACTGAGCTGTAGCGCTCTGAATCCACTCTGACACTCATTCCTTAGCGGAAGTGACCTGCGCAGAACCGAATAGTTGATGCTTATTTTAGTTTTATTTAATACAAATTACATAAAGCCATTTTAATTCTGCCCAAGTGAATATAATAGAGAGCAAAGTTTCGAAAGCCGAGCACTATGTCTGCCTGAAATGGATCATTTTGGCAGGTATTCAATAGGAAACAATAACATACAATGGAGAAAGTTTTACTCTACAGGGGAAAGTGTGGATTTATGGACTGGTCAGTAGAGATTTTATTTAAGAACAATTTTAAATTTAACTTAAGTCCAAATGTTATAATCATTTCTTTCATTTTTATTTTGCTATTTCTGAGTTTGAATGAGATGAAACTTGTTTGCTGCATGTTTTTCTACTTTATAAACAATAAATCATCATCATCATCATCATCATCAACATTTATTTATATAGCGCCAGCAAATTCCGTAGCACTTTACAATTGAGAACAAACATTAATAAGATAATACTGGGTAATACATACAGACAGAGGGGTAAGAGAACCCTGCTCACAAGCTTACAATCTATAGGATGAATTAAAAAGTTAGTTATGATTTATAGCAATGCTGTTTAATTGGCAGCCGGTGTTCCGGATGGGACCTTCAAAGGCATTTTGGTGCCCAACAGTTTCCCTGACTGACAACATCACATCATAATAAACATAAATGGGACCCTTATTTTTATTTATGTAATTGGACAGCACTGACTTACAATATTTGGGATGTTTTGCTTCTGTCTTTCTGATACCACGAGGGTGCTAATTGTCTTAAACGGAAACATTGGATTATAGAACTTTTGCTTTGAGTAAACAGCAGATTCCTATTTCAAAAATCATTTCTTGATGAGGTCGTCCAATCATTTTACCATTTTCTTTAATGCAAGTTTTGACCACCAGGGGCACTGTTCCACTGAATTCTATAGACAATAAAACATTTTACATTGACACAATTATTTATATGGTCGCTTTCACTCACATGAATGCATGCAGATATAGCTCTTTCTGGGCTGAATATCCACTACCCATATGTTACACTGAATGTTCATAGTAAAATTAGAAGGATATAAGCCCCACTAATAAATGTAATAAATGCCGTATTTTTATATCAAAAAATGAGTTGCCTCCTGGAAAATATTGGGAATAAGTAGTAAATGTGTGTCTTCATAATAATTATTAACTATTCAGAAATGTATTTTTGAAAGAAAGCTTCAACTCCCAACATCAGGCAGGCTGCCATAGGACCATGCTATTAGGGAGACTAGAGATAATTAGTTGCTATATGACTGAAGCCCTCAGCAGCTAGAATGGGAGTTTCATATTTAATATGATAGTTGATTGGAGATACGCGATGATAATCCAATAAGGTGCCAAATTTAGTACACCCCCCTGTCTGTAGATGTTTGAACCCCCCCCCTTCCATAGGCTCCATCACTAAATGGTCCCTATTCCTCCTTGTCTAATAGAGTGAACGGGGTAGAATCATATAAAGGTGGAGTCCCAGGCGATTGGCCCCCACCACAGTGATACCAGAGAAGGAAATAGGGAATAGGACTTATCACAACTATTTTAATACATTGTGCATACTGCATTCTCTTGCACATCTGTGTGTCAGAAGCTTCAGAACCGCTAAGCAACACTGGCATTCAGAGCGCACATTGTTTCAATGTAGAAGGTGGGATAAAAGTTCAAAAAAACTTATCAAGATCTAGTTAGAAATCTGAGGGATATTTTGTATTGTGTTCAGTTTGTATAAGTATATTTTATCAAAGGTTTATAATTTTGCGCTCTCCTATCTCATGCTGTCTCATTCCTATAGGATGTCTCATTCCCCCTGAATGTCTAGTTCTTGTCTGATGTTGGAACAAAAGAATCCTAAATATCCTCATCAGTGGCCTCCTTCTCACCACTACTCCTCAGCTCATTAAAATGCCTGACCCTGCTCCCTTCTGGCATTCACACATCTGCTTCTTGTTAAGGGGTTCCTGGGTGGGTGGTGCTGCCTCTAAGAGGTGACTACATTGGGATTACTCATGATGAAGAGAGATGAGACTGCCTGAGCAGGGAGGGCACAAGTATCATTGTATAAGCCACTGTGCTCCACCACACCGTGACTGAGTATTACAGGGTTCAGGGGGGTCACAGAGCGAAAGTGTCCCTTCTACTGATGAAGGCACTGTATACGCTGATTAACGGTATCAAAATATGGCAGAATAAGCCCATGCCCTGGAAATAGAGCCGCTCTGCCGTGGGGAATTGCACTGGTTTTGCAAACTAGATGGAAAGTGTCAGACGCCATGCATCACTCTAATAATATAACCGGCTAATAAAATAGCTTTGTTTTTACTATCCCTGTGCATAGCTGGCAGCCCGTAAAGAGCTCTGACAGATTGTGTAGAAGGAATGAAAGGTTGACAGTTAAGAGAAACAGATCTGCCTGGTTCTCATGAAAACAGATGAGCTGAAACCTGGCACAGAGGTCCTGCTGCTAACTCACATACAGCAGGGCCATCTTTTCCATTGGGCACGATGGGCAGGTGCCCGGGGGCCCCACGGGCAAGGGGGCCCCATAGGCAGGGCTCTTAATTAGAATAAATAATCCTGCAAAAGAAAACACCTGCAAAAAAACCTTCAAGGGTCACTGAGCAAGTACATCTATCTATCTATATATCTATATCTGTATCTCTATACACACATATATATATATATATATATATATATATATATATATATATATATATATATATATATATATATAGGGGCCCCGGTGCACTGCTTTGCCCGGGGGCCCATGAGGTTGGTAAGATGGCCCTGACATACAGTCCTCTCCCTGCCATTGTGTACAAGCCGCATGCTTCATGTACGACATGTCACTAGAATATACTAATATACAGGGTGTGTATACTATGTCCCTGCTACATTCTAATACATTCCACTGCACCCCTGGGGATTCTAACATGTCATTATTAGTATACTGCACCCCTGAGCCCTGTTATATTCTTATACACAGTTTATCACACCCCTGTTATTTTCTTATACACAGTATAAAGCACCCTTGATCTCTGTTATATTCTTTTGTAGTATACTGCACCTCTGTCATACTCTTATACACTATATATTGCACCCCTGTTATATTCTTATACACAGTATACCGCACCCCTGATTCCTGTTATATTCTTGTACAGTATATTGCACCTGAGCTGTGTTATACTCTTATCCATACACTGCATCTCCTGGTACTCTTACATTCTAATGTAGTATACTGCAGTCCTAGGTCCCTCTTACATTCTAATGTAATATACTTCAATCCTAGGTCCCTCTTACATTCTAATGTAGTATACTGCAGTCCTAGGTCCCTCTTACACTCTAATATAGTTTACTGCAGTCCTAGGTCCCTCTTACATTCTAATGTAGTATACTGCAGTCCTAGGTCCCTCTTACATTCTAATGTAGTAATACTGCAGTCCTAGGTCCCTCTTACATTCTAATGTAGTATACTGCAGTCCTAGGTCCCTCTTACATTCTAATGTAATATACTGCAGTCCTAGGTCCCTCTTACATTCTAATGTAGTATACTGCAGTCCTAGGTCCCTCTTACATTCTAATGTAGTATACTGCAGTCCTAGGACCCTCTTCCATTCTAATGTAGTATACTGCAGTCCTAGGTCCCTCTTCCATTCTAATGTAGTATACTGCAGTCCTAGGTCCCTCTTACATTCTAATGTAGTATACTGCAGTCCTAGGTCCCTCTTCCATTCTAATGTAGTATACTGCAGTCCTAGGTCCCTCTTCCATTCTAATGTAGTATACTGCAGTCCTAGGTCCCTCTTACATTCTAATGTAGTATACTGCAGTCCTAGGTCCCTCTTACATTCTAATGTAGTATACTGCAGTCCTAGGTCCCTCTTACATTCTAATGCTTGTATACTGCAATACTATGGTGGTCACTTATGACAACTTGTGTTGATGTTTGGTTTGTTTTCTAATCTGCAGGAGAAAAAATTACATATATAGGGTTCTATTTATGAAGATTTTCAATTGCTGCTTATTGCAGTAATAGAAAATCTTCTTTCAGGCTATTTAAACAAAGAATTTCAGCTCTCAGGCGACTCTGACAGCGTAAGAGGCGTCTTACTGGTCGTCAGGCCGGTGCAGCGTCCTTCTGTGCATCATGTCAGCTTGCGCATTAGAGCTGGAAGCCCAGAATTGGGCTTCCAGTGAAATATTCTATTTAAATAAAAAATAAATGCTTAAAAACCAAAAATGTAAAAAAATATTTAAAAAAGAAAAAAATTTTAAAAAACAAAGAAAAAATGATCTATTTTACTAATAAAGCATTTTTTTCCTGCTGTGCCTGTGACCCACGGCTATCGCCATTCTGAGATGGCTTTATCAATCACAGGATACAGCCGAATTTCATGATAAATATGCTTTATCAAGCATTGACGTAAGTCCCCCCGGTGAAGGTAACCTTCCCCATATAGTCGCACCGGAAAGAGGGCTTATAAAACAGGGAAAATCCATAAATCCAGCAATTTGTAAATGTATGCCAGTTGTGTCTTGTTTTGTTTGCGACAGTATAATCTATTATTTTGAATTGTTGGGTCTTATTATTTTAAGTATGTTTCCATAACTAGGAGCACTATGCTTAACTATATTACATAATACTGCCATGGCTTTCCCTTGCTTGGTTAGCAGTGCTCCTCACAGTGACTGAAAGAGCATTCACCTGGTGATCGCTTATGTGTGTATGTCATCACTTTTTTGCCTGCCGATTTTCATCATTTTTTCTGTAACGGGTTTCATAATAAAATGATTCTTAAGCTGGGTGCACAATACAGGTTTTGCACCCGATTATTGTGCAATCACACAATAAACGACTGTTCGGCCCGATATTGCATTAGTGTGTACGCTCCCACGATCATGTTTTATCGTACCAAAGCACATCGTATCGTTTCATTTGCTTTTATAACTGAACTAAAAATCTCTGTAAACGATGGAACGATGTCGGGCAAATTCTGCAGTGTGTATGCACATTCGAGAAGTGTGTCCCTCAGACTAAACGCAGTTAAAATCATGCGGGTGAGTGACTTACCAAAGAACCTATTAGCTGTGGATCCCTGTAAGTTTCAGCCAATGAGTGCAGGAAGGGGTTGGGACTTATACACAGTTATAAGTCAGTGTGCAGAGGCTTCTGCCCTTCCTGCTTCCGGATTCCGCCCGCCCTCCCTACAATTGGTTACATATCTTTGAACGGAGTTGTTGAGAGTAGGAGAACAGTGCAGTCTGTAACTATGCATATGGTGCTTGGGTGATCTTGTCATAGGTCACTACCCCCCTGCGGTTATGGTGTCATACCATGGTTGGTCCGTTTTGTTAGTAAGACCTTTGGGCCAGTTTTGTATGGTTTATACTGGCGGAGTTTTTAGGGGGTGTAGTCTTGCCGTTGGACTTGATCTTAGCACCGGCCAATAGATAAGGAATGATCCTGGGTTGGTGGTAATATGGTCTGACCTTTCCACCTTATTGGTTTTGCGTTCCTGACTGCCCTGCTCTCGTCCGCCTTACAGTCCTATTAGTTTAAAAATAAATAAATACCGTCATTCATTCCAACTTTAATTTTGTGTCCGTGTCTTTATTTGGTCTGGAATAAAGGTTTTATCACAGGTGTGTTATTTGGGAAAACTTCCCTGCTATGCACATTCACGGCCAGCAGTGTAGGCAGATCTCTATAGTCACAGTCTATTCAGCCGATGGTTATGACAGTTGAGGCTCCCAGGTCTGAAGGTAAATCGTGTAGCTGTGTACAGATGAATCGGTATGCTGATTGGGGCTTTCATTCGTGTTAATTAGAAATGTTCACTGACCCCAGTGTTTTGGTTTTGGTTTTGGATCTGGATTAACTTCGTGTTTTGGTTTTGGCAAAACCACCCTTGCGTGTTTGGGTTTTGGATCCCTATTTTTTTCTAAAATCACATAATTTGGCTCTTTCTTTTGTTCCTACATTATTATTAACCTCAATAACATTAATTTCCAGTCATTTCCAGTCAATTTTTGCCAAGTGACAAGAACACTGCTACCCCTCCTGTTTCTGTGTGAGCAATGGCACTGGAGACTGGAAAGTGACAAGGACACTGCTACCCCTCCTGTTTCTGTGTGAGCAATGGCACTGGAGACTGGAAAGTGACAAGGACACTGCTACCCCTCCTGTTTCTGTGTGAGCAATGGCAGTGGAGACTGGAAAGTGACAAGAACACTGCTACCCCTCCTGTTTCTGTGTGAGCAATGGCACTGGAGACTGGAAAGTGACAAGGACACTGCTACCCCTCCTGTTTCTGTGTGAGCAATGGCACTGGAGACTGGAAAATGACAAGGACACTGCTACCCCTCCTGTTTCTGTGTGAGCAATGGCAGTGGAGACTGGAAAGTGACAAGAACACTGCTACCCCTCCTGTTTCTGTGTGAGCAATGGCACTGGAGACTGGAAAGTGACAAGGACACTGCTACCCCTCCTGTTTCTGTGTGAGGAATGTCACTGGAGACTGGAGAGTGACAAGAACACTGCTACCCCTCCTGTTTCTGTGTGAGCAATGGCACTGGAGACTGGAAAGTGACAAGGACACTGCTACCCCTCCTGTTTCTGTGTGAGCAATGGCACTGGAGACTGGAAAGTGACAAGAACACTGCTACCCCTCTTGTTTCTGTGTGAGCAATGTCACTGGAGACTGGAGAGTGACAAGAACACTGCTACCCCTCCTGTTTCTGTGTGAGCAATGGCACTGGAGACTGGAAAGTGACAAGGACACTGCTACCCCTCCTGTTTCTGTGTGAGCAATGGCACTGGAGACTGGAAAGTGACAAGGACACTGCTACCCCTCCTGTTTCTGTGTGAGCAATGGCACTGGAGACTGTAAAGTGACAAGGACACTGCTACCCCTCCTGTTTCTGTGTGAGGAAAGTCACTGGAGACTGGAGAGTGACAAGAACACTGCTACCCCTGTTTCTGTATGAGCAATGGCACTGAGCAATGTCACTGGAGACTGGAGAGTGACAAGAACACTGCTACCCCTGTTTCTGTGAGCAATGGCGCTGGATCTCCTGGGAAGGGAGGTACTTATGGAATCCAAAACCCGTGAGATCTGACAATGCAACGATAATGTTTTGCCTCGATTCAGATCCGAGGACGCGCAAAAGTACCGAGCCGGCTCGCGAGCCTACTCGAATCCCCCAAGTTTGGGTGGGCCTGGTTTTTAGAAAACTGAGCCCAAGCATCTCTAGTGTTAATGTCTGTTTGCACCAGTTTCTGTTCATGACTGCCTTGTTTCTGAGAACTCTTCTGTTTTGTAAAGTGCATTTTTTTTGTCTTGAAAGAGAATAACCATATTGGGGGTACTCAATTAGGATTTGCTGCTGCGCTTGTAAAGCGCCATTACGGTACCGCAACATCGCAGATTTCTGTGCGCACCACAAAATCCACGATGTTGCGGTACTGGGACCCGTGCGGCCGCGAACCCTAATTGAATATGCCCCATTAAGTAAAGTCCATGTGTGCAGTATTCTTGGAGGCTGGAAGCAGGTCTTGAGTTTGGCGGCGGTAGAATTTGCTTGGTATTCTGGCGGTCTGAAACAAGGATTGCCATCATCTCATAAATAAGGGACGTAAGCAGGGAGAGTCCATCCAAAATGATTGTCAACTTGACCTTTGACTTTCACTGCAGCTTTATTTGTACTTGTAATTAATAATGTCATCAACTAAGCTTCAGCATACAAATGTGAGTGTAATTAATCCACGGTCCTTCCAGACTAAATGGTTTTACTGATGGACATTGTACATGCTGTACCTGCTGGCTGCGTCTGAGATTGTGTCCTCGTGGATTGTTCTTGGCCCGTGTAATATCTGATCTGTGGCTTTGTGTCATTGTAGTGTATTTATAATATCTATTATGCATCCATTATGTGTTCTGTTGTTGTTTTTATTTACAAAAGTTACCTATGAATCATGGCTTTAACTTTATACAACTCATTTTATTTACCAGCACCAAACTGAACACTGTCCCCATTGGTCTAATTGTCCTGAGAAGAATGTAAAAAAAAAATACCTGTAAGGTTTATTTATTTTGTATCTCTAAGGATGAGGACATATTGTCAAGCTTAAAGGAACATGTGACACACTATAAATAGTATACTTCTACCAATGGTCAGTGAAACTGATGTATTCAAAATACCGGTAAGTTGGTTTCTTCTTCCAGTATGATGAACTTTTATATGAGTACTCCACATAAAGGGAGGCTGCCCGTATACAGGACTTTATTTCTGAATTCTAAAAGTAGTTTAATGGATTATTCTACATTAGATGCCTTTTAAAGGGGACAAAGAGGATTATACCATGTTCCCTGAAGATAATAGGCTCGATATTCACATTGGCACTGGGGGGTCATTTAAAAAAAAAAAAAAAGATTTCTTCCTTTGCTATTTTTAATTATAATGTGTGATCCTGGCTGGAAGTATATTCATCGGGGTGTAGAATGCAAAATGCGGGATATGATCAGTATTGTGCCTAATTCTGCTCATCAATACAAAATTAAATTGAATTATGTGGTGTGAGATAGTCCATACTTGCCAACTTTCTGTTGGAGGACTCCGGGAGATCGTGGAGGGGGGCATGGTGGGAGGGCGGAAGGGGGCAGAGCACGGAAAATCATGTCATTTTGCCCACGCACCCGCCATGAAATCATAATTTTGTTGTGGGGCGGGGCAAAAATTACCAATTCACCATGAATAGCGTCATTTAGGCTCACTACGAGCAGGATACGGTAGAATTGCCAGCTCTCCCTGGAGTCCGGGAGACCTACCTGGAATTCAGGAGTCTCCCGGACATTACGGGAGAGTTGACAAGTATGAGATAGTTTAACAGACTTCACGGGGCTGAGAATGTGTATATTTGGCGTGGTTACCAGCTTAGTTGGAGTCCAGAGTGCCTTATTATCAATGTGAAATCCTCTTAAAGGTGGTGGTAATCGTCACTCGGCAATTACTGTCACTGGAATGCCTTTTGCTCAGACGTATTTAATAGAGCAAGTGGATAAGCCAATGTAATTTAAAACAAAACATTTAAAATGATAATACTTGACATAAAGACAGACTTGATATCACCGTTCCTCATGAGTTATATAATACATAAACTACAGTCTAACAAGCAGGCATGTTTGTGATGTCACAACTTCCTAGTGTTTTAACTGTCTGCGTTCTTATGCACATTGGGTAAACCCACAAACGGGGGTCTTTACTGTACACTTAAATTATGTTCATAATTTAGTGTTTATGTTGAAGTGATATAGTGGAATATTTATCAAACCTAAAAAGGAAAAGTGGAGGTGTTGCCCATAGCAACCAATCAGATCCTAGCTATCATTTATCTAGTACATGCTTTAAAATGATAGCTAGAATGTGATTGGTTGCTAAAGGTAACAAATCCACTTTTCCTTTTCAGAAGGTTTCCTACATCTACCACTATATCCCTTCAAAATAAACACTAGGGGCCTGATTCATTAAGGATCTTAACTTGAGAAACGTTTTATTTCAGTCTCCTGGACAAAACCATGTTACAATGCAAGGGATGCAAATTAGTATTCTGTTTTGCACATAAGTTAAATACTGACTGTTTTTTCACTAATTTGCACCCCTTGCATTGTAACATGGTTTTGTCCAGTAGACTGAAATAAGAAGTTTCTCACGTTAAGATCCTTAATGAATCAGGCCCCAGATTCTGAACATAGTCTCCATCCAGCCCTGCGGTGGAAGTGTACTTAGACTTGATGCTCTAAACCAGACCTGGTGGTCCTGCAATGTAAATCCATCTAGTTAGTCCCGCTGTGCGACTTCATCTTGGTCATCTCGCAATGTGACCTAATCACGGTGGTCCTGTAATATGACCCTTTCAGTCTGTGGCTTCTCTTGCTTAGTCAGAACATCTAAAGTTTTTGTTTTTCTCCTAATCCCCCTGGCTGAGTCCCGTGACCATCAAGCGATGTATTAGCGTCTAATCACGTAAAGCTGGCTTTAGGTGGCCGCTGAGAGGCAGGGAATGAGGAAAGGCTATGTCTGGTGATGTACACAGTCCCACATTCCTTAGAAGCCTCAGCAACAAGAGTCAAGGACAGGAATTTTCAGAAGTGTATTCAGAGGAGAGACAGACTCCTTACACCTGCCATGCACAAAGGCTGAGTGCAGTCTGGGAAGAGTCCACCAGCAGCAGAGGTGGAAGTTGTTTCAGAACGGTTCTTAGTCCTTTATTTGTGTATCTACTACATGCATTTGTGACATAAACCTCAACATCTTCATATATATATCTATCTATATCTATATCTCACTGGGGTCATGCGTTCGATTCCCAACCATGGCCTTATCTGTGTGGAGTTTGTATGTTCTCCCTGTGTTTGCATGGGTTTCCTCCGGGTGCTCCGGTTTCCTCCCACACTCCCCAAAAACTATACTGATATGTTAATTGGCTGCTCTTAAAAAATTGCCCTTAGTCTCTCTCGGTCTGTGTATGTTAGGGGATTTAGATTGAAAGCTCCAATGGGGCAGGGACTGATGTGAATGCGTTCTCTGTACAGCGCTGCTGAATTAGTGGCGCTATATATATATATATAAATAAATAGATGATGATGATGATGATTAAGTCACAGACATTTATATGGTAATGAACAGAGGACACGGTGTTTGGAAGCCTTAATCCGACCTCTTAATCCTACTTTACACTGGGCTACCAATTGTTTGGGTCATAAATCCACAACTTCCATGAGACATTTTCTCAGTCTACAAATAATAAAATTAACTTATTTCCAATTATTAAGTCTGGTTGCATTGCATTGGGAACCTTATTTCTGGGAAAAAAAATAGAATTTAGCAATACAATGTGAATGCCAAGTAAAATACTGAAATAATAGGGGCATATAGTCCATTTAAATTAGGTCCTTAACCACTTGTGGTTTTCCTGTGACCCTCTCCCAGTTTTGAGCTGTCTTCTATATTTTAAATGCAGTCCATAAAATATGAATTTAACATATAATAAACTTCATGACCTCTTCAAATATAATAATAAATAATAGTGTGGTGTGAACTATACTACATTCTAGAACATAATTGTCAAGGAATATTCTTTGCAGGTCAAAAATGTAGTTTTGCCATTAGTCACTAGGCAGCCTACCATAAAATACAAATTCTCACTTGCTGGCACATGGGGGAACCAGCGATTTGGCAAGCTCCCCGATGTGTCTAATGGTCCAAGCAGATGATCCTTCCTCTTGCTCTGACAGGCCATTGTCAAGGCTATCAAAGCCTCTTCCTCAGGAACTTTTGAAAGCTAGGCTACCTTGGGCTGGGTCACTGGGTCACCTGCATTTTTTTTCCTTTAAAATGTTCCTAATAGCCTGTTGAGTTGAGTCTTGCCCCCCGGGGCTAAAATTTGCCAGCCCTCTCCTGCCGCCCAAAAAGATAATAGGGTCTCCTTCTCGGACACATCAAGAGACTTGACAATCCTCAGCATCCACTGTGTGTCAGCAAGTAAAACTGTGTATGCTAATCCCGCCCAGAACTGAATTCTCCAATCAGCAACTAGCGTCCTTGTAGAGGCGCGGCTTCAGAACTGTCCAGCTCAAACACCTCTGAAAGTGATCAGCAGAGTCCAGGATATATACAAAGACCCTGTTAAATACAATAAAAATTGGGCTTCCAAAGGAGGTCCTATTACCGTGAAGGGATTAGGCATAACACTGGTCATAGTAGCTTCACCCTATGTAGCTTTCAAAAAAATAAAAATTCTGTATTACTGATGGGAACTGTAGATTAGCTTTGGAGCGGGGCTTCTTACTTTCTATCTGTTAATACCCAGTTTTGTTTTATTAGTGTTTTTGTTCTCAATTTGAATGCGTTGCAGAGTATGTAGATGCTGTATAGATAACTATTAATATTACTGTGCTAACAAATATCGTCTTCTGATTAATATAAAAGACATGGTGATGTTGTTTTTGTTTTCTTTTAGAGTTATTCCGAGCTCATCATATTTCCTCTTGCCAATGTTGTTATCCCTCCCAATATCTCCCTCTTGGTTGACACATCACTCTTTCTCCTCTCACCCAAGCCGCTACCTAGACTCAGCCCCCAGCTTAACCCTTCATATTCAGTCCCTCACCAAATCCTGCCACTTCCTCCTTCGTAACATTAGGAAAATCCGCCCCTTCCTCTCTGAGGAAGCTAACAAAATCCTGGTCCATTCACTCATCATTTCTCGCCTCGACTATTGCAACCTCCTTCTCTCTGTTCTTCCTCACTCTCGCACTTCTGACCTTCAATCCATACAGAATGCTGCAGCTAGGCTCATCTCAGGGCCATCTTTTCCATTGGGCACGATGGGCAGCTGCCCGGGGGCCCCACGGGCAAGGGGGCCCCATAGGCATGGCTCTTAATGAGAATAAATAATCCTGCAAAAGAAAAAAACCTGCAAAAAAAAACTACAATGGTCACTGAGCAAGTACATCTATCTATCTCTATCTCTATATATCTATATCTGTATCTCTATACATCTATATATCTATATCTATATCTAGGGGCCCCGGTGCACTGCTTTGCCCGGGGGCCCATAATGTAGTTAAGATGGCCCTGGCTCATCTTTCTCTCCGACTGCACCTTTTCTGCTTCTCCTTTGCATAAATCCCTTCATTGGCTCCCTATCCTTTTCAGAATTCAGTACAAGCTTCTGACCCTCACTTACAAAGCCCTTACCAACACTTCTCCCCCTTACATCTCTTACCTTGTTTCGTGGTACATACCTACCTGGCCACCCCGTCTCAATCGACTCTCCCCCAGTTTTCAGTCCTTCAAACACTCACTCAAAACTCACCTTTTCAAACTCATCTATCCTACCACCTCCTTACCATTCTATCCATCACCTCCGCTTCTTCGTCTGCCATCTCCATTTTTCTCCCAGTTGGTCCTACTGTCTCTCACCGCCCCTCCCTCTAGAATGTAAGCCCTCGCAGGCAGGGTCCTCTCTACCTATTTTACCATGAATGTCTACTGTCCCTCGTACGAGTGGAGATTGGCACAGTAACAGGATGTGTATCAGTAGCATGTTGTCCACACAGATGGGCTTTAGTAAAGGGTTTGACAGAGCATTTAAAGGTTGTGGTTTGGTCAGGCGAGGCAGGAAGTTCCATAGGTGAGGATCAAACCAGGATAAGTCCTGGAGGAGGTCGATGAAAAAGCAGATTCAAAAATGCATCTAGTCACACATCTTATGATATGTAAAAAGTTAAATACAGCATAAAGGTGCATCCAGAGCACACACGTGACAGTCCTAATCATCAAACCTGCACTAAGGCTATGCTTCGCACAAAGACACACATCCTAAAAGATGCTAAAGATACATTCAAGTCGAAATTAGACGCATCGCAAACCGTTAAATCGGGAGCGTAATGATTACCTTGCAAAACAATGGTTTGCTATAAACTACATGTAGTCTCCGTTTAACTGATAGAAAACCGTAGTGCCCACTCATAGACAGAGGTAGCAAAGTTTCATCTCAAAATAACAAAGCTCCTGGTCATTCATTTAATATACCGTTAACACAATAGAAAGTATGCAGGTCATCCTGGACCACAGTCATTGGGATTAGTGGGGTCCAGTTCTGAGAGCTGATCTGCTTATTTCCATGTAGTATAATAAATAAATTGCATAGACACCCTGTCAGTCTCAGAATTATGTCATTACAGGTTGTTCAGTGATTTACTAGATATTTGTGAATGTAGCACAATTGTTGATGAACTAAGTGAATACTTTCAAGCACTATATGTGTGTGTAGGGGCTACGATGCACTGTCTGATGGTTTCTTTACAAAGTGTAGGGAAGAACTTTACCTAGAGCTGGTCTTGCTGTTTCAGGAGCTTTGTATTTTTCTCAGCACTCAGCTGTCTTCTGATTGGCTGTAAGACCCCATTGTGTGTGTACAGCAAAACTATGTTATATAACCATACATGCCAAATCTCCCGGAAAGTCCGGGAGACTCCCGAAATTCGGGTCAGTCTCCCGGGCTCCCGGGCAAGCTGGCATTTCTCCCGCATCCCAATCTCACACCGAGAATCGCGTCATTGACGAGATTCTCGGGGAATCACGCCATTTTGGAGGGCGGGAGGGGGCGGGACGAGGCCAATCGTGTCATTTTGGCCCCGCCCCCCGCGACGCAAAGTACGTTTTCGCGGGGGGCGGTCCGGGAGTTGGTAAGTATGTATATAACTACACCCAGGTAGTTATCCTTAGCTTGTGAACTTTGTTGTTGTATTTCAGTGAGTCTTATTTTTCACTACTGACGTTGTGAATATAAGTTTAGCAGCATCTCAAGTTTCTGTGCTGTCAGGCCTAGATTTGTGGAAAGGGCTCCTAGGCCTGGCCTTGGGGCTGCAGAATACTTGCAGGGGAGACAGGCTGGCCCTTGTTTTATCATCTTATCTCACTTTAATTTTATATGTATGGCTGCCAGTATAAATAACCCATGATCATATTTATCTTCTGCTGGTATACTTTTATAATACAGATGGGAAATGGTGCGGGGTTGGGGTCATGGCTGTCTGTGGTGGAAGGGGGATGGAGAGGTATATTAAAGGGAAATTCCTGCCGTACACATTAGTCTAGTGGCCTCCTCTCCATGCATTGGAAAATACTTCATAGAATATAGGGACACACGCAGGATTTTTAAGGGGGAAACCAAAAAAAAAAAATTAGAGAGATGGCGCGCGCTGCTGCGCATGCGCAGTAGTTCCATTTCGGCGATTCTGAATTGGACAGCAGCCGCGGCGCTGTCAAAGAAGCGTCCGTGGCAGTGCTGTATTGTACTGCTATACAGCACTGCTGTGGACACTTCTTTGACAGTGCCGAGGCTGCTGTACAGTGCTGTTTGTTCGCAGAGGGGAGGAGAAACCCCCCCTGCTTGCGCCCCTGGAATAAAACAGGAACTTTAATGCGTCTTTATTATTACTATTACACCCCGTCTATAAAGTACCCCTGGAGCTTGACTTGGAGTTTGACATTACCATACCACCCAACCTTGCCTCTTCTTCATTCGGGACAGGGGGTGAGACCCGTCTCAATGGGGATGTGGCCACACCCCAAGGGTGTGCCTAGCGTGATTGAAGTGCTAGGCTGCCCCATACTCTCCTTCTCTCCAAACACCGTTCATTGCTGTGCACATCCATGCTCCCGTTCAGCAACGAACAGATGAAGCCTCCCAAATTTCCAAGCGCGGGACAAAGCTATCCTGATTGGGGTGGCGGGACAGATTTCAGATCGCGACTGTCTCGCCTAAATCAGGAAAGTTAGGAGGTATTCATTACAACATACTTGCCCAACTCTCCCAGAATGTCCGGGAGACTTAACCAAGATTCGAGAGTCTCCCGGACTCCCAGGAGAGCAGGCAATTTTCCTGCATCTTCCTAGTGATGTGTGCTGGATGAGGGTCCCCTTGACTTGATTCGTCGTGGAGGGTGGTGCCAAATGATACAATAGCGGCACCCCCCTCCTCCATTCCCTCCTTACTTGTACTTCACATCCCCTCTGGGATCTCCCACATGGGAGAAAGAAAAAGTAGGTAGGTATGTATTTCAACCAACACTCACTCGCACAGAGAACTTTCATGGGAACATTTTACCCCAAGGGCTATACACAGGACACACGGTCACCCCCTATGATTAGAGGAGAGGAAATTTCACAACCAGCAAAGGGAGGGGTTCTTTACAGTAAGGGCAGTCAAGATATGGAATTCACTGCCAGGGAAGGTTGTGATGGCAGATTCAATAGATATGTTTAAGAAAGGGTTAGACAAATTGTTAGCGGAAAAGTGTATCCAGGGATACGACCGTTAATTAAAATGAAGGATAGTAGTGGATATAGAGTAAAAATAGGACTGCAATATTGGGTCTGGGGGGATTTTCACGATTGAAACAGGTTGACGGTGGTTTACTCTGGATCAATTTCAAATATAAGTGCAGGATCGCAGGAGATCCGAAATAGGTCGAACTTGATGGACTGGTGTCTTTTTTCAACCTCATCGACTATGTTACTATGTTACATTATATATGTATCAGAATCACAGAGTATAACTGTTTCTACTGAGACTGGTGTTGGCACATTCTGAGTAACATAGAAGGAGAAAGATATGTTGTTGTTTTTATTTTACTTGCATGTGCCTCTACCTCGGTGCCTCTTCAGCTCTCCCCTTCTTGGATTGGCAAATCATGAAGCACATTTTCCATTTCCCGTGTGGGGGAGACACCACATGTTTTCTGTAAATCGCGTGGTATCCAAGGTTGGCACACGCCCTGCAGGGATGTAAACATCCCACACACAGGAGGCAGATAAAACACATTGTATCAACAACAGAGCGAAAAACACAGACCGTAGAGAAGAAAGGGGGCCTAGAACATTGTAACTGATCAGTAATGACGCTGCCTCCCCTTAGCAATACTTTCTGGACAGCCAACATAGTTAAGGGCTATAAGTGTGCGGATATTGCACTGATATAGTAACATTGAATCTGTGTGTTTTGTGATGCTTTTTGTGGGTACTACAAAGTGCTGTGAATCATCATTCGTCTGTGTGGTCTTGTACACTGTTGTGCTAGCATGGTTCATCCACATAACAGATCCATGTACTATCAAGCATGATGGCTGTTATGTAGAATGTCTCTTTCTAACTGCGTCTACGAATAATTCACATCTCCTATCTTCTCCCAAGTCCTCATTGATGTTTAGGAAGAACCTGCAGCCATGCAACACCATAGGCAAACCGAGGGGGGGAGTCCTAGTGCCTGGAAACCCCCCTCCAAGCCTGGGGCACTGTATAATTGAGGTGGCTGGACCCTGCCCCCGCTTTTCACAGCTCTGCTTGAAAAGGGAGAGCTGCGTGTACCTAACAGTAGTGCACGCAGCATTGCCCATGTATATTATGGGGATAGGAAGAGTTGGAAAGCAGCCAAGCACTGTCTAAAATTATAGCCACGCCCCCATGCATTTTGGTCACGCCCACTGGCGGCTTGGTGTGGACACCCCCCTTCTACAAATCCTGCGTTTGTTCCTGCAGACAGGTTACAAACAAAGCTTCACAGGATAGACACCTGAGACATATAAAGTTGCCTCGTGCATTCATTACGATCACTAAAAGAACACGCATACATGGATGACATTCAACAATATTAATAATACCAGTGTAGCCAATAGTAAATTTAAGAAGGGGATTTTATTTATTAAGGCTCTTCAGGTAATAAGCAGATACTTGGTGCATAACGGACCTCATACACCAGTATACATTTTTATTCTAGCTTGGCCTTGTCTTTTGACTTGGACCTAATGCTAAGGTCTTGTCACGTGACTTGGGTTAGGTCTTGTCACGTGACTTGGATCTGACCTTTAGGAGTTGGTCATTAGCCTTCTAGATTGTTTTATTTATGCAATAGGGGACTGAAAGATCTCCCAATTGCTGCACATTGTTCATGTTGTAGATGTTCAATGCAAAGCATCATCCATGAATAGAGAATAGTTTTTACAAGATATAGAAAGTTTTTACAAGTATATCGATGGATAATGGCTGGTGCCCGGATGTTGCTCTTCTCACCGGTAGATAACTATGAAAGGAACTCAGAAGATAAGGCAGTGATTAGTTCTGTATACAGAGTGTATCTCCTTTGTGTACTAAATAATGCAAAAACATGTTTTTATTTTGCAAACCATATTTGCACAATATATTTGATGATTTAGCTGATGGCAGAATTCTCTGACCTTTTTTGTGGCACACATTTCTTATTGCATATCTTGGCTATCATCCATCACATATGGAATGGATTTATAACATGGAAAATCTGAGATTTCTTTTGCCAGCTCCCACTCGTCTCCCTTTTATATTTGGAATTAGTGCTGCCTGTGGTATTGTTGAATTACACAAAGTATGGGCAGCCATTGTATATTCATGGATCAGGAATATCAGCTCACATTCATTGACCCATGTCAATTACTCGGTTATAGTGAGTGGCTAATTACAAATTAGATAAGATACAGACTGAATACAATCAGCCACAGAGGTGTATAATTTATGTGGCAGTAATTAAAGGGATGAGTTGGTAACCGTGGCAGGTATCTAGGAAATAGTGGCATTATGTCACTCAGCGTGTCATTAGTTCCAAGTTAATCGATAGGCAACATTTTCATAAATATTGGCACCGCCCACAAACATGGCTGCCAGTCCTGAGGTAACCGGAGCTCTCTAAGTTGACTGAAATTGCAAAAAGAGAAAAAAATTAACATAAGAGTTCTCAAGCACATTTTTTTTAGTGGTGTTCGGTTTGGCTTATGAAGTAAATTCAGCCCTGACTAGTTAGTTCTGATAATGGAACGAGCTTGCGCCTGTATGTGTGTAAAAATGTCTCACCCCTCTTTCTATCCTGTGTTTCAGGACATGATATTAATGGAGCTCTGGAACCATCAATTGACACAAGTATCCTAGAGGAATACATCAGCAAAGAGGACTCTTCTGAAATGTGAGGATAAAATGAAGGTTTTAATACATTTTTGCATGCTGCTACTACTGCATGATTTCCGTGTTTCCCAATTTTGTCAGGAAAATACTGAATCACGGGTCTCAAGGGGGTGGAGCCTGCACAAAAAGGGGCGTGTTTTCAGCCAAAAGTTGTTTTAAGGAGAATCTGGGCATTGTTTGGGCCTTTTAGGGGCAGGGCTTGTGTTCTGATTCAACCTACCTCCATATTTGGAGGTATATATCTGATGTAATGCTAGTAGCCCCAAACTGTGGTCATAGTGAGTGCGGCTTTATTAACCCACCATTACTTACTACTGCGTATAACCTCTGCACAAAAAGTTAATTCATACTTGCCAACATTTTGTTTTCTTTTTCCGGGAGATGCCGGCTGGGACGTGGGCGTGCAGGGGGCGGGGCTGCGAAATCGCGTCATTTTGGCCCCGCCCCCGTGACGGAATGACGCAAATCGCGTCATTTTACAGTGGGGGCGGGGCTAAACGCCGCGATTCCGGGTGAATCGCGGCGTTTAAACTAAATTTTTCCCCCTTCCTATCAGGGAGATTGCCACACTCGTCCGGGAGACTCTCGCAAAATGCGGGAGTCTCCCGGACAATCCGGGAGAGTTGGCAAGTATGAGTTAATTAAAATGTATTAGTTCCATCCTATGTCACCCTTGTTGTTGTGTCACTCTTCCTATGGCAGGTTAACAGGTTTGACCTCTACCTTAAGTTGATGTTACAATGAGCAAGCCCTATATAACCACTTCATGATGTATTCGGTCAAATGAAAGTGATGGAAACACTATTTATACTGACGTGTCTTACAGGGGCAAGAAACTGGGTCCTATTTACCAAAATCCCTTAAGGATGTTTAATAAACAGGGAATTCTGTAGAAAGACCGGCCTGCTGAGAACAGCTAGCCATCCAAGGGTTTCTAACCTTTAAAACTTGTATTTCTCTACAAAGGGTAGAATAAAGTATTTTTCCAAATAAGCAATTCCATGTAGTTATTGTCCGTTGTAATTAACTATCCATAGGTTCAGAAAACAATTAGGTATAGAATGAAAAAACGGGAAAAGAAGAAGCATTAAGGCAATACATCAGGACTGATTTCTTCTATTGGCGCACAGTGAATGTGTGAGTGTAATCTAATGCTGGCCACACACACAGCAATTTCTGCCCAATTTGAGGCAAACCTGTCAAATAGTCTGACAAAGTCACCAATTGTTGTGTCGGCTATAACGTGTAGGCACAGACCCCAGTATGACTCTCTGAGGTATACTTACTAAACTGAGGGTTTGAAAAAGTGGAGATGTTGCCTATAGCAACCAATCAGGTTCTAGCTATCATTTTGTAGAATTAACTAAATAAATGACAGCTAGTATCTGATTGGTTGTTATAGGCAACATCTCCACTTTTTCAAACACGCAGTGTAGTAAATATACCCATCAATGTTAATTCCTTTTGACCTGCTGTAAGTATGGGCAATGACACTGTGCTTCATAAATTCTGTGTGTACTGCACTGTGTAACAAAAAAAAAACACTTTATCATAATAAATAAAATAAATTGGACACACTATACATGGCGAAAATATAAATAAATAAATAAAAATTGTTAAAAATGGATTGTATAATATAAAATATAACAAAAATATTTTAAAAGAATTCACAATTGAGTACATAATAATCATTGATTTTCTCCTGTTATCTCTATCCTGAGATCCTTTAAAAGTCAGCTTCCTCTAATGTTGGCGCTGACCCCTTGATGCATGGGAGAAGCCCTATCTCCATTGAAATCACCTATTTTTGCCAGAGATAGGACTTTTCACTCTTTAATAAATAGACCTGTAGGTGTTAAAGTTGGTTTATTTGCTGTCAACATTGTATGGGGGTATTCAATTGTTCGCAAGTTTTTGGTTTTTTTCCCCCGCAGCGTTAAAAAAAAAAAAAAATCTCCCGCAGGTTTTTAACTGCAATACCGACCGTTTTTAGTTAGCGCAACGCGAAAACTTGTGCAATTCAATTGACAAAGAGGGAACGCTGCCCCCGCAAGTTAAACATTGTGTTTGCAAGATTTTAGGGGAGTGAAGAGGAGTTTTAACGTGGTCATGTATAACAAAAAAAAAGGTTTTGCATAGATTTTCATACATTAGATTGCATTACACTTTGATAATATCTACATTACAGTACTTTCTTTAGCATATTTTTTTATTGAACTATTTATTTGTAATCTTTTTTTATTTCATTATTTTTTCACAAGAAAATCAACTTTTACATGTTAGGCATTAGTGATAAACATAGTTTAACTTTTTTTTTCCACATTATTACATGATTTCAAATAGTTTTCAGAGGTTTTTTAATTTTAATACAACCCAAAGAGGTGCGAGATAAAACAACATATTTGCCTGTTTAGCGCGCCGCGTTAAAAAACAATTGAATAGCTTTTAAAGCGACTGCCTCTCGCACACCCTATACTTTTAACAGACCTTCTACTGGACCGCGAGTGGACCGTTTCATGAAAAAAAAAATGTGCGCTAAAAATGGAATTGAATCACGGGTAAAGTTAACTCACTCAAAAAAATGATAAAAGACAGCATTAAAATTACTTAACAGAGTAAAAAAAAAACAACTCGCTGACAATTGAATACCCCCCCTATGTTTCTTTAACTTACGATAACACTCCACCATGAATTTTTGAACAGATTCATCACTTTCTAGAGCGTGCATTTTGTTTTCATATTATTGTGAAAATATTAAGGCAGAAATGAAGAAAGCGTGTTTTCTAAAATGAGCTGCCACCCAAAGAGATTTTGTATAAAATAGGTGCCCTCTAGTGGTCAGACTACCTGCTTGCAATCTCTCTTTTTATCCTATCTATAGAAAATAACAATGTATATAGTTGTTTTTTTTATCTGTCCATTGAACTGTGTGTCTGGTAGTAATTGTACAATTGTTAGCTACGTGTATATATAGAGGTGTAACTTGGAGTTGTCCAGAGAGTAAGTCAATATTTGCTTCATACTCCTAGTATATTTATGTCACTGTTTTTCTTGTTGTATATAGGTGAGCGCAGCATATGTGTGTTCTTACATAAGTGCATGATTATCTAAATAATCTTTACATTTTTATTATGACTGTGCTGGTATTCCAGATGCTTATGTCAGTTTAGAGCTAGATTTGGCAATTGTGCATAATCATTTCATTCCTTAGCTGAAAAATTCAGTTTTCCAGTCAAAGGGGGAGAATCAATCATACTTGCCAACTCTCCCGGAATGTCCGGGAGACTCCCGAAATTCGGGTAGGGCTCCCGGGAGAGCAGGCAAATATCCCGCAAATGGCAACATGCTCCTCAAAATGACACATTTTGCAGTGAATCGCGTCATTTTGGCCCAGCCCCACGGCGTTTTGTTGCAGGGTGGAGCCAAAATGCCGCTAATTACCGTGCCACACCCCACCCACCCTCTAACCACCCCCCTGCCTGGGATCTCCCGGAATTAGCTTGCCAAAGGTTGCCAAGTATGGATTCAATTGCTGGCGATGTGGCCCGTGGACATCACCGCAATGTCCGGCTGGACACATTGGCAGCTATTATGGTAGTAATCTCTGCTCATTTTTCTGCGCACTCGATGGGGTGTGAGAAAACTGTTAAGAGTTGCATGTGGCATGTTCGTGTAAAAATGGACATAATAGTAGATTGATAATGTTAACGACATTCTTTCGACCAGTCTTCCTAATTGATCTTGACTTATAACTGTCAACATGCTATGCCACGTTTCCTTATGTTAAACTTTTCCTGTATAAAGCCTGTATTATGTTTGTATATGTAGATATGATTAGTGGACAGTGGACACCTGATCTATGTTGCTGTGTGTATATAATAACAGCATGATTGTTGTCTGCATGAATATTAAGTGCTTAGGAGTAGTACCATGTCCTACCTCTGAATTACACCTGTAATGCGCTAATCAGGCCTCTAGCTGTAACACATAACAGTATTAAGGAGACATTTTATTCTTTTTTATGTAGAACTTTACAGAGAATGTTTTATCATACTTGCCAACTCTCCCGGAATGTCCGGGAGACTCCCGCATTTTGCGAGAGTCTCACGGACTCCCGGGAGAGTGTGGCAATCTCCCGGATCTGCCCACTTCACTAGGAAGTGCCCACTTCCTAGTGAAGTGGGCAGAATTAAGTCCGGGAATCGCGGCGTATGGGACTTAAAATGTGTGTGAGATGCGCATTTTGGAGGCCCGCCCCCATCACGCCCACCTCCCCCCACAAGCTCCCGGATACCAACATTTCAAAGTTGGTAAGTATGTGTTTAATCATTTACCTCCAACCCTGCTCCATTTGGGTCCTACAGTGTAAATTCTCTATCATGCAAACACACACTAGGGTCCATGTTTGCCAGAAGCCAGTTAGCCTACAAGGATGTATTTTGGGAAGAAGCTAAAGCCACCTGGAGGAAACTCAGTGAAACAGGAGGACAACATACAGATCCCACATAGCTGTGAGACAGAAATGTTAATAAGTCCAATAATTGTTAGTTTATCTGTGGCCATAGCATCAATTTCCCCTGCACTAAGGCCCCGACAATCAATTCAAAGCTTGTGCAGGTTCCAAGAGAGAGTCTGTAGCAGAGGGTGATTACTAATGTAGGGGCAGAGTCAATAAGCCGCGAGGTGCTGCCGGACATCACCTTTATGTCTGGCTGTGATGTTCGGCTGTGCACATTGCTGGCTGATATGGTAAATCTCTGCTCATTTGCCCCGTAGACCGATTGGTACATCACAAAATTAACACACGTCATTTAGTGCATTGTTATTGTTTTCCACTGAGTGCATACTTAAGGTGCCGACAGATGCAACAATTCTATTAACTTAAATGGAAATCTATTTTAACAATCTTTCCATCTACGATTTGTGCGCACACTACTAATCCTGATAAACTTGCACAGAATAGAGATTGTTCAATTCTGAAAGATCCATCTACCCGCACACATCACAATGCAATTGCTTTCATGTACTGGGTAATCGTACTTAGATGAGCATATTTCTGAATGATCTTTTTTAGTAAGATCTTTTATGTGCCACACATGTAGAGATAATGGTAAGATCTCATCTGATATGATCACAATGTGAGATCATAGTGAGTGTGGGCATTTCTAGGCCACATAGTGCAATGTCATTCTCCTTCTAAGCAGATAGCTTTGTGCAATCAGTATCTCAGTGTTGCACTTCCCCAGGGTCAGGGGTGCAAAGGTAAAAACCACGGGAAAAACTGCCCACTTCCTCATTCGGACTCCCCTCTCATTACATTGAACTTTTCCAATAAGTACTGCTCGTTTAGCTGTTCCTGGACTAAGCATAGTAAGTGCTGTTTATTCCGTGTGTTCTTTGTATAAACTGAAACACATGTGCACTTGGTTTACCTTGTTTCTATAGTATTTGCAAACAGCGCCCCATTGAGAGTATTTGTTAATGCTGAATTTTGGGATTTTGGCACCATGATCAGCTCATAGTTAAGATTAGAAGGTATATTTACTAAACTGCGGGTTTGAAAAAGTGTAGATGTAGATGAACCAATCAGACTCTAGTAATCATTTATTTGGTACATTCTTCAAAATGACAGCTAGAATCTGATTGGTTGCTATAGGCAACATCTCCACTTTTTCAAACCCACAGTTAATATACCCCTAGATGTTATATGTATCACTATACAGGGGTGCACCCTGATCTGCCCATCAATCAGTTGCCCTTGCCAAAAGATGCCATATTACCACAGTTTTAGTGGTCATGCCATCCAGTCACAAAAGAGCTCAATTGTGTTATATAATATAATCTGTCCATCTTTTAGATCCCATTTACTTTTAAATGATGAGCATAGATATTTGTGCTGCATATATCGTAATCTGCTACATTTACTTCTACAGAATTACTCTCTTGGATCTGAGAAATCGATATGTAAGTGCCCTGGTAGCCTATGTACAGTGGATGCAACTATTGTGTGTGCTGAACCCAATATTCATAATAATGCAGCCTGTCAACTAGTGACTTCACTGAGGCACAAAGTGCCTCGTGCCTCAGTGATGTCACTACTTCCTTTAGAATTCATAGGCTCCATTATCATGAGTATTGGTTCAGCCCACAGAATATTTGTCTACATTGTGCAAAAACGACTAGCACATTGAAACGATAAACTACTCCTTTTACGTGCAAAAGTGTCTGTTTGCCTCCGAAATATAAAAGCACCCACCATGTTTATTTTTAGGAGTTTTTACTGTTTTGGGACTGTATTGATGAATGTCACAATGATTGTGTTAGAATATACTATTGTATCCCTGATTAGCTATATCACATCTTGGGAGGTATGCGAGTGTGTGAAATGTCTGAAGTGGAAAAGTGGAGGTGTTGCCCATAGCAACTAGTCACATTTTAGCTGTTGTTTTCTAAAAAAGAGGTAGGCAATAGGCCATACTTGCCAACTCTCCCGGAATGTCTGGGAGACTCCCGAAATTCGCGTCGGCTACCGGACTCCCGGGAAAGCAGGCAAGTCTCCCGCATTACGCAATTCCCTGGCCAAAATGACGCAATTTGCTGTGAATAGCGTCGTTTTGGCCCCGCACCCCTGCAACAAAACTGCATTTTTGTTGCGGGGCCAAAATGACCTCCGCCCTCTGGTCACGCCCCTCTCCCGGACTGTACTGCCTGAAAGTAGGCAAGTATGCAATAGGCAGCCCGCGGAGCCTTCACCTGTAGACCCCCAGCCAGCTGCTCCCAATCTTGGCAGGGCAGCCCGTCATGTGACCTCCTCTGCACAGTGCAGTGTGCCCTCCCTCCTTCCTCTGTGCGGTCCCTTTGAAGGCTGGAGGGCCACACATGCGACCCGCTAACTCTTTCACATTGTCCTTCACTGTTCTAGAATGTATTAGATAAATTATAGATAGAATGTGATTGGTTGCTATGGCAAACATCTCCACTTTTGCTATTTAGACGTTTTAGTAAATCTACCCCTGTAAGGAAAAAGAAAATCCAATGGTAAATGTGTATGTACTGAATTCTTTTTTATTGTGCTATCTTTGTCCATTTTTCTATATATTTGTCCGTGAATGGTATCTAAGACAAGTAAATGTATGTGCACATGTATTTTTATTCATTATACTCAGACATGTTTTCTTCCTGTGTTGTGAACAGCTGCTTCCCGGACATCCCCCCTTCTTCCAGCTATGCAAACTCTGGTCAGCCCTGCAGTTCTGCAACAGTCCACCTACCTGGCGTCATTTCCAATATAGGCCATGCAGGAACATCCAGCTCAGGCGGAATCCTCCACATGGGTCAGCAAATGCCAGTGCGGCCTGGTATGGGTGGCACATGTGGAGGGCCACCATTCCAGTCACACCTTGGCTGTAATAACAGCGCCATGGTCAATCCAAAAGGATACCCCGTTCCCACTATGTGCATGAGTGGTCCCGGTCTACCCATCAAAGCAGAACCTAAAACCAGCTATGCAGCCGGGTAAGTAACTACAGGAGCGGGAAAGAAGTAAGGGAATGTAGCAAAGATGGGATGACAAGCAAACCAATATGTATGAGAATGCAGCCTAACCATTCTCTAACCAGTAACACCAATAGTGAATTGATAAACTGCCTTCTCATAAATATATTGGTTCATCCCACAAGCTGCCTCTATTTACTCTGTATAGATGAATTATGGACCAAGCACATTTCTAGCCATGGAATAAAGTCAATTTTACCATTGCCATTCAGCTTTCCATAGAAATATTTCCTAGTTTTTTGTTTTTGGGGTTCTTGTAATTTTGGTTTGAAAGCATCTTACTAGTAAATGTAGTGAGAATACTGTACCACCATCAGCTAGTTCAGATTATAGACCTTAGGGAGCTCCTCAACCTAATTTCAGGGGTACTCTTAACCCTTTGAGCACTGGTAAGGCAGGGTACACACTATACAAAATTTCTCCCGAATTTACCGACGATAAAAAAATAAATAAAAATGTCCTGATCAGCGTACCGATTCATGTGTACACACTAAACACATTTTACACTATTTACCTTCAGATATGTGATCTTCATCTGTCATAACCATTGGCTGAAAAGATTGTGACTCTGCACACTCCATAGAGATCTATGGACACTGCTGGTCATGAGTGTACACACTGCAGGATTGGAACGAGATTTTTAGTCAAATAAAGCGATACGATGTGCTTTGGAGCGATGTCATCTGCAACATAGTAGTTGAAGTAGAGAGATTTTTACAATGTTGATCCGTAAGGGATCTTGAGAATGAGGCAGAATAGAAAGCTATAATCTCTAATGTCACTAGTGGGATCCTGTGTGTGATAAGTATATTAGAGTACATAAATATATCCTATGAGTATTTTGTGCTAGTAACACGGCCTGATTCATTAAAGATCTTAAATTAAGCAGTTTCTTATTTAAGTCTCCTGAACAAAACCATGTTACAATGCAAGGGGTGCAAATTAGTTTTCTGTTTTACACATAAATTAAATACTGACTATTTTTTCATGTAGCACACAAATATCAACTTTAAATTTCAGTGTACACATAGCCTATCAAGTATTTGTGTGCTACATGAAAAAACAGTCAATATTTAACTTATATGCAAAACAGAAAACTAATTTGCACCCCTTGCATTGTAACATGGTTTTGTCCAGGAGACTGAAATAAGAAACTTCTTAATTTAAGATCCTTAATGAATCAGGCCCACAGTTCATTAAGTAAATTCTCTTTAGATTATTCTGGCATTAAGTATTGTCATTTATTCATATTGATAAGCTCCAGGAGTGATTGAAATGTTAACCCACCCTACAAACTGGATTTAGAATAGTTTGTCTAGTAGCCTAAACCAGTGGTTAAGCTGGCCACATCTTCTGTTCGTTAATAACAAAATGTGAACAATGTTTGAGATCACAGTAAAACAATCTCTTCATCTTTCTGCTCCTCAGCACTTTACCTGACTCTCCCCCAGACTCCGGATCAGAGGCGTACTCCCCCCAGCAGCTGAATGGTAAGTGCCTGTACGTTATTTCCCCTCCTTCATGAGTGGTTTTATCCAGCTGGTGTTATCGGTCAGGGCAGAGAGACGGTAAGGCTTTTGTGATAAAACAGTGGGTAAATAAGCAGTCTATGCTGTTATGTGTGCAAATGGGTGAGATATGAGCGCATGACTGGACAAGGAGAGGAGAATGAGAGGAAAACCCAGGGGAATAACTCTCTGATAAAGAATAAAGTTGGGAAACAGACCAGTAGAGACTACAGAGGCTGAGCAATGTTGGAAAGGATCAAGAGAAAGGTGCAAGATAGAGCCTGAGGAAACTGCAAGAAGGAATAAGAGGTGAGTGATTGTGGAAGGGGAGTGGTGGCGGTGAGGGTGTAGAAAGTCTGGGGTGTCGAAGTATAGGGCTGAAAATAAGGAGGGACCTGCAGAGGGAAGGTGAAGGAATAGAAGGGAGGGAGGATAGACATTAACCAAAAGATAGAACTCAGCATTAAATAATCTAAAGAGTGTGGAATGGGGGAGTGGACAGAAGACTCTGACAACCGGTGAGAGATCTACAGAGCGGAGATCAAGTTATTTCTGTGGTGGATAGGGGTGTCTTGTGGTCGTGTTATGGTCAAAACAGCTGATTAGCGCCCTGTGTCCGTTCTCTTCATTGAGCTGGAGAGTTGGGACTGTGGGCATGACAGGTGGGAGTGTCGCAGGACAGGTGTCTCCGACATGTTGGGTACAGGACACGGGCGTAGAGTATCACAGGTGAGATTGTTATGGTTGGTGTATCTGTAACTGTGGAAAAAAAAGTCCCGTGTATTCAAGCTTGTTTATCAGAGCAAAAAAATGTCTGGAATTCTTAGCCTGCCCCTCCCGAAATTTATCAGGAGCAATGGTCTGGCCCCACACACATTCCCTCTGCTAAACATGCTCTCACTACCACGTATACATGTGTCATACTGTGTGGGCTTTTCTTTTGTTCAAATGTAATAATGGCCATATATCTTATATTTAGTTCTATGCCAATCCCAAATATTGATTAGGCAGTATATGTACATATTACTATATCTTAACTTCATCCCTATTGATCTCTCTCGATAGATAAATAGGGATCAGATAGATATGTTGTGTAAATGTTAAAATGATAAAAAGTTGTGTAGTATTATAACAATTATAAGTCTTTAGTAATAATGATGATAGGGAACATTTGTATAAGTCTCTAGTTAGACCGCATAGAGAGTCCAGTTTTGGGCATCTCAACTTCAGAAGAACATATGAGAGCTCAAGTGGATTCGGAGGTGGGTAACCTCATAAATAAAGGGAAAAAGACTGAGGTTGCTTTTTTTGGATAAAGGTGCCTTGGAGGTCCCAGAGATTGGTTCTCCTCTCTGTAAGTTGCAATGAATAAAGGGTTGTTCCTAAAGGGTTAGTTGGTTGGACATTAATGTGACATTTGTAGTGTTCCCACCTTTTATGGTTTATTTGTAAACCAACGAAGCTTGGATCAAATTGCTTTACAAGGGTGTTTCTAAAGACGGCGAAGTGGGCGTTCTTAAAATTAGCGCACAAATTATGTGCATTTACGCACATAAAGCAGGATTGTGGATTTGCATATTTTCTGGTTCATAAATGATCCTGACTATCTCTATTTTACCTTAAGGGCAGTAAATATAAAGCACTGTTTGCAGCCAGTGTGAGTCAGGTGGTGCTGAAATTCCACCATTGTATTGGCTGCACATAGTAACTTCCATTGTACCTCTCAATATTCTAGTGATAACAGTATCTGTCACTCCAATTACGCCCCCTCCTGATTAGTTACATTGACATGCCATAAGTCATCTCTATATATAAAGTAGTTTGTTAGTTTATTTGTTGGCGAATATCTTTCACAGCTCTCAAGGTAAAGCTGCTAAATCTTATATAGTTATCTAGTATCCAAAAAGTAACCTACTAGACCTCATAGTGTTAACGCAACAACACAACAAAGCGACATAAAGATAAAGATTGAAAACATCATTTTTGGGTTGTAAATAATTGTTTGACTCCAGGAAGGAAACCTCAGGACAACACAACATAACTAGAAAGCAACAACCATTTTTGGTCTATTTTACCAAATAGTTTGCTGATATATAAAAACTGCTACATATTACAAATCGGACCCGTGCAACGTCGGATGATCCTGCTTCTAGTTATATCAGAATCAGTCTGTTCTCCATTGTGCAGTAACAAATGTAAATCACATATATTGTCTGTTCAATTTCCAGTTACAGCAGTTTCTTGCTCTTTCACTAAAGTAAAAGGTTGGAGACTATTCCAGATTGTCCACTTTGGCCACATGCAGCTTTATAGCAGCTATCTAACCTTGTTCTTTTGGTTGTATGTTTTTTCACACTATTATTTAAGTATAATACTAAATCAGTTTATAAGCTTACGTTTGTGTTATGAGTGTCCAAAGATATTTTGTAAATCTATCGAACATTCTAGGCTGCATTTGCTCTTGTGTTATAGCCAATGGCCCGTGGCAGGCTAAGGTTTAAAATCTTAATTGCTGTTCCTGACCCCTTGTTGTTTACCTCATATAGCGCAGGTCACTAGAATGGGAGTCATATTAAGTCGGCCATTTTTCCTCTCTCACTGTTGTGTTCTTTGTTATTACAGACCCTCACCTGCTTCGCACTATGACCCCTGAAAACATATGTCACATCACTACTTCTCGCCTGGAGCACCCACCTCCATCTCATCTACAGGGCCCACCCCCTCCACATCCCGCACACCAACAACATTATCCCAGCATGCAACGGGAGCTGTACCTGAAAGTGGAGTCCATGATGCCTCAATACTCGTCCCTTGGACCTGGCATCCCCCCTGCAGACCTTCACCATGTCCAGCAGTCTCAGATGCTTCATCAGCTCCTGCAGCAGCAACATGGCGCAGAGTATGTATCGTATCAGTGTGGAGGAAGCTACATTCAATGTGCAAAATACATGTTTTAGTCGTTCTTACCAAGAAAGCATACACATGGGATGAGTAAAGGAACTCATTACTCTGAAGCAATTTGCACTTAATGTCATAGGTATGAGAGCAAATGGTATTGTTTCCTCTCAATAAAGTAGCAAACCTGCACACCAGCAATTCACATCATCATCATCATCATCATCAATTTATATAGCGCCACTGATTCCGCAGCGCTATACAGAGAACTCATTCACATCAGTCCCTGCCCATTGGAGCTTACAGTCTAAATTCCCTAACACACACACAGACAGACAGAAAGAGACTAGGGTCTATTTTGATAGCAGCCAATTAATCTACTATTATGTTTTTGTAGTCCGGGAGGAAACCGGAGCACCCGGAGGAAACCCACACAAACACAGGGAGAACATACAAACTCCACACAGATAAGGTCATGGTCGGGAATTGAACTCATGACCCCAGCGCTGTGAGGCAGAAGTGCTAACCACGTAGCCACCGTGCTGCCTTGAAAGAATTTCTGTTTATTGCACCACAATTCAACACATTTGTTAAAAAAAAGAACCACAATCAGCCTATAATAACAACAGGGGATACTGCATTGGGCTCCCAGCTATTGTTATTCATTTATCTGGTGTCCCTTGCTTGTATTCTCTAGCATTAAATCTTGCCCAATTGTGTGGGTGACTCAGCAAAGTTCATAATAATTCTCCAGGCTGCCATGCTAGAAAAGTACTATGAGCTTTGACCCATCAGGGGACGAGTAATAATAGCAGCTTTTCCAGGGAAAAATTCTCCCTGAGGGAACCTCTGACTAAGAAAATATGGGCTAATTATAGGGGTAGTGTTGGTCCTAAGAAGCATGGTTTGAGGTGGAAGTTAACGTCTGACTGACGGAGGAATTAGGAGCAAGTATCACGGTGAACAGTTGTCAAATTGGAGAATGTTTTTCCCGGTTCTGTCAAAGGTTCTTATGGAATATTTTCTTTTATTGCAGGCTCCCGATGCACCCTACGAAGAAGAGGAAACACTCAGATTCACCAAACTTGAGGGATCAAGTATCCAATGGAGGCATGGTTAAACAGGAGCCGGGTACTGGCACACTAACATACACCCACTCACACACATATATCTAGTGGAGGCATCATGAGACAAGAGCTGGGTACTGCACACTAACATACACCCACTCACACACATATATCTAGTGGAGGCATCGCGAGACAGGAGCCAGGTACTGGCACACTAACATACACCCACTCATACACATATATCTATTGGGGGCATGGCGAGACAAGAGCTGGGTACTGCACACTAACATACACCCACTCACACACATATATCTAGTGGAGGCATCGTGAGACAAGAGCCGGGTACTGCACACTAACATACACCCACTCACACACATATATCTAGTGGAGGCATCGCGAGACAGGAGCCAGGTACTGGCACACTAACATACACCCACTCACACACATATATCTAGTGGGGGCATGGCGAGACAAGAGCTGGGTACTGCACACTAACATACACCCACTCACACACATATATCTAGTGGAGGCATCGTCAGACAAGAGCCAGGTACTGGTACACTAACATACATCCACTCACACACATGTATCTAGTGGAGGCATCGTGAGACAAGAGCTGGGTACTGCACACTAACATACACCCACTCACACACATATATCTAGTGGAGGCATCGTCAGACAAGAGCCAGGTACTGGTACACTAACATACATCCACTCACACACATGTATCTAGTGGAGGCATCGTCAGACAAGAGCCAGGTACTGGTACACTAACATACATCCACTCACACACATATATCTAGTGGAGGCATCGTGAGACAAGAGCCGGGTACTGCACACTAACATACACCTACTCACACACATATATCTAGTGGAGGCATCGTGAGACAAGAGCCGGGTACTGGTACACTAACATACACCCACTCACACATATATATCTAGTGGAGGCATCGTCAGACAAGAGCCAGGTACTGGTACACTAACATACATCCACTCACACACATATATCTAGTGGAGGCATCGCGAGACAAGAGCCGGGTACTGCACACTAACATACACCCACTCACACACATATATCTAGTGGAGGCATCGTGAGACAAGAGCCAGGTACTGCACACTAACATACACCCACTCACACATATATATCTAGTGGAGGAATCGCGAGACAGGAGCTGGGTACTGCACACTAACATACACCCACTCACACACATATATCTAGTGGAGGCATCGTGAGACAGGAGCTGGGTACTGCACACTAACATACACCCACTCACACACATATATCTAGTGGAGGCATCGTGAGACAAGAGCCGGGTACTGCACACTAACATACACCCACTCACACACATATATCTAGTGGAGGCATCGTCAGACAAGAGCCAGGTACTGGTACACTAACATACATCCACTCACACACATGTATCTAGTGGAGGCATCGTCAGACAAGAGCCAGGTACTGGTACACTAACATACATCCACTCACACACATATATCTAGTGGAGGCATCGTGAGACAAGAGCCGGGTACTGCACACTAACATACACCTACTCACACACATATATCTAGTGGAGGCATCGTCAGACAAGAGCCGGGTACTGCACACTAACATACACCCACTCACACACATATATCTAGTAGAGGCATCGTGAGACAAGAGCCGGGTACTGCACACTAACATACACCCACTCACACACATGTATCTAGTGGAGGCATCGTGAGACAAGAGCTGGGTACTGCACACTAACATACACCTACTCACACACATATATCTAGTGGAGGCATCGTCAGACAAGAGCCAGGTACTGGTACACTAACATACATCCACTCACACACATGTATCTAGTGGAGGCATCGTCAGACAAGAGCCAGGTACTGGTACACTAACATACATCCACTCACACACATATATCTAGTGGAGGCATCGTGAGACAAGAGCCGGGTACTGCACACTAACATACACCTACTCACACACATATATCTAGTGGAGGCATCGTGAGACAAGAGCCGGGTACTGGTACACTAACATACACCCACTCACACACATATATCTAGTGGAGGCATCGCGAGACAAGAGCCGGGTACTGCACACTAACATACACCCACTCACACACATATATCTAGTGGAGGCATCGTGAGACAAGAGCCAGGTACTGCACACTAACATACACCCACTCACACATATATATCTAGTGGAGGAATCGCGAGACAGGAGCTGGGTACTGCACACTAACATACACCCACTCACACACATATATCTAGTGGAGGCATCGTGAGACAGGAGCTGGGTACTGCACACTAACATACACCCACTCACACACATATATCTAGTGGAGGCATCGTGAGACAAGAGCCGGGTACTGCACACTAACATACACCCACTCACACACATATATCTAGTGGAGGCATCGTCAGACAAGAGCCAGGTACTGGTACACTAACATACATCCACTCACACACATGTATCTAGTGGAGGCATCGTCAGACAAGAGCCAGGTACTGGTACACTAACATACATCCACTCACACACATATATCTAGTGGAGGCATCGTGAGACAAGAGCCGGGTACTGCACACTAACATACACCTACTCACACACATATATCTAGTGGAGGCATCGTGAGACAAGAGCCGGGTACTGGTACACTAACATACACCCACTCACACACATATATCTAGTGGAGGCATCGCGAGACAAGAGCCGGGTACTGCACACTAACATACACCCACTCACACACATATATCTAGTGGAGGCATCGTGAGACAAGAGCCAGGTACTGCACACTAACATACACCCACTCAAACACATATATCTAGTGGGGGCATCGCGAGACAGGAGCCAGGTACTGCACACTAACATACACCCACTCACACACATATATCTAGTGGAGGCATCGTGAGACAAGAGCCAGGTACTGCACACTAACATACACCCACTCACACACATATATCTAGTGGAGGCATCGTGAGACAAGAGCCAGGTACTGCACACTAACATACACCCACTCACACATATATATCTAGTGGAGGAATCGCGAGACAGGAGCTGGGTACTGCACACTAACATACACCCACTCACACACATATATCTAGTGGAGGCATCGTGAGACAGGAGCTGGGTACTGCACACTAACATACACCCACTCACACACATATATCTAGTGGAGGCATCGTGAGACAAGAGCCGGGTACTGCACACTAACATACACCCACTCACACACATATATCTAGTGGAGGCATCGTCAGACAAGAGCCAGGTACTGCACACTAACATACACCCACTCACACACATATATCTAGTGGAGGCATCGTCAGACAAGAGCCAGGTACTGGTACACTAACATACACCCACTCACACATATATATCTAGTGGAGGAATCGCGAGACAGGAGCTGGGTACTGCACACTAACATACACACACTCACACACATATATCTAGTGGAGGCATCGTGAGAAAGGAGCTGGGTACTGCACACTAACATACACCCACTCACACACATATATCTAGTGGAGGCATCGTGAGAAAGGAGCTGGGTACTGCACACTAACATACACCCACTCACACACATATATCTAGTGGAGGCATCGTCAGACAAGAGCCAGGTACTGCACACTAACATACACCCACTCACACACATGTATCTAGTGGAGGCATCGCGAGACAAGAGCCGGGTACTGGTACACTAACATACACCCACTCACACACATATATCTAGTGGAGGCATCGCGAGACAGGAGCTGGGTACTGCACACTAACATACACCCACTCACACACATATATCTAGTGGAGGCATCGTGAGACAAGAGCCAGGTACTGCACACTAACATACACCCACTCACACATATATATCTAGTGGAGGCATCGTCAGACAAGAGCCGGGTACTGCACACTAACATACACCCACTCACACACATATATATCTAGTGGAGGCATCGTGAGACAAGAGCCGGGTACTGGCACACTAACATACACCCACTCACACACATGTATCTAGTGGAGGCATCGTAAGACAAGAGCCAGGTACTGGCACACTAACATACACCCACTCACACACATATATCTAGTGGCGGCATCGCGAGACAGGAGCTGGGTACTGCACACTAACATACACCCACTCACACACATATATCTAGTGGAGGCATCGCGAGACAAGAGCCGGGTACTGCACACTAACATACACCCACTCACACACATATATCTAGTGGAGGCATCGTCAGACAAGAGCCAGGTACTGCACACTAACATACACCCACTCACACACATATATCTAGTGGAGGCATCGTGAGAAAGGAGCTGGGTACTGCACACTAACATACACCCACTCACACACATATATCTAGTGGAGGCATCGTCAGACAAGAGCCAGGTACTGCACACTAACATACACCCACTCACACACATATATCTAGTGGAGGCATCGTGAGAAAGGAGCTGGGTACTGCACACTAACATACACCCACTCACACACATATATCTAGTGGAGGCATCGTCAGACAAGAGCCAGGTACTGCACACTAACATACACCCACTCACACACATGTATCTAGTGGAGGCATCGCGAGACAGGAGCCAGGTACTGCACACTAACATACACCCACTCACACACATATATCTAGTGGAGGCATCGTCAGACAAGAGCCAGGTACTGCACACTAACATACACCCACTCACACACATATATCTAGTGGAGGCATCGTCAGACAAGAGCCAGGTACTGCACACTAACATACACCCACTCACACACATATATCTAGTGGAGGCATCGTCAGACAAGAGCCAGGTACTGCACACTAACATACACCCACTCACACACATATATCTAGTGGAGGCATCATGAGAAAGGAGCTGGGTACTGCACACTAACATACACCCACTCACACACATATATCTAGTGGAGGCATCGTCAGACAAGAGCCAGGTACTGCACACTAACATACACCCACTCACACACATGTATCTAGTGGAGGCATCGCGAGACAGGAGCCAGGTACTGCACACTAACATACACCCACTCACACACATATATCTAGTGGAGGCATCGTCAGACAAGAGCCAGGTACTGCACACTAACATACACCCACTCACACACATATATCTAGTGGAGGCATCGTCAGACAAGAGCCAGGTACTGGCACACTAACATACACCCACTCACACACATATATCTAGTGGCGGCATCGCGAGACAGGAGCTGGGTACTGCACACTAACATACACCCACTCACACACATATATCTAGTGGAGGCATCGTCAGACAAGAGCCAGGTACTGCACACTAACATACACCCACTCACACACATATATCTAGTGGAGGCATCGTCAGACAAGAGCCAGGTACTGCACACTAACATACACCCACTCACACACATGTATCTAGTGGAGGCATCGCGAGACAAGAGCCGGGTACTGGTACACTAACATACACCCACTCACACACATATATCTAGTGGAGGCATCGCGAGACAGGAGCTGGGTACTGCACACTAACATACACCCACTCACACACATATATCTAGTGGAGGCATCGTGAGACAAGAGCCAGGTACTGCACACTAACATACACCCACTCACACATATATATCTAGTGGAGGCATCGTCAGACAAGAGCCGGGTACTGCACACTAACATACACCCACTCACACACATATATCTAGTGGAGGCATCGTGAGACAAGAGCTGGGTACTGCACACTAACATACACCCACTCACACACATATATCTAGTGGAGGCATCGTGAGACAAGAGCCAGGTACAGCACACTAACATACACCCACTCACACATATATATCTAGTGGAGGCATCGTGAGACAAGAGCCGGGTACTGCACACTAACATACACCCACTCACACACATATATCTAGTGGGGGCATCGCGAGACAGGAGCCGGGTACTGCACACTAACATACACCCACTCACACACATATATCTAGTGGGGGCATCGCGAGACAGGAGCCGGGTACTGCACACTAACATACACCCACTCACACACATATATCTAGTGGGGGCATCGTCAGACAAGAGCCGGGTACTGCACACTAACATACACCCACTCACACACATATATCTAGTGGAGGCATCGTGAGACAAGAGCTTGGTACTGCACACTAACATACACCCACTCACACACATATATCTAGTGGGGGCATCGCGAGACAGGAGCCGGGTACTGCACACTAACATACACCCACTCACACACGTGTATCTAGTGGAGGCATCGTCAGACAAGAGCCGGGTACTGCACACTAACATACACCCACTCACACACATATATCTAGTGGGGGCATCGCGAGACAGGAGCCAGGTACTGCACACTAACATACACCCACTCACACACATGTATCTAGTGGAGGCATCGTCAGACAAGAGCCGGGTACTGCACACTAACATACACCCACTCACACACATATATCTAGTGGAGGCATCGTGAGACAGGAGCCGGGTACTGCACACTAACATACATCCACTCACACACATATATCTAGTGGAGGCATCGTCAGACAAGAGCCAGGTACTGCACACTAACATACACCCACTCACACACATATATCTAGTGGAGGCATCGTCAGACAAGAGCCGGGTACTGCACACTAACATACACCCACTCACACACATATATCTAGTGGAGGCATCGTGAGACAAGAGCTGGGTACTGCACACTAACATACACCCACTCACACACATATATCTAGTGGGGGCATCGTGAGACAAGAGCCGGGTACTGCACACTAACATACATCCACTCACACACATATATCTAGTGGAGGCATCGTGAGACAAGAGCTGGGTACTGCACACTAACATACACCCACTCACACACATATATCTAGTGGAGGCATCGTCAGACAAGAGCCAGGTACTGCACACTAACATACACCCACTCACACACATGTATCTAGTGGAGGCATCGCGAGACAGGAGCCAGGTACTGCACACTAACATACACCCACTCACACACATATATCTAGTGGGGGCATCGTCAGACAAGAGCCAGGTACTGCACACTAACATACACCCACTCACACACATGTATCTAGTGGAGGCATCGCGAGACAGGAGCCAGGTACTGCACACTAACATACACCCACTCACACACATATATCTAGTGGAGGCATCGTCAGACAAGAGCCAGGTACTGCACACTAACATACACCCACTCACACACATGTATCTAGTGGAGGCATCGCGAGACAGGAGCCAGGTACTGCACACTAACATACACCCACTCACACACATATATCTAGTGGGGGCATGGCGAGACAAGAGCCGGGTACTGCACACTACACTAACATATCATATTGTGACATTGAGGGAGGTATCTGGGGTGGGGGTTTGTGTAAATCATGGTCATTTCATAGAATTTTTCCTGATTTTGCCAGGTCTCATGCAAGATAATGACAGTCTGAATGGCTCCTATCTGGACCCCAATTATCAGTCTATAAAATGGCAGCCGCACCAACAGAATAAGTGGATCGCTCTATATGACAGCAACTACAAAGAACTGTAAGCAAAATCCCAAAACATTTATCTCAGTACAGAGCAGTGCATTTGAGAGTTATATCAGGCTGCCTCTTTCTATAACAGAACAGTCACTTGAGCCGTAGACAGTGCAAACCCAGCCACCACATGTATTCTCCGGTGATCCAAACCACAACCGTAGCACACCAAACAAACCCGCTACCTGTAAACATGTAAACATGTTACCGCACTACTGGGCGCCACTGTAGAGAGTCTCGTTTCTATCCCGATTTCCTCCACTATAAATTATTTTCATCTTCCCACACTGCCCATTCACTTGCTGAGCAAATACTCTGCTTCTCTGATGTCCTCTTCTAAATCCTGTCGCATCTTTGCCATCTCCAACTCGCTCTCTGCCCACCTACATCTCCTCCTGTTTTTGCCACCTACTTCAAATACAAAATCAGCACAATTCAGTAAGATATTTCCCCACACCAAATCCTACATTCCACAGTCCACCCACAGTTCTCTCTCTCTCTAGAAAGTGAAGACCAAATCACTGCACTCATCTCATCGTCTCACCCTACACCCTGCCCCCTTGACCCTATTCCTTCCTAACTTCTCCACCCCCTCTATTCTACTGCATGCCCACCCCTAGCTCACCTCTTCAACCTGTCTCTCTCCATGGACACATTTCCATCCTCCTTTACACACACTCACCAATCCTAAAATAAGTATCTATCGACCCAGCCTCTCTCTCTGACTTCTGTCCTCCCTTTGTCTCCAATAAATAAATAAACTGTGTCATTCAGACAACGGAATTTGCCGTTTTGAAGTACACCTGTTGTCTTTCCACACAGGAGGCAGCCATTTTGTTTGCTGAACTAATTCAAGCCTATCAATTTACTCAACACTAGTGAACTAGGGCCTGATTCATTAAGGATCTTAACTTGAGAAACTTCTTATTTCAGTCTCCTGGACAAAACCATGTTACAATGCAAGGGGTGCAAATTAGTATATTGTTTTGCACATAAGTTAAATACTGCCTGCTTTTTCATGTGGCACACAAATACTTAATAGCTTATTTGTACACTCACATTAAAAGTTGATATTTGTGCGCTACATGAAAAAACAGTCAGTATTTAACTTATGTGCAAAACAGAATACTAAGTTGCACCCCTTGCATTGTAACATGGTTTTGACCAGGAGACTGAAATAAGAAGTTTCTCAAGTTAAGATCCTTAATGAATCAGGCTCATAGTTCCTAATGAATGAATAGGATACATTCTCATATTAAGTCAGCCCTCACAACAGCTGCTTCCATTAGGTGTAAACAACAGGTATACTTGAAGGCCTCAGTTTGCATTTTGTGCATTATATGCTTCATAAGACAGTTGTTCAGACATAACCTGATTAAATAAAGGAATCAGGGTACATGGACATTTGTTTTCTCTCTGCTACTTCTATTGTTCTAAAATTGTGTTTGTTTTTCTTTTAACACCATTATTAAACTACTATTCCAGTAGATCTTTTTTGCTTTTTAATCTGTCCTGTAATAATGCACCTCAGTGTATTATAGAGAGAGAGGAAAAGAGGAATGGGAAAGGTGGATCTTTCAGTGTCGTGGCATTCCAAATGATCATGCTGCATATAGGTGGGGTAGGCACTGTGGGTGATGACATAGGTGTCCTCATTCACTCTTATTTCTTGCAGCCCAATGCCCACCTACAAAGTGGATGCAGACAAAGGGTTCAACTTCTCAGTGGGAGATGATGCTTTTGTGTGCCAGAAGAAAAACCACTTTCAAGTCACAGTGTACATTGGCATGATCGGAGAGCCTAAATATGTCAAAACCCCTGACGGCATCCTACCTTTGGAGTGTTTTTTCTTAAAACTAAATGGTGTGAAGGTGAGTAATTGTTTTAGATATTGCAGAACACTGTTTTCTAGTTCTCCATTTTCAAATGTCCAGTATGTAGACAGTAGTTGTGGGCAAGACCTGACAAAGCTAGGTATTTGACCTGCGAATTAGAGACACACATTGTACAAGGTTGCATTACATAAAAAACTAGTGCCTTTCCCGTGTAAGTTAGTCTCAGGCTCAGTGTTCCGTCCGAGTGTTCCGTCAGAGTGTTCCATTAAAATGTTAGAGTTCTTCTCGTGACTGACAGCTTATGGTGATCTGTGTAAGTTTGAATGTCTGTGTTAGCTACTTATATTTGTCTGTGCGAATCAATAAGTGATCCTTATCCCTTTGCTGTTGCAGTTGGAGGCCATTAATCAAAGCATCAGTATTGAGCAATCGCAGTCTGACCGCAGCAAGCGCCCATTTCATCCAGTCACGTAAGTACATAGAAAGTCTATTTAAAAGATTTAGAATTTGGATGAGTAGAAAGGACATTTGGGCCAGAAGAGGACAACATGGGACAGTTTTAAATTGTACATTTAACCCCGGTATTCTGTAGATATATTGATTGTTCACCCTGGTCTACCTAGGTTGTCTCTTCCCACGGACCAGGTCACTAAAGTGACAGTTGGTCGACTCCATTTCAGTGAGACTACAGCAAATAACATGAGAAAGAAAGGAAAACCCAACCCAGACCAGAGGTAAGTGTACCAACCTTGTCACACATGCAGCAACATACCAAGTTTGTGAAGCTTTTTATATACTGTCATTTAAGAGCCATAAGCCGTAAAACATATTAATATATATGATAGCCAGGTGTATTACTGGATTAAATACTATACTTGAAATAACTAAAGTGTGTTTATTTATTTGATATCTGTCAAATCACTTTGTTTCCAGTTGCCATCTTAGGAAGGTGGGGCTGCTCTATCTTGCATTATTCTTGAGCAGTACAGAAGCCAGAGTCTGAATGACATACTAGCAGTATGTGACCTAATTAATTGAAATGCTCCAGCCAATGATAGCACAGCAAACATAGCTGACAGGTTATGTTGTGCCATTTTGTTCTATATGAATCCGCTCTCTTAAGAGCTCTGAATTTGAAGCAAGCCAGGTCCGGAGCATAGTCCATGCTGACAGCTTGACTGTCTGTAAGAGTCAGGCTATCAGCTGAGAGCAGGGCCGGCAGAACGCGGTAAGTGGGGTAAGTAAGGTGGGTGAAGGGCGCCAAGACTGAGGGGCGTTCCCCTCCACCTACTATCCCCATTTGTCCGCTGACACAAAAAAGATACAAAACCTGTATGCGGCGCACTCCTCCCCCTCCCCTCTGCTCCATTCACACTGAATGTCGGGCGTGACATCATCATGTCCTGACACTCAGTGAGGAGCGGCGCAGAGAGGAGCCAGCACACCGACAGAAAAGGACGAGAAGAATAAAAGACTGAAGAGAAGAAGAGAAGGAAAGAAGGTCATAGAAAGGTAAGTAAATAAAGGAGAGGGCAGCAGTGGTGATGGAGGAGGAGAGGGCAGCAGTGGTGATGGAGGAGGAGAGGGCACAATGGTGATGGAGGAGGAGAGGGCAGCAGTGCTGCTGGAGTAGGACAGGGCAGCAGTGGTGATGGAGGAGGAGAAGGCAGCAGTGGTGACGGAGGAGGAGAGGGCAGCAGTGGTGACGGAGGAGGAGAGGGCAGCAGTGGTGACGGAGGAGGAGAGTACAGCAGTGGTGACGTGGGAGGAGAGGACAGCAGTAGTGATGGAGGAGGAGAGGGCAGCAGTGGTGACGGAGGAGGAGAGGGCAGCAGTGGTGGCGGAGGAGGAGAGGGCAGCAGTGGTGACGGAGGAGGAGAGGGCAGCAGTGGTGACGGAGGAGGAGAGGGCAGCAGTGGTGACGGAGGGGGAGAGGGCAGCAGTGGTGACGGAGGAGGAGAGGGCAGCAGTGGTGACGGAGGAGGAGAGGGCAGCAGTGGTGACGGAGGAGGAGAGGGCAGCAGTGGTGACGTGGGAGGAGAGTGCAGCAGTGGTGACGTGGGAGGAGAGGGCAGCAGTGGTTATGTGGGAGGAGGAGAGGGCAACAGTGGTGATGTGGGAGGAGGAGAGGACAGTAGTGGTGACGGAGGAGGAGAGGGCAGCAGTGGTGACGGAGGAGGAGAGGGCAGCAGTGGTGACGTGGGAGGAGAGGGCAGCAGTGGTTATGTGGGAGGAGGAGAGGGCAGCAGTGGTGACAGAGGTGGAGAGGGCAGCAGTGGTGGCGGAGGAGGAGAGGGCAGCAGTGGTGACGGAGGAGGACAGGGCAGCAGTGGTGACGGAGGAGGAGAGGGCAGCAGTGGTGACGTGGGAGGAGAGTGCAGCAGTGGTGACGTGGGAGGAGAGTGCAGCAGTGGTTATGTGGGAGGAGGAGAGGGCAACAGTGGTGATGTGGGAGGAGGACAGTAGTGGTGACGGAGGAGGAGAGGGCAGCAGTGGTGACAGAGGAGGAGAGGACAGCCCTCCTCTCTGATCCCTGCTCACTGACCAGGTCGAGCATGACGTCATCACGTGCCGATACAGCGAGTGAAGAGCCGCACTGGGAGCAGCATGCACCGAAGAAACAAGGACAGAAGAGGAAGAGAAGATCATAGAAATGTAAGGAATGAATAAAGGAGGGCACAGTGGACATAAAGGAGGGCACAGTGGAAGAATAAAGGAGGGCACAGTGGAATAAAGGAGTGCACAGTTTAATGATGATTGAGGGCACATTGTGATTATGAAGGGGCACAGTGTGATGAAGGAGGGCACAGTGTGATGAAGGAGGGCACAGTGTGATGAAGGAGCACAGTGCGATGAAGGAGGGCACTGTAGGATGATGAAAGAGAGCACAGTGTGATGAAGGAGGGCACAGTGTGATGAAGGGGCACAGTGTGATGAAGGAGGGCACTGTAGGATGATGAAAGAGAGCACAGTGTGATGAAGGAGGGCACAGTGTGATGAAGGAGGGCACAGTGTGATGAAGGAGGGCACTGTAGGATGATGAAAGAGAGCACAGTGTGATGAAGGAGGGGGCATTTTTTTGTATTCTATACTTCTCACAAAATTATTTTGCCAAAAATGTAAAATATTATTATAAATAATGCATATTGTTCAGAGCCGGCGAGTCCGCCTGCCTTCCCCGTTAGTTCACCGGCAAAAATAAAAAATAAAATTACTGACTGCCCCCTCGGCGCCCTCCTCTCTGCTCCCTGCTCACTGACCAGGTCGGGCATGACGTCATCATGTGCCGATACAGTGAGTGAGGAGCCACACAGGAAGCAGCATGCACCAAAGAAACGAAGACAGTAGACGAAGAGAAGATCATAAGAAAGGTAAGGCAAGAATAAAGGAGGGCACAGTGGACATAAAGGAGGGCACAATGAAAGAATAAAGGAGGGCACAGTGGACATAAAGGAGGGCACAGTAAAAGAATAAAGGAGGGCACAATGGGCGTAAAGGAGGGCACAGTGGACATAAAGGAGGGCACAATAATATAAAGGAGTGCACACTGAAAGAATAAAGGAGGGCAAAGTGTGATTATGAAAGGGCACAGTGTAACGAAGGAGGGGGCATTTTTTGTCTTCTATACTTTTCACCAAATTAATTTGCCAAAAATGTTAAATATTATTACAAAGAATGCATATTCTTCATTTATATTCTTCATATAGCAATAAATGTTCGCTGTTTAATGTATTTATTTGTATTACTCTCTTTATTAGAGTTTATTATATGATTTGTATTAAAAGAAGAAAAGCTCCCTGAATTTTCTTTTGTCGCCTCATATCAGTAAAAATATGCTGTTTACATTACGTGGAAACTATATTATGGTTTTTCTTCACCTGTATTGCCTGTTTCCCTCATTTTCTGTTCTGTAAAATTTAATAAAATATCTTTTTTTTTAAAAAAAAAAAAAGAAAAGCATTGTTGAATGAACAAATAATTTATAAAAGAGGAGGGCGCAAATTTATTTTTGGCAGGGGGGTGCCAGGCATGCTGGCTGAGAGCACGCTAAAATAAATATTTTGTTTTCGGGGAAAGGAGTACATAAGAACCCCATTTTGTGGTTAAACATGCACAAGGCACTAGGTAATAAATAAACTGGCCATTTAGGGATTGGAAGTGGCGTCCTTTTAAATTGTAAATTGTAATAGAGTGCGACATGGTTGCTTTATAGGAACAGTGTATGTTACCATCCTGCATTGTACATTAAAGTTTCAATTTTGGGGTTTAGTTGCCTTTAACATAATATATTAGTAATTATTTCATACTTGTAACTATAAGCAAATCTCAGGCATCCTCTAACTGTTACACCGTGCATTTCCCTGGTTTACTTGACATAATGTGTCATTCCCTCCAGCATGGTGGTGACAATTGTGCTGGAAAATGCTATTAGTAACTATTTTATTTAAGGCTACTTCTGTCTTTGGTTTAGTGGTTCTGTAACCCCATATACATGACTTCTTGATGTATATTTGCCTCTCACTTTATTTCTACTGATTACTCCCTATATTCACCGATCTGCTTTCATCGTCCAGGTATTTCTGTTCATCGGAATCTTTTGCTCTCCGCAGGTATTTTCTGTTAGTGGTGGCTCTCCAGGTCCAGGCTCAGAATCAGACATACCTGGTGGCAGCGCAAGCCTCTGAACGCATCATAGTCCGGGTAACCGCAAAGGGGCTGGAGAAAGGGGTATATTATAAGCAGTTTGTATTGGCATGTTTGAGATATCGCTAGATTAATTTCTTAGGCATCGTATGTCATTCATATCCAAACTTCCTAGCTCAGTCTGTCTGTATTGAAGTTTTCTTTGTCTATTTGCTGGTATCCAATCTTTTGTTGAAATAATGTGGGATGGGGCTCAGATCAATCTTGAAATCCCAACATTAACTTCATGTGCCTGGTCTGTACAGGCAACGTCTTCAGTCTGCTAGGCCTGGCCGTTACGGGCATTTACTTACCTGTAGTGGGAGGTTTCATAGTCCTGAAGTGGTGGGTTTGTCAGTGACCAGTGGGGGAATCACATGATGCTTTTGTGGTATTTTGGCTCTGTGAGGCGCTATTTGTATATTGTTGGGTTGATGCTTGTCTCATTGACCATGTGTTCTATAGGCCTCAAATCCTGGCCAGTTTGAGAGCGACAGTGAAGTGCTCTGGCAGCGTGGTCAGCTCTCGGACACTGTCTTCCACCATGGACGCATTGGCATTAACACAGAGCGGCCAGATGAAGCTCTTGTAGTGCATGGAAATGTCAAGATCATGGGTTCGCTTATGCACCCCTCTGACATTCGAGCCAAGGAGGACATTGAAGAGGTGAGAGGTAAAGGGGAATACTCATGACCGGACAGGAACGGTGAGAATACCGTGCTAGGGTGAAGGGAATCCATTCTGTATGAGCAAGAGGAGAGCAGGATACATTCATCATCTGCAAGAAATGAAAGATAATTATTTAGTTGGAAAGATATTACATGTAGCACTAGTCCAGTCATAGAGGGTTATTTACCAACAGAACAATAAAAGCAAATTTCTGATTGGTTGCTCTGGTTTAGTGCAGTTATTCAGTACTCAGGTAATACAGTCTTTAGTGGGGCCCACCATAATGTGTAACATTGGGCTGGTATTAAGTAAACCTTTTATCTAAGCGAACTCCACCTGAAACACTTTTTTTTAGTTTAGATGGAGATCTTCTTCATTAGTTATAAATGTATTGATAACTTAAGCACGTATTCCTTCTCTGACCGGATGTGTCTCTCATCTTAGGTTGACACCACCGAACAGTTGAAACGGATCTCTCAGATGCGCCTTGTTCAATATCATTACAAGCCTGAGTTTGCAAGCACTGTGGGACTTGATGACACAGCAGAAACAGGTATTATTATTATTCATTTTTATTTATAAGGCGCCACAAAATATCCGTAGCGCCGTACAAGGACAAACAATGGCACAGTACAAGGTGAAACGTCACAGTACAAGTAACAGTAAGCACTATAACTCTGGGAGCTCAAAGCACAGCTAGAAAGAGAGGGTGGGGGATAGTCAATGCAGGCTAGTAACTTGAGCCCAAAAGGGTGGGCGCGGATGACAGGTTTAGAGCCACTGAGGGGAGCGAGAGGAGTCGGAGGGCAGAAGGTCCGAGAGGAGGTGGGCTGAGTAGCTGGAGAGCAAAGTTAAAAGTGGTGGAAACAGGAGGTAGGAGAGCCCTGTTCAAAGGAGCGTACAATCTAAGGGGAGGGGAAGACAGACAGAGACACAAGGGTGAGACGGAGAGATGGGTGAAGCAGAGATGAAGTCGAGGAGGGGGGAGGTATATCAGGTATATCAGATGCTTATAGAATGGTGAGAAGATGCAGAATTACCTTATAAGTGAGATTTGGAGGAATACAGGTGCCAATACACAAGCAGGTATAGCTACTCAGCCCAAGCACATAGCAACCTAAATACTGGGAAATCATCCTAAGCTGAGGCAGAAATGGTGATCGTCCTGGGAATACTAACAGCCCGAGTAGTACATGGGGCCGGATCACTATTGCTGTGCTTTCTTCTGATTTGTATGCTGTCATGGGCGGTTAAATGTTATGTTTCCCGTAGGAGTGATTGCGCAGGAGGTGCAGGAGATACTTCCCGAGGCGGTAAAGGAGACTGGGGACGTGGTGTGCGCCAATGGAGAAACCATAGAGAACTTCTTAGTAGTGAACAAGGTATGGTCTGTAGGATGTGCAAATGTGCTTGGACTGTGGGTACTAGTAAGGGCTGCATCTCACAATGTGAAAAATCATCAATGTCTCTGTATAATCAGAATTAGTTATTACACCTGAACTTATAGATGATCTTTGCACATAGGTTTCACACAAAGGAGGCCATTTATGAGTTGCACTTGATCCACCCAGCAACACTCTTTTGTTTTGCACTGGTACCTCTCATTAATGGTTCATCCAGCGTAGATCAAGGTGTGCACCTCCTCTCCATCTGTTGGCAGTCGCTTCCGCTAACGAGAAGTCTTGATGTGCGGAGAGGTGGAAAAATCTTAAGATGCACATTATACTAAAGTGTAAACCTGACATAAAGGTCTAAAATAATGTTCAGTTTAGCCTTATTTATGACTTACATTAGACATGAGAGTGTGCTGACATGGAGACTATCTTTAGAACATGTGATCATTGTGTGTGTGTGTGTGTGTGTGTGTAAAGCATTTTACAGTATAAAAGTGCTCTTGGAAAATGTACTACGGCAGAGGCGCAAATGGCTTCCATTACAAGTAATGACAGAGTCGATCTCCTGATCTCTGTAAGTTCTGAGTGGTTAAAAAAATTCAAGACCTTTTTTTAAGGTGGAAATGACCGTGTGCTCCTCCACATGGCAGGGATTGCCCCTGAAACAAAGCCCTTTCCACTCTTTTAGCTCACTTCAGTAATTTCGCTCAGTAAATAAAAAGCTTATTTCTGCACTCCTCCGCAAGCTGAGTGCGCTTACTCCAAATGTGACTATCCTGCTCCTTAAACTTATGCAACCTGGCGGGAATCTAGGCGCACTTACAAAGCAATAAAGCCCCTTTGCAGTTTTGTAAGGGACCACCACTGTACATGCATTAGATGATCGTGGTGGTCAATAATTCCATTTAACCCCTACAAGGATGTTTGCACATTATTGAACAGAAACGGTTTATTTTTTTTTTGTGCTGCGTTGGCTTGGAAATTAAAACCGTAATGACCTGCTAAGTCTAAATATGCTAATGGTGTATTTTAATAAATGATAGTACTTTCATTTGGTAACATATATTAAGTATTTTTATTTTTCAGTCATTAGCTAGGAATAGATGACCAAACAAATGCATTATCCTGAATTATTCCTATAGTTTTAGAGTATGTTCACATCAGATACCACTTTTGGTTTTCCAGGGGCGATCTTGAGAAGTCACCTGAGACTCCAATGGATCTCCCTTGATTTCATTACTAATAGATCAAAAGCATATGTGGTGGGAACCAGCCATCATTGTCACATTCCAGTATGAGGGGAGCAGCAGTCACTGTTATACTAGGTGCATTCAGTGTGAGGAGAGCAGCAGTCACTGTTTTACTAGTTGCTTCTAGTGTGAGGGGAGCAGCAGTCACTGTTTTACTAGGTGCTTCCAGTGTGAGGGGAGCAGCAGTCACTGTTATACTAGGTGCATGCAGTGTGAGGGGAGCAGCAGTCACTGATATACTAGGTGCTTCCAGTGTGAGAGGAGCAGCAGTCACTGTTATACTAGGTGCTTCCAGTGTGAGGAGAGCAGCAGTCAGTTATACTAGGTACATCCCGTGTGAGGAGAGCAGCAGTCACTGTTATACTAGGTACATCCAGTGTGAGGGGAGCAGCAGTCACTGTTATACTAGGTACATCCAGTATGAGGGGAGCAGCAGTCACTGTTATACTAGGTGCATGTAGTGTGAGGGGAGCAGCAGTCACTGTTATACTAGGTGCATCCAGTGTGAGGGGAGCAGCAGTCACTGTTATACTAGGTACATCCAGTATGAGGGGAGCAGCAGTCACTGTTATACTAGGTACATCCAGTGTGAGAGGAGCAGCAGTCACTGATATACTAGGTGCATCCAGTGTGAGGGGAGCAGCAGTCACTGATATACTAGGTACATCCAGTGTGAGGGGAGCAGCAGTCGCTGTTCTACTAGGTGCTTCCAATATCTCTGACTCTGCCTTTACTTTCTGATGGTAGGAGAGGATATTCATGGAGAATGTGGGTGCAGTGAAGGAGCTCTGTAAGCTGACAGACAACTTAGAGACTCGGATCGATGAACTGGAAAGGTGGAGTCGAAAACTGGCCAAACTCCGGAGGTTTGACAGCATGAAAAGCAGTAACAGGTACAGGTTCATTCTGACCTTCTTTTATTCCAACTATTCTCTATGCTTCTCTGGCTAAGCCAATATACACATCCAACGTGTTTTACCATGAGCTTACCAGTACTTCTCTCCCATCAGTCATACAGGAAGTCAGTTCAGTCGTGCAGGGAGTATCCCTTACAAGCAGCGTCCTTCCAAAGTCGTGGGCAAGGTAAGTCCACACAAACTCCTCTACAGGTGATGGTAATTGTGTATAGCTGAACCAACTTTGTGACCCAACTTAAGTGTAAATGTGCAAATGGTTGGCAGATTCATGCGGATCTGAAGAACGATTGGTTATTATAGAACACTAAAGAATTTCACTATTCAACTAGTATTGAAAAAATGGCTATGTAATTTTCCTTATTGCTTCATACTGTATATCTACATATCTCTGGGAGATTTTGAAGGGACACAAATAATTAACTGTGTGTGATCATGCTGTATGTACCTGTGTATTTATCCGCGTTGAAGCTGTACTCTGTTTTTATATATGTGTGTGTGTGAAATGATCTTTATGCTGCTCTTTATTTATCTGTGTGGCGATGCTGTAAAATGGATAAGTATTTTTCAGTGTGTGATTGCACTGTAGGTATATATGTGGGATGATATTGTGTGTTCCTGTGTGGGAATAAAGCAAGATGTTTCAGAAGAGTATTGTGTATTGCTGAGTAGCATTACTACTATTTTAGTAACTCTTAAAATAGCTGTTACACATCACTGAAAGATAAGCCTTCAAATATTGGACCAATCCTAGTAGGTGATGTGATCAGGGTGGCTAATACAGGAAGGGGGGAAGTAGCCAATCAGAAGTAGATTTGACTGGGCCAGTGGAGAAAGAGTTTCTGCTCATGTGCAAGTCATTCTCTCCTGGTCAGTCACCAGTTCAGACCTCTCTTCTAACAAACAGGAGAGCATCTAACACAACAATATTACATATTACTGGCATCAGGACATAGAGCAGGACGCAGGGAACGATGGGGTGTCTAAAATTTTAACACAATGTACAGTGATCTGTGATTCCCAAATAACTGCATGGTTTATCATTGGGACAAATTGTACTAGCCCTGACACACACAGACTCCCTGGGGTTTGTGGCTAGTGCTTTCAGCAAAAGAATGTGATTGTCAAGGTGATGCCTTCCCCCTTCCTGGGCTTAGACCAGATGCTTCATTAACTTACAATATTCTGTGTCACATCATTGTACAAAATGCTGTTGGCATCCTGCCACAGAAATGTCAGTACATGAATGCACTCTCTGCATGCACTATAAGATACACAAGGCACACTGCTCTGATAATAGAAATCTATTTATACAATAAGATATTTCTTCCCATTTTTTGTGCAGATCCAGCCACAAGTGTATCCTGTGTATTGCCTTGTGTGTGTGATGTTCTGTGTACATCTGTGTGTTTATCTGCTTGTGATGTTCTGTATGTACTTTTGTATTGATCTGTGTGATGATGATGTATGTACCAGTTGTATTTATCTGCGCTTGACAATACTGAACGTAATTCACCTGTGCATGAGATTCTGTGTTAATGTTTTTATTTAACCAGTTTTGGTTCTTTACTCCAGACAGTGCCGTCCTCTTCTGATCAGAGCTGTGTCAGTCAACGATTCCTACAAGCGACCATCATTGCTCTTGTTATTATCATGGCATTCAGGTATTTTATTTTTAATTTCACCAACACAAGCATAGATAAAATCCCCATAATGTGTGTGTATGTTAGGGAATTTAGACTATAAGCTCCAATGGGGCAGGGACTGATGTGAGTGAGTTCTCTGTACAGCGCTGTGGAATTAGTGGAGCTATATAAATAAATGGTGATGATTGTACAGACAAAATGGTATACTAGTAAAATGATATAGAGGGACTTTACTACTGAGGGACAATGTAGCCACCAGAAATCCAAAGGAATTTGTATAGTGCAGTGACAACCAGCTAAATAGAGGACAATGCTGAACTGCAGGTAAAGTGGAATGGTTTCAACTGAGGTTTCTATGAATCCCAGTGAGAGAGTCAAAATATCCGCGGTATCAAAGTTCTTATATTATGAAAACCTTTCAATCTTTGCATTCTAGTTAAAGCTTGGTTAGATATTAAGGCAGGGTTAAATAATCGTACAGGAAGATATGGAATAAAGCTCTGGATGGAGTTGGGACAGATTTGTAGATCTAGGGGTAAATGTATGAACCTCCGGATTCTTCAACTCCAGCGAGTTCGGCGTCTTCAGCACTTAAATTTAAAGCGACGCTGCCTTGTAAATGGAAGTTTCCCTTTACAAGGCAGCGCCGCTTTAAATTTAAGCGCTGAAGACGCTGAACTCGCCGGAGTTGAAGAATCTGGAGGTTCATACATTTACCTCCTAATTTGGTCCTATAAAATGTAGGTATGGATTTGTTTTATAGACAGGAATCTACAGGTATATGAGTCAGACAGCAGCACTTGACAAGTTCTCATGAGTTACATCTCAGGCTAGGGGTGAATACAGGTATGTAACTAAAGGTAATCTAAGAATTCAGGTCAACAGTACCGTCCTTCCTTCTGGTACTGGGTCTCTTGTAGTAGTTGTCATTTTCTATGACTGACCTTTGTACTCTCAATACTTTACTGTATATCCTATGTCCTACAACTTCATGCAACTAGAATACAATACAATCTATAAGGTAACTAGATGATATAAATAAACCTTACAATATAACGGGCAGCTAAGTGGTTAGCACTTCTGCCTCACAGCACTGGGGTCATGAGTTCATTTTCCCGACCATGGCCTTATCTGTGTGGAGTTTGTATGTTCTCTCCGTGTTTGCGTGGGTTTCCTCCGGGTGCTCCGGTTTCCTCCCACACTCCAAAAACATACTAGTAGGTTAATTGGCTGTTAAAAAAATTGACCCTAGTCTGTGTGTGTGTGTGTTAGGGAATTTAGACTGTAAGCCCTAATGGGGCAGGGACTGATGTGAGTTCTCTGTACAGCGCTGCGGAATCAGTGGCGTTATATAAATAAATGATGATGATATAACCAAAACATTTCCTTCCCATACCCATCTATGCTCAAGGAAGCTTCAGTCACTAACACAACCCCACTTCTTTTCTTTCCTGTTGTAGTGTTATCTCCATGACCACTCTGTATGTGCTGAATTTGCGCAATGAAGATGATCTGCTGGATATTGATGGGTAAGTGCAAAGTTCTGGAATAATCATTATCAGTGGGACCTAGTTGGAGCTCATTAACACAGGACAGAAGAGTTAATACTCATATGTACATGTTGGAGATAACACAGCGCACAGTGTGGTGTTGTGCATATTGTATAGTCTTACTTTACAAAGATCAAGATCATTTTCCCAATCTGGATGTGTTGCAAGAACCTCTAAATTGAGTATATAACAAGGTACATGGAAGTTTTGTGTTGATTCAGGATATAATGGTCAAAGCTGGTCACCATTGTGCAGTCAGGAATTATTTTTTGGGACAACATTGGAAATTGGTTCTGAGAGGTCTATTTGCTTTCTTCCTGAGTAACAGTTTACACAACCACTTGAGTGAATAGGGTAAAAGATGTCACTAGGTGGCGCTAGCTGCCCTTGTGGAGACACAGTTAACCTGGATACAGTCATTTCACACCAATAGGATAGAGAGACACTGCTGTTCACTTAAAGACATGAGTTTTTTAAAGGTCATTGACAAAAGTGTGAAATGTTCCGCTGCAATCAATATCTATTTTCGCATTTGCACCTGTTGTTCCGCCTCACTCATACATAGGTGCGCATGAAAGTGTCAGATCATCGCCACAGGCACTGTCTACTGACACTTTAGGACCACATCCTTCACTGAATGACATTTATGTCCTAAAAATTCTGCAGCTTTAATCATGAGAGTTATGGGACATTAGGGCTGTCTTTATTATATATGGCACTTCTGTAATTATCCATGTCCCCAATTCAAATGCACCTGTATGGTAAAAAAAAAAAAAAAAACCTGTAGAAATCAAGTCCTTTTTTACTCCAGCAACAAATCGGGGAAGAGGCAGTAAATGCGAATTTTCCACCCCTTGAATTTATTTAAATATTTTGTCCCACAAAACACCATGTGCCCAGCCCACAATCAGGGTCAACAGAACACAGTAAGCTCGCTAAGCATCGCAGGAGGGAGCCACGCTTACAATGATGCCATGCCAGCCTGTCCACTGGTGGTGTCCCTCTTGTTCCAAATCCCTGCTCTGAATATAGTGGGTATCAGAAAAAGTATAGCATCATCGCACACGCATTGAGGTGCATGGGGGCGCCTGAGAGCAACTGGCCTGCCCACATTTATCTAGGATTACCTTGATCAGCCCTGCTCCTCCAATCAGAACATGGGAAACCCTGAAGGTGCCCATAAAAATGGTTACATTTGTCCTACATAGCACACACACTTTATAAGATCAGAATTGTAAAGTGTGTGTGTGTGTGTGTGTGTGTGTGTGAAGCAGTTGTGCTCTTTTCACCAACAAAGCAGTAAAAAAAAACAATTTGATACAGTTGGAACGTGTGCCCCTTAATTGTCTATTTAAATAATTGTACAGAAATTCAGTTTGTTTACAAAATTAACAATTATGCGCTTTTGTGGCCAGCGTTATCCATAGTATCCACTAGAATTCTGTCATTTTTCCAGTGCAGTATAGAAAACGAAAGCCAGCGTCTAATTAGTTGCTGTGGGCTACAGCACCTTTTTCATGTACACTGCTTTTCAAAAATGATTTGAGCTGGGAATGTGTGATCTGTGTATGAGCACCCTGGATCTGAGCTGTTGACTAGCATTGACCTCTTTATCTCTCTCTCTTGTCCTTGGGGTCTCACTGTCCCCTTCCTCTTGCTCTCTACTGCTGGCAGTGCTCTTGCTTCGCCTGGTACCTGTACTCTGACTTTCTTCCGACAGACCCGTCTTACACTACCCTTTGCTTTGTGTACACGGTATGTTTCTATCACTTACATCATCTCACCCTTCTTATGGAGTTCAATGCATTCCTTTAGTCTGTCTCATCCCTTCCGTTTTATCTCACCTATGTTTGTCTGTTTAGCTCAAGTCAGAACTTTGATACCACGCAACTGAGAAGTTCCACCACTCCACCACTACAGGCCACGGAGAGCACAGGTGAGACACTACTCTCTCGTTCTGAATGCCTATTGTTGGTGCTGTTTTAATACCGTATTCTCTAATAAACCAATGTATGTTTCTTCTTCAACAGATTGGTTACATAACCCAAATCATTCCCTCACTATAGACCTGTGTGTGAAACCTCCATGTATTGCTGTCTGCTGCTCTAATCCTCATAGTGTCTCGTCTGCTCCAGCCATCACATCTGCAAAAAACGCTTCTCGTGCAGAGACCTCAGTAACAGGTGGGGATCCCCAAAACTTTGATGAACAACACATACAACACAATTCTTATGCCTAGTTGTCGAATATATATATAATATACCAACCTCTCCTCCACAGACAATGCTTCATCTGCAACTATCAGAAAGGCAAAATCCAGGTTCTTGGACAAGAGCCAGAACCACTTGCAAACCGCACCTCGTCCTGTAAGTCCACCCCCTCCGTATACTCAGAGCAAAACCAAGCACAGCCCCAACAGCCTGCCCGGGCAGGACCTTCGTAACAGGAGAAGTGTGGAGGAGGAAAGCATTTCAACCACTACCACAGGCATCACACATGAAAATGGTGAGTATCAGGTTGTATTAATCTGCATTTTTCCAGGCAGTGAGAGACAAAGCCATTGTGGATCCATCCAAGATCAACAGCATAATACTGTGCCTATAGAAAATCATCATACCCTGTCACAATCATTACCTTTAAATTAAATCAAACTTGTCCAGCTTTATTTATACATTTCACCTTACAACATTCAACTGGAAAAGTGATCATTCCCCTGATTTAATACTTTGTAGAGCTAACTTTTGCTGTAGTTACAGCCATCCATCTGTTTTGATATGTCTCTACCTGCTTTGTGCACAAAATTCTTCCTTGCAGAATTGCTCAAGTTCAGTCAGTTCAGCGGCGATGGACTGCTCTGTTCAAGTCCATACACAGATTTTCTATTGGATTTATGTCAGCGCTCTGACTCGGACAGTCAAGGACATTCATCTTTCTATCCTTAAGGCACTGCGTTGTTTTGTTGGCGGTAGGTGAACCACTTGCCCAATGTCATTGTAGTGCTGGTAGGTGAACCACTTGCCCTATTTCAGAAATCTAGCAGAGGGCCGCAAACTTTTCTCAAGAATTTGGGTGTTCTTGGCAGTATCCACCTTCCCTTCAATCCTGACAATATGCCCAGTCCCTGCAGACACCCCACAACATAATGTAGTCACCACAATGCTTTACAGTAGGTATGGTGTGTTTTGGGTGGTAAATGGTGTTTGGTATGCACCAAACATAAGGCTTGGAGTTCAGTCCAAAAAGTTCTATCTTGGTCTCATCTGACCATACATCCTTTTGCCAAATGACATCAGAATCTTCCAAGTGTTGTTTTGCAAAACGCAAATGAGACTGAGTGTGGCATTTTTTCAGAAGAGGCTTCTTTCTTGCCAACCTGCCATACAGGGCAGTTTTGTGCAAAACTTGTGAGATAGATACACAGACCAAACTCAGCCATTACGACTTGTAAGTCCTTCAAAGTTGCCCATAGCCTCTTGGTAGCTTCACTGATCAATATCCTCCTGACTCTGTCATCCAGTTTGAAGGGATGGCCCGATCTAGGCAAGGTGTTGATGGTGCCATACGCTTTACACTTCTTAATGATGCTTTGAACGGTACTCAGAGGGAGAGTTAAAACCTTTGAAATCTTTTTGTGTCCTTCTCCTAACTTGTACCTTTCATACCCTTATCCCAGAGCGCTTTTAAAAGAACCTTTCCAACCATGGTGAATTCCCTTACCATGCACTACTAGTAGTAAAATCCTCAGGGAACAGCCGGTTTTATACTGAAGTAATCAAAACCACGAGAATTGATGTCAGGTTGTGGCCAATTAGCCAGTTGTGTGATCTGGAATGTCATGGTTTGTACCATGAGTAAGTTTGTAATGGCTACTCTTAAGTTATGATCACTTATCCAAACCAGGTATTTTAGTAATTAAATTATATTAATTGTTAAGAAGTTTTGTAAATATTATTTTCATTGATGTTGGGGGGTTGTAATGTGTAAATAAAATAAACTTATTTTCTTTAGCTGTATTTAAATATTTATGGTGTAATGTGACAAAGGGTAATGATATCGACAGGGTATGATCTATAGACACTGTGAGTGTGAATTTGGGTCTTTAAGATGAAGTACTGACAGTCTGTGAGTCAGGCTGGTTGGTCACCAGCGAAGGTGAAGGGCTGGTCCGTTGCCCACAAGATGTTTACTCTCTCTTTGATTTGTGCAATAATGACATTACTGTTTTCTGTGATCTAGCCCTGTTAAATGTATTATGTTGTTATCTTGGATTACATCGATTAATTCGGTGTTTCCCAAATCCATTCCTGTCCAGTCCCAACAGTGCATGTTTTCCATATCTCCTTGCTGGAGTACAGAGCCACAGGTGGTACTAATTTCACTTGTGACCTGGAAAACCTGCACTATTAGGGCTCCCTGAGGACTGGGTTTGGGAAACACTGTATCAATAGTTGGCCACCTGCTGGACTATACAAACATATGCATTCTTTTTCCTGATTCTTATTTATTTATATAGTGCCACAGATTCCATTGTGCGTGACATAATCATACAGATAAGACATACATGAGAACAGTAAGCTCGACAATGGGTTTATGGGTACAGATAAACAGAATAATAACTGCATGGAATACATGGTGTATAGAAACAATTCAGCATGTGACATGACATGGACGAGCAAGGAAGAGAGTGGACACACATAAGACATAGGGTAGAGGACCCTGGCTTTGAGAGCATACATTTTAAGGGGGGGGGAGAGCATTTAATGAGAGACAATATGAGCAAACGTGACAATATCCATAGTGTGGTTCACTATGGGTCTCAGGTCTTCAATATGCTGAGGCGAGGATGGTGCAGTGCCCTGGAATGTCCAAATGGTCTGAAGGCCAATGTGAACCTAGATGGTGTCCTGTAGAGGTGGTAGAGAAGGCTGGATGGTGCAGGGGCCGAGGTGGACCTAGATGGTGTCCTAGAGAGGTGGTAGAGAAGGCTGGATGGTGCAGGGGCCAAGGTGGGCATAGATGGTGTCCTGGAGAAGTGGTAGAAAAGGCTGGATGGTGCAGGGGCCAAGGCACTAAATGTAAAGTTCATTATAGCACAGTAGCAGCCAGTTCTGAAGGAGTCAAGACAGAGAAGGCAAGATTGGATAGAATCGAGGATAAGACAGATATCATCAGCATTGCAGACTTGAGGGCTGCTGTAATAGTAAGATATTCAATGGTTTCCAGGGCGTCCTGGACCTTGTTTAACTTCCTACTCAGTAAAAGATTCCAAACGACTGGCTCCATGCCCTTCTGGTGGTGGGCATGGTAGAGGCACATTGCTGGCATGGTAGAGGCACATTGCTGAAGACAGGCAAGCCGAACAGGGATAGGCCACCGAAGCAACAGGCTGCCAATGCAGGGAAGTAGGGGCCTCAGGATAGACATCCATGCTGCCTCAGATGATGGGAGCCACTAGAGCACTCCCAACATGTGTGGTCTAAGAAGTGCTAAAGAAGGTGTAAGACAGAGGAGGTTATAAGGATCCAGAAGGTCAGGCTAAAGGTTAGGCTGTTGGACTAAATTAATGAAGTTAAACGCAAATTTGGATCTGGACCAGACACCATCAGGTGCTCCTTTAGATTGTAGGCAGGGAGGAAGCCATCGGGACAACTACCAATGAACTGGGGCCCAAAAGATGGTATACACTAGGGTTGGCAGTTGCAACTAGTTCAAAGCCGCTGCCCAGATTTGAAATGGAGGAACACAGTGTGGTTAGCGTCCGAGTGCCCGTTCTGATGGTAGGTAAGTGGTCGACAGAGCAGGGCCTGGATTACTCCAGACGATTTGGGGCGCCAGCTGATGTTTCTCCACTGGGTCCAGTATAGAGTTCGCCAGGGCACGTCTGCTCTGTGTGAGAACTGGACACTGTATTCGTTAGTGCACTTAATAAGCAGGCTTTACAGATCTGTATGCATCCAGTGCCAAACATACACATTGTGTTAGAATCCATATCATTAAGACCTCTTCTGGTAAATGTATTTGTTTGTCTTAGAGAAAGAGAATGAATTGTTGCTCACCTCTCCCAATAGTATCAGGTGGGTGCTCTGTAATTTCCAAGAGCTGAAATATTAAAGATAAAGTAGCAGCGACAGGCCCTCTCCATCTGAATATGGAAAAAATTATCTTTATTCCAACGTCTTGGTCTCTGGTCATCTTAATCAGCGATATCATCATCATCATCAACATTTATTTATATAGCGCCACTGATTCCGTAGCGCTGTACAGAGAACTCACTCACATCAGTCCCTGCCCCATTGGAGCTTACAGTGTAAATTCCCTAACATACACACACACAAACACATACAGACACAGACTAGGGTCAATTTGTTAGCAGCCAATTAACCTACCAGTATGTTTTTGGAGTGTGGGAGGAAACCGGAGCACCCGGAGGAAACCCACGCAAACACGGGGAGAACATACAAACTCCACACAGATAAGGCCATGGTCGGGAATCGAACTCATAACCCCAGTGCTGTGAGGCAGAAGTGCTAACGCTAAGCCACCCTGCTGCCCACATACATTGGAATAAAGATAATTTTTTCATCTTCAAATGAAGAGTGCCATCGCCATGACTTTATCTGTAATTTCTCTTCCCATGACATCTTGTCCCCTGCTAGTCACTTAGACCCCTATGGTCCAAATTAATATATTCAATAAACTATTCACCTACTGTTTCTAGACTGTAAACTCCTTCGTGCAGAGAACTCTTTATGTTTCTTCAACCAGTGGTGCCAAGAGGGGGGCAGGTACAAAGTACAGTGCGAGGAGCCACTGACCTGAAGTGATAACGCCCCCTTCAGAGGCTATGGAAGGGGCCCCAAAAAGTTGCTGTACCAGGTCCTGAAATTCCTCTCAGCAGCCGTCTCCAAGCTTCGCATTTTCTTTTTTCTCACTCAGCATTGTTGTATATTCTCTTTTGTAAAGTGCTCTGTACCCAGTGTAAACTAATTTATAAAAACAAGTAACCCCCATTGTCAGGGCCATCTTTTCCATTGGGCACGATGGGCAGCTGCCCGGGGGCCCCACGGGCAAGGGGGCCCCATAGGCACAGCTCTTAATGAGAATAAATAATCCTGCAGAAGAAAAAAACCTGCAAAAAAAAATCTTCAAGGGTCACTGAGCAAGTACATCTATCTCTATCTCTATATATCTATATCTGTATCTGTATCTGTATCTATCTATATCTAGGGGCCCCGGTGCCCATAATGTTGTTTATATGGCCCTGCCCATTGTGTTGTTTTCCTGCTAGATAGAGAATGTTTCTTTACCAGGATTAATCCGTTACACATTGTGAAAAGTAACACAAAATATTATTTTGTTACTGCCATCTATTCCCTCTGTAAATAACAACCAGCTGAAAGCACTGCTTTGTCCTGACACACAGACTTTGTTTCTTGCAGAATCTCGTGCATCCATCTCTTCCATCCGGCTGCTGGAGACCGACACTCTAATTACAGATAAATTGTGTGCCTCCCAAGACACCTGCAGGTGATTCATGTGCTCTGCGATGTCAGCCATGTGGCTAATATGTCAGCAGTCTCATTAGTTTCTCTGGTGGTGATTGACAATTTTACAGTACAGCACGAAGGCTGTTTTTTTGGTTTGTTTTTCTTGTGAGAGGTCATGTGATTGATTTAACATAGTTGTACTAAGCTTTAAGCATTATATGCGGAATATGCAAATGATTGCTGTGAACGAGTTACAGATCATCTTGTTGTATAAGCAGAATGATCTAGTCAGGGCAGGATTAACCCGAGGTCTAACTGCGCTATAGCCCAGGGGCCTCGGGCATCCAGGGGGCCCTTCAAAGTCCGCAGCAGCATTATTGATCGGTCCGGGGGCGGGGGCGCCCCCAGCCCGATCAATGCTGCTGAGCACTGTCAGTCCAGTCCTCTGTCCCCGGCGCTCAGTACTCTGCTTACTGAGGAGATCTCACGAGTGAACTCTCGCGAGATCTCCTCAGTAAGGAGCTTACAGCGCGGCGGGGACGGAGGACTGAACTGACAGGTAAGCGCTTTGGGGGGGCCCTCACGGGGGACAGGTGCGGCAGGCGGCTCACAATGGGGGCCTCACGGGGGAATGGAGGCGCCCTTAGCCCAGGGGCCTCCATTCCCTTAATCCGGCCCTGGATCTAGTCACAATTTTGTGATACTCTGGGGGACAAAAAAACTCAAATGTTATTTTGAGGTAAGCAAGCTATTTAAAACAGCAATGTGTTGGATGTTAAGGATACAAAATAAATATTATAATCGTGGATCTTGTTCACACAAGAAAACATTGGATACGTTCCTTTGAATAACAAAATGTCATTGAGTCATTACAGAGCACAAGTAACCGGCCCATGTTTCTGTCTCTATTCACAGTGCAGGGAATTACACATTTTCACTCCCTCTGAGCAAGTACAGCTCATTGACCGGCAGTCTAACACTGGAGCTCAAGTGAGTGCTTACCTGTGACATGTCTTCAGCATGTTCCGCTTCCATGTGGCGTGTACTGGCACTAATCCTATGTCTTTCTATGTCCTGACAGCTCCTCCGTTCCTGTGTCAGTCAATTTGTGTGAAACAACTGCAGGAAAAGCCTGCGACACACCTGTAACCAGAATCGCTTCGGAAATTCAGAGCTGCTCTCAGGTAGGTACATGGCCCAGTGGTAATCACTGCAGCCCTTAATGCTGATCACACACATGCAGGGTCTCCTTTATCTCCATGGGGGGAATCTCTGCCATTGTTATGTACAGATGACTCTCTTGAAGGATACAGTAAGTAGCCTGAAAGCCAGGTGTCTTATAATGGTGAGTAGATTGCTAAGGTGTTTACTACAGATAGCTGGGTGCAAACTTCCCAAATTTCATTCCACTTATCAAAAGTGTGTATCATTTCTACCTCTATCTAAACCTGACATTAGGAGGGCAACGTTGTTTTCACAGATGAGCAAGACCACCCAGGGTTAAACAAATGTAGGTGATGGGATGCTCAGAGTAAGGGTGGTGGTAGGTTATGTTACATTGTTCACATTTATCAATTTTATTTTGCACTTGAAATGTGTGATATTAAGGTCACCAAGGAGTTGTTTATATTTTATACTGGCAACAAATTCAAGGGGACATGAAATTCATTAATTATATATATATATATTTATTTACACTCGTGTATTATAAGTTAATTCAATCTACTTCCAATGGAGGTTTTCCTAGCTTTTGTTATTATTATATACAAACTCTGTCTTTGTTTCAATGATTTCATGTATTCAGCTATATGGGGGGGGGGGGCGTAGTGATTGTCAGCCATTTCTGAATTACAATACATGTGCAAATATTCACCGTCTGTGCATTGGTAGACAGTTTTGCAGCTAACAGTACCTTTCTATATTTGTAACATAGCCATTATGTACATGGTGTGGATAGAATTTTGCACAAGTTTCAATGTTTCCAGTTTTATTGTAATAAGCTGCAGCTGCCATCAGAGTAGCTTTTGTCCCTCAGAGCCACTGCATATCCCCAAATGCTGCCAACAATTAACTGGATCTTTTACTTCTCTATGGTATGACCATTTCACATTTACTATTAGTAGGATATCCATCTACACAATAATGTATACAGCAATACATTAATTAGTGGGAAACTTAATGAGTAAATAAATGTCTATGATTGAGAAAATACACTTTCATTATAAAGTAAGAGGATTTTGATAGAAGTTCCTTTATACAAGTCTGCGAAAACTCAAAAGTATTCAGGTAGTTTGAGAGGTAGAACAAGTAATGGGATGTGATGGAAACACTGTCTTTCTCCACCAGGTCTCTGGAGCTTGTACCCAGCCAGTCCCATCCTCTCACCATTTGTGGTCTCTCCAACTGGTTCCCTCTCAGGACTTCACCTTTCACCTGCAAGTTTCGCCTCCGGTGAGCAATACAAATCTAAACACCAGCGTCCCTGGTGTATTTATAGCAAGTAAGCATTAGCTTGTGTTACCAGGTGCCAAAGTCATCACAATTCAGTCCCAGAATGCAGGCACCAAGTATACCTACATTATCAGCATTAGTGGAAAAGACAGACTAAGTCAGTGTTGGCTAACCTGTGACACTCCAGGTGTTGTGAAACTACAAGTCCCAGCATACCCTTCCAGCAATAAGCTGCTATATATTGGCAAAGCATGCTGGGACTTGTAGTTTCACAACACCTAGAGTGTCACAGGTTAGCTAACAGTTGTAGCACTACGATCCTTCTCTAGTACCCTCTAGTTGTACAATACTTAGGCAGAGTCCATGTCTCGTATGAAGTGGTCTTCTCTGACCGTCCCTCTTTCTGTCTTTCACAGGGTACAGCAGGATGTTATGATATCTCTGTGGATTCTACACAAGTTACAGACTATTATTTCAGCTTTTATCGACTCTGCAACTGATACGCTGGTTGAACAGCTGGAACACCCCAGGTCTCCCTCCTACTGGACACAGAAAATGTGCCGCCTTGCCCCCCCCCCACCCCCCAGACTGCGGGCAGCTACGGGCTATCCCCACCCCTCACTGGATGTGCAACACTGGACCAAACCAAGCAGCACTGAAATCAACTGGGACCGACTGGAAATCAGAGGGCTTTCACACTGGAGACACAGGGAATTATCCCCCACGCGGGAAACATGGGATTTCGCTAGTCCAATAAAGGGGAACTTAAAGGCTGAGGATGGGTGCAGCTTCTCCCCTATGCTAATAAGTTTCTACATGTTTAATGTTATGATTCTGTTACAAACTTCCCTTTATGCGTGACCCTCCCCATCCTTGATTGAAGTTACCGTCTCCCAATTTTGTTATCGATCCCTGCAGGCCTTTGTAACTAAGCAGCCTGAACTGTCAGATGCTGCCACTAAGCCAAAGGCTGCAGATTACATTTCAAGTTACTGAGATATTGGAAGATTTCGTGTTTTGTTGTATTTTATGTGAAATCTTTTTTTTTTTCCCTTGTCTGTTTTGTATTTAATTCTCTAACCGCAGAAGTGCACTTAATCTTAACATGGCAGTGAGGACCAAAATTTTGCCTTTGAAAAGAGGCCGTCATGAGCGCTTGATGGTGAAGGCAGCGCACCAAAAACTCTGAGCACCCGGCGTGCTGACGCTGTGCAGAAAGTAGTGACTTTATAAAGGACCAGATACCGGACACCCCAAAAAAAGTCTCTGAAGTCATTTCTGCTCTTAATGTTAAAATCCTGTAAATATGGTTTTCTTACAGTAATTAAGACACTAATTGCATTGTAGCATTTTAACCCTTTCATTACCTTGTGTCCAGACCTATAGTATTGGAAGGGATAAACTGCCATTTTTACCTGGACCTATGAGCTCAAAGCATTTTAATATTTGTTGTTTTTTTTTTTTTAAATTTCCCAATTTGTATTTATATTTTCCTTGCTACTCTCCTTGCACTGTTCTCCCACCTTCCTCTTACCTGATTCTTAGGGACTGAAAAAAAATCCTGTCTGCATATAAATACCCACAATATAAATATATAAATAATTATTTGTACTCTGACTGGTCTTATGTGGCTGTGGATACGGTGATATCACAGGGAGACACAAATCACATTGCGAGCGTCATAGTATTAAAGTGTTTTATTGTGACCGGTGAGCAATTCACCGTGAGAGAATCTCCATCGCAGAACTGACAGTGCAACAACTGAGTGGACACCACGACCCATGGACAGTACTGGTCCCCAAACACGGCAGTAGAAAAAAAAAAATATATCTGACCCTGGCAGGGACCTGAAAAAGTAATAAAAATGAAAGAAAAACATTACTTGTGTACACCAGGCTTAAGCGACAAGCTGAAGAGTCACAGGTTTCTGATATACATACTGAGAAGACACAGCAAAAACATGGTAGCATTTCAGGACAGGCTGAGATGTAAGCCTGGATAATGTTAAATGTGCACATTAGGAAGAGCCATGTAAAAGCAGCAATGTAGATTTTTTTATATGCCACATGTACAAACATATGTAAACCAAGGACACATGCAAAACTACATTGGTTTGTCTGGGCGATCATGTGTAACACTTGCCTTTTCTATCTACATATTAAAGCCAAGTGCGGGGAGTAATCCTTTTTACACTACTAGAGTGCCACTCAATCTGCCTCCTCATCAGCATACTGATGCTACTGGTAGTAGGGAGGATGTGACAGCAGAAAACGGCAGATTTAAAAACTTAGCAATTTAGGAACAAGAATCATACAATAAATGCACACACGAACAAATGACAACTCAGTCCAAGAAACACCTAATGCAGGAGTGACAGCTGCCATCTGTGATTAAACCTGCGGCTCCCAGGGGTGCCACGGCGCTGCCACAGGGGTGCTACGGCCAGAGGGCAAAAAAAAAACTAAACGACTTACCAATCCAGTGGCGCCCGGGACCCCGCATCCTCCTCACTGAATGTCGGCGCGATGTCATCACGCCCGACATATTCAGTGAGAAGCGGCAGGAGAGAGGATGATGCTGGGTCCCCGGTACCACCGGATTGGTAAGAAGATAGAAGAGAAGACAGAAGAAAGAAGACCAAGTATGAGGGACAGAGTGTGTGTGTGGATGAAGAGGGGCAGACAGTGTGATGATTTTTGTACATGTTTTATTTTGTTTGATTTTATTCCTCTTATTAGCTATAAATTATTCTTTGACAGAAATATAATTGAAAAAAAAAATATAAAAATATTCTTTTCCCTTGGATTTATGTGTATTATTTTTGCAAACAACTGACTAAGTATTTCTGTCCTGACCTAAATACTTATTACGTTATTTTGACTCTAATACTTCAAAATAATTACAGAGCGGTCCCATTTTTTGAGGGGTGCCTTGAAAAAATTATGGATACTAAGGGTTCCGCGAATTGAAAAAGTTTGGGAACCACTGGATTCAACCAAGGTTGATGGGGAGATTCGGTTTACATGTGAAAGAATGAAAAAAAATCTACAGAACAAGATAGAGTCGGCTTGCAGAGCAAAAACCACTCCACACATCCGGCAATGCACGTTTACGAGTTCAATGGTGCTAAGTGCATAGGCAATGGATTACTGAGCAGTGGAGGAAATTATATGGCAGGGGGAAAATAGTCCTTGATAAATGGATAAGGACATGTGTAGCCCCAACCTAAAAAACTATGGCCCTGAATGTTTCCAACAGTGAAGGGTTCTAATGGTTCTGTACTGTTGTTCAGTTCACTCTTCAGTTGCTTCTAATAAAAACTCCTTCCCTTCCCTGGACCCCTGCAAATCCCCTGTACTCACTAGCTAACAGCTCGCCAAGGACCGATACAGTGGATGATGCGATTGTATTGCAAATATTGTTTTTGTCCCTGACAATCCTGTATTTATGCTAATCAGGGGGGAGGGATTTTTTTTTTTTAAGCCTGGAGTAGTTATTTAAGAATTTTGGTTAATGATGTAATAAAATATATTCAGTTGTTTATCATTTATTTAGCGAATATGTGCAGGTTATTTTCCCATTGATGTATCTTCCTCTACAGAGGAAAGACCTTTGCGCATACTAGACTATTACAGAAAGTGTAGGATGGCGAGTGTCATGTGGTGGTGTATTCAATCTATCAGTGTCTGGATTTGTCCAGGAAGGACCCAACAGCCGTCTTCAACAAGGTCAAGCAGCTGATATAATAGTAGTGATGTCTGGACACTGATACAGGAAGATCAATATATATAATAACCATACATCAATTTTTTTTTATCCTTTGCCTCACAGATGTTCTTAGTCACTTGTGTATTGATTGGCTAAACAATGGTTTGACCCATCAAACCACTACATCCACAATGGATACGCTTTAATGACAGCAGTTCCTATTAATCCTTAGCATAGCTAAAACAATACAATGCCTTGACATACACACAATATATTACTGGAAACAATCTCAGTACAGTATAATTTACTTACCCCGGTGGTCACACATAGATCCCAACCCACAACAGAAGAAACAAGACCCCAAATCCCATGAAGAGCGAGGCTACCAGCGAGATAAGCAGCTCCTTGTACACATCCCTTGTGTATTTTGTGGACGTCACCTCATAGCTGTAGTTGAACATTAAGGAATGCAAAGCAGAGACGGGCAAATTATGATTGGCTGATAAGAATCGGGCAGCTCTGCCATGGCTGGTATAGGAAGGATTCCCCATCCCCGCTGTACAGTATTCCTAGCAGTTCTGGCAGTGAGCAAAAGAAAAGTGCTCACAACTATTATTATTATTAGTACAGAAAACAGTAAGCACAGCAACTCAGTAAGGTCAATGCACAGCTAGAGAGGGCGGGGAAGGGGAGGGAGGATCCGCAAACGACGGGCTCAAGAAGGAGGGCGCGGAAGACAGGGAGACCCCCAGGGGGGAGGAGGGAGCGAGAGTGAACGTGGGGTGGAGGACCGTCGAGCAGGAGGGCTAAGCAGCTGGAGAGCAGAGTTAGAAGTGGTGGAAACAGGAGGAGAGATGGCCCTGCTCAGAGGAGCGTACAATCTAAGGGGAGGGGTGGACAGACAGTGAGACGCAGGGGAGAGAGGGAGAGTAGGGGGACGGAGGCAGAAGATAAGGTAGGAAGTTAAGTGGGAGACAGAAAGGCTTTAAGAAAAGGGTGGGTTTTTAGGGCCCGTTTGAAACTGGACAGAAGTTCTGATGGAGGGAGGGAGCTTGTTCCAGTGGAGGGGGCAGCTCTTACCTCTCTGTCTGTATTACCCAGTATTGTTTTATTACTGTTTGTTCCCAATTGTAAAGTGCTACGGAATTTGCTGGTGCTATATAAATAAATGTTGATGATGATGAGATTGTGGGAAGACAGGAAGTAGTTATAAATTATCTACACCACTAAATGATAACTACATAGAGTTAAAAGTCCTCGTTTCCAGGGCCCATTTTAAAGTTTCCATCTACATCTGTTTGGTGAACAGGACATGAAAGAGCCAGAGAGATTAGATCATCAGTGTCATCATACACAGTGACTTTGTTTCACAATAAAAGGATACACAAAGAACCAGGCTGTGAAAAACATGCCAATGGCCAGCAGCACAACGGTGAGGTGCGGGAACACTGCCGGGTTCACCGGGCTTGTATATCGGCTCATTGCTTCCAGCTCCTGTGGATAAAGAGGGTGAGGTCAGTGATGAGATCTACAATAACACAAGCAGTCTTATTCATTAAACAGTGTGGATCCAGGTAATTTATCTATCTTCTGCAGACATGTCAGTCAGACAGACAGACAGACAGACAGACAGACAGACAGACAGACAGACAGACAGACAGACAGACAGGAGTGCACTGTAAGTGGGCAATATTTATATTTATTACCCCTGGCCAAAATAAAAAGTTTGTTAAACCACAGTAATTCTTCAGGGAAAGCAAAGAAAATGGAAATTGCAAAGATCCCATAATCTTTTTTTTTTTTTTGCATACCCAAATGGCAGAATTACATCACCGTCTTCAATGATATGGAGTACTGCTATGTTGTACATAATAACTACTAAACAACTGATTTAGAAAAACAATTTCTTTTAAGCTGACCATATTGATTGTACAATCACTGTGTTTCCACCAAACTAACTTGCAATTTTGATCAACAACTTATTACGATTGAACAAATGGCCATCAGGACTGGTGGAAAATCAAGACAAACACTTGAATAAAATATACCTAATTAAAAGTAATGGGTCAGTATAATGGCCATAGATAAAACCATTTAGTTTTAGCCACAGTCTCGGTGTGTGTGGGGCTCCCTGGGTAACAGATCTTACAGACTGATGGAAAGTAAGTGACTCTGCTGAAGATGTTCAAGCATTAGGCAAAAAGTTGTAGCCAAAGCCCAATAATATTCTGACAATTTTCACCAAAACACTTCAAATCCTGCAAAGTTCTTCAAAGTCATTAATTATTTATTTGGGTCTATTGCTATCAGGAAACCACATTAATCTCTGACAACACTGCTATTGGCTGCTCAATGAACACTCTATGGGGAGCGCTAATCTTTATTAACCAGACAGAACTGCAACTATCATTCCAATGCCGTTTTTGAGCACATTAATAACACCTCCCCCCCAACAAAATATAACCACACATTCACTCCAGTATGTGAAACGGAGAATGTTTGTTTATGAGGTAATAGTCAACATGTGCCAGACCAGATGGAGTTAATCTAAGCCTTAGGGCTCGGTCCTTGGTAAACCTGCTGTCTCCTCACTAAACGATTTTCTCATCTGGTCAATTTTTCAGGGCATACAAAATGGCTAGAGTCTTTCGGGTCCACAAAAGTGGTGACAGAAGCAATATATATATATATATAAAGCTTGGAAAGATCTCTTCACTGTCTCCATTATCCAAAATTGTGGAATAATTACCATATCGGCAGTATTTATAAAACGGATTTCTTTAGTCTGTATTAATCTCGCCCATGACCAAACCATTCAATTGTTAAAACTCAATTGAAGATCTGTAATGAAATGCAGTATGAAATGGAACATGGACAGTTGACCGGTCATTATTTCCAGATTTGCATCGTATAATACTGTTAAGCAAACTTCAATGTTCGGGTATTTAAACACATGCATTAAAGTGATTTCACTCCTAATTATTAAATAGATCCTTGTTTGTGTCCATCTGTGGCTTTAATTCTAGCCCTCTTAGATGTTACCTGGGGGTCCTCCTTAAGGCAATGTTCTTGTCTCCATACGGTTTTCCCATATTTATAGATGGCTTAAATCACAAATCAGCTTCTATTGATAGGTTTGTAGATTATCTTGTATGCATGCAGCTCAACCTTCTCTGTCCTTAAAAACGTACTGCAATCTGATTTATCGGAGAACACTGGATAGCCAGTTTAAATAGACTGAGGCATGCTAGCTCACAAGCCCTTTAAAAGGTAACACATAGTATTGATAAATAGAATAAAAATATTCAAATACGATAAACCACAATAGATATATCATTGAATTTGCGTTCTTTCCAGACTGAAAGGAAAAAAAAGGAAGCTTCCACTTAGATGATGATTAGAAAAAAATACACATGTACATGCAATAAAACTTGTTACTTCATAGAATGTATCCTGAGAACTGTCCTGATAGAGATCAAGCAATCGTAATTACTAATATATAGGCATGCAATCCGCCTATCGCTGGCTGCAATCACGGAACCATCTCCAACTACAGAGGTATGTGGACTTTTATTTGAGATAGCCGCTGTTGCGGTAAGAAACAGTACCTCAGTTGGAAGCTTCATTTACGGACTGTGGCTCTATATGCAGGGTTCAAGTTACATCTAAGCCGCGGCTACGGTAAGAAATTTCATCTATTAGAAGAAAACCCCTGCTCATTTAAGCCGGCGATTGCATGCCTATATATTAGTAATTTACGATCTGGAAAGAACGCAAATTCAATGATTTTACAAACAACCATTACCAGCTGGTGCTATATAATTTATCAGGTTATATCTATCTGTGTGTATACATATATTTGCAATTGAAGCTATGTGGTCCGTTCTTTATTGAATTGACATCGGAGCTCTTTATTCTTGTCCTTTAAGGACAAGTGTATATACAGGCTTATATTCTATGATATATCTATTGTGGTTTATCGTATTTGAAGATTTTTATTCTGTTTATTTTAATCTTTATTAAATGCCTAATTAGGCAACTTCTGCGCGACTATCTGTTTTCTTTTTGTCTATCTTGTTGGGAGGTCTAACACTACCTCCTATTGGGAGTTGCTGCATTTGATACCTGGAAGTTATTGTGTCTCCCATATAGACATTTGAGCTCCACATTAGCGCCAGAGATTAAGTTTGTTTTATATATTATTGATAAGGCTTAAAAAAAAAAAACAAACAAACAAACAAACCACAAAACAACCCCCTAGAAAAAAACAGGGAAAGACACTGACTCAAGATAACAGGGGACCAAATTGATTGGCAATAAGTCAACAACCATTTTACATACATTACATGCACTTTTGCAAGGCTCAAAACCTTGTCTTAAAATATCACAAAGTATAGTGGGTGACATGGCTGTTGGCCTACTGTCATAATCACAGAGATATCCTACTGCACACCATTGAAGAATAATAAAAGGGTGACTTGATTTGAAGCGACTTCTTTGGGATAGGTTATATCTGGTTTTTAGCAAAACTTTTAAGGAGTGCACTAGTGTATGGGGAGGCCAAAGAGTCTATTTATGAGTCACCGCAAGACTGGCACATACATCATCCCTTATCCACACTTTTCACAGCAATTAGGGATAAAGTACTGGGGGCCATTTATCAAAAAGTCATGCTGAGACAGCACATACCATAAAACGCTGTCCCAAGATGACCCTGTTACACTTGTGTTTCAGTTCTGACCTGAAGTCTTTACCATAGGTCGCGCATGCGCTTAGTCAGGTTCATTAGATAATGAAGAGGAAACAGAAAGCCTGACGGAAATGGATCTGAAGATCCGTCATCTGTGATGCTCCCCCATAGGATAGAATCATTAATGCCATCTTCAGCTAAGCTTTTCCGAGCTTGATAAATTAGCCCAGACCATAGTCCCATTGAGAATTCTGGGAATTCTGCAATACTAATGCAGGATATATCTCTGAAATTTAACAGAAGCCTAGGAAACTAAAAAATGCTTAAACCATGAGGAAAGAGTAGTGTCTGCATGTTTTAAGGTTCGATAAATATGCCATCTAAGTCAACAGACTGTTGGCCTGTTAATCCAAGTGGAATATCTAAGATCCTGGATTACTTTACATTACAGCAGTAAAGTGTTTGCACAGAGGTATACCGACCCCTTGGTTTGTCTTCTTTCTTTTTCACAACAAAATCTCACATAATTAATAATAAAGATCATCCAAAAATACATTTTATTTCAAGCATGTGTGTTCTTTGATAGATAATTCTGAGCATATCAAACATACATGTTCATTTTGTTAAAATATCATACAGCTCCTGCACATTCAGCACTGTTAGCCCAAAGATTTAGATATATTTTTTTGTTGTTACTTAATTGATCAGCAGCGGGAGGGGGGGTGGAGTCTGTAATTGTAATAACGATACAAAAACACAAATAGCACCCAGAGCTGTCATTATGTGAACATCCAATCCCTCATCTTATTTTGTGCAAGTTACCATCACATATCATGTGTCTGCGTTTTTTTATGCATTTATTTACAATAAAAGTATCCAGTACACATTTTTACCACTCAGACTAGAGACCAGACCAGTGGAATTACCAGTCTCAGCATAAAAACCATTGTCTGGGTCACTTCGTTGCTGAGCAGTTTTAATGAACCTATGAACCTCAACCTTGTTATAAAGTAACTGTATTTCACTTTAAAAACTCCTTTTAAATATTAATAAAAGGCCAGAGAATAAATCTGGACAGGGAGACTGCGTCAAGTATGAGGGGAAATCCTACTGTGCAGCACTGTGGCAGTGGGCAGCATAGTGGCCTAGTGGTTAGCACTTCTGCCTCACAGCACTGGGGTCATGAGTTCGATTCCCGACCATGGCCTTATCTGTGTGGAGTTTGTATGTTCTCCCCGTGTTTGCGTGGGTTTCCTCCAGGTGCTCCGGTTTCCTCCCACACTCCAAAAAAAACATACTGGTAGGTTATTTGGCTGCTATCAAAATTGACCCTAGTCTCTCTGTGTGTGTATGTTAGGGAATTTAGACTGTAAGCCCCAATGGGGCAGGGACTGCTGTGAATGAGATCTCTGGACAGCGCTGCGGAATTAGTGGCGTTATATAAATAGATGATGATGATGATGATGATATTTGATAGTGGTGATATTTGGGGAAAAAAAAATAGTGACAGCAGGGAGATAGACTCAGTCACCTACTATAAGGACAGGAGACACTGGGCCAGGATAACACAACCTGGCGGATTGAGCTAGTGTAGGACTACAAGTCCCAGCATTCCCTGCCAGGCAGAGAGAGTTTAACGAGGACCCGGATTCCCAGCTCCTGGGGTCACATGACCTGCTGTGTGTGGGGATTACTCCTGTACACGTAGATTATACCTCAGCCCACAGGTCCCAGTGATGCCTACGACCAGTATAATACCCCGCACTACACCACCAGCCTCCAGCCCTCTCCTCACCATGTCTCCGGTGACACCGCTCCCGGTTCCGCCACGTCTCCTACAGTGAACACGGCTGGGAAAGAGGACGCAAGGGATGCTGGAAGCGGAACAAACGTCCAGAATCCCGGGAAGCCAATCACAGAGGCCGAGGAAGCAAAGCATCCAATCACAGCGCGGCACCTGTCATTCTCACTGCCAACCCCATCATGGCGCCGTTTCCTGAAACCCAATCCTCCCAATGGCGTGCAACATGGTCCACGTTAACCAATCACAGCGCACAGCTGTACAGGTCAGCCAATCAGAGTCGCTGTCGCGTCCAATGTCGGCGACCTGACAGAGTGGCGGGAAATTGTGTGACATCAGCACTTGCCCGCGAAAATCCTGGGACGTGGTGAGTATGAGATCGGTGCTGAGCGGTCTTCTCCGGTGTCATATGGTCATCACTGTGCTTATATCACTGTGCCCATAGGGCAGCACAGCTGTCATTCTGGTGTATATGGATGTGACATGCAGCTTTCTATACACATCGGCAAGAACTACAGGTCATTACAGCTCACTGAGGCAGCTGTTATATTGCTGTTAGTGGGGGGAGATTCCCCATAATGTCCCATACACTAGATCAGAAAGAGATGGGGGGAGGATCACAATTAAGATGCCCCCATATATAGGGTGTAACTGGAAAGGTCCTCTAGCACAGTTTAATGAGGCCCTTTATGATCACAGTTATACCCACCTCGATATCTGCTCCATCCCCAATCGGAATCCAATAGGACAGAGTGCTAATTGTTTTTAGTATTAATTGGCACATTTGTTTGACTGTATACAGCCAGTTTATATAAATCATCATCATTTATTTATATAGCGCCACTGATTCCGCAGCGCTGTACAGAGAACTCGCGCATATCAGTCCCATTGGAGCTTACAGTCTAAATTCCCTAACACAGATACACACAGATCAAGAGAGACTAAGGTCAATTTAATAGCCAATTAACCTACTAGTGTGTTTTTTTTTGGAGAGTAGGAGGAAACCCATGCAAGCACAGGGGAGAACATACAAACTCCACACGGATAAGGCCATGGTCGGGAATTGAACTCCTGACCCCAGCGCTGTGAGGCAGAAGTACTAACCACTGAGCCACTGTGCTCATAACTGCTTATATTTATAGTATCATGTGAATGGTTCTGTTTTTTCCTAGATCCAGATGCATGCATTATATTTTATTTTGACGTTGTAGTAAAATGAATCACTGGGGTGTAGAGCAATACAGATGATCAGGGTCTAGTAAGACTGAGATATCTTCCACAACACTTCTAGTGTTACAGCCTGTGGTTGCATGTCTGTAATGTTAACACATGCCATACCAATCAAAATATATTCACATTATTATAGCCTGCATACATATATTATTTGCTTAAGTAGGGTAAACAAAAAAAAAGGTATTCCTAGTGAAACCAACATTCCTAAGATGCTTAATGTATCCTTAGGTGCAAATTTAAAATCAAAAAGGTTGAGTGTTATGCAGTTTGGAAAAATATATTGTATTCTAGTCAATATCAACATAGTTTATCCACAGTTATGTCACCATCAATATCCCCACAGTGTACAAGTCAATTTGCAGTGTCAACTTGACAAGTGCTACTTACAGGATCCTAGGAGGCATGTCTATTTATAATACATTGTATATTGCTCATGTTATAGTTTTTATTTCAATAATAAGAAATTAATTAATGTGCCAATTGATTAGTTGGGACAGAGGCTTCAATAGGAGCCTGTGCCAGCAAATAATTTCTAGTTAAGTGATCAGCATCACTTTACATATAGGTTCTTTTTGCCTTGGTCAATTGACGATGGGGAGCAATACGGGAGGGAATTAGAAGATTCCTCTACTGCAATGCTCCCCCTATTGGATAGAGAGGCTAACGTTATCTTCAGATGGTGTTAGCTGTCGGGATCCAGCTCCGAATTTCGGAACCTGATAAACAGAGTAGTAGTCCCCCATAGATCCCTAATTGTGAGCCCTAGACATGGTCATTTATCAACTTGGTGACTGACCTTGGTTATCCCTTATACGCTCTACCCTTCCTCCATATTTTCCCTGCACCTGAAGTGCATCAGCCAGGAACCATTAGAACCAGAATTTATACAATTTTTTTTAATATAATGTCTTGGGCACTCTATAAGTTTTAAAAATACTTGTCTTATATGTTCTCTCCACCTGAACATTAGAAAACAGTGAGTTATGTTAGAGCAATATGCGGCATGATTCTCAATCTTCCCTTCCAATCAGCCACTTTTTTGTTTGTGCACTTATATAGTGCACTTCGCAATATGTCAAAAATGTATTTGCTCAAAAGTTAAATGTCATCTTTAATACAAAAAAAGCTATACCTATTAGTATAGTGTGTTATTAAACAAAGCATCTCGCATACACAAAATTTTATATTATCTTTGTTCCTTCTATATTTTCTTTATTAGTGACAAATCTTACTAAACTATATGATCTCTAAATAACATCAGTATGTATTTAGGCATGTACATACAATATATTGATATCCACGGTACCATCACAAATGTAAAAACAAACTCCTTATTTTTTTCAGGTTGGTCAGCTATAAATTTACTTGCCCTGTAGACTTCATCTTTCTGTACCATCCTGCAATGGGAATTCAAGGATTGGCCAAACTGATTGCCGACGTGGCACCTGGAGCCATAAAAGACAATGACATAAAGAGTTACTTTGGGCGGAAAGTGGCAGTGGACGCTTCTATGTGTATCTACCAGTTCCTTATTGCTGTACGGCAGGATGGCAACGTGCTTCAGAATGAGGATGGTGAGACTACCAGCCACTTAATGGGCATGTTCTATCGTACAATTCGCATGGTGGAGCACGGTATAAAGCCAGTTTATGTGTTTGATGGGAAGCCTCCACAGCTGAAGTTCGGCGAGTTGGCCAAGCGCAGTGAGAGGAGGGCAGAGGCGGAGAAGCAGCTAGAGGCTGCACAAGAGGCGGGGGAAGTGGAGAATATTGAGAAATTCAATAAGAGGCTTGTGAAGGTCACAAAGCAGCACAACGAGGAGTGCAAGAAACTGCTTGGATTAATGGGCATCCCATATGTGGAAGCACCTTGCGAGGCAGAGGCTACATGTGCTGCCTTGGTGAAAGCTGGAAAGGTCTACGCTGCAGCTACTGAAGATATGGATGCTTTGACCTTTGGCACCCCTCTGTTGTTGCGTCATCTCACCGCTAGCGAGGCCAAGAAGTTGCCTATCCAAGAGTTTCACCTCAGCCGGGCCCTGGAGGAAATCGGTATCACACAAGAGCAGTTTATAGACCTCTGTATACTGTTGGGCAGTGATTACTGTGAGACCATTCGAGGTATTGGTCCAAAGAGGGCTATAGAACTGATCCGACAACATAAGACTATTGAAGAGATCATTGATAATATAGACCTTAAGAAGTACCCCGTGCCTGAAAATTGGCTGCACAAGGAGGCTCGACAGCTCTTTATAGAGCCAGAGGTGGTTGACTTAAACAGCGTGGATTTAAAGTGGGTTGACCCAGATGAGGATGCTTTGGTGGCCTTCATGTGTGGAGAAAAACAATTCAGTGAGGACCGTATACGGAATGGGGCCAAGAAGCTGTCTAAGAACCGTCATGGCAGCACACAGGGGCGACTAGATGACTTCTTCAAAGTGACTGGATCCATCAGCTCCACCAAAAGGAAAGAGATGGATGTTAAAGGCTCAGCCAAGAAAAAGGCAAAAACTGCAGGCACCCCAGCAAGGAAGTTTAAGAGGGGCAAATAAGTGGATATAGACTGATCAGAGAGGAGACTGGGAACTGTTTTTTGATAGTAGTATGTGTGTAAATGTCTGTTCACAAAAAATATAAAGAAACTCATTTGAATGTTTGTTTACTATGGTTTGACGAATTAAAATGCGAATATGGAAAATACTTTGGTCAAATCTACAATTTTATTTAATGGTCCACTACATACACCAGTCTATAAAGCATTTTATGACTGTTCTCTGACGTAACAGAGGTGGACAACGTTATTTTTTGCGATGGTGTTCTCACAAGTGTTTTTTGTTCTTATTTGAAGCCACATATTTTGGAATGATGCACCAGGCGACATCATTAGATCAGAGCAGCAACATGAAGTGTCATTAACCTATACCTGACTATTCAAGCCAGGGAGTAGACTTCAACAATTATGGATTAACCTGCTAAATAATATAAACCCTTAGTCTACCTAATCAGAATCACAGGGCCAAAGCGAGGAAATTACTTTTATCAAGAGGGCTAGATATGGCTTCTGGGCTGCTGGTTACAAACCACTGACTTAGTTCTGAGGACATTAAACATTCAGGTTTTGGTATTTGCTGTTTGTACTTTGTTAATTCTGCACTGATCACACGTACAGCAAGTTGAAACTAGAGCAGGCTTAACGATCGCTGATCCTGATGCCAACACACCTCTTAATCAACCACAAGGCCCATTTTCCTTCATTTACCAGGGCATTCTCTATGGAGAAAAGTAAACTTTCACAGTGGGAGAGATATGTTAATACCGTACGCTTTTGGAATTGTGAAAGTAGAGTATTTTATCTAAGAGTTGTGCCCAATCAGCCACATCCATAGGGAACTGGGTGGATTGTTTTTCCATTTTATCCTTATGGCAGAACTTCCAAATTCTCCAATAACTGTCAGCAGTGTGGCCAAGGAATCATTCCAGTCTGCCTGGAAAAGTAGCATCCGCCGCATATAATGCTGTTTTTTCACATTGATCCCCTACCTCAAACACACAATGTCTGGTCCACCTCTGATCAGTGCTGGTAGTGGCTCATTTGCTAATCCAAATAGTACCAAAGTTATATAGTGTGGATATAATGGTGCTAGTTTGGCCTGTGGCTTAAAATCTATAAATTGCTTCCAACTGTTAAAAAGATAAATCTGCGTATCACTTCCCATAGATGGTGTCACTCTGCAGTGTGGAATGTCTCGGCTGCATCCAAAGATGCTTCAGTCCTATTGTTTATATGTCATTTTTTGATTGAAAAAGTAGCTTTATTTTGTATAAAGTACAAAAAACACAGTTCATACATTTCATTCAAGTGTACACAGTACACCGTAAGACATGATCATGCATACGTTTTAGTACAATACAGGGCATAAAGTACAAGACATGACATCCTACACTATATACATCAAGTACTGCACTAACCATTCAAACTTTAAAGCGTATCACAGTGCAATAAAATAACATTGGATGTGAGGGGGAGGTAGGTGAGAGGGGTAGGGTGATGGAGTATTGTTTATATGTCATGAGACACTTGTTAGCTATTGTGAATGAAGGCTATAAACAACCTCTAGCACATCGTAAAATATAGGGGTAGATTCAATTCCCTACACAGCTGAGAGCAAAGTTCGGTGGAGAAATTACCGTAGTAACAGTAATGATGCACAGCTATTACCGTAGTAATGGTGTGTGGGCCGTGTTGTTCTAAAGAACAATGCAGGGAATTGAATCTACCCCATAGCCTGCAAATAGTTTTTCATGTGAAATATTCACGTTTTCTGTATTCAAATGAGGCAAATGAGCATGTTTTTAGAATAAGAGATTTTCCAAGCCACGGTATTACAAAAGTACATGGTGTTGCTACATTAGGTACCACAATGTAGTTAATATCAAAGCAAAACACATTATCAAACCCCCCCACCCAACTGTCTTATGTGATGACTACCACCTTGGTACCACCTTGTAATTTTTCAATTGTTTTATATTTGTGAAATCATTATGGGGGGCTCTTAAATTTGAGGTGTTATGTTGAGGGTATTGATTGTATGTCGGTTTGATGGGGCTAATTAATGTTGACTCATTGTGGAAAAGAGTCCTATTTATTAAACTTGAATGCTATTTAATTTTGAGTTTGGTTGGTAGGGTGGAGGCCTATTCTTTAAACATACTATTAATTTAATTTCAGGGCTGGTTGGGGCGGTGGTAATCGTTTTTACGATTTAAACCGGCAATGTGGGATTAAGTATTTAAACAATTAACCTTAGTGGTCCCCACATTGCTGGTTTAAATTTAGATTGACAGACGTCGCAATGACGTCAAATTGCAGTTCTTTCATTGGAATACCTTGCTGTCGCCATGCTGTTTCCATCGGTCATCTCCAGCGCCAGCTTGAGGGTAAGTGTTTCATTTTCTTTAATTTTTTAAGTCTTTCGCTTTTTTTTTTGCAGGAATTCTGCGTGTCGGAATTCTCAGTATAGTTATATCGTACCCAACCCTGTTGGGGGAGTTGCTTTATTTTGTGCTTTCCAGGTGAGTAGGAGCTCTTTTCCAAACAGCCTTAACATTCTAGGATCCAGCCAAGCAGCAACTCGTCTTAAGTCACCAGCAGGTGTTTTTTTTGTTTTTTAAAGCTGCAAGAACAGGTAGGAGAGAACAGCACTATCTGCTGACTGTGAGGGACTGTCTCACACCACCAGGAATTTGTTCTTATTGCAGGGAGGAGGTACAGTATGTCTCGCAACACATTGCTGGTGTGTTTGCCGATGTTGGAGGGTGGCCTAGCAGTGTCTAAAGATACAGCTGTGTGACTTCTATGCCACACATACACCTATACCTGGGGCACATTCATGGCACCCTGCCTTATAGTGATTTGACTTTGCCTACTGACAATTTGGTCCTGCCTGTATCAGGCCACTATTTTCTTCAGTCCACATACCCACTAGTGCGCATCAATTGTATTTATTATGAGCATTTAAGAGCTCACTGTGGACTTCCCCAATGTATGTACCCATAGAATGCAAAATATAGAGCACAATGCTACTAGCAAATGCTTGTAACAACAACAGTGGGTATCGTGATAACTAGGAACAATGGTATCTAGCATCAGACCTGTTTAGATGCATTTTTCAGACCTTAAATAAGCATGTAACAAATGCCAAGGGCTATGAATCTCTTCATTCCACAGATAAGCCCATTAAAGTTCCTAGTCAGCAAATTGTAGATTTTAAATCAGTCATAATATAGTAATGTAGATGGGAACTTGTGCAGCCAGAGGCCACAACAGTGGAAGCGGTATAGTTTACCTACCTAGCACTGTAGAGCAGAGGTACAACCTGTGACCCAAGACCCAATGTCCTGGAATCAGTTTTTATGGTCAGTTGCGTAATGGAGACACAATAGTATCTATTGTAAAAGTTCTCGGATCCCACCACACTGACACTTAGGAGTAGATTTCCTGAATTTAACTAACTTTACATAATCACTATTTACTAAAACTTCTACAAAGGGAAACTGGAGGTGTTGCCAATGGCAACCAATCAGATAAATGATAGAATCTGGTGGCTATGGGCAACACTTCCAATCTAACTTTATTTTTGGAAGTTTTTAGTAAGTCTGCCCCTAGTCTCTGACAGAGATGATCCAAATGTAGTAAAGACGTGTGGGGCAACCTGAAGTAGCGGGAGGGATGCAAGAGTAACCCTCCAGACTTCACAGGGCAGCAGAGAAGAAGGTGGCAGAGCACAGTGACCTTCCCTGTACTGTGCAGAAAATGACTTCCCCGTTTTAATAAGAATGGAACCTGCAAGACCAGGGTCGGTGGGCCACCTGTAGTCCATCCATGTAGTAAAGTGACGATTCCTTATTCTGCAGAGATTAGAAATATATCTTCATAATAAAACCAGACAGGACAGAAAGTCTTGTAACTATCCAGTAAATCCATTATGTTAGCTTTGTCTGATACTTAATGATACTTGATGACTTAAGGCAGTGCAGACAACAACATGGAAAGCTTTATTATAGGAATACAAACAATTCCTATCTAAGAAGAATCTATAATATAAATGTCTAGTGGCGTGTGTGTGGAAAAAATAAAATCAAGCTGCAGCGCCACCTGCTGGGCGGAGTTATACACTGACCTACTAAATTCTTAGTGTGTGTGGGGAAAAAAATTCAGAAAGGGCTGAAATTGGGTATACTAAGATGTTTTTAATTTGTTAATTTAATTTGTTCATTGTTAAAAGTGTTATATATATATTTTTTTAAAATCTTTATAATTTCTTGAAGGAGAAGTGACAGTTGGGAGTGGTTGGTGGTTGCCGGGGGTGACAGTGGGGGAGTGGTTGATGGTTGGCGGGGTTGACAGAGTGAGAGGAGTGTGATACTCAGGATCGCTGAGAGAGATCCCTGTGTCTTGATAGACATCTGGATAGATGTGGCGATGGAGAAGAATGATGAGGTGGTGACATGTGGACAAAACCACGTTAAAAAAGGGCGCTTACGTCGGGAAGTAACGCTCTTCCCCTGAGGAGGCCTGGGCTATGGCCCAAATGCATGACAAGAACCTTTTTAACACCTTAAGTAGCTTGATTTGACTAGAATGCATGAGTATCATGCACGGGTTAACACATATATATATATAAAAATAATAAAGCACCAATTTATATAAGTAAATTATTGACTGGTTATTGTGAGTCAAATCCTGTACAAAATTCACACATACATCCATCTGTCAAAGGTAGCCGTCAGAAATCACTTTATTAATTGTTGCAATGAAATCAAACCATGGATTGATTCCCATACACAATCAAAACCATTAAAATTAGTTTAATTAGTCTATTGGCAAGAATAAATATGAATAGTTGGTATAAAACTACAAAACAGCCCAATCGCCAAAAGGACCTCAAAAAATATTGGCAGCATCATCTTAGAAACCTCAGGATGTCGGCGGGAGTGAGTATAGGCTCTGAAGGAGAGAGGCATTTGTGGAGGATTCCTTGCTTGTAATACAATGTCCAGCTCAAGGTGATCACTTACTGTCAAGGAGGGGTTTAGTCACGTACACAGCTCCTTCTCTAAGTACCACTGCTTCAGTGTATAGGAATAACAAGCTGTTGACTTGGTCATAGCAGAGCCGTGACTTAGAATTCTAGCGCCCTGGGCGAGAAAGACAAATGCCGCCCCCCTAGCCCTCAATTTTAACCAAATTAACCCAAAATATTCCTAAATCGCGCCCCCCTTCAGCATTGCGCCCTGGGCGGTCGCCCCTGTCGCACAGCCCTAGTTACGGCCCTGGGTCATAGTATCAGCACGCACATTGACAAGTCAGTGTCCAGTATCTGTGTTTGAAGATGGAGCGCGACTCCATCAGAATGGTACTAACGAAGCCCTGCTTGTTTATTATGTAGTTTCATGTTAGAAAAGGTGCTTTAGCCCCCAGTGGAAATGGGAAAGTCCTGTTTATACAATACATTTCTGAGAGCAACACAAAACTTCAGTCCATTGTCCATATTATTCCACATTTCTGGGTAAAATGATCATTTTTTTTCCCCTGCAAAGTATCAGTTTAAAGGGGAAATAAAATATGAACGATAACATTCAGTAAAATGTTTGTACTATCATAATTAATTTCATACTTCGAATTTATGGTATGTAACTTTAGAGGGATCATTATGGTAACCAGCCAAAGGGCTGATATTGTCCGAATTATGTAATTTGGAATGTATTCTGGTTTATCACTTAATGGGGAGATTATGTGCTTTGATCCACTTTAATTATCACATGGCATTATAACACACATTGCTCCTTCCTTACTTTCTATAGCCAAGCTAAAACCGTACAGTACAACATTTTAAAGTTCTGGAAATATTTTTGGTGGAGTATTTAAAGATCTGGGGGGTACAATGGAATCATTTTTCATAGTTTCGATGGGCCGACATTTCATCTACAGCTCTGCGGGGTGAAGAGGTGCCAGTCTGTCCCATCACAGACCAGACACTAAGCGAATGTTCAAAGTACAGTCTTTGCAGCAGTAGCTGACCCAGTCTCGTTAGGCTCCTCAGACCTCAGCAGCAGATCCTGCAGCGTGGCACACAGAGCGATCTCATTACTTGTGCAGGTAGGCATCTAGCCATAGCTCACCGGACTCTTTGAGAGAGCTGCAGGAAGTAAAATGGAAATTAGAACACATTAATGTTCAATGGGAAAGAATCGTAGCTGTAGACCCCGTGCAAGCTAGGCATTGAGAAGGAGATATAACCTATTTATGTCTATCATGCCTGTATTCCAAAAAGGGGGCTCCTACTATCGATGACATTACTCCTGTTACATAGACAGAGGAGAGGACCATTTCAGAGTTAGAGAATGGCAGGAAATATATACAGTTTGGGAGAGAGACAGCCCAAGGTGGCAGAAGCCTACTTACTGGACTATATCGGCAAAGGCAGTAAACAGTGGTTTGGACTGGTAGTCAACGCTGTACTTCTTGCAGAGTGAGCGGACAAGAGGAGCGACCTTCCAGTAATTGTGCCGTGGCATGGTGGGGAATAAACTGTAGGTAGAGGTGACAATGGTGAAGTAGTGTGAGAGAAAGATAAAACAGTTTGAGTCCGGTTTAATTTACTTACTGATGTTCAATCTGGAAATTGAGGTGTCCACTGAACCAGTCGTTAAACAGAGACTGGTCCACGTTACAAGTGGCTTGTAGCTGAGGGAGATAGAAGGTAAGACATGTGTGAGATAGAGTATACCAGGGGTACTGAGACATGAAGGGTTCAGGAACTACAAATTACTTCACTTCTAACCTGTAAGAATGGAAACTTACTAGATTTCAAATGGGCAAAACTACAGAGTCCATGTACATGAATATTAATAGGACACGTGACTAACCAGTATAAATCATGCTGGTCTGTGTATAAAGGCTGGGATAAATTGCACCCTCCCCCTCCCCCCTAGCAAATGGGCATTCTCCCTGCACCTGCACACTACGTGCATGTCAGTGTCACTGTCAGCACAGACAGGCAGACAGAACCCTGCTCGGGCGTTCTGACTGTGTTTACAACACTGATGACAGCAACACTGACCTGCAAATAGTGTGCAGCCGCAGGGAGCACACCGTTAGAATTTTTTTTTTAAAAAAAAAAAAATGGGGGCGGGGCCTAAATCATACACCCCCCTCCTAAAAATACAATCTAGATCCACCCCTAATGGGACCAAAGCAGACATTGCACTGAGCTTTGGTCTTTTTGCGCTTCTTAAATGATCTCCAATGTAAATATGACACAAAAAAAAAAGAGAAGCAGATCACCTGTGCAGAAAGCCACTCATTGTTCTGATCGTAGTCTATGTTCATTGGAATGTGATTCATCTGTGTCACCCACACAAACCAGTTACTCTCCAAGAATCTAAAATGCAATAAAACAACAAGTAGAATCGCATTAGCTTTGCTATTCTATTGCAGAACTTTGAGGAAGTACTTTAGTAACAAGTGAGTTTGTGTAAAAAAAAAAACCTCAGAACACTATATAACAAGTTACTTATTCTGGAACCTGAGAACACTATTTCTACTATGAATTGAACCATACAAAATAGCGACCCCTCAAAATCCATTAAAGGGTAACAACTCAAACCTTTTTTTTTTGCTTTTTTAAAGAACCATGTTGGACACTACAACTTGCTAGAATAGCTTCTAATGCATAAAATCGGATTGCTGTCTGAAATTGCCTACTCAAAACAGGGCAACACACTGTTGCTGTGAATAACTTATCTAACAAGAGTAAACATAAAAGGTAGTCATAAAAAATGCAGATCTTGAAATAAAGGGTAGAGAGGTCCCTGCTCCTGAGAGCTTACAATCTAGTCTATTGTAAAGGAGCCTAGAGAGACAAACCCCTAACAGCTCTGAAACCTAAGAGCAGACATATTCCGTAGCTACTTTTCAACCATATAAAACACACTGAACAAATCTATAACTGGTCTGCAATGTAAGAGAACCGCTGCCAGACCAGTGAACGTAGGAGCACTTCCCACAAAAGCAAATCCACAGCTTAGCTTCCAGGGAACATACTAAAGAAATGCACGGCAGTTATACAAATACATTTGCCTACAAAGAATGCAGAACAATGTACAACTTGATAACGCCACAATTATTACCGGGGAGTCCAAGAAGACACAGGTGTTTCATTCTCTCTCTAACAAATGTTTCCAATGTGTTTTAAATACGTACCTGACTATCATGAACATGCTGATGCTGCCACCAATCCCAATCAGCGGGCTGTAACACAGGAAAAATCGCACATAGAATGAAATCATCCAGACCAAGTCCTGTGGAGAGGAATGAAACCGCCAATAAGACTCATTTACAACCTTGAAAACAGGCAGCGCTAATTCTCTTTATTGCCGCTACACCCTACGGTCACACAAATGCACCCACTTTACAGGTAGATGCATGGATTTATGGGACATATGATCTCATCTACTGGGGTGCAACAGTGTACACTGTCCGGTGGATGGAATTAGGTGGATTGGGAGCGCTCCATGCCGAACGGGGGTTAGGCAAGTCAATGCGAGTAATTTTGCATCCACATGCAATACGAGACACAGCCTTCTACTTCCCTGATAAGGACTTTCTTTTTTTGGAGGTGCCTGAGAAAAGGGCTCAACACTATACTTTTAATTGGACACACGGGATCAGTAAGTGGGTGAGCACCTTGAAATGCGCTAGGCCAGGGTTTCGCAAACCCAGTCCTCAGGGCTCCCCAACAGTGCAGGTTTTCCATATCTCCTTGCTGGAGCACAGGTGTATTCATTACTGACTGACACATTGTAACATCCACAGGTGGTATAATTATATCACGTGATCCGGAAAACCTGCACTGTTGGGGAGCCCTGAGGACTGGGTTTAGGCGGTACAGAAGCCGCTCCTGCACAAATGAAGAAGCATTTCTGCGGTTTGTAAACGATCCTCCGAGTGATTTATATAATATAAAAGGTACTTACCGCCCACTGCTTGCGCTGTACAGCAAAGTAGAAAATGTACCACTGGAAATAGAGAGGAAGCAGCGCTGGAGGACCAACTACGGAGAGAAGAGGGCACGATAGTGTCATACTGTGAAGGTGTGAACAATGTTCTCCCCCTCTCTTGGTGTACAGAGACATGTACTCACTCAGAAAGAAGTACTTGTGCTGGTGATTATAGGGCATATACTTCTTCTTTTTTATCCCGAGCTGTGGAGGAAGGACAGACAGGAGAAAAATACTATGAGATAATCTCACAAACCCAATGCTCTTCCTTGAAGTAATCTGGACATAGGATCTGTAATCACTCCCAATAATCCTTGTAGGCTGGTGTCACACTGGCGCTTCTAAATGTGTTTAGGTCTGATAAACTCACTTTTTCTGAGGTTTATTACTCATTCTTATGGCGCCCTCTTCTGGTCTAAACAGATTGGGCAGAAGCTTGCACATGAACTAGAGAGCAGTAGGTTGCAGACATTACCCGTGTCATGTACTGACGCATTGCTCTCCCAATCTTTATTATAGCACCAACATTCCCGGCCAGAAGGGTTATTGCATTAATGAAGACTATTGTAGAGGGCAGTGGCTAATATACATAATTATACACAAGACAAACTCTCCACTAGCAACCACCATCCACTAAACTATGGCTAAAAATTGACACTTATCGCATTTTCCAAGCACAGATCCCTTTCTTCTGATTGTTACATTCATAATCATAAATATATGTTTTGCTCTTGTCTGTCCATCTTGCTAATACTAGCCACACACACACACAGAGATGTTGGTGGAAAAATCGTCAAATTGGCTTTGTGTATGTGAACCCAAAACAAAGTACATGCCGATACAGGACCGGAGCAAAGTCTAACCAATCAGATTCAGGAATGCCTGGAAATACAGCCGGGAGATGGGCGTGGCCGCAGGTGTCAGTGGTCAGCCCTGATGTGATCCAACTGCGCAAACTGAGCAGTGGTTTCACATCAGATTTAATAAATGAACCAGGAAGCATTTGGGGCAGTGTTGGCTAACCTGTGACACTCCAGGTGTTGTGAAACTACAAGTCCCAGCATACACTTCCAGCAATAAGCTGCTATATATTGGCAAAACATTCTGGGATTTGTAGTTTCACAACACCTGGAGTGTCACAGGTTAGCCAACACTGATATAGGGTGTGACTGCATGGTTGCATTGACAATGTATAAGATCTGCAAAGATCCTAAGGCCAAGGCACCATAGCCTGGTTTCATGGCAAAAGCAAGGGCTGTGTATTTATATAGCCACTTAAAACAAATAAGAGCATCTAATTTAAAATCCAGGATAACAGTCTCTTACATAATTACAGGGTGTGCAGTACACACAGCCCAATGATCAAGGGAGCTTGTTCCTTTGACATGTGGGCCTCCTACAGGCTGAACGGCACACACAGGCATGTAGGTGTAACACTGATGATTTCAGGAGAATTCTCTCTCTGAGTTCCGGGTTCCAGGAGTCTAAAAATCACTTAAGCAGCGTCAGAGTGGCTTTGCCGTGTTTTGTAAGACAGAGCTACTTGCTTTTCATTTAAGAACTTGCAACAATTAGCTTGTCTGTCAAGACATTTTACGGCAGATGGAACATTCATCAACAGTAAGTCAGTGATGGAAAGGTGTGAAGGACTTTCAAAGAAATAAGGCAGTGTGTGCTGATCAGGTTATTAATGATTTTCTGAGGAGGCCGAACTTTTCTGATATTTCGCCCAGTTCCATTTTCAATAACACCACCTTACTACTTGCACTCACCTCCACTGATAGCTTCTTGCCCAGGGCAAAGAAGAGTGGGTGCATGTTGATGTCAGGGTCTTTTCGGAAGCAGTTGGGTTTGGCATGATGTTGGAAGTGCAAGTGATTCCACCAACTGGCTGGAGCACCCTGGGTTTAAAGAGAGGAAGATGGGGAAAGAGGACACAACAAAAGGAATTATTATATTGTATTTATAAGGCGCCACAAGAGGTCTGCGGTGCTGTACAAGACATATACAAAAAGCAGGGATCCAGTACACATTACATGATACATGAAGATTAAAATACAAAGACCAGACATACTGAATAAACAAACATACAGATAAAACGTTAAAGCAAATCAAATTATTTACGGGGCAGCGAGTGTGATCATAGTGATCAGGGTGAGTGGGCCTGAGCTTAAGAAAACAGGGGTATGGAAGCAGGCTAAGAGGTACACAGAGGGTGGTCCAAAAGTAGTAGGAGCATACTTGCCAACTTTTCCTCGTTGGCTTCAGGGAGACCCCCGGGAGGTGGGCGTGCAGGGGCGGGTCTTGACCAATCGCATCATTTTGGCCTCGCCCCCTAAACGACTGTCACAATTTTGGCCAATTATAGCACGGGGTGAGGCTAAGATGACGCGATATTTGTGCCACTTATCTATTGCGGGGCGAGAACTGGGAGGTTGCCCTGCTCTCCCGAGAGCCCAGGAGGTCTCCCAGAAATGCAGGAGTCTCCCGGACATTCCGGGAGAGTAGGCAACTATGCGTTAAAAGAAAAGCAGCTAATGAATCTCTAGAGACTGAAGTGTCTTTTACATTTCTGTCTCCATTACTGAAGTCATGTTGTCTTGTCAGGCATTGATTAAATCTTGGTCTCCATGAAAATGGCCACCTCCATAGGCATCAATACATGGACATAGGACACAATTTCTGAACTGTGTCATCATGCCAGAGATGGTGAAGCCAACCACGTCTTGTACTGGCTCAGCATCAGGGAGAATGCCGGACTCTTCAGGGAGTGAGGGAGATCACCCCTATTTCATGGAGTCTCCCTGACATTCAGGGATAGTTGGCAAGTATGGGGAGGAGAACACAAGGAAAGAGGGCCCTGCTCATGAGAGCTTACATCCTAAAGACAGATGGCATATTGTGGGCACGAGTAAGACTATAGAGCACCCAAGAAGGAACACAAAAGACAGTGATCCTCACAGAAGCAATATACAATGAAAGGCATTACTGCAAGGACAATAGATTGACAGAGATCCTCACAGAAACATATACAGAGATAGATAATGATCCTCACAGAAACATATACAGAGATAACAATCCTCACAGGAATATATACAGACAGTGTTAATCACAGACAGATATACAGAGATAACGATCTTCACAGGAATATATATGGTATAACGTACTCCATACTGTAAGTCACTCTGTAACCATACAACCAAGTGAGGTGACAAGCTAAGTGCTTTTATACAGGTCATGGAGTTCCAAGACTAGTTCTTGTACAGCAACGGGTCACTGATTCCTTATAATACACAAGTTTTCCTAATAAACACTCAAAGTGATGACATCAGATCTCACCATTTATACAGTTATTACTCACAGGAATATATACATATATTACAATCACTTGTTAATTATAAGAATATAATGATCTTCACAGCATGACATCCGGGTATAGTGATCCTTACCAAAGTATAAAGTCATAGTTAATATAATACTTAAATACTTTTCTGGGAGATCCCGGAGAGGAGGTCCAAATACAGGGGAGGGAGGAGGGAGGGTGGGTGACAATGCGATTTGCATCATCCAGGCAACACCCCCCACTGCGTAGCAGGGTGATTCACTGTTAATGTAGATTACAAGAGATGACAAATCTTTCCCTGTGACAATATATTGGCTCTTACCTTCAGCTGTCCAATCACAAATTTATGTACGAGGTGATTCCATTTGGATTTGCTGTAAACCGATAAGTGACCAAAGTCATGTTGCAGCCATCCGGCCTGAGCCTGCGACAGATAAGAACTTAGTCAGACAGCTTGAAAGACCCCAGAGACCACCCCAATCTAAGCTCTTATTAAATAGAATAGTGAGACCGCCTCAGAGTACAACATATGTGAGGACAGTTATAATTACACACCGGGTGGTATAATCTTTCCTATACATTACAGTTAAAGTGCAGGACATACAGATAGATTGAGACTGATGTACAAACAATAGGACAAATTCTGACACAGAATGTAACAGCTGGTATCAGAATAAGAGACATTCATCTGTTATATAGATATAAATAATCCAGAGAGTGAATAAAACAAGAGATTAAAAACATAAAACATTTGCTGTCTATAGGACCCGGTTTTCAGGTATTTCCATAAGCAGTATGCTATTTACTATTTATGTCTGGTTAGTGATCAGCTACTCTTTGGTGTGTCCCAAATTTGTAATAGGACAAATCATGCAGCCAATATTCACTGACTGCCTCTTATAATCTGAGGTTTTCTACCTGGAATGTAAGTAAAACGGAAGAATCACTGAACCAATAAGCAAATTGTACTAAAACAAACACACTCAATTACTCTAGTGAAGATAGTGAGTTGATACTTTTAATCTCACTTGTTCCAAGGACACACAAACTTGAACTCTATGGATTTTCATTTTATTGTGCAATATTCAGCTCTTGTTCGCCTGGGATGTCCTTACTTTTGACATGGGAGAGGATAAAACAGACTGCAGCCTATGAGACCACCAGAAAATTTACAGCAGCACAGGCTACTTAAGGAGCTGCATGTGCTGATGTTATTGTGGGAGGACCGTCTCTGCAGGTGACAGGAGCAGTGTCAAGAGTTAAGTGGGGAGCCACAGACTGAGAGCTTGATAATGAAAGGAGCAGGGTCTCCCAGCAGCACAGAATAGTGACAAGAGGCATCTATCAAACTGGTACAGAAGGATGTGGTTTGATCCATATGTCTATATTACACAAAATTACAAAGTACTTATATTTGAAACATGCAGGGTCGGCGGTGAGATATTTGCAGAAAACAGACACAAGCCGTAAAACGCAGATGTAAGCACCTGCTGGCATTTCCCCTACCTGTACAGTGCCAAGAAGCAAAGCGGTGACCAGGAATGATATAAGAGAGGGACCAAAATAATACAGGTTCACCCAGGCCAGTACGTCCAGCAGCAGTATGTGTAGCAGGACACAAAAGAAGAAGAATTTATTGGGGTTGAGGAGACCCATCTGCTCCACGGTGGAGCGCAATGCACGGAAATCTTCCACCATAGCAGCCTGGGAGAGAGTGGAGAAACATCAGCAACAGGGCAGACGAGTCACAGGGAAGGAAACACCGTCTGTAGGACCACAGGGACTCCTTACATTCTTGCTGGGTTCCATACAAGGCTGTCCGGGGGCCAGTTCTCCAATCAGTAGACATTTCATATGCTTCTGCACCAGCTCCTTATCAATGTGAAAGGCAGTGTATGGATCCTAGACAGACACATATACTTCAGTTGTGTACATGACAAACCTCACACATTGGTATAGTACAGTGTTGGCTAACCTGTGACATTCCAGGTGTTGTGAAACTACAAGTCCCAGCATACCCTTCCAACAATAAGCTGCTGTATATTGGCAAAGCATGCTGGGACTTGTAGTTTCACAACACCTGGAGTGTCACAGGTTAGCCAACACTGGTATAGTACAATATAACTCTGCACACTCCATAGAGATAAGCTTACACTGCTGGGCGTTAGTGCATACACACTGCAGAATTTAACTGACATTGTTCCATCGTTTATAGAGATTTTTAGTCCATTTATAAAATCAAACGATACGATGTGCTTTGGAACGATAAAACGTGATCATTGGAGTGCACATACTAAAGTGATATCGGACCTAACGGTCGTTTAGCGTTTGATTGCCCTTATAATCGGGTGAAAAATCTGTAGTGTGTACCCAGCCTTATTCACATACACAAAGCACTTGTCCAGCTGTAGTGAAATACATTCTTAACCCATTTCTGCAGACAAAGTGAACAAAAACTTGCAGTGCAAATAAAATTTCACACAACTATCATCCCAATCCGTTATTTTTTTTAATATGTCAAAACCTGACCCTAGAAAATAAATAAAATATGTATTTATTCTCATCTCTTTTGTATTATTCACACACAGACACAACAGCTTATCCTAGAAACCATTGCTGTGGGAAGACCCCCTCCTCTGGCATGCAAGAGGTTAATCTGTGCCGGATGCTGTGTACTAAATCTCAAAACAGAAGCCCGCCTCTGGGGGATGAAGAGGAGGAGAGAGATGCTTGTGGCGGGGGAGTGGGCTGAACAGATGGTGGAACCACAAGCCTGGACCAATCCTGTGAATGGATATATACAGCCGTGCAGAGAACAGAGAACAGCTAACACCTGACACTGTGCAGAATAGGAAGCTCTGTGTATACGGAATATACACGTATAGGTGTAAAATGAATGACTGCATATGGTGCAAGCAGTAAACACACACACACACACACATACATATATATATATATATACACACACACACACATATATTAAAGCAGTACATATATTAGATGTATGGCATATAGCCACTTATGAGATGGAACTTTGCTGTGTTATATCAGTTGCATGAACTTGTCTATGATATGAACATAGTGTTACAATCCTGCCTGCTTCACATCATTACACTGCTCTGCATCAATTCGTTGTAGACGGCTACAAAACCGATAATATAAAGTTCATTAAGTAATAATATGCATTTTTTACATTCACAAACATAGATGTGAAACTTAATACATTTCAATAGAATTTGGGACTTTTCACATTGAATTTTCACTGGCTGTGCAGCAGAGTGCATATTGTCCCCTGTTATCAGGCATTTACTAGTTAAAAGAGACTGACTGCACCACCTTTCAATAGACTTAGGGCTAGATTTACTAAAAGGCAGGTTTGAAAAAGTGGAGATGTTGCTTATAGCAACCAATCAGATTCTCTCTGTCATTTATTTAGTACATTCTACAAAATGATAGCTAGAATCTGATTGGTTGCTATGGGCAACATCTCCACTTTTTCCACAGTTTAGTAAATCTAGCCCTTAGTGTCAGAAAGTTTGGCATGCATAAGTAAAATCTCCCCCCATGATCACATCTTTATCTCCAATATCTTCTCAGCTCCAGAAACGTATACATGTATATTTGATAACATTACAAAATAGTGGTTTTAAAGAAGGCAATTTGCATTTAGTTAGTGATCACTTTTAAATCACAGGACTTCGGTTAAGTGTGGGAATCAGCTTCAGAACCAACGCCAAACAAGTACATCATTGCTTATAAAACTGTTTAGAAAATAGTCACCAACAAAATATGAAAATGTGACTAATAATTAGTTTATTAGTTGGTAGAACTCATATGCTCCTTTACATAGAACCACAAGAAAGCTTCCTATAACTCTGGCACTGGGCTTGGTAGCTGATGGACCACTTTTGAAGTTCTCCAGAACTTTATGCTAGACCTGAGGCTGCCAGACTGCTCATAAGTCTATCCTACTAGGCCCATGAACATAAGCCCAAGTTAGGAAACCTTGGATCTTTTGCCTTTTGCTATATGGCACTATCCATACGTGGTGGCTGAACTGAGGGCTGTGACTCCACTCACCGTGGCATCTTGGCCCGCATAGTGGCTGATGACTCGTGGCCCTCCAGGGTGCTTCATGCAGAATCTTGTGATGTCGTACACTTTACGGTTAATGACCAGCCATCGCTCCTCGCGGGTACATCGCTTCTGGACCTCCTCCCATGTGTAGTGAGCAAGTTCTCCTCCAGAACCCATGGCTTGAGCTATGTATACCTTGTCTGTAATTGTACTTTGCTATGTGGCTGTCTACACACGTTACACAGAGTTGCACTGTATAATATACTGCCAGTATAGACTATAGGTTCTCTGTACACTGCCTATACATACTTGATCTGTAGCACAACATACACTATATATACTGGACACTGTATACACTGCTCATAGGTGTGCACTAGTCACATCTAACATACAGTGCTGAATATTCTGTACATGTCATATGCCCAATCCTGCCCCTCTGTCTACCCCTAGCAGCCCCTCTATTCATAACATACCATCCCCAGTGTCCTTATGCATGCACACCTACCTGTCACTTCTATGTATTGCCCATCCCTTTAATTCCCGTAACACCTCTGTCTGCCCAGCGCTCTATGCGCTTCAGGCAGCCTCAATGCCCTGCCCGCAGCGCTCTATGCCCTGTCTGCACCGCGCTCTATGCGCTTCCCGCAGCCTCAATGCCCTGCCCGCAGCGCTCAATGCCCTGCCCGCAGCGCTCTATGCCCTGCCCGCAACCTCTGTGCGCAGCGCTCCTGTCCCTCCGCCCGGCAGCAACGCTCTGAGCTTCAGCACCAGAGGCTCCTGGACTGCGGCTGCAGGACACGCCCCCTTGGCTTATCTGCCGCTCTCTTGACCAGTCAAGTGTCCGGCTTTCTTAGCATCCGCCCGTTCCCACTGATTGGCGGGACGGCGACCAGCAGAGTGACATAACAGCCAATCCACGGCGTGTTCTCTATATTGTATAGAGCCCGCTCACGCCAAGAAAGCCCGTTACATCCAATCTGTATAGGGCAGCTTTATTTAATCAGACAATGACGACTTCTCATTCATTCACCCGAAGTGGCCGGAAGGCGGCGCTGATGAGCCCTGTAATGGGAGCTGAAACTGTGCAGTATACGGCTGGTGACATGGCCTAATACAGAGTAACTGCTTATTTTGTATTGAGCAGCACATGTCATATAAGTGAAGTCATCAGACTGCATGTTCATAGGCTTGGACTTTAGTTCCACAAAATCAGGAGAGCACCGGTGACGTAGTTCTGTATGTAAGGGGTGTTAGTAACAGGACTGCCAGGTAATATTAATATTAATAATATATATATATATATATATATATATATATATATATATATATACTCTGACGTATATATACTGATACTGCGAGTTACCATGGTGCCTGGTGGTCACTTGCTCACACACTGGTTTCACAATACAGCTGGTGGCATATATCACATTTGGTGCAAAGGAAAAGATGTCCCTAGTAGATATCTGCATTTATTTTCTAAACTGCGTTGGAAATGTTCCCTTTAAGCTGGGTACACAATACAGGTTTTTCATCCAATAATCATGCTGAGCACACGATAAATGACTGTTTGGTCAGATATTACCGACCTCCCACTCTCCCACCTTGCCCCCCTCCGCTCTATTCTCAATGCGGCGGCTAGTCTCATCTTCCTCTCTCGCCGCTCCTCCTCTGCCTCTCCTCTCTGCCTTGCCCTTCGCTGGCTCCCCTTCCCCTACAGAATCCTTTTCAAACTCCTGACCACCACATACAAGGCTCTTTCCCAGTCCACTGCCCCCTATATCTCTAACCTCCTCTCCATTCACACCCCTGCCCGCTCCCTGCGCTCGGGCAATGACCGCCGCCTCTCCACCCTGGTCACCTCTTCCCACTCCAGAATCCAGGACTTCTCCTGTGCAGCCCCCCTTCACTGGTACGACCTCCCCCGCTCCACCCGTCTCTCTCCTAATCTAAGCTCCTTCAAACGGGCACTCAAAACCCACCTGTTCCTTAAAGCCTACCAATTTTCCACCTAACCTGTCCTCCCTGCCCCTGTTCTCTCCCTTATACGTCAACTGGCTCCCTTTGTGCTTGAGTCTTGTTCACCCTCCCTTAGTATGTAAGCTCATTTGATTCCCTCCTGTGTCCATACCTGTTCTTCTGCTCCGTCTTTACAGACATTAGCCTGCCTGGAGTTTCTGAAGTTTTGGTATTTATTGTTTATTGTTCAGTAATGTCTTAACCTGTATAGTCTACTGTTTGTGCTGTGTACGGCGCTGGGGAACTCTTGTGGCGCCTAACAAATAAAGGATAATAATAATAATATTGCATTACCATGCACTCTCCCACGACCATGTCTTAGCGCGCCAAAGCACATCCTATCATTTGATTTGGTTTTATAAACTTCCTAAAAATCATGATCAACGATGGAACGATGTCGTGCAAATGTGGCAGCGTGTATGTACTCACCACCAGCAGTGTAGGCGGATCTCCATAGAATTCACAATCTATCCCGCAGATCGTTATGAGAGATGGAATTCACAGATCTAAAAGGTAAATCGTGTAAGTGTGCACATAAATCTGCATGCTGGTGGGTACTTTCAATCGTTACAGAAAGCAATAATTTTCTGTAGTGTGTACCCAGCTTTAGTGTTCTGATAAATACTATAAATATAAGGAGTCATTTAGAAATGTGTAGAGTTATGGGTGCATACAGAGGCTGCTGAACAATTAACCTATACACTTCATACACTATACAATCCAGAACCCTGCTGGTGAATTTGAAATTGTTTGCAGAATATTTGTTTATTTACACAAATTCTGCAATATATTGCCCTATTTCAACTACCTCATGACAGATTTGTCATATTATGTTCACATCATATAATTACAGCTGAGTGAACCCCCAAATTGGGATTATTTTTCAACCCTCTAATTTCTTACAGAAAATAAGGTCTAGAACAGTCCCACTGACTATTTACAAAGCCTGGCAAGTGCTGCCCAATTCAATAGACTCTTAATTTGCACCAATATATACCCACAGTAAAACTAAACCGTACAGCTACAATAAAACTATCCTTGTTGTTATAAAATTATTTATACTTAAAAAAAAAAAAATATTTTCTAAATGTAATTTGCATTAAATATTCATTTATAAAACTAAATGTAGCCATGGATTTGGATAGGGAAACTAGCACTTTTGAATAAAATTGTATTTTAAATAGTGCGACGTACACTATGTGCGTGTAAAAGCAGCCAGTCTCTTTTAGCTACCTTTTAAGAACATGACAGGTAACAGCGAACGATAGTCTATCCTTAACTAGACAGCAAAATCACTTACAGGGGAGAAATCAATTGTGCACAAAGTCCTATTAAAGCCTTGCGTGATGTGCCCAGGTATTACGGTACGTAATGTCTTAGTACTGTAACATCTCAGGGAGCCTCATCATGTGAGCCTCCGGCATGACTCTGCGCACAATTGTATTGCCCCCAACACGTCAATTATCTCAAGTTATTGGAATTTTTTAACTAAACATTAGTATATTTTATTACTACCTGTAAACTTGTATTATAGGTTTAGTTTGTTATTTCTGTGGCCCTCTTTGGTTCTTTGAAATGCTGGGAGGTGTGAGAGTACACCTTATAAGTCACATAATGACATGGCTGGCGGAGGTACCCTAAGCGCAACCCCACCTCCTTGGACGCCTCCCCTCCTCATAGGCTAACCAGGCCACCCTCTTACCCCGCCCCCAACTTCTCTTATACAGCAGGAAGCGGCATCCTCTGACAGACTGGGGGTACAAGGTTAAGACATCATAACCAAGGACCACACTCCCAGCCCACTAACAACATGGAGGAGCAGTCGCCGGGAGCCTCACTAGTAAGAAGCCGCTGCTCCACCATGCCAACTGCTGGCACGCAGAGGTGGGATGCCATGGGGATATTAAAAACACTGAATGAGTAACAGTATTTTAGGTGCCCCTTGGCACCCAAGCGACTGCCTAGGTTCACCAAGTGAATGTATCCATTTTCTTGAAAAATGTAAAAAAAAAAAAAACAACACACCTACAGCGGACTCTAGTAATAGGACTACAAAGTATAACTACGATTGGTAAAAGGAACATCAAATCACTCCTATATTGTAGCCATTCCACTGGAATCTAAGCACATAAGCTGAATGTAATGATTGTTTAAGAGACTATAGATTAAACCCTTTTATCACACCTCAGTTATTACGGTGGTAAATATTGAGTGTTATGTAGAATTACAGCTCATTAGTCTAGCATGAAAGTTCTTGATGACAGTACACAGCTGATTACTTCCAGTGAAACTATAATATATGTATAGGACCCTGGCTTGTATTTATCTCTAGATTCAATTCAGTTATTGGCATTTTTAAACATAACACATTACATATTTAATGAGTATTGAAAACTGTATAGTTTGTTATACATGGCAAGCCTCCCACAACTGCATATGTTGTAAGTGGGACAAGTGTGTGATATTTCACCGTTGTACAAACAAAGATGACATGAAGGTCTGTTATCTGCCCTCAGTAGGTATATAATGATAATAAAGGCCAGATAATGCCTAATATCTAATCTGAAGCCTTATTTGCTGCACATACATCAGCCTGTTTGTCGGATGAACTCAGAATTCCTGTTTGATAAGCACGGGGCTGGTACTTTAGGAAGGATCAGGTGAGTAGTGCCCCGAACAGCCTATGTGAATAGACATGATGTACAAAAACAAGCTTATCTTACTGTGTTAAATCATGCCCCAGGTTCATGAAGTAAATGTAACCTTCAGACACAGACTCCTACACCAAGCATGTTGGAATAAATAGCAAGTGCTGCTTTAGGATATAAACAGCCATTTAAGGACAGCACAACTTTAATTCATTATATATTATATATATATTTATATATAATTTAATACCACAAAAATTGCGAGATCACCCATATCTAGGACAGCACAGTGACATAGTGGTTAGCACTTGTGCCTCACAGCACTGGGGTCATGAGTTCGATTCCTGACCATGGCCTTATCTGTGTGGAGTTTGTATGTTCTCCCTGTGTTTGCATGGGTTTCCTCCGGGTGCTCTGGTTTCCTCCCACACCCCAAAAACATACTGTTAGGTTATTTGGCTGCTATCTAAATTGACCCTAGTCTCTGTCTCTCTGTGTGGACGTTAGGGAATTTAGACTGTAAGCTCCAATGGGGCAGGGACTGATGTGAATGAGTTCTCTGCGCAGCGCTGCGTAATTAGTGGCCCTATATAAATAAATGATGATGATGATATTTGTGTGTATACAGAAACTCTTGGTTGTACTTCTCCATTAGTGAACTGGACAAACAAAACACAAAAAGATTTTTTTTTTTAAATTCAGTACAAATTACTGTAAATGGATAATCAGAATATTGAGCGCAGGCATTGGAAAAGGCGTACATTGGAAAGCACATCAAAACTTTATCCCAATGTAATTTTTCTAATTGTCTATATATAATATATGTATATATATATATATATATATATATATATATATATATATATATATGATCTTATATCTATGCTATGATTTAACATGTCTTCATAAATGCAGGTGGAAATTCAATGTAAACAAGTGCACCCTTTTTAAAGGGGTTCAACAATTGATTTTTCTTGTATGTATAAAGGATTCTTTATTTTTATTTTTTTTAAGATATGTGTTAAATATAATGCAATTAATTGTTAACTGACATTGCATCAAAGTATGAATATTAAAATTTAATGTTCATACATTGGAGTAAAAACAACATTGCAATCCCTTTATATGAATACATAACTGTAACAGTATATATACTGTATATGGATTTTGGTGCACATGTGCAGACATTTATTTTAATAAATGAACATTCACTTTCGCGTTTCTTATATTCTGTGAAGATATAGTAACTTTTTATGTAAGTATGGTTATAATATAGTTATAATTTTTTCATCTTCATTTTTAGCAAGTAAAATTCTCACTTTGAAATTTGATATAATTATTAAGCTTTTGTTTTATACATTCTCTCAGCTCCATCCAAAAATATATTTTTTTAGCTTTGCATGGAGTTCTTTAGTACTATGAATACATTTTCTTTGATCACAATTATCAACCTTCTCCTCCATTACTCCTAATGCTGGCTAGCATGAAGTGACAGGCTATGTTTGTATTATGGGCCCTGCCACAAGCCCTGTGTAATTGTCTTCTCTTACTGACCACATGCTCCAATCCTAAACTGATCACGTGATCATCTCACATTCAGTCAGGTTCCGTCCACTTTGACCAGATCCTCTTCACATGATCATCAGCACTTGACAACGTGGAGAGATTAAAGGCCTACAGTCTGGAAAAAAAAAAATTCCTTTAACAAAGTAGTGTCAGACGCTTGTGGAGACTTTACATGGACCTGTTACCTACACACAATAGAGGCGGCCATTTTGTGGGCCAAATTAATATTCAACCTATCTACTCAGTAGGAACTAGTCATATGACTGAAGCATGAATAAGTGCCTCAACTGGGTATAGGTGACAGGGCCACGTTAGTGTACATACATATTTCACATTCAGGACATTAGCAGACAATCAATGTGGGCCATTTCATTCTCATTTAATTTGTTTTGCCCTCCACATACAGAGCACCTTATCTCCAAGATGTAAAAACGAACATGAGTATAATTCCTTAAAGACATTGAGCCTGATTCATTAAGGATCTTAACTTGAGAGACAAAACCATGTTACAATGCAAGGGGTGCAAATTAGTATTCTGTTTTGCACATAAGTTAAATACTGCCTGTTTTTTCATGTAGCACACAAATACTTGATAGCTTATTTGAACACTGAAATGTAAAGTTGAGATTTGTGTGCTACATGAAAAAACAGTCAGTATTTAACTTATGTGCCAAACAAAATACTAATTTGCACCCCTTGCATTGTAACATGGTTTTGTCCAGGAGACTGAAATAATTTTCTCAAGTTAAGATCCTTAATGAATCAGGCCCATTGTTATTAGGTAATGCTAATATTGTACAACTGAAATAAATTTAAAAAGTTTATATACCCAGGTCATGGAGTAATGATGGCCTGAGGTTTGGGCCATGGCGAAATATCTTGTAAGTGCTCAAAACACAACCTATAGGGAGATAAATCAGACAATAATATAATGAACCAAAACCAGACTGCCTCAGAGAAATCTCCACAATCTGCAGAGAGAAAATGGAAATTAGATGGACCAACGCTAATGCAGGAAGGGAAAAAACAAAATAGAAATAATTAAATGGCCAAGTATAATTAAAAAACTATCCATTAATTGTAATTATCAATATAATGACAAAACATAAAATTAATTATATAGATGTGCGCTCCAAAAGGAAATCTGTTTAATATATATATATATATATATATATATATATATATATATATATATATATATATATATATATATTACATAGACCTTGTATAATTCAAATAACAATCATAATAATGTACATAAAGGATCCGTTTATAGTCCTCAGTGATACAAAGGAATTTAGAGCAAGTTAAGAGCTATTGTGTACTAAAGTAACACAATTGAAGGCGCTCTAATGAACAAACAGCAGTATTGACACAGCACATAGTTCACGTGAAAGTTGTGTCTCCTATAACAGAGCAAAGGTGGCATAAATAGTAATCTCCCAGCTTCAAATATCTCTGCTGACTGATAACATAGGCCACTATCAATTGTAAGGGAGATATGTTGTCCTGATCAATACTCACCAGAAGGGAGGATAGATTCCAGTACAGCTCCAGCTCCAGCTATACGCCAGGAGCGGCACTTCTTATACAGGCAAACGGTGGGCGATTTAAAAGTCTGAAGTTCCGACCTTAAATAGGCTCCACAGGCCCTAAGGCTCCAGCCAGAGAGGGATGCTCACTTATTCCACTTTGTATGTCACTGCAAGTGATTAGAAAAGTAGATATCAAGGGTTTGAGAATACTGTAGAAAGTATAAACACCAAACCACATGTAGTGAATTATGCCAAGGTTAAGGGGCCTACTTAAGACTTTTAAAACATCAGTTTTGGCAGGATTATGGCAAAATAGAGTATTAGACCTATTTATTAATAGGTTTATCCAATATCTCCGGTGTTCACTGCATTTTTGAACACTACAGCCAAAAAGTTTACCTTTTGCAGTTTCAGGATGGTGTTAGCAGCAGAGTTGGCACTTGCCAAATGCACCCCAAACAATCACCCCTCTTTCAAAGTCACTTAAAAGTGGATATGTTGCCTATAGCAACCAATCTTATTCTAGTTTTTCATTTATTTATTGCATTCTCCAAAATGACAGCTAGAATCTGATTGGTTGCTATAGGCAACATCTCCACTTTTTCAAACCCGCAGTTTAGTAAATATACCCCTAAGACATCATCTTACAGCCATGCTAGCTATAGTTGTAGGTAACCCAGTGAGTCCAGCAGTTTTATAGCTGACCCTGATCCAGTGACGGATCCAGGGGGGGGTAAGGGTTCACAGCAATCCCCCTCCCACACACACACTATATGTACATTACATACGTCTGCCTGATAGAGGGTCCTGTCTGGCTTCTCGATTATGTTTTAAACACATTTGTAGCGACTGAGTGGCATCTTCTGTCTGTTTCTCAGCCACCAGGTCCATTAAAAGTGAAGAAAGGAGCAGGGCCCATCAATCAGAGTGAAGGGGGAGGGGGGATATGCTAAATACCCCCCCCCTTCCCCCACACACACCCTCCTAAAAAAATTCTTAAGTCCGCCACGGCCCATGGTGGAGTGCTATTTACTTAATTAACACATGAACCTCGTCTGTGTGGACGTCCCTGCTTTTAATATGCTTGGTGTCCCTTATTTATCCATATCTTTACATTAATTGTCCAATACCTATAGAATTATTATGAACCAGATGTGTTTTAAAATAGAGATACATACAAGATATAATGAATTCCATTACAGTAAATTGTTATCAAATATATACAAATTAATTACAATGAGCACAAACACTGCTAAAAACAGCCATGTTCTCATTACATAATTTGCCCAATAATCTAACCCCAAATAGTTCCCCAGACAGCACACATAGTCCATTGTACTTTGCCTGTGACTCCGTGAAAACCACTTGCTCTTTAATAGTTTAGCTCTCATTTTTTTTTAATCTGAAAGTAGATCCAAATATGTAGGATTTTTTTTTAAATAAACAGCTGTAGACTGCAGAGAGAATTGTACAAAAGACTTAACTCTTTCATGACAAACGTACGGTAACTCATAATTAGATTAATAGGGTTTTCATATTATTAAATTTTCTGGTGCACCAGTTACTAGAACTAGGTTTAATAGCTGCCAAATATAATTTTTGGGAAAAACAGGCACCTGGAGTCATGGAGTACATTTGTCTGTGTTTTGTTTATACATTTTGGAATGTAAATCCAAATCTTCACATGGGAAATGCGTCCATAAAAACAGGCTATTGTCACATTTTTCAATGAATATTCAGTAAAACACACAGGTGTATGTAATTCTGCACAAAGAATCTTATTTGTATTTATCAATATGAGTTGGAGCTTATGTCTAAATTTTTCTGAGGTAAAATTATATGTAATCCATCATACAGTAGACCAGAATAAGCCTACCCATCCTGGAGAGCAATGATGAGATATATTAGTGAAATTTATGAAATTGGTGAACTGCAATAAATCAGGTTCTGTCATTTTTCTAGTAGTGTAGAAAATACATGCAAATATCAAGGGGTATATTTACTAAACTGCGGGTTTGAAAAAGTGGAGATGTTGCCTATAGCAACCAATCAGATTCTAGTTTTTATTTAGTACATTCTACAAAATGACAGCTAGGATCTGATTGGTTGCTATAGGCAACATCTCCACTTTTTCAAACCCGCAGTTTAGTAAAGTTAGTTGTACCAGTTTACATACATATGTGCTATAGTTTTTGGATTTTTTTTTTGTATTGCTGCACCTTCTTGTGTAAATGTACAGTTTTGTTCTGAAGTATAATGTAGCATTTATTTATACCTTCCAACAGTCCTGATTCTATTGGGACTGTCCTAATTTGTGGACCACTATATGGACACGACCTCAAGTTAACACAGGTGTGGATGAGAGAGATTGGGTAGGTTGGGCTTTAGTATGTGTGAATTAGGGCGGGGCCTATTTGGTCACAGTTTTGCACTTTTTGAATTATATGTTTATTTATTATCTGTAACCCTTACTTGATCTATCACATTCACTAAATTTATGAAATCTTCAATCAGTGTGACTTTATGAAATCTGTAACCAAGAGAAATGGCTGCCACCTATAGTTTCACTTCAATAACAGAACATTGCAGCAATAACAAAAAATAGATATAGAGTCTATGGGGTAAATTTATCAAGCTGCGGGTTTGAAAAAGTGGAGATGTTGCCTATAGCAACCAATCAGATTCTAGCTGTCATTTTATAGAATGTATTAAATAAATGATAACTAGAATCTGATTGGTTGCTATAGGCAACATCTCCGCTTTTTCAAACCCGCAGCTTGATAAAATTACCCCTAGCACTGTTTATACTTGACTAGACTTATGGGGCCCAGACAAATGAAGTACTCACTGGGACATATTACTGAGAGACCTTGGTTGGAATCACTATGTCACCAGCTTGTGGCCCCTGACAATCAAATTAACTAGGAAGTAGAGGTATATATAGAACCTCAAAGAGTACCATCTTACTACCTTGAAAAGACTCATTCAGCAGTCGAAACGCGTCAGTGTATATTAGAGCACATGCTGCCTATGCTGGAAGTGAACACCTTTGCAGAGAACTCATGTGTTGATAATACAGAACTACCACCTAGCTTTTCCATGTGATTTTCTTCTGCATTCTGCATCTCCTTTTGAATTGGGACCTGTTTTTTATAATTCTTGTTAAAGATTGTGTTTGTATTTAGACATATTAAAATATAAGAATTTGAACATACTGCACTAGAATTTCTATATATCTTCTGTTGCATGGCATTTTCAACATTAACTAGAATTGATCCTTTCGTGTCTTGGGAAGTGGGATTGTCTGGACCCATTCTACAAGCACCCGCTATATGAAAATTGAGGTCTGAAGAATAACAGAACCACCTCCCAATCACATCTACATGCTGATAGGAACAATGCGGAAGCTCTATTAAGAGATCGCTGTCAGCGAACGGACTATTTGTACATTATTATTAGGGTGTAACCCTGCAATATTATTATTATTTTATTTTATCCTTCATCGGATATAGCTATCTGTTAATCTTTTGAGGAACCAATAGCTCTGAATTTATCCCACACTTCTTTTTAGTTTAATCACGTTAGCCAGCTGTGTCCCAATATAAAATTTGGCATAAAACTTTACATAATGGGAGGACTGAAAATGTATGTTAAAGTGTGAGAAGAAAAATAATGAAATAATTTTCTAGAACTATTCAAAAAAAATATATGCGCGTTTCACCATAAATTAAGGTTCTGTTAGTCCAAATTCCAAAAAGCCCCACAACAGGCCCTGAATTCATTTTGCTGCGTATGTTATGGAGTAGCTAATGGTATCCAAAAGGGTATAGCATTACTATAGCTTCTATAGATTTCCATGTAACATGTCTTGGTCATAGTAAAATCACAGAGTCTGTTCTTCACTGTTTTGCCCATAGCAACCAATTTAGATTCTACCTATCATTTATCTAATACGTTCTAGAGTATGATAGCTAGACTCTGACTGGTTGCTATGGGCAAGACCTCCACTTCTCCTTTTTAGAAAGCTTGATAAATCTACCCTCAAATTGTTTTGGGAAAATTGAAGGGAATATAACCTGTGACTGTGGGACTGGAAGGGTGTCCATGGCCTAGTGACTAGGAACTGCGCCTCCATTCCATGTATAAACTGTAACCATGAATCGATAGGACTCAGTGGCTTTGCATATCTGCCTAAAACAAAAAGACATTGCTCTTGCCCAACCTTGCGTTAGATGGGTGATTATCAGGCCGAGCTGCTGGGATCCTTGAAGGGTTCACCCAAAGACCCAGCCACTGTGTCCTTAGCTCTATGTGAATATGAACATCCATCTGGTGAACCTTAGATCCACATACCGTGTACTGCCTATTATAAAATACAGCTGCATTTTGTTTGCAACAGTCCGCCTTAGTGATTTCAAAGAACCCACTAGGACGCGCAGTCCTGACACTCAGGATAGTCAAGTTCACTGCAAAAAACGTTTGCCATGGTGCATCTTTTACTGCAGAATACCCTCTAATCCATGTCTGCATTCATTTAAGCTCATGGTCTATGATCGCAGTTTTCATGGGGCAACATGGGAATTATTGCTCTGAATGTTATTTACATCAGCTGTTGGTTTTGTCAAAATCGTGGAGCCCAAAATCAATTTGGTACAGTTATCTGGTTGCAGTTATTAATCTAGAGTCCTTCTATTCATACTATCAGAAGCCAGGGCAGATCAAGCACAAGTATATCCCTAACTTGCAGCATTCCGATAGTTATTACCATGTCATGTAAATGCAGAACTAACTCTACCACAACCATTTAAGAAGAATTTCATTAAAGGGAAACCACCAAGAGGAAACAAGGTGCTGAATGCACGTCAGGGACGAACATGCACATTACTATTAAACTATTCATTTTATATCTATAAGTACAATCTTCAGAATGTGGTATTTGAAATAATATAATGCCTTTTGCTTGCTCTGTAGCCCTCAGTCTAGAAATGATTGCAATGCTTTATATATATGCGGTCAGTTGATTACTGTGACTACTAACTAGTATGAGTATAATTTCCTTTTATAGAAGAGGGAAGTATATGAGAAACCAAATTATAAGAACTTCAGCAACATACAGTTTACATTCCCACGAAGCAACTTGCAGATGCAACCAGATAAGATTATACCATAGATGTATTTTCCTGGTTATTTTGTTGCTTCAGTTGTCACACCATAAACTTGTATCAGGACCATTTTAAAGGAGCATTTGTTCAGAGCATGCCAGAAAATGTGTCTAACTTCATAATAATGTCTTAAAGACATCCAGCCAATCCTCATCGCATAAATTTACAGAAATATAATGTTGAATGTTCTTAATTTACATATCGAGTTTACATTGTTTTAGAAGGCTCTACAGGTCTTCTAAATTTCAATTTTCCCCCTGGTGGGCTGGTGGTGAAACACTCAGCATGTCTACTTTGCAACATGCTAGTCCCTGGCAAAAGGACAGGGGGCGTGGCCACATTGAGATGGGTGTATGGCCACGCCCTCAGAGGGCTGCCCATTATATATCTCCCTTCCCCCCCATCATTCCCACCCACAGGGCATAGCCCTAAAATCTGGACTGTCCTGCTAAAATAGGGACAGTTGCAACGTATGTGTCTACCAGGACCACGGACGTCTTTGCGCCACCCCATAGTTCCATCTCCACGATAAAATGCCGAAATTCACGGCATTAAGTAGGGGGATGAGGCTAAGTGACATGATTACACCCCCCCCCCCCCCCACCCCCCAATATTTAGAATTTCTGCATTTTTTAGGATCCGGGAGGTTTGCCTACGAGTCCCGGAGGACTCCCTAAAATTCCGGGAGAGTAGGGGAAGTATGCACAAATGCTAGGAGAATAAGCGAACTGCATGCAGAAAACACAAGTGAAATCGAGCCCAAGGTCCAGCACTGTGTTATCCACTAATATCCTGCACGTTATGTGACATTAACAAGTATCGCAGTTGTACTTGAACCACCACAAAACCTTTTCGGTTATCGCCATCTGTGGAGACTGGCCAGGAAAGCGGTAAGTTAACTGTGTGGAAAATACTCTTAGTTATCCAAAATATTTTTATAATGACAGCACAACACCATAAGACATTCACAAGGCACAGGGTAAATGCTTAAGTGTACACTCCAGCAACCTCTTGCAGTCAGCACTCCAAAGTAACGATCTTATTGCCCTTCAGAGACTTATCCTCCCGCAGTATTACCGCTACCGTTTAGCTAGACAGTTTCTATGTCGTCCAGCCTGGGTTACTGGCTCACACAGACTCTGTCCTGGTAGGGTTTCCTCCGACGGCACCACAATGCCTGATCCAGAGTCCATTGTGCTGGTGAACCATACACCAGGCTCCTCCAAGATAGAATGAATCTACTGACATTCTGCTCTCCTTATATTTTTGACAGTCTAAACAGGTAGTAGGGTCAAGATGTCCTAATCCTCGCCCATTCAGCAGAAGTGGACACTTTAACTGTTAGACATGCAGTCTCTATTACCTTGAATATACAATGGAATGCCTTGACTGAATTAACTATTTGGCTGGATACACTTAACAAAAGGTTACAATATTACATCAGGGAATAACATGACACTTAACACTTGCGTGAAACATTAAGACATTTGACACATTGTATCTGCAGCCTTACACAATCTAAGTCTGAGATACATTTTGATACAATAACATTTAAATTGATACATGTTAACGCATTTCCCAATGCTATTTCAGCCAGTATAGTACTGTGGAGACACATTGCACATCATCGGACCTCTCAGATTACTTGTTGACTTAATTAACTTGGGCTCCCAGCTAGCTTAACAGTCCCTCAGACATTGTTCTGATTACTAACAGTTCAGATCTATGCAGCACATCATAACAATGGACATTTGAGACAAATGGTAATTTTCTTTGCTAACTCAACAACCTTGCTAACACGACTTCCCATTCTGTCATGCAATATGGCTTCTGCTGTCCTGCTATTGTTACACAATATGGGAGCAGTCTTTAAATTTCTTATACATACAATATTGCAGATAACAAGGCCAAAATGTACCTAATAACATGAAATTACAATACACATAATACACTGATGCTCTGGTGTATATACTTAGACTGGGCCAAGGATTAAAAAGTACATTAAACCATGAGAAACGGGTGATGAATAAAAAGTCCTCAGTCCAGTGGGACTCCGTTTCTTCACATTAACCCTTACCACTCCAGGACAGTATCGTCAGGGCACCTCAGTATCGCTCAGCTGCCTCTGTGAGATTTTAATAAATTGCAGCAATAAGAGAATTGTTGCCGCTGCGATAAGTGGCAATTAAAAAGAAAAAGATTATCCTTTTTGAAGATGATTGTTAAACAGGCCCCTAAATTTCGCATAGCATTCATCCTATCAAAGGTTTTGGGTTTGAATGGGGTTAAGAGGCCTCTGTTTTAATTTCCCAGGTTAACATTTTATCACGATACACTTTCTAATACATTTTTTACATAATTTTAAATGTATCAGTAAAAAATATTTGCCATTGTTAAATTTTTAAATAAAATTATCAATACAAGGACTGGCAAGCCTGACTGTAAGGTATCATATGGTTTCATTAATCTCACGTCACCAAGAAAAATACAAAACATTATTTTTTTCTGATATTGAAAGTTTACCTTATACACAGAACTCACATTCTAAATATCACATTTTTATGATCAGAGTGAATAATCAGGCAAACAACGCAGCTCGACTAGGCTTGGGGTTTGCTGACTATTGTACTCTTCCCCATGTGTGTGTATATAGGGGTAGAGCTAGCAAACCTTCTAAAAAAGGAAAAGTTGAGATGTTGCCCATAGCAACCAATTGGATTCTAGGTATTATTCTCTAAAATGTACATACACAGGCGCGCTAAGTGGTTAGCACTTCTGCCTCACAGCGCTGGGGTCATGAGTTCAATTCCTGACCATGGCCTTTTCTGTGTGGAGTTTGTATGTTCTCCCCGTGTTTGCGTGGGTTTCCTCCGGGTGCTCCGGTTTCCTCCCACACTCCAAAAACATACTGGTAGGTTAATTGGCTGCTATCAAAATTAACCCTAGTCTCTCTCTCTCTCTGTCTGTGTGTGTATGTTAGGGAATTTAGACTGTAAAGCTCCAATGGGGCAGGGACTGATGTGAGTGAGCTCTCTGTACAGCGCTGCGGAATCAGTGGCGCTGTATAAATAAATGGTGATGAGTATGTAATATATATATTATATATATATATATATATATATATATATATATATATATATATATATATAATATAAAATATTACCCATTAATTCTCTTTTCTGATTTGACTTTTCTTGGCATCACTTGTAAAAGACGTCCACAGTTTTTCTTCCTTATATCAAAAATGCAGGGAAACTGGATAGAAATGTAAAATTGCAACAGAAATGATAAGAAATAATATTTCCTGTGTGTTATATATCACTATCACATTAACTTGAAGCAGTGACTTTGAGTCCTTTAAACTGTATAAAGGCACATCAAGGGTTACACATTTCTGATTAAAATGCAAATTGTGTACTAATGTCACACTGACATGATCTGGTGTTTTTAAATGGACTTTGAGATCATGTATAAAATGAGGAAACGTTTAATGATAGAGAATGCACTCTATAAAAGTAATCAATTTGTTTGGGTCATTTGTAACTAAGTGTCACACAACAACATCTTGCTTCTGATAAGGCCGTAGAAATATTTTCCTGCCATGTATTTTTTATAATGCCAGACCAGCAAATGCACAGAATGAATGCACGGACTTCTAGATATGCTAACTTCCTTGGATTATTGTCTTCTTTTTTGACAAACCATCCTTTTGATTTGAAGTAGGAAACTGGGACGCAGACAAGACATTACATGTTCTTAGTTTAGAAGCGAAGCCCGTTGCGTCTGTTTGAGTACCAAACACAATTAAACAAACATGCTGGGCCATTTTATATAAAGGGACCAAAGAAGCTTTCTCCAAATCTTGGACATTATTATTGAGCATATATATCTTAGCCCTCGACCATTTTTTTTTTTTAAATAGGACATTCACTTGTTTAAAGTAAGTTGCTTGTGACTCTAAGGGCTCAATCTATCAAACCTTCAAAAACAGAAAAGTGGAGGTATTGGCCATAGCAACCAATCAGTTTCTAGCTATCATTTATCTAGCACAGTCTACAAAATGATAGCTAGAGTCTGATTGGTTGCTAAAGGCAACACCTTGACTTTTCCTTTCTTGGAAGGTGTGATCAATCTGCCCCTAAATCTTCCCAGTCAGTGTACAAAGCAATCAAATGTTATTCTGCCAGTTTTATCATAGCCCTGACATAACTCTAACACTAGTAAAATCCTTAATCTACACCTACCCCAAGCGTTTGCTCTTGTCCAAGTCTAAATTCTAATCTTAAACATAACTTGGGTTTTAGAACTATCCCAAACCCCAACAGAACCTTCATATCACCTATATCATGTACCTGACCTGGTCCTTGGGAACAACAGTATTGGCAGCTGTCTGCCTATCTCCTGCTTATTTAAAAGCAAAGTGTGGGCATGTAAGAGGCAGGACGATGTTACAGGAAACTGAACTCAGCTATTAAGTTGGCAAGTTACAAAAAAAAACAATATAATTGGTGATTGGAGCAGTTCATCACGTGAAACAGTCCCAAACTGTAAGACCAACAGTGAGACCTTGAGACTTGACACTAGTGTTTGGCAGGACCTCCAATATGGAAGCTATTGTGTGACAGGACTATCAATATGGATGTGGATGTATGGCGAGTGTATGCTATGGCTTCCAATCTGGTGGTTAGTGTATGGCAGGATTATCAACCTAGTGGTTAGTGTATGCTATGGCTTCCAATCTGGTGGTTAGTGTACGGCAGGATTATCAACCTAGTGGCTAGTGTATGGTAGGGCCTCCAATCTGGTGGTTAGTGTATGGCAGGATTATCAACCTAGTGGCTAGTGTATGGTAGAGCCTCCAATCTGGTAGCTAGTGTATGGTAGGGCCTCCAATCTGGTGGTTAGTGTATGGCAGGATTATCAACCTAGTGGCTAGCGTATGGTAGAGCCTCCAATCTGGTGGTTAGTGTATGGCAGGATTATCAACCTAGTGGCTAGTGTATGGTAGGGCCTCCAATCTGGTGGCTAGTGTATGGTAGGGCCTCCAATCTTGTGGTTAGTGTATGGCAGGATTATCAACCTAGTGGCTAGCGTATGGTAGAGCCTCCAATCTGGTGGTTAGTGTATGGCAGGATTATCAACCTAGTGGCTAGTGTATGGTAGGGCCTCCAATCTGGTGGCTAGTGTATGGTAGGGTCTCCAATCTGGTGGTTAGTGTATGGCAGGATTATCAACCTAGTGGCTAGTGTATGGTAGGGCCTCCAATCTGGTGGTTAGTGTATGGCAGGATTATCAACCTAGTGGTTAGTGTATGGTAGGGCCTCCAATCTGGTGGCTAGTGTATGGTAGGGCCTCCAATCTGGTGGCTAGTGTATGGCAGGATTATCAACCTAGTGGCTAGTGTATGGTAGGGCCTCCAATCTGGTGGCTAGTGTATGGTAGGGCCTCCAATCTGATGGCTAGTGTATGGTAGGGCCTCCAATCTGGTGGCTAGTGTATGGCAGCTTCCACCATGTACTCATCATTCACATGGCCATTGCTTGCTCGTTACTGATTCCCAGTGTTCTCCCCTACAAGTAACAACCAAGTTGCGCAATGGGGCTGAGAGCTACCAAGGTTTATACTGCTGCACCATGTATATGGCTCCCCTGTACCCCCTGATGGCAACTCCTAATCTAGTAATATAGAATGTGTGCTGTATATGACTCTGGTATATATGACTATGGTATCTACACAGCAGATCTGTTGCCATACCTAAGGGACATGGAAAGGAATAAATAACAAGAATGTGTGATGAGTTCCCATTTAAATTAGAACCTCAGAGACTTTTGAGATAAAAGGGTAGAATTATGTATATCAGACCTAAAAGAGGCACAGTAGAGAAAGAAATAATAATTAGATTTAAAAAGAAAGAATTGACAGACAAGTAAGGGGATCAGACCAATGATAGCACTATTCTCCTGTATACCATAGTGGGTGAAACACATACCTCCAAACAGCACACGTGGTGCAGTCCAATTAAGATTTATAATGTGTGATACTGTCTGTACTACGGGGTCTATGTACTGAGGCAAATATGGAGCATTGGTGCATTTCTGTTTTTCTCCATATTCGCCTCCTTGGTGTCGCTTTGTGGGGCATCTACTCTGGGTGTGTGTAGTGGAAGAATTGGGTCTGGGCCAGGGTGCATACATACGTTAATGAGATTAATCATTAAAGCACAGCTCTCTCCCCTCCTCCGTCCTCCATCACCTCTTAAGAGGCAGAGATCAGCTCTGCTCCTGCCTTCTTTGTAACATCTAAATATTACATATGATGCCAATTTGCTGAAAAAACAGAACACTGCGCCTCTTACACTACTGCTCCTCCCAGATCCCGCCTCTCCTTCTTGTAAAGAGGGTCTGGCGTGACCTTGTTGTCGCGATTCATGTCTTAATCCTCGCTGGATGACGTGATTCATGTCTTTATGGCCTCTCTTCCTGCTACACTAGGGGAGGTCCAAAATGTAGGCAAGTGTCACACACCAGGCTCTCAAGTTCTGTCACTTACCTCTTCGCTGCCTTTCCAAGTTGTCCCTGCAGTCCTCAGGTTCTGCTGGTTTCAGACCTCTCTGTAAGATGCTGTCCAGTCTGTCTCCACTCCAGGGTTCCCTCCAGAATCAGAGCATGGGTGTGGCCATCTTGGATTCGGTCACATGATTCCTTTCAGCCAACCAGGTAATAACAGCCTCCATTTCAGATTCCCTCCAAAACCAGTTCATGAGAGCTGCCATCTTGGATATAGTCACCTGATCCATTTGAGCAACTCAGAGTGCTGCTTCTGCCCAGCTGACCGCAGCCTCCAATCAAGAATCAACAACAACTATAAAAGGACTTCCTGGAGCCCTTACCTGTTGCCAGTGCAATGTTGTATTTCAGATGCTAACCGGGTTTGCGGGTTTGCTAATACTCCAGCTCTGAAAGTGCAGTCTGCATTCTGGCTCAAGTCTGGTTCCATTCCAGTTACTGCAATCTGGTTACAGAAATCCAGTTCCTGTTTGTTCTCCTCTGTTAGTGTAATCACCATCGGCCCCAGTCCTTTCACTACATGCAGAGAAACATTATCAGGCCACCCAGCTTTGTCCATGTAGTCACCAGTCCAGCTCCAGAGATACAACCCAATCCGAGTATGTCACTACATCACAGTGTGAAGATTACATTTACATCGCCAATGGCAAGCTGGGCTGGGGGGGGGCAGGGACCATCTGCCCCCTGGGCTGGATCCATAGTGCTCTACCTTGAGCTGGGTCACTGGGCCACTTGCATTTATTTTCCTTTAAAATTTTCCTAATGGGCTGCTGAGTAGAATCTTGCCCTTGACATATTGGTGTTAAAATTCAATATTTAGTGTTTGTTATCTATCAATAAAATTATCCAAAAACACCCAATAGGCCAGTTATTAACCCGTTAGCACCTCCACAACAGATTTAACATACTTAGCTAATGACCTTTCCTGCAATCCTAAATTCCTGTGGGTAACTGGACTTTCTACAAGTCTTTTTAATTCCTCTTGTTGGCCTCCTATGTTCCCAAAGAAAGAGACCCTATTGTCTGAGCTCTGAACCACTGGCTTTGGATATTAGGCAGCTTGCGAGCACAGAACTGTTGAAAGGACACAGGGTCAGAGCCTGAACTGCTTGCTTATTTCTCATGCAAATAGGCCTGGCAGAGACACAAATAGAGTTACACAGCATGGAGTACACAGCGTCCTGCATCTAGAGCTCTGTATACAGGATAAACAGCCAGCTCTGGAATGCTATATACCAGACACACAATGTACCAAATCCAAATCACTATATAAAATAGAATATCATCACAAACTATATGCACAGGGAAATAATTACATTACAATATATATATATATAGTTCACTATATTCACATGATGACTTTATTGTACATCATGTAAAGTCACTGGGCCTGAGTCATTAAGGAGAGTAAAGCATAAAAAAGGAGTAAATTTGCACCTGGGCAAAACCATGTTGCATTGGAGGGGGAGGTAAATTTAAAATGTGGGGACAGATTTATAGTTGGGGTAGGACATGTCCTAGATCAACTTTAAATTTCAGTGTAAAAATAAAGCTATCAAGTATTTGTGCGCTACATGAAAAAAAAACAGCCAGTGTTTAATAGTATTAGAAAATCAGTGTAGCCATGGTGAGCACCATTCAAGATTTTAAGGGTCTCGTATGCAGCCGTTGACCCCTCCAAGAAATACACAATATATTAGAAGTATATATTTATCTATATCAAAACTTCTAGTTAATGAGGTGCTATTCACCTGTTTCACCCTGATATCTCATCATCATCAGCCATTTATATAGCGCCATTAAATCCGCAGCGCTGTGCAGAGAACTCACTCACTTCAGTCCCTGCCCCATTGGAGCTTACAGTCTAACACACACGCACAGACACACATATACCGAAAGACACAATGGTCAATTTAATAGCAGTCAATTAACCTACTAGTATGTTTTTGGAGTGTGTGAGGAAACCGGAGCACCCAGAGGAAACCCACGCAAATAAGGGGAGAACATACAAACTCCACACAGGTATGGCCATGGTCAGGAATCGAACTCATGAGGCAGAAGTGCTAACCACTAATATATATCCCATATTTATCCTCCATCTGTCAGCATCAACTAGTGAAAGCTTTAAGGGTCATTTACAAAAGAGTATAACTGCAGGACCTCAGTGCAAATTACATTAGTGACATCTTGTGCCTATTTTTTGCAAATGGACCTTATTTCATGAAGTGTGACATGCGATAAACATATTTTGTGTATGTGGCAGATTAAGATGGGAGATATGACTGGAAAGAGGATGTGAATATAGGCGTAAGGGATAAGCGTTAGGAGTATATGAGCGAGGTAAAAATGGAAGTGAAGGATGGGAAGAATATCCCTATGTTGTGAGAAGAGAGTGCAGAACCTATAGATGGTTTGAAGATGTGGCGCTAATCAACAAAGAGTTGAGGGTTATAATGGGTACTATGGCAAGCTGGGTGGGAGAAGGCTGTGTGGAGGAACTGGGACAGTTGTGATAAAGAGACGTACAAGGAGAAGGGAGGGCGGGGTGCAGTGACATCATGTGGGTATGAGAATATGTATTATAGGGCTAGGATATATTAGATGGCTGGAATATAGATGAGGGGTGAGATGTGAAAAAGATCCTAGTACTGTGTGAAAGGGTCAACAAAGCGTATAAAAAGTTGAAGAATATATAAATAAAGGTAAAGAACATAAAATAAAGGTAAAGACCACCTATAGCACTCCACGGCTACAATCAGATAAGTTTAACTTTTTCTAGTCCTACTAGGTGGAGGACACCGTTTTTTGTAGATCATATACCGACTCCCTCCTTACACAACCAAACACACTAGTATACCCACGCCTATAAATGAAACTCAACAGAACTGTATTGTAGGCGAAAAAGTAATACAAAGGTCCACAAGGCGTTGATCCTAGTGGGTGGCAGTAGTTCGGACATTCAGGTAATATACTGGACCAGCAAGAGCTACCTCTCAGCATTATTCCTGTAGACTGCCAATGGCAAGAATATACATTTAGTTCTTGACCATCAGATCAAGGTGTTGGGCCATTCCCAGACCTCCACGAATGGGTTTGGGAATGGCCCAGCATCTTGATAAATGAATCTGGGAATGGCCCGACACCTGGACCTGATGGTCAAGAACAAAACGTATATTCTTGCCATTGGCTACTGCCATTGGAGCTACACTTTCCATGACATATTTGTACAGTACAGGTACATCTATGCATGCCGCATGGGGTCCAGACATAGATACTACACTCCCCAACATTGCCTGACTGCTTGACATGATCATAGTACATCTTTATGTATTTATTCTTCATCTAAACTTACACGGAATGCATAATAAGATAAAAAGCGCTGTATCTATAACAATATAGATGACCCTGCGATGCTGATCCATTCTGCTCTTTGCACATGTGTGAGGCCCGGTCCATGTGCAGTGAAGCTATGGCCTCCCCCTTCCCCCCACAGGACCAAATGGCATTGATCAGTCTTAGGTGACCTGTAGCTCTTTAGCTGTGGAGGAACTATAGTTCTGAGCATGATGGCTGACAGGTTCTGCTGTCATGTATTGTTCCATCACTGCTGGAGAACTATAGGTTGCCTATTTCTAGCAAAATAATAGACAGTTCCACAGATCCATGTTAACAAAACATATCATGTCATATCATGCAACCAATAGGACTTTAACGTTCAATGTCTAACTTGCTATAGACAAATAGAAACTTGTTCATGATTGGTTGCTATGGTTTTAGTGCATACTTGCCTACTTCCAGTAGGCTACGTCCGGGAGAGGGTCAGGGCGGGGCGCCTTGAATCGCTTCATTTTGGCCCCACCCCCTCGAGTAAAATGCCGATTTTTCACGGGGGACAGGGCCAAAATGACGCAATTCCGGGTGAATCACGTCATTTTAGTAAGTGCATTTTGAGATGCGGGAGAAATGCCAGCTCGCCCGGGAATCCGGGAAACTGACCGGAATTTCAGGGCTCTCCCAGACTTTCCGGGAGAGTTGGCAAGTATGTTTTAGTGCCAATATGCACCTTTCAGCAAGGTTAATAAGCAACCATCACATAGTTGCCAACTGTCCTTAATTGCAAGCGCCACTACCAGGTTTTAAATATCTGTCACTTGGAATGCAATTATTACTATCTTGTCTTTTTTTTGCATTATTGCAATAAGTTTTTATTGGTATTATGAAATAAAGAGGGATAGTTATGTAAGAAGGATAAATGGATGGGATACATTGATATAACTCTTACTTTATATCTATTCTCCAGAACCATAAGGTAATATTTATTTAAAATAATTATTTTAAATGCTAAATCATGTATTAATATTATTAATTTATATGGCACAGTAAAATTCTGCAGAGTCGTACAATGGGGAAATAGAGCACAGCGTAGCAAGCAAAAGACAGAAAATTTAAGAAGCATAAATGCGATAATAGCAAAAAATTAAGCATAGTACATAAGGTGAAATAGGAAATGTATATAACAAACAGAAAGCCTGGTACAGAACATGCAAGAGGCAAGCACAGTTCCCAACCTAGTTGGGAGGGGTGACATGTAGTGAGTATGTGGGCAGAGGCAGTTTGGACCAACAAACAAGGAGTTAGCTGCATGGCAGGCATGGATGAACAGGTGAGTATTTAAGGAGCACTTTAAACCTTGGAGGCTGTTGGATAGTCTCATTGGTTAAATATATTATAATCAATTACAGTAAACATGACATGATGGGCATTGTAGTGCTCCAAGGTCTGCCACGGCAGTATCGTGTGTAACTTCCATACGCTATCTGCGTGCCAAGATAGACCAGGAAACTATGTCATCACAGTCTCCAAAGTCAGCGTTTACAGAACAACCAAAGAACATGCTAAGCAACAAGAACACAAGCGAGCAGCTGGCTTAGCGCACACAGGTGTCTCTACACACATGGCACACAGGAGACACGTACTAATAAATCATTAGCACAAGGGCAAACATGACTTTCACAGTTATTAGCATGAAATGAGTTTGTAGAATGTAATGAATCTGAAGAACACCATTAAATATACATATACTGTATAATGGGAATAATAATAATAATGTATAACTAGTGAATTACATGTGTAATTTACACTGTACACAATATAGAGTTTAGTGGGGAATAGTTTGAGATATAAGTGAATATAATGTTATATACACCTCTCCTGTCTACAGAACTACAGAAGACAGTTATTTGTTGCTACTGTTATGGCCAGTAATATTGGCACCCTTGAGTTTTTTCTAATAAGGCACCATTTCTTCCAGAAAATTGTTGATATTAAAAAAATATTTTGGTATCCACATATGTATTTCTTTGGTTCCTTAAATGGGCCTGATAAAATCAGTGGCACATTTTAGAAGTAGTTGGAAATAATTAGATTTCAAGCAGGTGATTCTCCTTCAATTTGGATTTGAACTCACCTGTGGTGAGTAGCAGGTGCCTGCAATAAAGGAATCAGTCATTAAAACGAGCTCTAATAGAGAGAAGGACTCATCCTCCTGTTTTGTGTCACTGTGTGTACTGCAATGAGCATGGAGAGAACTGTCTGAGGTCAGACAAACAATTTTATCCAAGAATGGACAAGCTCAAGGCTGCAAATCAATCTCCAGGGACCTTGATGTTCCAGTTTCCATCGCACGTAATGTTATCAGGAAGTATAAGGCGCATGGCACTACAGCCCATCGCCCTGGGAAGAGGAAACTTAATGGAAGATTGCAGCGTAGGATTCTTTGAATGGTGGAGCGATCGACTGCTGACCTTCAGACACAAGGTCCAACTCGTTCAACCCAAGTGGCGTTTGCCAGAACACACCTGAACAAGCCAAATTTCTTCTGGGAGTGTTCCCAGTAGACAGGTGAGACCAAATTAGAGCTTTTTGGTGAAGCTCATCATCCCTATGTATACAGAAAGAAAATTAAGCTTTCCAATAAAGAACCCTTGTCTACAGTGAAACACGGAGGAGGTTCAGTGATATTTTGGGGTTGGTGTGCTGCATCTAAACTGGATGCCATGAAGGTGTGCATGGCATCATGAAATCTGGAGATTACCGGCCTGTTTTGGAGCACAATGCTTAATCCAGTGTCAGAAAGTTGGGCCTCTCTCGAAGGTTATGGGTCTTCCAGCAGTACAATGACCCAAATACACTTCGAAAAGCACCCAGGAATGGTTGAAGACAAGATGTTGGACTGCTCTATAGTGGCCAACAATGAGTCCAGATATAAACCCCATAGGACACCTGTGGTACCGAAGGCACCCTTCAAATCTGGGAGACCTGGAGCAGTTTGCACAATAAGGGCCTGTTATTGAGTTAGGAGCAAAGCAAAGAAAAGGAGTAACTTTGCACCTGGGCAAAACCATGTTGCATTAGAAGGAGAGGAAAATGTAAAATGTAGGGACAGATTTATAGTTGGGATACAGCATGTCATAGAGTAACTTTAATTGCAGTATAAAAATAAAGCCATAAAGTATTTGTGTGCTACATGAAAACACAACCAGTATTTTCCTTGCATGCAAAAAAAAGTCGATTTGTACCCCTTGCGTTGTAACATGGTTTTGTCCAGGAGACTGAAATAAGAAGTTTCTCAAGTTAAGATCCTTAATGAATCAGGCCCCTAGTTATTATGTATTTAGTGCATTCTACAAAGTGACATCTAGAATCTGATTGGTTGCTATAGGCAACACCTCCACTTTTTCAAACCAGTGGTTTAATACATTTACCCCAAGAAGTGCTGTCAGTATGTAAAATTTTTGATCTCTCTGTATGAAGTTCCAAATAATTTCAGTCCCCCGAACCAAACAAAATACAATGAGATTTACTTATCTCTGCTTATACAGCACTGTACAGGTGTTTTATTCATGCACTGTGTTAGACTGTCCAGCAGAGCTTACAATCTAACACATATATAATATTTGTGCTGAACATAATCAATGAGAACAGTCAACATGGAAATCCACCCAGTTAGTCTTCCGGGGGGGTAAATTTATCAAGTTGTGGGTTTGAAAAAGTGGAGATACTAGAATCTGGTTGCTATTGGCACCATCTCCACTTTTTCAAACCCGCAGCTCAATTTAAGCCCCCAGTCTTTATCCGTGCCTTCTGCTCAGAGTATAAAACCAGCCAGTGGGCCCCCAGCTTATGTAGAGAATCATTCTTTCCATATAGCTATATATAGTATTTGTGTATCACGCTGCATTCACACAGCAGGATTCATGGGAGCCTATGATTCTTCTACAGCAACACATGTGGCTCAATGTACACTACGTGTCACTCCTCAGGTCAACTGTTCCACACACAGCACCAATACATAAGTATACCCTTCCTGTGCACTCTTATTTATGAGTTTAAATTGTATAATTTTATGCATGTACTTATTTCTGTAAGTGCACATTTTATTGCACTATATAATACGTTCATAAAGATTAGTGATGGACAACCTGATACACTTTGGCGGCCCTCTAACCTTCAAAAGGGCCACACATTACTGTTAATCTCACTAATAAATTAAAATAATACATTTAATCAAAGAAAATGACACCTATCTGTAATAAAATATTGGCAGGCTCCCAATGGGGTTTTTTTCCAACCTTTGCTGATCTTCGTAAGCGTTTCCATCTCTCGTCCTCCGTGTTTTACCAATATCTTCAAATTCGTCACATTTTTTCCTCCTTAATAGACCCTCGTGCTCCTCACAATCGCTCCCCCCTAGAAACCTTCTGTAAAAACAAAACGTCTTCTAAAGGCTTGATATCTACTTTCTATTCTCTACTATTGAATCATAATCTGCCTGACAAGGAGACTCATGAGCTCCGCTGGGAGGAGGAGATGGCCGAGTCTCTGGATCCTGAGGAGTGGACTGAGATACGCGAGGCTGTCGCCAAATCCTCCATCTGTACAAATATAAAAGAAAACTCCTACAAACTTTTGTTCCGGTGGTATTTAGTCCCATCCAGACTGAAAACAATCTATCTGGCTACTTCGGACCTCTGCTGGCGCAACTGTGGCCGGCGTGGCTCCCTGTCCCACATCTGGTGGAGCTGCCCGAAAATCATCCCCTTCTGGAAGGAGGTAGCCGACCTTATTTATAAAGTGTCTAATCTAAGATCTCCATTCCATCTTTCATACTTTCTCCTCCCTCGACTTCCCCCTGACACCCACAAAATTATGTGGCTACTCCCGGGCCATATCCTGACCGCAGCCAGATGCTTAATAGCCAAGAAATGGAAACAATCAGAGAGCCCTTCTGTTTCGGAATTAATTCAAAGTGTTTGGCAAATACACAACCTAGAGCACATGACTAGTAGTTAATGATCGCCCTTACAAATTTCTCTCCACATGGCACAGGTGGCAAGATTACTTCTCTGCTACACCTTCCCCTTCTTAAAGAATGAAAACAACGTTACCGTAGTAATTGTCGAAGCCGAGTCTTGCTAGGTTCTCCTTCCCCTTCCTTCTTCTTCTTTGCTCTTCCCCCTACTAACATTCCTTCCTTCCCTCCCCCCCCCCCCAAACTGTCTCCCCTCCATGTTCCATTTCCACTATTTCCTCTCCCTTTCCCCCTCTCCAGTTTCCCCTGACGGTACTCTGGATATCTCATAACCAGATCTCTTTTGACTCTCGTTTATCTGCATATTACTAATCTTGCGGACCACTACGTTTGTGGTGACCCCGAGTTCTATGTCTCACCTATTTTGCAAACTCTTGTTGTTAATATTGTTATGAATTGTTTGAGCATAACAAATACTGTACCGTTTATATTTTTTCTGTTGTTTTCGATAAAAATCTGAATAAAAATATATTTTAAAAAAAAAAAAATATTGGCAGGCATTTTAAACAAGTGTCAGGCCATAATAACCAAATCTGACAATATATCAGGAAGGAGCCAGGGGCCACAAGTAAAGGCTCAGAAGACGATATGCAGCCCTAGGGGTGTCTGTTGCCCAACACTAGTCTAGACATACATTAGTGATGATGAAGCATACTTGCCAACTCTCCCGGAATGTCCAGGAGACTCCCGCATTTCGCGAGAGTCTCCCTGACTCCCGGGAGAGTGGGGCAATCTCCCGCATCTGCCCACTTCACTAGGAAGTGGGCAGATGCGGGATTCACCGGGAATCGCAGCGTTTCCCCCCCCCCCCCCCGCTGTAAAATGATGCGTTTGCGTCATTACATCACGGGGTGGGTCCAAAATGATGTGAATTTTAAAGCCCCCCCCCCCCCCCCCCATCACGCCCACCTCCCCCGACAGGCTCCCGGAAGCCAACTTTCAAAAGTATGGATAAAAGTATTTGCACATATAACTTTAAGCTTTGCTGTCTGTTTCATATGCAGTCTTTTGTCCATAGCTGTAGTATGCTTAATCAAATATAAAACAATAGGCTGAGTTTTAAATATGATAAAGTAGATTTAGCTGCTTAGACCTGTATTGCATTATTGTACCACTGTGTGCAGGCTCCTCAATCCAAAGTACACCTACAGTTATGTTAATATGCAGGACGGCTCCTGACTTCAGATCCTTTCTCCTTTCACCTAGTTGGCGCTCGGCTCAGAGTTGTCGGAAGCTAGAGGGAGACGTGGCTGACTGACGAACAAAGAATAGCAGATACCATGACCATGGGAATTAAACCCAGAGTTTAGTGTAACTTGGGGAGGTTTTGTGTGATACAGACAAAAAACTATGTATCTATCGACAAGAGCAGAAGCAACTACTTCCTTTAATCGGGATACACAAGCTGTGGCTGGCCAGATGTCTGGAACTACAAGTCCCAGCTTGCCCTACCGTTCATTCCAAAACAGTTGGAGAGTTACAGGTAGGGTTTTCTCTGGAAAATAGTTTGGATCAGCCCTCGGCATAGAAGGTTCATACATGTCCCATGGGAAACTACACAGGAGACTTGCAAGGCTATGAATTGTACGATAAGCTGAACGTTAAGTATTTTTGCCGATCAGAACATTTATTAAAAAGAAAATGCTATTGTTAAGATACCCCATATTATACATGATACCAGCACGATGGCAATATAAATGCTCTTTATGTATACAAAACAAAAATTGTCAGTGCTTATCCTCAACACTGCATATCTGTGTGTATCTAGCAATATGAAAACATGAGGTATTGGTTCATGTTTTGATCAAAACATTCAAGCCTGCATCCCAGTGTCAATGGTACCTCAATGTATGTAGGTCCTACACTGACGTATAACACCATTAAAATGCAGCTTAAATCAGATGCACTCACCTCCCAGTCATAGGGTCTTACATTTAGCAAGGGTTGGCTTCTGGTCCACATCCAAATGAGCCTTATATAGGCTTGATAGATAGGTGCTAAGACAACATAAGACAATATATTGAGACAAAACCAGAGAAAAACTAAGCCAGTGCTCAGTTACCCCCATATTATATATGGTACCACTGCAGGGATCCTACCCACTTCATGAATCGCAATCATGTCACCATGCTCCGCTCTGCACTTGCTACCTAGCCTCCCCTCCTGAATAGTTGGCATGTAAAGGCAAAAAATAGAAGGTAAAGATGGTCCTGTTCAAATAAGCTTACAATCTAAGAGGTATTCAAATTGAGGAATTAAGGAATAAAACAATGCTACCTGGTTGTTAAAATGTTAAAAAGTTTATTACATAGACACATATTAGCTTATATATATTTATATAGTAAGGCTTCCAAAAAAAACACAGGCCCATCAAGTTCAACCTTTTGAACACATTGCCAAACAATAATTGCACTCTCATTCCGTTTTGCTTACTAAGTACTGTGAGCAGCATTATTTATCAAGTGCTTTGGCAAACAATGTTGTATGTGAATAAAATATATGCACTCACCAGTGGTGCTAACCATTGCAAATACTTATACTGACAATTTTATTAACATTTACTGAGATGTATAATTTTTACTGACTTTGTTTATCCTGTATTAAAATTTGTCCATAACTGAAAGCGGCAATGGAATCAGAGAATATAAGTGAGGGATGTACGACCCTCCATCATTTTACAACGATCGACCTGACTGTGTGTATTATTGAACCTGTTATGTTTACTGACCTCTATTTTTTTTTCTCTTACTGTGAAAATGTTGTTTGTTTTCATCGTCAGTGAATTTACTGACGGATGGCAGGCCTATAAACATGGTAACGGATATCAAGCCTTACACAAATGTTAATTCCATGCGTAAGAATGCATGAATATAGTGTTATATCTATACCATATGGAGCCAGGTTGCCTGAGCAATTCTGGAATATGAAGTAGAATGTTTTTGAAGGGGCGTAAATAGAATATGTTAATAACTGGATTTGATAACCGAATTTTATAGAGAAGCAGAGCCCAAAACAAGAAAAAAATACACCTGTTTCTAAGATGGAAATTGGGAGTGGTCAGGATGATTCTGTTGGAGAGACCTAAAAAGGTTCCATTAGATACCTTAATGTGACCACATAGACAATAGTTGATTGGATTAGATTAGGATTACCATAGGAAAGGGTCTCTGGAGACTAAGGGGTCTATTAAACAAGTGGTAAAGAGCCAAAATGTCAGCGTAACCCCCGGCAAATGGCTCTTTCACTACTTTGTCTTATTTATTAAAGGGTTATCGCTGGAGAAATCATAGATTTCTCCGGCATTCACCTAATACGCTAGATCCTTCCCGGGAGACAGCGCTATGCAGTTAGCACCTTCTCCATTAGCCGGCATTAGGCTACCGGTGAAAAGGTAAATTACCTGGCTGAAGAAGGGGTTCTATGCCACAGCTCACACAGCAGCCCAGGCATAATAAATTGCAGCGGGTCATATTAAGGGCTACCTCGTGGGGGCAATAATTAGCCCCCTTAACCACCTTTGCTAACCTTGCAAAGAGATACTTGGGCCATCCCTGAAAGCAAGTACATATTACAGTAGACAGAATGACAGTAGGGATTGTACCCCAATCAAATTGTCCAGGCCTGCAAAAGAGCCACTAGCAGCTTTTTGCCCCGCCTCCTGCAACAAAAAGCCATTTTCATTGCGGGGGACGGGGCCAAAATTACGGATTTGGCCACGCCCCGCACCCTCCCGCCCTCCAGTCACGCCCCTCTCCCAGAAAGAAGTTGCCCAAAGTAGGCAAGTATGTTCTAATTTAATACCTGACTTCCTGCCCCCACCACACTGAGACTGACCTCAGGACTAGACACAGGCTTTCCCCTATAAAAAGGAGCTGGAGCATGCATAATGAATAATCAAATTAAATAAATACATCACATTTGTCTACTTTTGAGATCCCCCTCCGGGAGGGGAGATCTCAGTGACGCAGCCTGGGGGTATGGCAACCGGAGTTTCGTCATTAGGCCCCACCCCCTCAGCAAATTGACACGATTTTCAGCCCATTGCAGCAGGAAGGGGGGGGCATGATGATACGATTCACATTACTTAGGCCCGCCCCCTCCCACCCACTCACTAAGGAAGAGACAGGATTTAGGAGGTTTACCTGCTCTCCCAGGAGAACTCCCAGACATTCAGGATTCTCACGGACAATCCGGGAGAGTAGGCAACTATGAAATACATATGTAGTCCTCCTGACATTGATTTTGAGAAAAACGTCAGCAATACATAGGAAATATAACGGTAATACAGGAATACCGATTAATAAAATATACGCTGTATTGATTATTTTACACTTCAAGTCTGCAAGTTACTTGAGTACAAATGTTGAAATTCTCTTAGCGTCAGAGGATTTCTCCGCAACTTGACAAAGAGGCTGGAACTGAATTTTAAAAGGAAGGTTTATTTACCAGATCTGGTATTAGAAGAAGGAAATTCACATACAGTTTATGGCAGTGGCGTAACTATACATTTTGGTGCCCTAAACGAGACAGGGCACCGGCACCCCCCATCTAAGGAGGGGGAGGAGAGAGAGAGATTAACTAACCAGAGTTTGATGCTTGTCCTTAACTTCCTGTCAGTGGAACGCACATGTGTTCCACGGCGGAAGTTAAGGAGTGAAGCATCAAACTCTGGTTAGTTAATCTCTCCTTCTCTCTCTTCTTCAGCCCTTAAGCGGAACTTAAGGGCTGAAAGTATGAAGGCAGGTAGCGGGCGGCTGCTGCGCCTACTTGGCTTTGCGCCCTGGGCGACGGCACCGCCTGCACCACTCTCGTTACGGCCCTGGCTTATGGTATAATCCTTGTTCTGAAGAAAGTTTCTCAGGTGCTGATATTTGAAACATAATAACCACACCTTTATTTTAACGTCATAAAACAGAATTAATATAAAAGTGAGTAATATATGTTATGACTAGATGGCAATAGAGCCATATCTAACACAAACACGTATATGAAAACATACTTCTTAATCTATGTTATTCTCCTCGATAAGTTGAAGGACAGAATACTGATTATTAGAATAAGGGATACAGTATGTATCACTCAATTACAGTGTGTATCATACAATTAAATCCATCAAGGTGCAAGTGAAATTTTTCGGTAATAAATCAGGTCTATGGCCTCATAATCTAATGCAAACTGAACATAATGTGCGTTTTTCAAAAAACGCACATACATCGGGTATACGCACATCTGCATTCAACAAGGAGCGGATGTGAATATACGTCTGATGATGAATATGGATCTAGGTCCTCTCTGCTGTAATAGACAGAACACTGAAGGATATGTCTAATATATAGTGTAACAAACAAAGTATTTTGCCACAGGCCTGTAAGAGAGGAATTAGCTATTCTGCTGAGAGTCTGCAGACATTACACACTTATACAGCAGTGTACCTAGTTCAAAGATAAACAGGTGGAGGACATAGGTATGACAAAGTGAAAGTATAAAGTGTGATTTAACCTACATGCTTTGAAAATGGTTTGAAAGTCTTTTCCACAGCTAACAGCAAAGCTGACAAGGTATGTCTGCAGTGAAGAGAAATTACAGAACACCTGCAGAGAACTCCCTTTTAAAGGCAAGATGGGTGTGTCACCTGCCCGTCAAGCTAAGGCTGTGGGTGGAGTCTCAAACATGAAAACCTGTATTGTGCTACTATGCACTTCCACCGATGCTAAACAGTGGCCATTGTCTAGACAGGAGGACTATATCTAGCTAGTGCTACAAACGACAGCATACCCATGGCTGCTAGGGCATGCTGGATGGGACCTGTAGTGCAAAAATGTAAATAAAAAACCCACACACAGGTTTAAAAATACATTTATTTTTAAAAAAAATCCATCCCTACACATCCCTCATTTACCCTCTTCACTGATAGAGGGAACTATGACCAGAGGACTTTTTTCAAGTAATTATTTTCTCCTATAAAGATCCGTGCTGGCTCTTGGATCTGTTTGTCACACTGATCGATGGGGCTGTAATACTACAACAACAAGCCAGACTGCTTCTCTTTGGATACGTAGGTAATATCGCTAACAGCTACTTTGGATATTGTCACGCTTGCCGGTTGCCCTATATCTCATTTTAGGCACATTTTTGCACACTCAGGCGTATAACCAAGTGAAGGATTATATTGTTATTTTATCTGGAGAGGGACGGACCTCATATCCACTGTTGGGCCGTCTAAGAGTACAACTATCGTGAGTAGGTCTGTTTGACTCTTTGTTTCTATTGTCTCTTTAATCAATTCTGTAAGTGTATTATTTAAATAGCGCTATAGAATTGAAATCAAAAGATTTTTTGCTACAAAGAGAAACACTCACCAGCTCTGGGCTGAAACTGGTAGTATACTGTGGAGCCATAAGTCCCTATACTATACGAGCTTATACTAGTTGTAGGTATAATTCATTTGTATAGTGTATTGTTTTAATTTATCCACAGATCTCTTTATGTTTCTGGGATAGATATAGAGCACTGTTGCTATTTTTTTTAATTTGAATTTTTATTGGGGAGTTCACATCCCCGGCAACTAGCAACCAACCTGGAATTGAAATCAAAATATTAATTGCTGCATGTGTCCACTGGGTTCAGTGGACATAGGCTTGCAGCAAAGAGGCTGCGCTGGAGTCCTAATCTCCTCCACTTGTTGGGGCCTCCAATATTCCAGGATCTAGACATCCAACAAATGAGCTAAAGTAACCAGCAGCCACAAGTGGTGAAAGTGACAAGAACAGGTAGGAGAGAGCAGGACAGTCTGCCAACTGTCCTGAATCTGAAGGGACAGTCCCGAATTTGGGTTACTGTCTCGCTTAGGACAGTTGGGAGGTATGTCCCGCTTCCCAGTGTACTGCTTGTGAAGGCAGAACTGTGTGTACCTAACAGTAGTGCACACAGTATTGCCTGTGTATTTGTCTAAAATGATAACCATGCTACATCATAGGAGGTTACCCTGTCTAAAGTGCCCAGGCCCCCCAGAGCCTTAATCCAGCTGGGCCTGGGCGTGAAAATATCTATATGGATTAAGCAACACTAAAATAGCCCCTTTTTATATAGATAAATATATATTGTACCAAAAACCACCCTTTATGGATGGGCCCCCCGGGCGAAAGTCTGCCAGCACCTCCCCTGCCTACTAACCAGCCCTTGCTAGGTGTAAGCCCCTATACTTGGGAGGTGAGTGCATCTGATTTTAGCTGCATTTTAATGGTGTTTGGGACCTTGCTGCTTGGCAGGTGCATCTAAGGATATCATGTGCAATTTGGGCTTAGCAGACCTTGATAAACTACCACATCATGACCTGTTCACCAAACACATAAAGTACAGAGAATAAGAAAAGACAGTGAGAATCACATGTCTAAGACTAGTAGCAATGGGAATATTTGCTTTTCTAAAGTTTATGCAGGATACATATTTTTCACTATAGTTCTCTTCTAATATGTACTCAAAAGCACAAGTTCCTATCATATCACACAATAGAAATTACTTAAACATTTACTAAAACCAAATAAAGACACTGACACCAAATTAAAGTTGGAATAAAATATAAATTTATTGAACTGAACCTACTAAGGACTGGATGGCGAACAAAACCAATAACGGTGAAAAGGTCAGACCATAGTACCACCATGATCATCATTTATTTATATAGCGCCACTAATTCCGCAGCGCTGTACAGAGAACTCATTCACATCAGTCTCTGCCCCATTGGAGCTTACAGGCTAAATTCCCTAATATAGACACACACTCACACACAGACACAGACAGACAGAGAGGGAGACACTAGGGTCAATTTTGATAGCAGCCAATTAGCCTACCAGTGTGTTTTTGGAGTGTGGGAGGAAACCCACGCAGACACAGGGAGAACATACAAACTCCACGCAGATAAGGCCATGGTCGGGAATCGAACTCATGACCCCAGTGCTGTGAGGCAGAAGTGCTAACCACTAGGCCACTGTGCTGCCCAGCCCAGGATCGTGCCTTATCTATTGTCCTGTGCTAAAAATCTGTCCAAACGGCAAGACTACACCCCGGCCAAGGCCAGATACCGGCCAAGGGTCCTTCAGATGTTTTCAGAGAGTTTTATCCATCTGTCTTTAACGTTTAAAAAACTGCAATGCAGAATAAACAATGAATCGGTTGGAAAGATACTATGTTATATTTTTGATATTTATTACAAAGTATTAATACATAGGTCATGAAACCCTGACATGTCTCCTACATTTCAACCTGCTCACGGCTTCCGGCCTGAAGCTGCTATGTTGGTTTGTAAACCTCGTCTCTTTCTGGTACCGAAGGATCTTAGTACTCCCAGCATTTGGCTCATGGCCCGCAACATGCCCACATCCTTTTATTCTTTTGGTAAAAAAAAAAAAGTTTGGCTAGGAAATTTCCTATTTGCCAACACTTGAAAATAATTTCCAGGTAGACATTGTTGCTCGGCAGGTGCATCTAAGAATATCGGGCCTGATTCATTAAGGATCTTAACTTGAGAATTTATATTTCAGTCTCCTGGACAAAACCATGTTACAATGCAAGGGGTGCAACTTAGTATTCTGCTTTGCACATAAGTTAAATACTGACTGTTTTTTCATGTAGCACACAAATACTTGATAGCTTATTTGTACACTGAAATTTAAAGTTGATATTTGTGTGTTACATGAAAAAACAGTCAGTATTTAACTTATGTGCAAAACAGAATACTAATTTGCACCCCTTGCATTGTAACATGGTTTTGTTCAGGAGACTGAAATAAGAAGTTTCTCAAGTAAAGATCCTTAATGAATCAGGCCCATCATGTGTAATATGGGCTTGGTGGACCTTGGATAAACTACCACATCATGACATGTTCACCGAACAAGTAAAGTAATTATCTATGTTTTTCATTGTAAATTCTGATCTTAATAAATATAAACACATAAAGTACAGAGAATAAGAACAGATAGTGAGAATCACATGTCTAAGACTAGTAGCAGGGGCGGGCTGGGCCGGGGGGCATCGACCCTCCGGGCCACTCAGACTCACCGCTGGTAGGGCCTGCCCCGGATGCAATATCGCCTGATTTTTACCGGCGGCCGCATCTCATGACACGGGATGCGGCCGCGTTAGCGAACAGGCGGCCGCATCACATGACACGCGATACGGCCGCGTCATCAAGGACGCGGCCGCATCCCGTGTCATGTGATGCGGCCGCCTGTGCGTCTCCCGGGCTGAAATCTGCCAGCCCGCGCCTGACTAGTAGGCATGTGAATATCTGCTTGTTATTAGAATTTATACAGGATACATAATCACTATAGTTCTCTTCCAATATGTACATCAAAAGCACATGATATTATTAATTAAAAAGATAGACGGAACTGTAACCAGAGTACAATTATCAGGTAATTATTTTCTCCTATAAAGATCCGTGATGGCTCTTGGATCTGTTTGTCACACTGATCACTGGGGCTGTAACACTACAACAACAAGCCAGACTGCTTCTCATCGGATACGTAGGTAACATCGCTAACAGCTACTTTGGATATGGTCACCCTTGCCGGTTGCCCTATATCTCATTTTAGGCACATTTTTGCACACTCAGGCATATAACTAAGTGAAGGATTGTATTGTTATTTTATCTGGAGAGGGACGGACCTCATATCCACTGTTGGGCCGTCTAAGAGTACAACTATCGTGAGTAGGTCTGTTTGACTCTTTGTTTCTATTGTCTCTTTAATCAATTCTGTAAGTGAATTATTTAAATAGCGCTATAGAATTGAAATTAAAAGATTTTTTGCTACAAAGAGAAACACTCACCAGCTCTGGGCTGAAACTGGTAGTATACTGTGGAGCCATAAGTCCCTATACTATACGAGCTTATACTAGTTGTAGGTATAATTCATTTGTATAGTGTATTGTTTTAATTTATCCACAGATCTCTTTATGTTTCTGGGATAGATATAGAGCACGGTTGCTATTTTTTTTAGTTTGATTTTTTATTGGGGAGTTCACATCCCCGGCAACTAGCAACCAACCTGGAATCATTGTTATACCCAGCGCTGAAAGGTTTAATTTTGTATTATTAGGGGCATATTCAATTGACGGCGAGATCGCCGAAAATCCCGCACTCGAAAAATATTACCGTTAATACGGTAATATCTCGCTGGATTTCAGCTCGCAGCTATTAACGTTTTTTACGCGCAGGAATACCGTAATAACGGTCATATTTTTCAAGTGCGGGATTTTCAGCGATCCCGCCGTCAATTGAATACCCCCCTTATTGTCACATAAACCTAACCTCCACCTGTCCTTATACTACCATGTCTCCTACAAAAGAAAAAAATACTCTTGAATAGTGGCGCACATAACACTATAAGGAAAAATACAAAATAATCAGTGCAACAGTACAGCAGAGCTGTAACAAATGACTCCGGCAAGCGATAACTTGCCGCAAGCAAGCTGCGCTGAGTTCTAAGCCTCGCCTCCACTGCTGCACAAATTTCCGTGCCAATCAACCACCAGTAGCTTAAGTGCTCAGAGATGCGGGGAGGTTCCCGGTCATTAGGTGATGTCTCTGTGTAGTTAGTTCCAGTGGACACAGGCTGCGCTAGAGTCTGAAATCGCCTCCACTTGTGGAAATTCTCTGTGTCGGCCAATTTTCTAAGCAACAGCTGTCCAGGTGAACAGTAAGGTCCCTGTGTAAGTGCAATTTTATAAATAATAATGCAACCACCTCACAAGGCACCTATCAGAGAACTCCCTCCTTGATCCTGTCCAATCCAGTTTCCACCTCCTCCACTCCACTGAAACCTCCCTGGCCAAAATAACGATCTTCTCTTGGCTATATCCAGAGGTCACTTCTCCCTGTGCATCCTCCTGGACCTCTCCGAGGCCTTTGACCATGGATCATCCCCTCTTGTTGCAGACCCTTCTTTCTATTGGCCTCTTTGGCTCTGACCTCGTATATCTCACCTTATACCTCGCCAATGGCTCCTTTTTTGTATCCACTTCTGGGTTATCCTTCTCTCCACCACCCCCTTATCCTCTCCCTGGAGGAGTCCTTCAGGGCTCTGATCTTGGACCCTTTAAACTTTCCGCTGTATACTACCTCTCTAGGTGATCTCATCACTTCCATCTGTCCTCAGTAGCACCTTTATGCCAATAACGTTCAACTTTACCTCACTTCTCCTTATCTTCCACCCATCCCCATTCGACTGCCTGTCCACCATCTACTCTTGTATGTGCTCACGTTTTCTCAAAACTAATATTGCCAAACACAAACTCATTGTCTTCCCTCCTTCTGGATCATTGGTTCTTAACCTTGTTGGAGGTACTGAACCCCGCAAATTTCATACGTGCATTCATCAAACCCTTCATAAGCCCTCCCTGCCTTAAATACAGAAGAGAGCCAATCAGGTGCCCAGTAAGTACCCCCAGGGTCTGCTTATTATCCCGCAGGCTGTTTACCCCCCTGCACAAGCGCCCGGGTGCTCAGCGTTGCCGGGACGCGGCACTGCTCAGAAGGCGTCCCGACCGTTGCCATGGAGACTGTAGGGACAAAGGAACCGGAAGTGATGTCCCGGTTGTTGCCATGACAGCCAGGACGCAGAAGGAGGAAGCGAACCGCGGCTCGTGACGGTAGGGCCTTAGAACTCCCAGTATTTGGCTCATGACCCGCAGTAAGTTTGGCTAGGACATTTCTTAGTTGCCAACACTTGCTGCTGGCATCTAAGAATATCATGTGTAATTTGGGCTTAACAGACCTTAATAAACTACCACATCATAACATGTACACCGAACAAAGTAAAGTAGTTATCTATTTTTTGCATTGTAAATTCTGACCTTAATATGTATAAACACATAAAGTAGAGAATAAGAACATATAGTGAGAATCACATGTCTACGACCAGTAGGCATGGGAATATTTGCTTGCTCTAACGTTTATGCAGGATACCTAATTTTTCACTATAGTTCCCTTCCAATATGTACTCAAAAGCACAAGATATCATTGATTAAAATAGATGCAGACTTTCATTTCTATGTCTTGTAGAAAGGAATTTAGATAAAAGTTCAGAAGCCACCACAGATGCACAATAATGGGGGGGGACCACAGAAGCCTAAAGGAGACCACAAACCGGCTGAGAGATGTGCAGAGCCCAATTATAGGAGATGGGGAAACAGGTGCAGGTGACTGCTGGACCAATATCATCCTATTGGTCTGCGAGGTCACATGCCCTTGCACTCGAGGAGGGGGTGGGGTGACACCTCTACATCTAGGCCCCAATTTCCATTTCCTTGTTCAGCTGTTATAGGTCAGACTTTCAATGTAAAAAAACATTAATCTGCAAAGATGATGTTTCCAGACACCTTATCTTGTAGTTAAAGGTACCCGACAACTTCCACAATACGCGTCAGCATGAACAGGTGTGTACACAAGGGAGGGGGGGTATTAAAACGCATACTTATGCTCTGTAAAATGCAGAATCTGTGAGCTGCTCAAATCACTACTGAAGAACAGGAAGATAGACTTACATATCCTGAAGCTATATACACTGACATATTGTGACAGGTGCTAAATAATTGAACAGTTTTATTTCAATAAGAACCACAGCCAGCCAGTGTTTGGCAGTCCAAGAAATACCAAACAGCGGTGCAGAAGAGTCGTCCTCATTAGCTGCATATGGCAGTTGTCTTTGCTCTATTATCCAGGTGAACAACTGCACTAGTCTATCCCGGGTCCTAGGTGCTTTGCATAGAACAATATGCAAAATATGAAATATGTAAATATCTGTATTTTATATTTAGAATTGTTTATGATAAGGATACTGTTTATATTAGCTTAAACAAACACCCTGTATACTCTGTTATTATTACTGTGGAATTCAGGTGGATGGTAAGGTCTAATCAGAAAATAACAGGTACAAGAGAAAAATAAGCATCTGGGTTATGGTCTTGAAACGCCCCTATGGTGTAATATTGGATTCCCGGAACTGACAATATCACCAGGATTTCATGTGCTTGTTAATGGCCATCTCTATTCTAATGGACTACTGAAGTCCTCTGTGACACTGCAATTTGGGATTCCTAATGTAACTTTATACTGGTACTTGCAATGGAGACACGTTGACAATTCTCAGTTTCGTGGTTCCCCACCAGGGATTTTGCAAGTCGCCGACATTCGTCGACTTTGCAGGGGGAATTTCAAACGGCAAAGGATTCAAAGTTTTGTCGTTTGAAATTTATCCTGCAAAGTCGTCGAATATTGGCAGCTTGCAAAATCCGCACTTTAATACAATTACCCCCAGGACTTTAAATCCAAGTGTAATCAGTTCCTAAAAAAGGATAAAATGTCACCTCGTGCCTCAACAAGAAAGTGGCCCAACAAGCAGTGTCCACGGCCCACTCAAAATTTTGAAGTCCTAGGGGTATATTTACTAAATTGCAAGTTTGAAAAAGTGGAGATGTTGCCTATAGCAACCAATCAGATTCTAGCTGTCATTTTGTAGAATGTACTAAATAAATGATAACTAGAAACTGGTTGCTATAGGCAACATCTCCACTTTTTCAAACCTGCAGTTTAGTAAATATACCCCCTAATATCATACCTATGTACTTTCTGTTTCCAGGCATTTTGGATGCATGAAAATTGAATAAATAAAATGAATGGACTTTTATGGCAAATTCCCCTTTCTGAGTTTACTTAATATTGTGTTGCTTTATTTGCAATGTACCAAGTTCCTTTATCTATTCAGTCAATTGCATGTATCAAAGAATAACAAAACAGCAAAAAAAAAAAAAAAAATCACTTTCTTGTTGGATGCATTTTTCATGCTCTGATGATAATGCATTAAAAATGCAAGTGCGAGATCCATGATGTCAGCTCCCAAGTCCACAGTATGAAATAAAGCTACTTTATAGTACTAGATTATAGTACAGCTCTCGTGACTTCAGTATACACTACAGACAGTGGCGGATCCAGGGTTTAAAACACAATCAGAGCAGCCGGGCAGCACACTGTCCCTGCCTGTCACGGCTGGACGGACCTGCACATACTGTGCAGCCGTCGGCAGCCTAAGATGTTAGAAAGGGGCGGGGCCTAAATCGCCCCCCCCCTAAATCGCCCCGGGTACAGCATTTTTCTAGATCCGCCCCTGACTACAGGGGCAAACGCTGGATTTGTAGAGGGGGGTTTCCACACCACGTCGCCAGTGGGCGTGACCAGCATGCATGGGGGTGTGGCTATAATATTGGACAGTGCTTGGCTGCTCTCCAACTCTTCCTATCCCTATAATATACATACATGGGCAATGCTGCGTGCACTACTGTTAGGGCAGATGGCAGAGGAGGGTGACAACGTGAGAGAGGGCAGAGGAGGGTGACAGCGTGAGAGAGGGCAGAGGAGGGTGACAGCGTGAGAGAGGGCAGAGGGGGGGACAGAGAGCAGAGGAGGGGGACAGAGAGCAGAGGAGGGGGACAGATGGCAGAGGAGGGGGTCAGATGGCAGAGGAGGGGGACAGAGAGCAGAGGAGGGGGACAGATGGCAGAGGAGGGGGACAGAGGGCAGAGGAGGGGGACAGAGGGCAGAGGAGGGGGATAGATGGCAGAGGAGGGGGACAGAGGAGGAGGGCAGATGGCAGAGGAGGAGGTCAGATGGCAGAGGAGGGCAGATGGCAGAGGAGTGTGACAGCGTGAGAGAGGGCAGAGGAGGGTGACAGCGTGAGAGAGGGCAGAGGAGGGTGACAGCGTGAGAGAGGGTAGAGGAGGGTGACAGAGGGCAGAGGAGGGGGACAGCGTGACAGAGGGCAGAGAAGGGGACAGAGGGCAGAGGGGGCAACGTGAGAGAGGGCAGTGTGCCTGGATGCAGAGGGGGCAGTGTGCCTGGATGCAGAGGGGGCAGAGTGTCTGGATGCAGAGGGGGCAGAGTTGTCTGGATGCAAAGGGGCATTTTTGCATACAACTAAATAAGTATTTCTGTCGTGATCTAAATACTTATTACAATTTTTTGACCCAACTACTTCTAAAACAGGACTGCTCAGTAATTATTTTGGAGGGGTGCCTTGAAAAAATTTGGAGACTCTAAGGGTGCCGCGAACTGCAAAAGTTTGGGAACCACTGGTACACAGTGTGGCTACAGAGCACTTAGTATATGTACAACTTCTACGACAAGCAATTGACATTCTCTAGACTGTGCAGATTGTAATCTATTGTGTTTTTGCTGGGTTACAAGTGTAGTCACATTACAAAAGCACTTCATGTCTGACTGATAGGTATCACTGGTAACCATATCTGGAGTCACATAATGTCACATACTGAGCCTCTATCGCCCCCTATATTCTCTCCCACCACCATCACTACCAGTAAATGATCTAATCACATTCACACCAACCCATGTTCTCCTGCATGATGTCTCATCATCCCACTTTACCCCATTTCTGCAGGATTAATATACAGTATTATGACCCCACCTCTTATTACTTTGCAACCCTCCTTCTACCTATTATCCCCCCTCTCTCCCACCCAAATGTCATGAGCCTCTCTGCACTCACTCTGCTTCTCTCCCTTTACTGCTGACATCACTCCCCCCCCCCCCTCTCACAGGGTGTTGGGGTGTTATCTTGCCCCCCTCCCAGCTCAGGATAATTCCCTCACGTCCTCCAGCTTCGAAAGATCCACCAGGGCCAATGACGAGGAGCCTTCCCCCGGTCACCGTGCATGGATTGGTCCTCTGCCTCTGCTGATTACCCTGGAAACCCTAAACAGGGGAGAGGAGGGGAGAGGAGGATGCTCAGGGAGGGGGGTGAGGAGGGGAGGTCCATGTAGCCGGCTGCATGTGAAGGTGCCGTGGCTGAGAGGGAGCAGGCAGCAGCCTCAGTGTAGGTTGTGTCATCAGCAGCAGCAGCAGGTGGAGGGCAGGGGTGGGGGAGAGAGAAGACAAGGGACACAAAGGGGAGGGGGGCAAGAGTGGCAGAGGTGGGTAACACAGAGGGGTACAAGCACTGGGGGGGGGGGGGGGGGGTTGGAGATAGAATTGGGGGTATGACATGTCAAAGAAGGATCTGCTAATATTTTATTTTCCAACAGGGTGAAGAGGAGGTGGAGAGGGAAGGCTGGCACTGAGTGCCCCTGGAGAGCATCTGCCATGGGCATGGGGGCACAGAACGGAGAGGGGTGCAGCAGCAATGGCTGCGTCAAGTCGGAACCTCGTTATAATTGGGAAGAAGTCCAGAAACACAACACGAAGACTGACAAGTGGCTGGTGATAGACCGCAAAGTCTACAACATCAGTGGCTGGGTGAAGAGACACCCGGGGGGCATGAGAGTCATCGGGCACTACGCTGGCGAGGATGCCTCGGTGAGTGCTGCCTGCAGCAATGCATGTGTGCAATACATTGTGGGGATACCTCTTACCCACACGTCTGACTCTAGCTAAAATCTGCACACAAAATACAGTGACCTGGGCTCTCACAATGATCTATCTACTATCTATCTATCCATCCATCCATATTTATTTATTTTATCTCTTACCTGTCAATATTACACAATTCCTGAAATATCTTTGTATATACAATACACTAAAATGCAATGATTATACAACTACTTATGTGCAGCATGTGTTCAGTACATTGTGAGGATACCTCTTACCCACACATCTAACTCTAGCTAAAATCTGCACACAAAATACAGTGACCTGGGCTCTCACAATGATCTGTCTATTTATCCATCATTTTATATTTATTTTATCTCTTACCTGTCAATATTACACAATTTATATCTTTGTATATACAATACAGTAAAATGCAATCATTATACAACTACTTATGTGCAGCATGTGTTCAAAACAGAAATACTCTGTGGCCAGCTAATGCAGAGATTAGTAGAGTTTTGAAACAATTATTCATTTCATAATTTATTAAATATTAGAGCATTTGTTGTTACAATGCAGAGTGACATTATGACTATAATACATTAATCTTTATAAAATTTGCTTAATGATAAATTCACACCCTGGAGTAGTACAGATGCCTACCCACTATCAATAGACATATATCTTGTTATGAATTTGTCTAAAATAATAATATTTGCAATTACTTGTATAATAAATCACTTGCTACATCCAGGCCATGCATGTGACAATACATTTGCAAGGCAAACTTCTGAGTACAGAGCTTAATATAGTGTATAGCATTTGTCTCTGACTATGTGTGTGTCATCGTGTGTAGGAGTAATATTTGCAGTGAACATTAATTAAAAAATTTAACTCTAAATAATTGGTGGAAAGAAATTGTGATGAAAATATACTTTTTTATGCAAAGAATAAAAGCACGGTTGTCTGTTAAACATATAAAAGGCTTCTTTTGCGGAATCATGTATTTTCCACGGCACAACCCCTAGTTTCTTTAATAACACAAATGATATATTAACACAGATATGAGTAACAATTTGTTACCAAAGCCCCTGGTACAACATTTGTAGTTCTTTTTATGGTTTTTGTGATTCATAGGTTATTTTTACCACAATTTTGTGAACACTAGACATTACTTTGCCCATGAAACATTACTGTATGATGTATTTTGCCAAATAAAATTCACTTTATTTTTGGCACAAAAATTACATGTCAAGGATTATAGCGTTCTGAAGACTGACCAATTCTGTGTAATTAGTAATGACTACCGGTTATTATGGTTGGTTGCTGTAAAACACTGGCATTGCTGACGTGCTTATTCATAAAAATCTTTGTCAGTGGGGAATTTCACTGCACACAGATGTCATTTATCAGGTATTTCTGTCTGTGGGTTCAGTCTATGTTAAAATAGAAATCTACTCATTCAATTTGTGTTATCAAACTAGGCAGTGTAGATGTGTACTTACAAAATAAGTATGTATGTGTAGCCTGTGTGTACATATCAGTTGGCAATTTATTTTTTGTGTTTTGGTATAGTTAAAAAAAGGCCACAGTGTGCACATTACTTATGTGTATACTATGCATTTTTATAGTGTTTTAATAATATATATTAATATAATAATATCACACTAATTATACACCCACCCACTGCAAACATGGCACCCACCTATAAGCAAGAAAAGTGTATGTATTTCAATCCCTATATATGTACTAAGTGGATGAAGTGGGGGTGTATACAGTGGTATGCCATACCACCACTTCTAATACTGTCTTCATTGTGAAACTCTCAGATTCCGTTCACTTACATTGTCCGTACGGCCACTTCTAAATTTCTACTTCGACCACTGCATGTACTACATTGTGGGCTATATGAATGTATTAATATGCCAGTGTGCATTTATATCTGTATATTCATAACTATATGAAACTGTGTTGCTTCCCATCATATATAACAGTGTGTGTGGTGTCTTGTATGTGTGTACATTAAGGTAATGTGCCATAAGGGTTCTCCGCAAAACCTCTTGTCTGAGAGAGACAGCTGGGGTTAGCCTGTCTGTAGGAGTGGTCTGACAGAGGCAGTGCTATGTACTATGCCTCCCTCATTAAGGACAAGGGCTGCAGAGAACTGCAAGAATGAGGTTACTTTAGTTCACTGTAGTGCAGGCAGCCATTGGTCAATATCTGGCAGGGAGACTTATGACGAGGAGGATTGGACTTGATAACATTGCATTACTGAATACACAATAATATTGTAAAAATATTATAAAATATAAAAAAAAATATTATATAAAAAAATATTATAAATAAATAGCATACTAAAATGCAACCGTCATTCATATTGTAATTGAATAAACTACTTCCCAAAACTCTAATTTAATATCTAAATAGAAACAAATCTAAAATCTCTTCCCCCAATAAAAGACCTATCCGCTCAGTCACCATCGTTAAATCAAAGGGGCATATTCAATTCTTTTTTTTCCACGCCGCAGAAAAACTATTACGGTAATATAACGGTAATAGTTAGCTGGATTTCAGCGAGAAAATTACCGTATTAACGTTTTTTCCACGCACGATTACCGTAATAACGGTAATCGTGCGTGGACCGTGGGATTTTCGGCGTTTCCGCCGAAAATTGAATATGCCCCAAAGAGTGGATTCAAAAGTAGCCAGCATGGGAAAACACTTTTGATTGGCTGATGGCAAGCAGTACGTATTATAGTCATCATCATCATTTATTTATATAGCGCCACTAATTCCGCAGCGCTGTACAGGGAACTCATTCACATCAGTCCCTGCCCCTTTGGAGCTTACAGTCTAAAATCCCTAACATTAACACACACACACACAGACACACACAGACTAGGGTCAATTTTAATAGCAGCCAATTAACCTACTAGTATGTTTTGGGATTGTGGGTGGAAACCGGAGCACCTGGAGGAAACCCACTCAAACACGGGGAAAACATAGAAACTGCCCATCTTGGGGTAAATGTATCAAGCTGAGAGTTTTTCGGCGGGTTTGAAAACCCAATCAGATTCTTGCTATCATTTATTAAATACATTCTACAAAATGACAGCTAGAATCTGATTGGTTGCTATAAGCAACATCTCCACTTTTCAAACCCGCTGGAAAACTCTCAGCTTGATACATTTACCCCCTTGTGTCTGTTGTTCACAAGTGTCTGGGTGGATCGTTTTTGGGTTATTATTTCCCCCTAATTAGATCAAGAAAGAAGAAATTTTTATTTTCCATTGAGACTATCATAGATCAAGAAATAAATAAAAGAGATTTTATTTTATTTTTTTTAAATTAAGTGTGGTCTTTATGTTATAGTGGAAAAAAGTCCCGGCTGTGCAAACTTCTGCACCTCTGAAAATGCAGGCAATTTGCTGTCAAAACTAAGTACCGGAAATGGCGTAATCTAGCTACGTTTGTGCTAACGGAGGCGCCCAATGGATCAAAAACTGTATATGCTTTGGAGCGGCCATTTTGCCCTTTGCAAATCACCTCCACTATGGTTTTAGCTGTATATAATTAGTTGTACAAATTACCTGCCCTTATGTATGCAAATGTCTAAGAACACATGAGAAATTGTGATATTTTTCCCATTTTCCCCATTTTCCTGTCATGAATTGTTAAGTCAAGTAATGAGTAGCAGTGGCCATCAGACCTACCCACACATATGTTTAATGGCTGTCCTAATCTTTATTTCTCACATAGGAAGCTTTCCATGCTTTTCATCCAGATCTTACATTTGTGAGAAAATTTCTCAAGCCTCTGTTTATTGGTGAACTGGCCGAGAATGAGCCCAGCCAGGATCGGGACAAAAATGTAAGTCTATAACCCAATTGCCATTGTTTATATACCACAATATGCATGGAGACAAGATTGAGAGATCTAAAACTGCAAGAGAGGAAAATAAATATTTATTTTTATGACACATCACTTTTGACTAGTCACGTGATACAGAAAAAGGCCTATGTATGGGGGGATGTATAATGTGTGGTTTATTATGCAATTTTAAAACCACCATCAATTGGATGGGGTTTGCAAACACAAAGTGCTTTAATTATTAATCTGTGGTTCACATAAAATCACATCTGATGGGTGGCGGTTTTAAAAACTTACAACCATTTTTGGATTAGATCAAACGGTTGGTTTGTAAACCGAGCATCATGCATAAAACGCTCGCTCCCTATTTGACCTTTTCATTGCATCCAGTTTTGGCTATAATGTATCATTTAGCTATGTATCACCTTTTAGGAGGTTTATCCATACTTGCCCGGAATGTCCGGGAGAGTTCCGTAATGTTCAGGAGACTCCCGAAATCCAGATAGGTCTCCCGGACTCCCTGGAGAGCAGGGCTTTCTCCCGCATCTGCCTACTTACTGGCGAAATGGGCAGGATTTCGAGCCTCCATGATGTGATTCTCGGTGAATCATGTAATTTTGCATGCTGCCCCCTCCGTCATCACATTCCCACTCCCCCCCCAGGATCTTTTGGAGGGTAACGTTCAAAAGTTGACAAGTATGTTTTTATTTTGCGTCCCATAGGCCTAGTGCATGTTATATTGCAGTGTATGTTATATTTAAAGCTGTACATATGATGTATTTTTATTTTAGCAATGAACTGTAAATCAGGCACTTTTCTATAGGCCTCATACCCAAACCTCTGTGATTTGACAAATCTTAGCAATGACATCCCGGGGGTAAATGTATCAAGCTGAGAGTTTTCTGGCGGGTTTGAAAAGTGGAGATGTTGCCTATAGCAACCAATCAGATTCGAGCTGTCATTTTGTAGAATGTTCTAAATAAATGATAGCTAGAATCTGATAGGTTTTTCAAACCCGCCGGAAAAATCTCAGCTTGATACATTTACCCCCAGGTCTTAAAACAAATTGTGATTTTCTGCGTGGTCTTGCAAACCACCACTTGATGCCTTGCACTATTTGTATATATCACAGGACACACAAAATCTGCATTGCAGTTGGAGATCTACCAATATTAACAAACGTGGCTTGATGTGCAGATTTGTTTTTGAAAACTGAACAAAAAGACACATTTTAAGATGAATTTAGGAAACAAAACACACACGGACACAGTCCCCCACATCAGTGCGGGCAGAGGTCATCTCTGTTCCATTTTGTCAACAGAGCTGTGTTTTAAGTGATAACCAAATATTACATATGGCGCTGCTTGCGCGCACAAATTAGGACAGGACGCCACGCAGGTGATGATACGACTTTGAGCATGCATGTGAGTCAGAGCTAGCACAGGTACATAAGCCAGTATGTGCATATATCAGGGAGCAGCAAGAAGAACGAGGGTAAACATGACTCAAGTGAGTTAGCACAAGGCTTGTATTACAAATAAGTACATTTTCACTGTTCTTTTATGTATTTCATTTCTGTTTGAAATAATTTATTAGGCGTTAAAGCATAACTTCCTACTGTCCCGATTTTGTCGTACCTCGAAATGGGCAGAGGTTGTGCGAAAGTAGGTAGAGTTTTAACCAGAGTGGGGGTTTTGGGGAAGACCTTGACGGATTGGATGTGCTACGCACAGTACTAGAAGTTCCCCTTTTGGTGCTGGGCACAGCCCTGGATGGCATTACTAACACCCAAGGGTAAAACTAGACACACCCTTTTGGCGATTTAGGGCACACCCCCTTCGGCAGCGTTATATACACACAGTATTACTTGCACATTCTCTCTGAAAAAATAGGTATGCATGAGTTGTGCATGTCCCTGTGTAATATAATCTTGTTTCTCCATTATTGATGCATGGTTATTGTTCCAGGGCTAATAGCATTCTGGTTTCCTGTATTATTAATAACATTGTGAAGCGGCTTCAGTCGCTGACCTCTGCTGTAACACAATACTGTACTGCAAATGAAGGATCATTTTATAGCTTGTTCTTTGTCAGCAGGGACAGATATCTACATAGGCATTGTTATACAGAGCAGTACTTTGATATCACCTACACTATTGTATTGCTCCTTTTCTAGTGTATGTTAATAACCTTATGTACAACCAGGAAGTGTACAGGCCACTGTTATGTTATGTTATGTCATACCTGGCCAGGGGAAGAATAGATAGCTTTGTAATCCGACAATAATAGACTTTGGTGTGTCAATCCTGGTCTAAAAATACTCATTATCATTGTGATTTGAAATATGTATATTTCAAGTTCAATATCCGTTGTCCGGTAAGAAAGTGGTGAAATATAAGAAGAATTTAAGGGGTTTTATTTACATCCATGTTGTATATATAGTGTGTGAGATAGTATCTTATAAATGGATAAAGCTGCAAACTAAGGGTCTGATGCAAAGTGGGATATTGCATAGCGTATCTTGTGTAAAACCGCACTGTGCATGCCCAGGAAGACATATGGACTTATGCAGTCTTGTGCGAATCTCTCACTTACGCCTGCCTGAGCCTGGAGGCGTGTGGGGAGAAGGAGGAGGCCATAGTGGCGGTCTAACATTGGCAGAGTACAATTGTTACTTGTATGTTATAAAAAGATATGTAGAGGTCATCAAGGACTTATGTATTCATATAGAGGAAATGATAAAGTTGTAGAATGGTTAATCTTAATGGTCTACACCCTCTCATCCTTACCTGGCACAGGCTGAGCAGGTGGAAGACTTTCGAAAGCTACGTAAGACAGCGGAAGAAATGGAACTCTTCAACGCCAGTGTGGTATTTTTCGGTCTCTACCTATCCCACATCCTCTTCCTGGAGCTTCTGGCTTGGGCTACCCTCTCCTACCTTGGTAACGGCTGGATACCCACCATCATCACCATTCTGCTCCTCTCAACCTCTCAGGTTATTTAACTCATCTCTAAACTCCTAAGTAACCCATTTATAACGGACTGGCTCCTTCAATCAGGAGACAAGCTGGAATTATGAACTTGACAAACTATTCTGTATTATATTGTAAGATATTTAGTGTTCTAATGCAAAGTTCAGTACGTTGGACCTATGTATTAATGCCAAAAATCTGTTTCATTTCAGGCCCAGGCTGGTTGGTTGCAGCATGATTTTGGACACCTGTCTGTCTTTAAAAAGTCAAAATGGAACCACATTGGCCATAAGTTCGTCATCGGTCACTTGAAGGTGCTGTCATATTGGGGATAATATTTGGTGGGGAGATGAATAAGTGAAACATTATTGTATTTTGGAAGTCAAAGTGCACTTGTCCTATTCTGGTTCTTATAATATATATAATATACTTAGGGGTGTATTTACTAAACCACGGATTTGAAAAGTGGAGGTGTTGCCCATAGTAACCAATCAGATTCTAGTTATCATTTATTTAGTACATTCTACAAAATGACAGCTAGAATCTGATTGGTTGCTATAGGCAACATCTCCACTTTTTCAAACCTGCAGTTTAGTAAATATACCCATTAGTTTTTGCTTGAGAAGTTTTGATGTTGCTCAAATTTGTAACTGCCCCCTCACCCCTGTATATGCTGCCTAATGCTGTAATATGGCTAATTTTAAGATCTCAGTGTAGTTTCGTACATGTTTAACAAATATCCTTTCTATGTGGGGAGTTATGGGGGTGATTACCATGCGCTGAGACTTGATCTTGCTTCCCAGCTGATCTGGGTCCATCTGCCTGCAGGGAGCATCAGCCAACTGGTGGAACCATCGTCATTTTCAGCACCACGCCAAGCCTAACATATTCTGCAAGGACCCCGATGTGAATATGGTACACATCTTTGTGCTGGGGGACACACAGCCTGTGGAGGTATGTGGTGCAGTTTATAACCATACAAACTATGACATTTATTTTAGGGGGAGTTAAAAGTAATCTTCTGCTAGGAAATGGTTTTCGTAAAATTACCAAGTGCCCAGATTGTGTCACTGGGAAGGAGATGATGCTGGTATGTGATTGGATGTAAGCTGCAGCTAACCAATCATGTGCTGCCTTCCTTACCTTACATCCAATCACATGCTGGCTTCCTCTTCCTAGTATGTCTCTCTCCTTTCAAATGGCTCTCATGACTTCCCTGATGGGTATGGCTGTTAAATGTAGCAGTTGTTTTAGTGACGGTGGGGGGTTGTTAGTGCATTAAGAGCCTGATATTAAATTAGACACACTCTTCATACACGCCTAGCATGTAGCTTGTTATCTGGGCATGTGCAGTTTAAAATTTGCGGATTTTCCGCTATCCAAATCAGCCCTAAATGAAGAAGAACAAAAATTGCAGATATATTGCCCTACATTGGATGCAGCTTTGGTTGTGAGCCATAATTTTAATAGTTGACATGCGCCATGTGCGTCTGAACCCCACCTAAATTTAGATAACTATTTGTAGCAGTTGTTCGTTTCAGGCATTTCTGTTAATTAAGAAAATATATATGTTATAGTATTGATTACATATAACCTCGCAGTACTGTTAGTGTAACAATATTCTCCTCCTCTTCATAGTACGGCAAGAAGAAGTTAAAGTACCTGCCCTATAATCACCAACATCAGTATTTTTTTCTGAGTGAGTAATGAGATTAAAATGAGACTCAGCAGTGAGTACTGAAGAGTGTGAATGAAAGTCCACGAGGATCTGAAAGGAAGGACAAATCTGTCTATCTCCCGCTCTTCTTATCGGTTTCAGTCTTCCTTTCTATCTTTTCTTGCTAAACAGAAAGAGAAAGATCCTCTGTTTTTCCTACGACTTTATCTTTTGGAAACTGGGAAAAAAGGAAAGATTTTAACTTGGAATGCCTGTTTTTTTTCTCCTGAAACCCAGACGTATTGCTCCTAGATTATCTGAATAGTTACCATTACTGTTTATGAAAGGTAAAATATAAAATACTAGACTACACTTGTCCAATGAATAAATGGGGTGGGGGTATCTTATTAGAATTGGGTGCAAATAAAAAATGGGTGAAATAAGGGTATAGATAAAATATTAAGGTAAATTTATGATACTGCGGTTTAGTATGCAGTTTGCAAACCGCCACACATCGGATGCAGTTTTCAGATCCAAACCGCAGAATAATAAATGGTAGCTGAAGTCTCATACACCATGTGATGTGTGGCGGTCTAGATTTGGGGGCGTGGTTTATTTGTGCTGAGTGGGCTGCATTCAGGAATGTAAATGCAGTTTCAGACCTTGCCATTTTCGTTCATCGCGCTTTGATGAGCAGTTTGGCCTTTAGTAAACGGCGCGATTTACAAACCACACATCAAAGCGCATGAAAGTCCATTTCTACTAAAGCATCAGTCAGTGCGTGAGAAAGGTCTGATTCATGATGGGCAGACCTATGATGTGAAAAAAAGGAGCTAAACCAATTTAGCAGGAGTTGTAGGCACTAGGAAAACACTAGACAAACAAGTTATTGACTAAAACATCTCACAACTTTGCAGGGTAGTGAACAATACAATGGGCAAATAGGAAAACATGGTATGGATAGTGTACGAATTGAAAGTAAATAAATTACAGAACGAAAATTATCCTCTAAGGGGGGTATTCAATTGTTCCTCCGGGCGCCGCCGGAACGAGCGCGTTAAAACTATTACCGTTTATACGGTAATATTGCGCGTAATTACCGTTCATACGGTAAATTACTCGCTCAATTTCAGCTCGCTGCTCAGGAAGCTGCGAGCTGAAATTGAGCGAGTAATTACCGTATAAGCGGTAATAGTTTTAACGCGCTCGTTCCGGCGGCGCCCGGAGGAACAATTGAATACCCCCCTAAATGTCTTCTAAATCCTGCATGGGTGCAAGTGTTTTCGCTACCCCTTAGAGGGTCAGTAGGAGGACCAGTGCTAAGGTTGTAAATGTTAAACGTAGAAACACAATGATGCCTATAATAATAATAATCATAATAATATAATAAGGAAAATAACAATAGTGTTATACAAACACATAAGTGTAATAATATTGTGAATTGTGAAGGGAAATATGGACAATAATTGAACTATTATAATAATAAAAGGGAAAACATATAAATAAAGTGAAAATGAAATGTTAATAGTAGTGAAAATGATTTTGGGTTTGATATCCAGCATTCATTACCTTAACGTTAATGTGAATTATGTCTCTTGCAGTCGGACCCCCACTTCTGATCCCCATATACTTCACTGTCCAGATTATGAAGACAATGATAACTCGCAAAGACTGGGTGGTACGTAACATCTAAATAATATCATTCCACCATACCACATTACACCGGGGAATAAAACATGTCTGATTCCCGTTTTCGTTTTATTTATACACACCAAGTGATAAGTTGATTTACAAATCCTTAGTTTTCCTGTTGCGTTATGTTTAAAATACAATATTTGAAATAATTAAATTTTTACAAAGAAATACATTAAAATGTGCAGTTATTTCTAATTAGAAATTCCCTACCAATTTACGGTTATTGTATTGAGACTGTTATTTTCCCTCCCTGCTATTTAAATGCGTTTGTGCCGGACTAAATTGGGATCAAGTTGGATTGGGTTGGTCCAAATATCTGGCCAGTGAAAATAGTGCGTGATTGATTTATCTACCAACCAATATTAATGGGGTTTAGCAATGTGGAATCACCAAACAACCAGATCTTTGCCATCCTGGATTTCCTGTGCATGACCGAATTGACCAGACTTCATTAACAAACGCAAAAGAAGACTGCATCAGCACGTGTGTCCGGTCATAGACCAAAAAGTTATTTATCAGTAAGCAGATTAAGCAATATTAGGTTGGGTTTAGACTTGATTGCTGTATTCCTTTTCTGATGATGGGGTTTCTTGAGTTATCGCAATGGGGAGTAATCCTTAGCTCTGGTTCAGATGAATGCTCGGTCAGAAAATGGTCATGTGATGTAATCAAGCCCATACTTGCCAACTCTCCCAGAATGTCCGGGAGTCTCCTGAATTCCGGGTAGGTCTCCCGGGCTCCCGGGAGATTATGGCACCCTTCCGCATCTGCCCACTTCCTAGGAAAGTAGGCAGAATAAGATCCAAAATGCCTCGATTCCCAGGGCATCGCAGCATTTGGCCACGACCCCCGCTGTAAAATGACGTGTTTGCGTCATTCCGTCACAGGGGTAGGGCCAAAATTGTGTTATTTGCATAGCCCTGCCCCACATAACAGCCATCTCCCCCAGGCAGCTCCCGGATGCTAACTTCAGAAAGTCGGCAAGTATGAGCAAGTCACTCTTACCATGCAGTCATCAGGGTCATTGATCACGTCATGTCTGTCATCCCCACACAAACAGCAGTATAAACCAGGGAAGAGTCTGATACTACGGAAAATCGTACATGTGTGATTCTCATGTGCTTTGCAGTAAACAGCAGAGGCATGTATGCAGCGGAATGAATGATTTTTCATGCAGATCATATAAACCTGAACCAGATATTATTGGATAATTTTCAGTCATTATTATTACTAAGCTTTATTTTTATAGCATCACCATCCCTTAGATTGTAAGCTTGCGAGCAGAGACCTCTTACCTCTTTGTCTGTATTACCCAGTATTGTACATTATTGTGTTTGTCCCCACTTGTAATCCCCTACGGAATTTGCTGGCGCTATATAAATAAATAAATGATGATGATCCGCAGCATTATAGAGAGAATATATAGTCATTCACCTCCGTCCCTGCCCCAGTACAGCTTACACACTATTTTCCCTTCCCTATGGATACACACACTAGGGTTCATGTTGTTGGTGGCCAGTTGACATACCAGTATGTTTTCACTGAGGAAAGCCACGCTGACACAGACGTGGCCCTAGTGCCAGAGCCGGATTTAGACCTCATAGGGCCCTAGGCAGGATACTGATTTTGGGCCCCCTCCCTGAAACAATCCATAGCACTATATTTTTGCAGCCTACCATATACCCCTATAGTTAAGTAGATATGAAAGCATGTGCCGCCGCGCCGCCAAAGGAGGTGAGGGCGTGGCTTGCCTCTTTGGGGGCGTACCTAACATGTGAAAAGAGCAAGGCCACCCTGCTGCAGAAAAAGGCACCCCTAAATAATTACCAAGCAGTCCCGTTTTTTTAAGTAGTTGGGTCAAAACAACATAATAAATATTGAAGTCAGGGCAGAAATACTTACTTAAGTTGTTTGCAAAAATAATACGCATAAATCCAAGTATGTGCTCTTGTCACTTTTGTCCCTCTATCATCACACTGTGCCCCTTCATTGTCACTTTTGCCCCTTCACAATATCACATGTGCCCTTTCCCCCTCACCTCTGTGCCCTTCACCATCACCACTTCTGTGCCAATCACCATCACCACCTCTGTGCCCTTCACCATCACCACCTCTGTGCCCATCACCACCTCTGTGCCTCTTCACCATCACCACCTCTGTGCCCATCACCACTTCTGTGCCAACCACCATCACCACTTCTGTGCCAATCACCATCACCACTTCTGTGCCAATCACCATCACCACTTCTGTGCCAATCACCATCACCACTTCTGTGCCAATCACCATCTCTGTGCCCTTCACCATCACCACTTCTGTGCCAATCACCATCACCACTTCTGTGCCCTTCACTACCTCTGTGCCCCTTCACCATCACCACTTCTGTGCCCCTTCACCATCACCACTTCTGTGTTTTACTTACCTTTCTATTGCGCGCTGCTCCTCCTCCGGCAGTCCAGATGTAAAGAAAAAAAAAAAAAGAAAGAAAGAGTCACGTGATCGCTCGTCGGGTCCCGGCAGCCTCTCCTCCTCTCTCTATCACTGAGACACTGAGAGGAGAAGAGGCTGCCGGGACCCGATTCGCGGCAATACCCCCCCCCCTCCCCCGACTCGCGGCACCCCCCCCCCCCCCCCGCACGAGTCGCGGGGGGGGGGGGGGGGGGGGGGTGCCGCGAGTCGGGGGAGGGGCCGGATTTTTTTTTTTTTTCTTTCATTTTTTAAAAAATTACTCCTGTCCCCCCCAGCTGTGCCCCCCGAGAGCCGCTAATCCCTAGGCAGGTGCCTAGGTTGCCTAGCGGTAAATCCGGCCCTGCCTAGTGCTGTGAGGCTGTAAACACTGTGCCACATGGTGCCCAGCGATACGCCAGGACATTTTCAGTGGCAATAATACTGGGAAGGCCAGCGGTGTTAGGTTTACAGGTGGTTGAAGATCTCTTTGCACTGAATCGAAAACATAAGTAGCGCAAATATATCTGCACACTGTTCCTTTAATGTAAATGCCATTATTAAATATGAAATGTTTCTTTTACTGACAACACCGATTCATTCCGTAGCTCTCAACATATATTCTGTGTGTGTATGTATCGATCTATCATTTTCATCATTCATTGATTTTATATTACACATGTTTTATTCATTTACGCATAATGTTCTATTATTATTCTCTGTTTTGCAGGATCTAGCTTGGTCGATGTCTTATTACCTTCGTTTTTTCATCACCTTTGTACCTTTCTTTGGCTTCTTTGGATCCATAGCGGTACTTACTGTAGTCAGGTAGGCAGCTTCCGACACCTTGTACAGCTGTCAATACACAGTGCGCTACAGCAAAAATGATACACAGTACATAGCGATCACAGAATGATGCATCAATATAGTAGCACAGTATGACATATGTAGTGCATACTTGCCAACTCTCCCAGAATGTCCGGGAGACTCCCGCATTTTTGGTGAGTGTCCCGGACTCACAGGAGAGTATGGCAATCTCCCGAATCTGCCCACTTCCTAGTGAAGTGGGCAGAATTTGGTCCAAAATGCCGTGATTCTCCGGGAATCGCGGCATTTGCCCCCCCCCCCCAGTGTAAAATGACGCGTCATTATGTCACCAGGGGTGGGTCTAAAATGACGATATTTTGGCGCCCCGCCCCCCTCACGCCCTCCTCCCCCGGCAGGCTCCCGGAAGCCAACTTTAGAAAGTTGGTAAGTATGATGTAGTGTTGGTAAAAAAAACATATAATTATTGAGGCACAAAAGTGTATACTTAGAATTCACAGTATGGTAAACAGGTTATATTTATAGCGCCGTGTGATATGCTGCACAATACAACAAAAGTGTAAAGATTTACCATGGGCATTATACCAAAAAATTAATATAATGTACAATAGACTGAACTGTTTTTCATCTATAATCCAATATCCAGCACATACAGTACATTCCCATGTCCAACTAGTTAACACTGTAGACCAGTGATGGCTAACCTGTGACACTCCAGGTGTATTGAAACTACAAGCCCCAGCATGCTTTGCCAGTAGATAACTAGCTGATAGCTGGCAAAGCATGCTCGGGCTTGTAGTTTCCCAACACCTGGAGTGTCACAGGTTAGCCATCACTGCTGTAGACTCACATGCTATGTAATTATAATCCTCCCATATAGCTTCATAAAGCCACAATATGACCTCACTATTGCACCTTTAATGCTGCCGCATTCTCCCATAAAAACACCAATCACTCGTTACTGCTCCAAGACCAGGGCGCTGCCTCCACAGATTGGCTGAGAAGAGTTACCTTGTAACCAATGACAGTGCCCCTCTGTAGCAGGGGCACAGGGCACTGTCTCTTTGTTCCCCCAGTTAGGGAGCCCACGAAGAGTTTGAGTGTGTGTCATAGTGTGGGATCACGTGAATTCACAGGTGTTTAAGTAGATACAACAGGAAAATGGTTACATGCATGATGCAATGTTGTTGCACAATTTGGTAATTTTTGGTCAAAGTGTCCAACCTAATTGCAATGTATGGCCACCTAGCAATCTACTTAAATACCTGCCAATTCACATAATACAGGTAAGCATAGGGGTTCCTGCTTAACACCTAAACAATCGGATCAGTGTGATTTAACAATCCAAGTGTGTGACCAAATTTGCTCTTGGACGAACCCCAAAATCTATGGAGCAGCTCACAATCAATCAGCAGCTGGCCTGGTCTCTATGGCAACTAAGGCGATCCTTGCAGATAAGGCGCTCCTTGACAACAAAGGCGCTCCTTGCAGCTAAGGCTCTCCTTCACAACTAAGGCGCTCCTTGACAACTAAGGCGCTTCTTGACAACTAAGGCTCTCCTTGACAACTAAGGCGCTGCTTGACAACTATGGCGCTTCTTGCCAACTAAGGCGCTCCTTGACAGCTAAGGCATTCCTTGACAACTAATGTGCTCCTCGACAATACATTATCATGGACTTATTCCTCCCATATAACTGTTCCCATTTCCTATCCCCTTATGAACATTCTCTCCTGTCCTCTACAGGTTTATTGAGTCACATTGGTTTGTCTGGGTCACACAGATGAATCACATCCCAATGGAAATTGACCATGAGAAGTACAGGGACTGGCTGGATAGTCAGGTAAGGCACAACCTCCTTTCAACCGACTAATTTGATGACCTCGGGAAATCTGTAATCCATTGTAATGTTAATAAATAGGCAATATATATAATATATAAATGTCAGCAATCTCCCAGCCTAACTAATTCACTATGGCACTTATTAAATCAGTGCACCAAATAAACAAACTAGGGTTTTGTGGAGAGATTGAATTACGGCCATTTATAATAGCACATGTGTAATGTTAATAGTGTAATAATGCACTGTTCATTATATAGAGTATATGTTATACTTCACTGCCCAATGTCAATTATATGAATATTTAAAGTCACTGAGTACTATGACCAAAAGCAGAAGGCTGCAGTACTTTTATACATTACAAACATCCAAGCTGACTTCAAGTAACTGTAATAATTTACAGTAGATTGTGTTTTATTCCTTATATTGCAATTATAATAAAAGTTTTTCTTGTGGGCACATAAGTGATGACATCACAACACATCTATTATAAGCAATCATATTACAACTCACAGATAGTATTTACAGGTGTTTACACACATAGTAATATCATATTAATATATCAATATTAAAGTCAGTTGTGTATTTTATTGTTTCATTTAGCAAGCTGGCATAATAAACGTTATCTGAGTAATGCCATCAAGACCTTAGTATTCAGTGCTATGAACAATGCTACAACTAATGTATTATGAAGAAATATCCTTTGCTGTAAATGTAAATAAAATGTTGTATCCTCCCTAAGTTCCATTAATCATAGGCAAACCGAGGGAGGGGGGTTCCTAGTGCCTGGAAACCCCCCTACAATACTGAGGCACTGTATAATTGAGGTGGCTGGACCCTGCCCCCGCTTCATACAGCTCTGCTTGACAGTAGTCCACACAGCATTGCCCATGTATATTATGGGGATAGGAAGAGTTGGAGAGCAGCCAAGCACTGTCTAAACTTATAGCCACGCCCCCATGCATGCTGGTCACGCCCACTGGCGGCGTGGTGTGGAAACCCCCCTCTACAAATCCTGCATTTGCCCCTGTTAATGGTATATAAAATAATTTGGATTGAAGTCTTATCATTTAAATCTGTGTAAATATCACCCATGATTAAAAGGGGCCACTTGTGCTTACCTACAGGAATCTAACTTGTAAAAAAAAGTCCTTGAACAGATAAAAATTTGTCTCTACAGTTGGCAGCGACCTGCAACATTGAGCAATCCTTCTTTAATGACTGGTTCAGCGGGCACCTCAACTTTCAGATCGAGCATCAGTGAGTGATCCTCAAGTATTGTATGTTTATTATCGCTCCCTAAAGCCAGGGATTGTCTAGAAATAAATACAATAGCTTATTTATGCTTTTCCAATGTCTGTTGAGATGTGGTGCAGGAGCAGAATATGTAGAGAATATATATAAAAAGTATAGCTTAATGGCAACAATGTCAATATTTGTTGTAACTACCTACTTTAAGTGGAAATATTTGCTTTTTATAATGTGCAGTACAACACACTAGTACAAATGGTATGTTATTTGAGGAAGGTCACCCGCTCCTGAGTACAGTGCAGAAATGTGAATTTAATTAGCAATACACATATATTTTGCTGTCTGAGATGGGCACACCCCCTTTGCAAGCCCAGAAATGGGCAATCTATGGGACATATTCAATTCTTGGTGTTATAGCCAAAATTAACGTCGTAATAGTGCGCGCAAATACCGGTATTACGGTACTTTTCTCGCTGGATTATCCGGCTTACTATTACCGTAATACCAGTAATAGTTTTTCCGTGGTGGAAACCGATGAAAATTGAATATGCCCCTATGAGCGCTAGTTGTAGAGGTGTCAAGTCCTGTCTAAGCAATGCTTGTCTGTATCACTTTGTCTCACCCTCTTAATATAGCACATATCACAAAGTTCTATTGCTTACTGTAGATATTTATTTGCCTCTCAATTTATTATTAAACAACTGAAAATAAGGAGACAAAGGGTCAGTGTCTTAAAGCAGCAATTCCATGAAAACAATAAGGTGTGCTTTTTATAACATAAATAAGTGTGGCAAGCAACCATTTTCCCTTGTTTTTTTTTTCTCTCTTTATGAGGCCATTAATGATTCTGGGCTACCATGGCAACCACAGTGACATGGCACATGATGCAGAGACTCTTTTGAACGCCCCTCTGAGCTCTGCCTGCACTGTGACATCCTCCTTCTTCCCCCTCTGACATGCTGATAGCTGTTAGCCTGTGCCTGTACGGCAAACGCTCTGTGTCTGGCAGCCATTTTTGTTTGCCAAACCGAAAGCTTTTGTAAACTACATAATGATTTGTAGCAGGCTACCAAGGAAAAATGAGATATATGCTTAAATGATACTTAACTTGCTATTTAAAAAAGAAAAAACTGTTCTATGTAGAAATGCTGCTTTAATTTCTATAATATTACACCTAAAATACCTAGCAAGCACTAATTATAAGCACCAAATGCACACACAGCATTCTGTTGAAATTACCAAACAACACACCAGACCAATCAAAAATAACCCAACTTGTGTACATTCTGGTAAATGTTTGCACCTGCGTACACATGAATAGAACACCTCTGGTCACCATTTTGTTTTCCCAGTTTTTCACTGTGCTAGTTCGTACCTTCTCAAGCCTACATATCCCTCCAATCCACCCATCGTCTAGCTGAAATGATGCATATCCACAAAGCTACCATTTTGTGTGCAGAAATGCAGTTATAACTTACAAATGCAGAGCACAGGAGCAGTAACCTCACAAACGTCTGGCTTTGTGCTGCACGTCACTTGTTCATCGTAAATGTCTTTAAAATGTATTGTCAGAATAAGACGACGTGTACACATCCTGTATGGTCTCTCTCCTTCCATCTTGCAGTCTGTTTCCCACTATGCCTCGGCACAACTACTACAAGATCGCTCCACTTGTGCGTTCTTTGTGCAAGAAGTACAACGTGACCTACGAAGAGAAAACGTTGTACAATGGATTCCGGGACGTTGTTGGGTCAGAATCATTTTTGTTTTTTTTTATTTTACCCTGTCTCTATTTAGCTCTTACCTTATTCAATATCAGTCTAGCAAGCTGTTTACAGCTGTTATACCAATTATACTATATTTTATTCATTAATTTAGAACTTGGGAGAAATAGGTTTCAGCTCTAGGATGCCAGTTAAAGTCTGCCTCCGGTCTGCTGTACACCCTGTGGAGGCAGCCATTTTCATGAGAATACGGTTGTGGTGAGATAATAACCTGCATTCTCACGCATATTGGTTTAGTCCACAAAATGGCCGCCTCCACTCTGTGGCACACTCTAGGTCAGTGATGGACAACAGCTTGCGGCCCTCCGAGCCTTCACCTGCGGCCACCAGCTCCTTCCTTGTAGCTTGTAGCACTGTAGCACTAAAATGTCTGCTAATATGATATTACAGATTGCTTTCTCATTCTTTGACTAAATGTACTGTTTTAACGTATTTCTGAGATTAAAGGTAAGGTGGGCCCATTTGAAGGTTAGAGGGCCGCACCGAGCGGACCCTGAAGTGTATTCACACTTGCCTACTCTCCCGGAAAAGTAGGCAAAGCTCCCGCATTTGCCGAAATTCACGGCATTAAATGGAGAGGGGGGGCTTAATTGCGTCATTAAGCTCCGCCCCCGCCATTCAATGCCGTGGATTTGCTGGCTTTTTATAGTGGGGGCGGGCTATGGTGACGCGACAATGTCACCACACCCTCCTCCATGTCACGTGACTTCTCCCCTGGATCCTGGATCTTAACAAGTTGGCATGTATGAGTGTATCAGGTTGCTGTCAATGACAGTGGAGTCGTCAAATAAGAGTTTTCATTGTCCAATTGAAGGTCAGATAGGGGGTAAACACTAATTCAAACTAATTTCCCTTACATTATGCCTTCGACCTGTCTCTGAGCCATTAATAACACCGTGTTTATCTCCGTCCAGATCTCTGAAGAAGTCGGGTGAGCTGTGGTTAGACGCCTACCTCCACAAGTGACCCAACGCTGGATGAACTCTGTCCAGGAAGATCACTGACTTTAACATAACACAGTTTACACCTATAGTTGTTATACATTTAGATTTGTAATAAACTGCCTCAAATTTAAGGTCAGGGAGCTTTCTGTGTGTTTTACTGCCAGGATGCCATAAATTGCATTGCTGTGCAATGCCTTGCAGATCTCCCTAAAACTGATACGGTTAATAGATGATTTTGTAGTACGTTTCAGCCTTAACCATAAAACAAACTCTAACATAATACCCCGAGATATACAATAAACAAGGGCATTATGGCAGCTTCAACAAGTTCCTGTTTATCAACGCTACAAAATGTGTTGACGCATTTGTTAATATATAATTATTGTTAAACTCTGTTTTACTTTTTCAGTCCCACCGTGCAGTGCATATAGGCTTTGCCGTATTTTAGTGTCACATCTCCAGAGTGAGGTTAAAACAGAATATGTGGGAGCAAAAAGAAAGAAGAAATAAGAAAATCATTAGAAGATTTGATGAATGTTTAATGAGAATGAGACAAAGAGTAACCTAATTGGGGGAGTAAATAATAAGAATTAAGCATCTTTTGCAAGAAAGTTGAATGAGAACTGTTTGGTCTTATAATAAAAAATGACTGACAGCAAGTGGATGGCAATCCAGATGACTGACAGTAAGTAGATGTCAATCAAGATAACTGACAGTAATTGGATGTCAATCAAGATGACTGACAGTAAGTGGATGTCAATCCAGATGACTGACAGTAAGTGGATGTCAATCCAGATGACTGACAGTAAGTGGATGTCAATCCACTTGATTGACAGTAAGTGGACGGCAATTCACATGACTGACAGTAAGTGGATGTCAATCCAGATGACTGACAGTAATTGGATGTCAATCAAGATGACTGACAGTAAGTGGATGTCAATCCAGATGACTGACAGTAAGTGGATGTCAATCAAGATGACTGACAGTAAGTGGATGTCAATCAAGATGACTGACAGTAAGTGGATGTCAATCAAGATGACTGACAGTAAGTGGATGTCAATCCACTTGATTGATAGTAAGTGGATGTCAATCCACATGACTGACAAGTAAGTTGATGTCAATCCACTTGATTGACAGTAAGTGGATGTCAATCCACATGACTGACAGTAAGTGGATGTCAATCCACATGATTGACAGTAGATACGTCATGAAAGTTGTGTGGCAAGTAATGTATCTAAGAGGCTGGAATAAGGATGTAATAATACAAGTAAAGCAAGAATCTTAACATCTATAGATGCACAAGATGAATTCGTAGACAAAATCTATATTACAAGACATGTCATTTTAAAAGAGATCTCAACAAGCATTTTGTTATACAACTCTGTGCTAGATTCACATGTAATGGTTTACGTGTGTATATTACCTATAAACATAAAAGGCTATTGTGTCTGGATGGGAGGATCACAGAAAGATTTCCTTCCATTTGTCTTTTACTGTGAGGTTAGTGTCTAACACATAAAAGCATTGGCAGATACTGGCATTACACACTCCTTTATGACCTTTTGTGCCTCTTCGTTAAGAAACTAATTAGGGCAACAATTCTCACTCTGGATTCTGCTGCTCTGTCAACAGAATAAACATGTACGTTTTCCCTGGAGGGTAAACCTGACAAAACAACATCCAGGTACATAGAATCTATATCTAGCGCCGATTTCCTAAACATTCCTATTGTGTGAGCACGAAAAGCGTCTTTGGTAATGGAGCGTATTCAGAATTCCATTATTTAAAGGATCCTGTCTAAATATCCCCAGGACCAGATCTGAAATAGTTTTAAGTAGACATTTGGTAAAATAAAATAATGCTTCTTGCCATTCTGTGCTCCTTTGTACATCAAAAACTCCCCTCTGTTCAACTGCTGATGTTTGATCTAAAATGAAATGATAGATGAGTTTATTCTTCTTATAGGACAACAATTATTGAAAGTTCTTATATTTTGTCATTGTTTTAAGAAACCACTGTTTAATAGCGACCCCGTTTATCTATGTGCTGCGAAGTATATACAGTTTGTCCTATAAGCAGCGTTAGTAGTGTAACACACTTTACCCTTCACCTCATGAGAGTATAAGAAGGTCAACTGTACACAGTGCCATAAAGTGTACAGTGTTTGTCCTAGGACCAGTAATGTGCCCTTGGCTAACGCCTTTCCTACAAAGGTATTTGCCTTTTTTCAATCTTTATTCTAGGCTATTGCGCTATTTTTGAAATAAGATACGGCTATGGACCCTTTTTTATACTTCCAAAAATCCATATTAAAAAGAAATATACACCATGGATGTACTACAATCGTGCTACATGTGTAGAAATAAGCGTATACTCCAAAACATTTGCTGTGGCCCTATAATGGATGGCAGTCCAACATCTGTGACATAAAATTCTCGATACTGCAGATATAATTATCCATATAAAATAAATAGATGTTGTTGAGACACTGATTTCCAAAGACCAGAGGCCCTTGCCAAAAATATTTATTGATTGATTAAAAGAAATTATTATATTTTATGTATTTAACGTAAGTGAAAAATTAAAGCAGACATCTGATTGAACATCCTGATTTTAGTGAACATTTGTACCTTTGACAGATTTTAGTAATTTGCCCGGAGAGTGCTGAATAAAACTTTGCAGAGAACAAAATCCTCCAAACTGAATATAGTCTCTGATCTTTTATTTATAGAGGCAATTATTTTAACACCTATGAATGGACGTAAGATACCAAGGTCTATGGTGATTTTGTTTTTGATTTTTTTTTTTTAATGTGTTTCTTCATTTCGACAAAAATTCTCATTTTCATTCTATATCCAGAAGGTTTTCTGAATCTTTCCAAACATCTAGTGAGAGCAATGAATGTACATTTTTTTTTTGTTCAGGAAACTAACATTTATAGTGTGCTGAAGACAAGGATGTCGTTATGTGTATGACTGCTCTCTAGTGAACTGATATATTTGCTAATTTACGAGTGCAAGTAGAAGCTGTAATATATGGGACTCGGTAGAAAAATAAATTTTAAGACAAAATCAAAATGGTCTCTGTGTCGTTTTATTTTCTCTGTCCTAATTTAAATCAAGGAGTGAAATGCATTGATACAAGAAGCATATCCGTGGTCTAGAAATGCACCAACCAACATGTATCTTGGAAGGCGGGTGGGTCAACCCAAAAACACAGTGGTCTGTTAATTGGCTGCTGCCAAAATTGACCCTAGTATGTGTCTGTCTGTGTGATAGAGAATTTAGATTGTAAGCTAAATTATGATAATAATAATAATAATAATAATAACAACACTGTTATAATAATAATGTTAGCAAAGCAAAAGCCTAATAATATAGAAAAATTGTAGAATAAATTGATTCTTCATTTATTTTGAAAAATAAAAAGAACAGGGACCTGCAATTAAAACTAATAGCTGAATGAATTGAAATATTTGTCTAAAATACCAACAGAATAGCTAATTTCTGTTATTAAAGGAAAACCCCCCCAAAAACAATGGGAATACTTTTCTTTGTATCATCCTCCATTGTTACCGGTGCTCCATCCCCCACAGTCTGGGTAACGCATTCTCTCTTGGGGATCTCTAAGGAGCCCAGCAAACCTCACCAGCCCACTCCCTTGTCACTTCTGTCTGTGGGAACACATGGAGCATCTGTTGTCATGGAAACAGGATGCAGAACAAGCCCAGGAGCCAGAGGAGGCTATATCTGGCACTAATGTGATTACTACATCAGCATGTGGGGCAGACTCTTGACTGTATTTATATCTGGAATGATGAAGATACATAGTGATGTAGCTCAATTATGCAACAGACCCTCATACTGATTCATATTGAGCAAACACCTGCAAATGTAATACATATTACATTGCCATAAACAAATGATGTCTGCTTTGTCTTTATGTGACTAAGGTTTTGCTAAACTGAATATATTTGGCTACCCAGCAGGCAGCCTGGCCAGGTCACGTCTGCTGACCTCAGCATAAAGGACAGTGCTACTGACTATTCATGCTGATAATCCAAGTGGTCTCACTAACCTCTCCCTTCTCAGCAACATGTGGTCTCACTAACCTCTCCCTTCTCAGCAACATGTGGTCTCACTAACCTCTCCCTTCTCAGCAACGAGTGGCCTCACTAACCTCTCCCTTCTCAGCAGTGAGTGGCCTCACTAACCTCTCTCTTCTCAGCAACATGTGGTCTCACTAACCTCTCCCTTCTCAGCAGCATGCACACTCACAAACCTCTCCCTTCTCAGCAGCATGCACACTCACTAACCTGTCCCTTCTCAGCAACATACACACTCCCTAACCTCTCCCTTTTCAGCAACGAGTGGCCTCACTAACCTCTCCCTTCTCAGCAGTGAGTGGCCTCACTAACCTCTCTCTTCTCAGCAACATGTGGTCTCACTAACCTCTCCCTTCTCAGCAGCATGCACACTCACTAACCTCTCCCTTCTCAGCAACGAGTGGACACACTACCCTCTCCCTTCTCAGCAACGAGTGGCCTCACTAACCTCTCCCTTCTCAGCAATGAGTGGCCTCACTAACCTCTCTCTTCTCAGCAACATGTGGTCTCACTAACCTCTCCCTTCTCAGCAGCATGCACACTCACTAACCTCTCCCTTCTCAGCAACATGTGGTCTCACTAACCTCTCCCTTCTCAGCAGCATGCACACTCACTAACCTCTCCCTTCTCAGCAACATGTGGTCTCACTAACCTCTCCCTTCTCCGCAGCATGCACACTCACTAACCTCTCCCTTCTCAGCAACGAGTGGACACACTACCCTCTCCCTTCTCAGCAACGAGTGGCCTCACTAACCTCTCCCTTCTCAGCAATGAGTGGCCTCACTAACCTCTCTCTTCTCAGCAACATGTGGTCTCACTAACCTCTCCCTTCTCAGCAGCATGCACACTCACTAACCTCTCCCTTCTCAGCAACATGTGGTCTCACTAACCTCTCCCTTCTCAGCAGCATGCACACTCACTAACCTCTCCCTTCTCAGCAGCATGCACACTCACTAACCTCTCCCTTCTCAGCAACATGTGGTCTCACTAACCTCTCCCTTCTCCGCAGCATGCACACTCACTAACCTCTCCCTTCTCAGCAACGAGTGGTCTCACTAACCTCTCCCTTCACAGCAATGAGTGGCCTCACTAACCTCTCCCTTCTCAGCAACGAGTGGCCTCACTAACCTCTCCCTTCTCAGCAGCATGCACACTCACTAACCTCTCCCTTCTCAGCAACGAGTGGACACACTAACCTCTCCCTTCTCAGCAACGAGTGGACACACTAACCTCTCCCTTCTCAGCAACGAGTGGACACACTAACCTCTCCCTTCTCAGCAACGAGTGGCCTCACTAACCTATCCCTTCTCAGCAATGAGTGGCCTCACTAACCTCTCTCTTCTCAGCAACATGTGGTCTCACTAACCTCTCCCTTCTCAGCAGCATGCACACTCACTAACCTCTCCCTTCTCAGCAACATGCACACTCACTAACCTCTCCCTTCTCAGCAGCATGCACACTCACTAACCTCTTCCTTTCCTCCTCTCCCTAAGGTGCATTAGGTGATAGTTGGTGGATGCTGTATCACTAACCTTCTCACTCCTCTTTTTTTCTGGAATAAACAGACAACAAATTAATTTTAATTTAAAGCAGCAATACTACATCATTGTTTTTAAAATAGCAAGTTAAGTATATTTTAGGCATGCATCATATTTCTTAGCAATTTTACAAATCATCATCTTCTTTTCCAAATCTCTCTGGAGGCAAAACAGGTATGGCTGCCAGACGCAGAGGCTGTCAGTCTGCTGCACAGACACAGGCTCTCAGACTCTCAGTATGTCATGCTGAGAAGGGGAAGAGGAGGGGGGAATTTTTAGGTGAAAACAGAGCTCAGAGAGGTGTTCCAAAGTCTCTCTTCTCACTGCATCTTGTGCCATTTGACTGTGGTTGACATGATAGTCACATTACAATGTGGAAAGTCTGCAGAAATAGAAATCATTTTGAGCGGTCTGAAGAAACAAAACAAGGAAAAAGGTAATTACCAAGCTGCTTCTTATTGCCTGCTACATTGATTTATGTTAAAAAAAAAACACAAACATTTTGTTCATGGGATTGCCACTTTAAGAGGAACTTAAACAGAATAATAAAATAATTAAACCCAAAACAGTGATTTTGGGCCTCATGTAGTGTTTTATGTATGTCCTGTACATTACTTAGTATTCCAAGCTGCATTTAAGGCGTATCCTATGTTACAAGTGTAACATCCTCCTGCCAAGAAAGCTTTACCAACCCTACTGACAGCCTAGGCTGGTACTAGAAACATTGAGGGGATAAAAGCACGGAGGCCTAGCACTGGACTGAATTCCCTAGGTGGATCAGTCTGCAAAAAAATGCAGGCCCCGCCCTAAGTACAACCACAAATGCCAGCATGACCAGACACTCAAGGCTTCAGTTCAGGATGTGGTCCACCAGTTATATACATTCTTACCAACCTTTTAATAGTGAATTCCGGGAGATCCCGGGCAGGAGGCGTGGTTGGAGGCTGGAAGGGGAGGGCGTGGACAATAGCGTCATTTTGGCCCCACCCCTGCGGCAAAAATTTATTTTGTAGCGTGGAGCAGGGCCAAAATTACTCGATTCACTGCAAATCGCGTCATTTTGGTGAGTAAATTGCAGTGTGCGGGATACTTGCCTGCTCTCCCGGGAGTCCAGGAGACCTACCCGGATTTCTGGAGTCTCCCGGACATTCTGGGAGAGTTGGCAAGTATGGTTATATATATGACTGTACTGCCCCTAATAGCTAATTTGCAGTAAGAGCTCTTAGCGAGCAAGTATCTCGTCACTTATTATGGATTCTTTTTTTGCTAGGACCGGGACCCCTGAATTTATTGTAGGTGACCAGGATGCCAGCAGCGCCTGCCTGGATGTAGGTGAGCAATAAAGAGGGTGATGGAGGTTTTTCTAGCAGAGTGTTTATATCTAATAATTGTTGTTGGTTTTTTTTTATAAACAAAGGTGTGTGTTTTTTTTCCTGGTGCACAACAAGCCCCAGCAGTCAGCCAAACCTACTACATGCGTCAAGATGTCCAAACACTTCATGGTGGCCTGGGCATGCTGGAAGCTTTAGTGCACCAGTGACAACATGCTGTATGTGCAGTTACTTCACCTCTACAAAGTACATAAGAGCGTGAACCTTGCTACGTGAGAGTGTGAGCCCTTACTGTACTGTGCCTACCCCTGCTTCCACTTAAAGGAAAAACATACATTCTTCTTTAAAAGACCACAAACTAAATACACTGAGAAACAGTGTGAGTTCAGTGGTGGAGGACATTCAACATAAAGGTATTAGTATCTCACTGTCGTTCCCCAGGACATGTGTGTTTGGACAGGGAGTGGACCTCCTGTTGGCAGGAGAAGGACCAGATAAGTTACTAATCTCCTCGCTTTGGCTAAGGCCGTTACTGCTAGCGCATGGATGGCCTGAGATGGACCCAGTAGTCCTGGTAAATGAAACTGTGGGCCATGAACGATTTACTTATCAGTCCAGGAACACTATGCCAAAATACTTTAAAGTCTGGTCTCGATGGTCAAAATCAAGATACGCAGTAAAGTCATTGGCCAGCTGATTTTGACCCAGAAGGAGTGTGTGTGTGTGTCCCCCCCCCCCCCCCTTGCTAGGGATCTGGATTGCTCCACTGTACACCCAACGGGCACCTCAATGTCATACTTTAGGGTCACTGCCTTCTGTGGGATTGAGAGCGGACAGGTTAGGACTGTCTTGGTGTTTTGTTGCATCACAATATAGAGATACTTATCTGTTAAGTGATGATTTCTTTGCCTACATAAGTGTTTCTTTTAGAACACTGTAAGAACTTGAACAATGTTTTTTTTTTTATTCTCCTTTACTTGTACTGTTTAAATATCTTAAATAAAGATTTCTGATTTAAAAAAATAAAATGTGTGAGTTCATTTAGTAATTGTAGATGTGACTAGTGCTTACAGTAAAATGCAGGTAAACAAAACTGCTTCCATTGAGAATGATCTTACCAAAAATGTAGGTGTTGAGGACTGCAGAGCAAGACGTCAGCAGAGGAGGTGGGTGGCGTGAAGACGTTCTTAGTAAAGTCAGAAGTAGGCAAAATAGTGCAACTAGTTTTGCAGAGCTGTTTTCGTTTGTGGAACAAGGTTTTTAAAATGAGGCAAAGGGGTGAAGGGGGTCACATTTTTATTTTTTTTTGTGCTTAAGGGTGTAGAACAATTTCCAATCCATAAAAGGACTTTCATTTTTCACTATCTTAGAGTTGGCGGTCATGAGGTCTTCAAATGCTATAAAAGATCGATCATCCGAACAGGAAACATAAATGGACCTCCCTATATTTAATGTATGTGACAATCCATATTATGCCATTTTTTTGGGGTAGTGATCTCCTGTGGATCACTGATAAATAACTTCTGGTATGAATTTATTTAAGGGAAATAGCGCAGCCCGCTAATTTATATAATTGCATATGCACTTATTTTTTGTATTGTATATATTCTGAGGTAGGAAATCGTTATTCCTGAGACCACGGTAGAAACTGTTTTTTCCTGTTTTCACCTTACTAAAGGATATGCCTTATTTCTGATGTATATATCTGATACAATAGGCCTTTGTGGATGGAGGTCTTGAGTGTATTGGGATGTATTTAGTATGGAAGCATCATTGTTTGGGATTTGTAAGGTTGCTAGTGGAAACCTCCAATTAGGCATATGTGGAAGGGAGTGTGATAGCAGGAAGTGCTAACAAAGTTTTGTGATGAAGTGTCATGTCTGCTCTGGCCAATGGCCCAGCAGGGGGTCGTTACTGTGTAGCCTTTTCTCCAGAGTGAATTTCATAGACAAGCGCAAATTTTGTAAGCTTTGCTATGCATGTAAATCCATGTTTGTGTAAATAGAGTATATCCTGTGTCTGAAATGTATAAATGCACTGACTTGTACACTGAAATGTGTTCTACTGATTTTCATCTCACCTGATCACACTGGTATCTTCCACCAGTATGAGAGCAAATAAACATCTTGCTTCAAAGACCTGTGATCTACAGATTAGACCCTAAATCTAATCTGTTCTCTGGCTGTCTCTGAGGTTTGGACCCAAGCGTTTCCAGTACCACCGCTCTGCCTGCTACCCAGCAGCGCTGGTCAATGTGATAGGCCAGGGGGGGATCCATTCACAGCTTACCGGACCCATAATAAGAGGTCCGGAGTTACCAGCCCAGGTACACCAGCAACAAGACACGATAGAAGCGTCAGTTACGCAGAAGAAACCCGGTTCTGAATGCCGGTATAGGGGTCGAGTGGTGGCAGCTCTTGTAAGCCCCTCCGACTGCGGCAAGAGGGCGCATTTGGATAATGAAAGGGAACGGTGGCAAAGTAAGCCCAGCTGGTTCCCAGCACCAACAGACAGGGTGGTATAGGCGGTCCATCCTGTCACATCTCCCATAACTTCATAGACATCCAGAACACAAAAAAATAACAATACTAAAACGTCTGATATGGAAGGCGTCATGTTGGTCCGCAATAGTCAAATTAAAATGATCAATATTTATTATTATTTACCAAAATATTCCAAATTTTACCATTAGCGAAATATCTTAAAATATAGTTCAATAGAAAGTGATTGAAACGTTTACAAAAGATTATTTCAAAAAGGTTGAATTATCAACCTAAAATGTTCTTAATGATTGAGGTCAGTATATGTTCTATATCTTTAATAGTAGTGGTTCTTGCTATATTTAGTATATAATTGATTAATTCTTGGATTAACCATCGTCTCTCAATTTATTATTAATTGTTAGCAAGAATTGTTCAGATTAATTCTGATCACGTCATCTCCACTATAGTAGATATCAATGAGGAATTTCACTTCTATCATGTGTGTATTTCAAGCTACTTAGGCAACATATATACCGTATAGTTTGCTAAGTAAATATGAGGAATAAATTCTTGCTGCTATAGATTGTAGATATTATAGGTTGTATAATGCACCCCTATTCAAATTTGGCAGCACAGTGACTTAGTGGTTAGCACTTCTGCCTCACAGCACTGGGGTCATGAGTTCAATTACCGACCATGGTCTTATCTGTGTGGAGTTTGTATGTTCTCCCTGTGTTTGCGTGGGTTTCCTCCGGGTGCTCTGGTTTCCTCCCGCACTCCAAAAACATACTGCTAGGTTAATTGGCCGCTATCAAATTGACCCTAGTCGCTATCTCTCTCTCTCTCTCTCTCTCTCTCTCTCTCTGTGTCTGTGTACATTAGGGAATTTAGATTGTAAGCCTCAATGGGGCAGGGACTGCTGTGAATGAGGTCTCTGTACAGCGTTGCGGAATTTGTGTCGCTATATAAATAAATAAATGATGATGATAGGCCAAAATGTAATATCTATAAACAGTATCCATAGATATATTGGTATTACCGGTCTTGGTATTGTTAGAGATAAATATATTCTCTTCCTTGGATGTGGAGATATATGTATGTATGTTCTAATTAGAGTATCGATTATTAGAAGCGCTATAATGATATTAATATATCATATAAACCACCATTCACACACATCCCTGTTAGGGGATAATGCAGCAATATTTTCTTATACCCTTTAAATTATTATTTTTTATTGTTTATTTATAAGCTGTCACATCAGGTCTGCAGCGATGTATTTAGAGAAGACCTAAAACAGTACAAGGCAAAAATAGTGCACTATGAAATAGACATAACAACAGAAGACACTGCTAAACCTGCAGGACAGGAAAGTCCACTGAATGGGATTATATTACTACTATTGTAGGTTATTTAATAGGCGGTGTTACTCCCAGCATATATAACTGCTCAACTTTAGCTAAAAGGTAACATCAATAGAATATATTTGTAGATGTTACATTGTTACTATGTCCTGTACACTTTCTCTGGGGCATTTTAATGCTGCCATCATCTCCTTACGCCAGCTATCTCACTATGGGCATAAGCAAACCGAGGGGGGGGTTCCTAGTGCCTAGAAACCCACTCCAAGCCTGGGGCACTGTATAATTGAGGTGGCTGAAGCCTGTCCCCGCTTCACACGGCTCTGCTTGAAAAGGGAGAGCTGTGTGCACCTAACAGTAGTGCATGCAGCATTGCCCATGTATATTATGGGGATAGGAAGAGTTGGAGAGCAGCCAAGCACTGTCTAAAATTATAGCCACGCCCCCATGCATGTTGGTCACGCCCACTGGCAGCGTGGTGTGGAAAACCCCTCTACAAATCCTGCGTTTGCCCCTGATGGGGTCTACGTATTAAACTGCAATCGGCCATTAAAACAGAGAAAACAGCAGTTTTCTACGTAAAATGGAACTGCAAAATGTTTCGAATGTTTTCGGTAACTGAAAGGTTTCCATAACCCACTTAACATTTCTTAACGCAGTCCCCGTAGATTAATATAGGGGGACTGTGAAGTTCTCTCTGCACAACTTTGAAACTCTTCTACCTTGCGGAGACGTCTGGCGCGAGCTGAAGTAGGCAGATGGTAGGCAGAGGGCAGGCAGAGGGTCGGCAGACGATAGGCAGAGGGCAGGCAGTGGGTCGGCAGAGGGTAGGCAGAGGGTCGGTAGAGGGCAAGCAGAGGGTAGGCAGAGGGCAGGCAGGCAGAGGGCAGGCAGAGGGTATGCAGAGGGCAGGCAGAGGGCAGGCAGAGGGTCGGCAGAGGGCAGACAGAGGGTAGGCAGAGGGCAGGCAGAGGGTAGGCAGAGGGTAGGCATGCACCTTAATGTGTCCTGATTCCACCACCCACAAGCACCAGTGTAAAACGTAGGCAATTTGTCGTGTGAATTGAGTGCACATAAATTACCTCCACTGGCAGCAATTTGCAGATATCTTGGAGTTTATTCATACAAATACGTTTACCTGTCATTTGTATTAGGATATTTTTACTTGTGACGCCTACACACAAAGGGCAGTAAAATGATAAAGCACTCATAATATAATTATAAAGCACCCATAATATAATGATAAAGCACCCGTTTATATTGAGAAATATTATCCTGGACCTGGGCATAGGAGCTCACATGCAAATTTATATGTCAGGTTGATGTCTCGTTGTGTTCCTCCCAGAGCCACACTTCCCTTTATAATTAGGGACAAGTGAGAGTGCAACCCTTAGACTTTGCCCCTGGTTGTCAGACAGCAGATGAGGACAAACTCCTGGCCCATCTGTGGTGTGATGTGTATTAAAGTCCAACTAACAAATCAGAGTATCTGTTATCAGCATGAACTCTCCCTCCATCACTGTGCCAAGGGGTACTGTGCATCCACAGTCGCTTCCTGTACACACTGCACAACACGTGTGCATATATCTACATGTCAACACGCTGCTCTGCACACATATACACTGTGCTGTTATCCACATATTGCTCTGCTCATTGACTCAGTGTTCTGTACCATTAGAGACCTTTAGTCACTGCTCTGCACTACAACATATCTACACCTTGCTCTGCGTATATGTAACGCTCAGCGCATCCAGCTGGGGGTTATTTATGTATGAACTTGTTAGGTACAATATTGTATATTTTTTTCCTGCCTGCGTATAAAAATGCTCCAATTAAGAAATGCTATGCTCCATCCAATCAGATGCTTTGCGTGATATTTGCATATCTTACCGTGGAACGAAAACACATAGGGCTTCATTTAGAGTCGGACGCAACGTGCGTCTAAGACTTACGTGAATGAGTAGGAGTGGGAGTGTGCCGCAGCTTGGTAGGGTATTACGAGTGGCATACAACCCCAGTTGCGTCCCACTCGTAATACCTTACCAAGCTGTGGCCAATTCCCGCAGCTAGCTAACTACTTGCGCCACCTAATTCCTGTCGCACTTTTTCAGTCTTGTTTGCCGTGTGTTCCGCCTGCGTCTTGATCCGACTAGGGTAGTTTTCGCGGGTAGACACCTATAGTATCTGAATTATTCACGGTCACACCTACATCACTCCATGTTCTACTCTTTCTCTCCTACTGAGGCGCAAGCTGTCGCAGTGTACACTACGTCTGAAGAGCAGACGGAACTGCAGGGAACTGTTGCTTACTGCGCATGCCCCATCAGTGGAAATGTGCAGGATGAGGCCCATAGTGAGCAACCTAAAATTGTCCCAGTAAATATATATAACACCTGTAAGACCCTCCTGTAAGTATTATCTACCCTATGCCAGTAAGGAATCCAAGGCTGATTTTGTTTTCGGGGTATTAATCATACTTGCCTACTCTCTCGGAATTCCCGGGAGGCTCCCAAATTTCTGGGCTTTTTATAGTGGGGACGAGCAATGGTGACGCAAAAATGTCACCACGCCCTCTCCTACCCTATGTCACATGACTTCTCCCCCGGATCTCCCAGGGGAGAAATCTTAAAAGTTGGCATGTATGGTATTAATAATAATGCTTTCTGAAATACCTACATTTATTTGGTAAATATTGTCCCATTTAAAGCAGTGGATCAGCAGTGAGTTACGCCACCTCTGGTGCTGTATATATTTAGGAATGCTCCTCCAACCCACTAATTCTTTTTAATTAGCTATCCTGTGGATAGCCCCTTCCATAAAATCAGATCTCATTGTTACAGATCTGTACATAGGAGCTGATATTGGGAGCAAATCCAGCTATTGGGTGCAAAATCTGTACCTTGAAAACCCATTTTGTGCTTGAGGTGAGGAGATGTCAAATGTACAACCTGATTTAGGGTTGTGAGAAGGACATAGCTTATCCCAAATATAAAATGCAGTGTGAGAATAGAGCTGTGTGTAGCATGCAAGACTAGGCAGTATATAGCACTCCTTACAGTGCAACATGGTTGGGAAGTTTTGCAATCGGCAAAATTTACACCTGATTCTAAATCAGCCCCATAGCCCGTACCACATAAAGAATCCAGGTCAGGTTAGGTCTGTCTTCATTAGCAGCAAATATCTGCTCATCCAGCAATTTGTAGCACATATCAATATTAATGCTGATTCCCGATGTCACAACTGTATTTACAGACCTAGGACACTGTGACATCTGTTTGCACAGGGAAACCTATTTAAAAAGAATTGCAGATTAAACCCATTAAGAAAATGCTTTATTCCTTGAATAAATCATTTTTAATGAATACAGGTTTAAAAAAATCTTATCTTTTTTTTAAAATGTCATATATTTTTAAACTTTTTTTTACAATTGTTATTTCTTTCTGCATTATTACATTGGTGAGCCACATTTGCAAGGACTGGCTTGGTGACGCAGTAAGTTAACCCTTACCCCTACTGGACAGTAACTCTTAAGCAGATGTTATTTTTTCGTTAAATTGCGGCGGTAAGTGATTTTTTTTTACCACTGTGATAAACAGCCTTATCAACGCAGTCACAGTCTTGATAAATAAAACCCTCTCTCTTTTTGGACCGATTGAAGATCCAAAAATATAATTATTAATATTATTATTCTTATTATTATCGTAGATTTGTAAGGCACCACAGAGCTCCGTAGCGCCATACAATAGGGAAAACAGTACATACATAAAACAAGGACATAGATAAAACAGGGACATACAAGGCAGACAAAATAAATGCAGACATGAAAACAAAGACTCTGGAGGTCGCTGCTCATTAGAGAGCTTATATACTAGGTGGAAGAGGGTACAGCTGTAACAAGAGGAGCGAGTGTGGCTTAGAGTGAGGGTTGGGACAGTTGTGAGCGTGCATTAGGATGAACAGAATCATCAGGGATAAGGTAAGCTTTAAAAAAGAGATGTGCCAAGCGATTTTACACAAAATATGGCACGTATCAGCAGTTAATGAATCAGGCCCTCTATGTTTCCTGCTCTCCTCTATTATCACTCACTAAGAACACAGAACGTCCCAGAGTGAGCAACCCCTCTTTCACACTCAACTCTCGTGTAGGTTGCACTAATGTCATTCTGTTCCAATCTCCGTCGTATCTCTCTGTGTTCTCCAGAGCCTCACTCTCACTTGGCATTAACATCACTGACTCGAAGAGTACACACCTATGCAATTCAATTACCGTGCAGATGACACATTCACGACAGATATCCCAAGATCATATTTTATCATACCATACACATCACATCTGTTAATTTGGTTATCTAAACTTCCTAAAAATCACAATCAACAATGGAACAATGTTCATTCATGATCTTTTCAGCAGATTATACAAAGGTTATGAGAGATGACGATCACAGATCTGAACGTATATTGTGTAGGTGTGTATGAATCGGCACGCTCATCAGGACATTCAATCGTTGGTGAAATCGTTAGAGACACTGGATCTGAAATATGATTGCATAGGTGTGTACCCAGCTTAACATGCATGGACCAGAATGCTGTCAACCATACCGGTAACTTGGAATTCCCCAAACAATTATAGTTTCATATTCTAATCAGAAATGAATAAGATTAAAATTTAAGGTCAGGACTGTTGAGCTCCATAATTCTACTCATCACTCTACAACGCAAGGACCGTGACACTCGCACGCATTTCTTAGGAATAGTAGACAACTATGTTGTGGTAGAACTACTGGTTGGGGCAAGGAGGTGAGGAGGACAAGGCAACGCTGGTTCACCGTCCCTAGCCCTGTACTCTGTTATTTTGTACATATGAGGGGCCAGTGCATGCACCCTGAAATCCTACTTAAGGTTTCACTAAGCTTGTGCAAGCCGCTGCATGAAACATATCTGAAATATAATTGTTATACACGTTGACACACGTGCTGTTTTCTGTTCCACAAAAATAGGACACATAATAAAATAAACACTGTTTTACAGCACTAGTTAATTTGTCCTTGCCATTAAGAACATTTTTGGTTCCAGATCAAAAAAGGAGATTAGATTAGCCTGCTGACATATGCAACTCTAACATAACTCTGCAGTGACACCTTGTGGACAAGCATTGCAAATGCTGCATGTAGTCTCACTTTGAAGTACCCCAATGCTGTTTCTACCAGCAGTGAATCAGGCTTTATGGGGGCAACTCAAGCAGCCGATCATGCAGGTGTGAATGACTGACCAGTGGCAGGGCTGGCAGAATGCGGAAAGCAGGGTAAGGAAGGCGGCGGGCACCAGGCCTGAAAGACGCTCCCCTCCGCCTGCCATCCCCCGCTTGTCTGCCAGCCCAGAAAATAATAATAATAAAAAAAAATACTTACCTCGACAAGCAAGAAAGAAGAGAGGAAAGAAGCCAATAGAAAGGTAAGTAAGGGAACGGAGGCAAGGGGGAGCAAAAGCCAGTATGCCACAGTGTGATGATGAGGTGCAAAAGCAGCATGGCACAGTGTGATGAAGGGGAGCTAGATGAAAGGGTGCAAAAGCAGCATTACACAGTGTGATGAAGAGGGGCAAAAGCAACATGACACAGTGTGATGAAGAGGGGCAAAAGCAACATGACACAGTGTGATGAAGAGGGGCAAAAGCAACATGGCACAGTGTGATGAAGGGGAACTAGATGAAAGGGTGCAAAAGCAGCATTACACAGTGTGATGAAGAGGTGCAAACGCAACATGACACAGTGTGATGAAGAGGGGCAAAAGCAACATGACACAGTGTGATGAAGGGGGGCAAAAGCAACATGGCACAGTGTGATGAAGGGGAACTAGATGAAGGGGGGCAAATTCAGCATGGCACAGTGTGATGAAGAGGGGCAAAAGCAACATGGAGGGCACAGTGTGATCAGAAGGAGACACAGCGTGGTGATGATGAAGGGACACAGTTTGATGAAGGAGAAGTGCGTGATTAAGAAGGAAACGGCCCCATCTATTTTACCTTATGATTCTATTTTGGCCTAGGGGTGCCTGGAAAAACTTTCTGAGACACTAAAGGTGCTTCAAACTAAAAAAAAATTGGAGAGGGAGAGGGGTGGACAGTTGCATCCAGAACTCCTAAAAATAAATATCAATTACTGTCAGCTGTTTAATGTATTTATTTGTATTACTCTCTTTAGTAAAGTTTATTATATGATTAGTGTTGAAAGAAGCAAAGCATTATTGAATGAACACAAATGATAAAAGGGCCCCACACATGCTAGCACCGGTCTAGCCAGGGAGAATGCGATTTTCATCTTGCGCAATTCAATTTACATATTTTTCACTCTTTTGCGCACATTTGTGTGCAAAAAGTACCATAATTGTGACGAAGTATTTTTCCTTTTCCTATACAAGAGTAGGCGGGAAAGAAGTGTTCAGTTCAATTATTAAAACTTGTGAAGTTACCGCGTGTGCATTGATGATAGAGTCTCTCAAGCCCCAAAATATATTCATTTTCTGAATAAAGTTTAAAGTGTCTCTATATATCATAGGGTGATAGAGCCTTATTGCTGGAAAAGATTGGAGTTTCTGCCTGCGAAAAGGTTTATTATTTTTATTTTTGCCTTATATATCATTATTGTTTTTCTGCTTGAAACTTTTTAAAATGATTGGGACTATTGGCCAGCTCACATTTTCTGGGGTGCAAAAAAGGAAAAATATGATATAACTTTTACATCATTTAGGTCTTGTTTTTGTTTGGGTTTTTTTTTTAAAAAAAAACCCAAAAAAAGTTTAGTTATATTTTTTTCGGTCTAACAGTGGAACAGAAGCTCAAACTCCCAGGATCCCGGTTAAGCGTTACTAAACATACATAGGGGCTGGAACATGAATAGTACTCCTGGGGTACCATACATGTTCCCAGCCCCAGTGCATGTTTAGTAACGCTTAACCGGGTCCTCCAGAGCTCGTATAACTCTTATCGCTCTGGATATTTTTCCCCATAACAGCTGAATGTTATTTTGCTACTACAATGATAGAAATAATGGTACATTGAGACAATAAGTAATTTTTTAACAACCAAACCTCAGAATTATATTAATAAATATGTAGACTCCAGTTTTCGTGGGCATCCAAGGACTGACATACAATTCCAGACAATATTTAGCCAAATAACTGATTTTACACACAATGGTCATTTGTTTACGATTTCTGGGACGGGGAAGGGGCGTTCGGCCATAGTCAATGTATAATAAGGGCGTGCCAAACTCAAGCACATGCAGCGATGTCAGATTCAAGCTTTGATTTTCTGTCCTTATTACTAGTGATGACAGTCTCCTATGCATGCAATCAGGAGGGACTATACAAATGTATTTTAGGTTCAGTAGACATTAAGAACATCCTCATATATGTAGTTCATGAAGGGGGGGGACAAAACTTTTTTAAAACTGTTTTATCATTAATGCCTATATTATTAAAAGGTGATATTAACTGAATATTTGTTTTCCTTTCTGTGTGTTCTTTGGAATATTTATATTCCACATAGGTTTTGCACGTATTCTGCAATGTCTTGTGTGGTAGATCTGAGCAGACCGACACCTGAATTCATCACCACACCTGTGTTCAGATCCGTTCCTTCAGGATTTACGTGCGTTTTAAAACAAACGTACCTAGTGCTCAGTATGTGTGCCTTAATGAATCAGAGCAAAGCATAAAGTCTGTGTGATAAATTCACTGTCAAACCTTGTAAAAATGGCGCAATGTCAACTGGACATTCTGCAAATGTGGAAAATGTGGCTGCTCTCAATTTACGGAATCAGCGCCTGCTGCCATAAATTATACGCTTATTAGAAGTATTAGAAGAGATCTGTGACCACATACAAGTATAAGGGCGCGTGCTTTTAACCAGGACTTCTACTATCTGTAATAATTATTATTCCTTATACCACATAAGTCAATTTTAATTAAAAAAAACAAAAATCAGACCGTGATGACACTGACTGACACACACTTATACTGACACATTAACAGAAGACCTCCCCACCACCTTCTCCTACCTTGGAGCTCTCTGTCAGACCAATTGAAGATTCCGACCCACGTACTCTCCTGTTATGTCTGTGGTATTACTAGAGGTTCAGGGTGCGGCCTACAAGAAGTTGTGGTAACTCACCAGCCTGTTTCCCACTACATAGGTTGCAGCATTGGGCTCAAGAACTGGTGGATCCATGTAATAAGTGAAAGGGTGAAGGTATACTTGCCTACTTTTTATTTTTCCCCTCTGTGAGACCCCTGGAGGGGAGCTGAGTTGCAGGTGTGGAGGGAGGAAGGGATATTTTGTCCCCACTACAGCGGCAAAATGATGCAGTGTCATTTTAACGCTGGGGGCAGGGACGAAATGACGCAATTCCCTAAAATCATCATGGAGGCCCCCCTCCTGCAGAGTACGGGAGAACGGCCTGCTCTACCAGGAGACTGACAGACCTAGCCAGAATTCTGGAATCTTCTAGATATTAATGGAGAGTCAGTAAGTATGGGAAAAGTATAATCAGCAGGGCCGGATCAAGGGCCATGCTGAGGTCCCCCCCTGTGAGCCGCTCTCCCCCGTGAGGCCCCCCCCAGAGCCGCCCCCCCCCCCTGTGAGGCCCCCCTGAGAGCTGCCCCCCACATGAGGCCACCCCTGTGAGCCGCCCCCCCCCCCGGGAGCCGCCCCCCTATGAGGCTACCCCTGTGAGCTGCCCCCCATGAGGCCATCCCTATGAGCCGCCCCTCCAATGAGGCCCCCCTGAAAGCCACACCCCCATGAGGCCACCCCTGTGAGCCGCCCCCCATGAGGCCACCCCTGTGAGCCGCCCACGCCCCCAAGCGTTACAGCAGTCCTTCCGCAGCCCGATCAATAATGGTGCTGAGCACTTTCACGGGCCCCCTGGATGCCCGAGGCCCCTGGGCTGTAGCCCAGTTAGACCTATGGTTAATGCGGCCCTGATAATCAGCACATTCTGATATCACAATGGGTCAATTATAGAAACCGTATTCACAGAAATGTCAATGGATTAATGCATTATCAAGTAAATTAATGTGTATCTTATAAAGTTAATTAAGGTATCTCTTAAACAATGATGATAAAGGGGAGGAGGTAGAGAGACGAAATGTCTTAACATTATAAAAGAAAAACACATTCCCACCATTTGTTAAAAAGAAATGATTTTAATGTAATTTCAGAGATTACATGTATATGTGCTTCATAGCTACATGTTGCATAATACTGGTAAATGGATACAACACCCACAAGGGTGGTCTGCAGCATAAAAATGATCCTTCGCTTCTTCCCAGTCTCCTGCCCTTCAGTTCCCATACAAATAGCCGTGTAAAACATACAAAATACTCTCTGTACTGTAAAATGAGCCATGGGGGTACTTGTCCCCCCCCCCAATAAAAAATGAGGGGGTTGTGCTTTATCAACAGTCTACGTACTACACTGTGAATTAGAGGGCACTATGATTTGTGCCAGCAAATAGCCCTCACATGGAATGTCACATTATTAGATGATCGTATATAATATAAGTCTAATAACACACAAGCACAACGATACACAGTCACATGCATATTCTCATAATATAGAGGTAGGCCATCTGTGGCTTTTTAGCTGGTCCTGACTTCCAGTCTTATAAAGCTACAGGCTGCCCAAACCTGTCCTAATACAATAATTTAGCTCAGATTAATTTCTGTAAGCAGCTGGACTTTAAACACCATATATAAGTGATAGTCCATAGATATCAGGTACTAGAGCAGTTCTAGGCAAGCGTTATCTAGCTGTGGCTGAATTACAACTCTCAGTAGAAGACAGTGGCTGAGGATCTTTTCTTTACACTAAAAATGCTTAGTATATATCCTAGTGTAGGCAAAGGTATTGTAATCATCTGGACAACGGCAGAGCGCTTTGGCTGTAATATTCTCAGCTACAAGACTGCTTGACTGTATCAGCACAACATACCAATGGAGCTATGGTTATCCCATTCTGGTTGAGCTTAATGGAAGACACCTTAATCGTATTGTCACCCAGGAGTTATATTTTAGCAAACAGTTCCAGAGCTATCTAGGAAGGCCTGAGCAAACCACTTTGGGATAACTGTTGCTTCGTATGTATATATAATATGGAAGAAATGAGAAGGACCCCGGAAGAGTGGAGGGGAGGAAGAGCATAGATACATGTAGGTTGACCAGGGCATGATAATGTTCAGAAACTAGGGATGAGCCAAATCATGAATCCATATACAAAAATTCTTCCCAATACCCAACCCAGCCCGAATACTAATATACATGTTAACATGAAGCACAATGTGCCTGAATGATAGGTCTGTGTAATGTTGGCTCCTATATGATGACTCGGATTATAAGGGATTTCGCTTTAAGACAAATTCCTGAATTCAGTTTATCCCATTAAGAAATGGGCATAGAAACTAATCCTATCACAGCCCCCAACCTTTTTCATTTCCACTAAAGAAGAATTACTACAATCATTATCCAATGAAAGAAACAACTTTTGTTTCAATGATTCTAGGTAAAATACATTGGGAAATGTTGGTGCTATAGTGTTATCTCAGAAAATCCAAAAGTTATCTGTGACTATAGGCTGTGGAGCAATATATGGCTCAATGTGGCTTAGAATAATGATAATATGTAGTGTTTACATTTTCAATACTGCAATTCTTAGCGTAAGTCCATTAAGTACATTGTAATAATAACTACTAAGGCTGGGTACACACTACAGGGTTTTCAGCCAATTATCGGGCCAATCAGACGATAAACGACCATTCGGCCGGATAGCCCATTAGTGTGTGGGCTGCAACGATAAGAGATTATCGTTCCAACGCACATCGTATCGTTTCATTTGATTTTTAAACTTGACTAAAAATGTAATTCAACACTGGAACAATGTCGTTCCAATTCTGCAGTGTGTACGCACTCATGACCGACAGTGCCCATAGATCTCTATGGAGTGTGCAGAGTCACAATCTTTTCAGCCGATGGTTATGACAGATAACAGATCTGACGCTAAATCGTGTAAAATGTGCTTAGTGTGTACACATGAATCGCATGCTGATCGGAACTTTTCTTTTTTTTTTTTTTTAAACGTTTGTAAAATTGTTAAGGGTATTGTATCGGGAGAACTTTTGTACAGTGTGTGACAGCCTAACTACTGGGGTTTAAAATAAATAAATCTTAAGGAAGTGGAGCGTTTGCCATAGTCAGGAGCTGGTTGAATGCCTGCCCAGGGTTCAAGTGAGGGGTTTCTGGAAGAGTAATACAAAAATATCTTCCTTTCAGTAAGTCACAGTGAGCGGCAGACAGCTGGCTGTAGAGAGTGAGGTTACAAAGAGGGTATTGTGCACAATGCTAAATGTCAGTACACAAATAAGGGGGAAAACGTATGTACTCCATCTGCGTAGATCTGTATCTCGCACAATGCTCAGCCATCCAGTGACTTGCTGAGCGCATAGTGTCTATTTCTGGAGCATAAATTATAGTAGAGACACAAGAGCATAAGGATAATGCCAAGCTTGATACTGTATGGCACTACATCCCAGTGATAACCCATCAATGTTTGTGGATTTACTGTATATTCACCATTCCTTCATAAAATATTTCTATTTTAAAATTGAACCCAACATACAATTGTCCATGGCTTACCATAGTTAGAAGGATTTTTTTTTGTTAGAAGTCAGCAAGTCTTCTAAGACAAATTTTAGCCGGTGAAACGCGTGGGTGTTAATAGTTCATTTACTCATCTTGATTTTGCATGTCATGCAAAATGTGTGCACTACACATGCACACAATCTGTGGCAGTAATTTGAGATGAACGGATCCACTTGTTGCCCTGTGTGCAGCACACAAACTGACTCTTATGGACGTTTCCCTTACACACAGAAACGCGTTGGGTACTTATAATAGTGTGAGCAACAACAGCCTATATATCCTGCTCGTTAGTAATTGCTTGTTTTGTAATTGTCTAATTTGGACTTCACTGTTCCCAGCTGACATTTCATAGCTGAATGCCAGTGTGACATTACCTCTAATCCGCTGGCCACACAGAACTGAGAGACACTTTTCATCCTACAAAGTTACCCACATTGAACAGAACATGCCTGTACGTCTGTAATTTACACATTTTTTAGCTTATGACTTTGTGATATAAGTAGCTCAGCGATTCATCTCCCCAAAAATGTGTGTATTTAATTTCCATGAGTTAATATTTAAATCTGGTGAGAGGAGTGTTTCACATTTTCTGCAAATCTGACATCAGTTTTGCTAGTGAAATAGAAAGGAATGGTGATGCCCATTTAAGCCTGTACGGGCGTCACATTCATAGATAGACGGGATACTCACGGATGCTCTTCGGCTGAGTATGTTCAACTGTATAGCTCATAAATGCACCTAAAACAGGAATTAATAAATGGCCATATAATACATATACTTCAGTACATAACATAAACCTAATCGGAGTGCATTGTTAATGTGTAAACACATTCAATCACTGCCTGTGTTGTAATGCATTACAGAAACATATGGAAACTAATAGGTGGGAACAGACTGGACGCACCTCAGCGCGTACGCAAGGGCTGGGGCAATTGGTGGATAGAGATTCTAAGAATGAAAATCCTGCCATTAGGAAGCTTCTATGATACGGCCTCAGCTAAAATACTATGTTCAGTTCTGGAGGCCATAGCTCCAGAAGGATATAAATACATTAGAGACTCTACAAAGAAGAGCAACTAAAATGGTGCATGATCTATGGCACAAAACTTACCCGAAAAGACTAAAAGATCTTAATATGTATAGTTTGAGAAGGAAAAGGGGGGACATTATTGAAACTTTCAAATACATCAAGGGTTTTAACATGGTAAAGGAGGGAAACATTCTTCAAAGGAAGAGAAGTATTAGAACACGAGGACATGTACTGACACTGGGGGGAAGTAGGTTCAGAGGAAATTTGAGGAAAAATTACTTCACAGAAATTGTAGTGGATAAGTGGAATAGCCTCCCATCAGAGGTGGTAGAGGATAATACAGTAGAGCAATTTAAACATGCTTAGGATAGACGTCAGGATATCCTTACTAAGAACCAAATAGGGTTAGAGGTTACCATAGGATAAAAATTGGGCAGACTAGATGGGCCAAGTGGTTCTTATCTGCCGTCAAATTCTATGTTTCTCCAAATGTGCTTAAATCCTCTTTACTTGCTCGCTTGTGATGAACTTGTTTAAATTTTGGCCACTTCGGTGCTTCAGTGGATCACACTCAAAACATTTTATAAACTACATCCACATGTTCTAAACAACTATATTGCTATAAGAGCATTGTGCCTTGAAATCAGCTATTTTCATACAGACATTACAGAGAACAACATAATACTTCATTGTGACCCCTCCCCCCATAGCCCTCTGTCCACCAATGAGGAGGAAGGCGTTGTGTCCTATGACATGCAGCGCACACTCATCTGATCCGCTGCTATGCACATGGTTGGACTACTTCATATAAACAGCTGTCAGTGAATGGCCTCTAATGTGTTTATAATTATATATGCAATTTACATATTATCTCCAGAAACAGCTGAACTTTGTACCATTGAGAAGGGGCTAATAAGTCGACACAGAGTAGCTATAACCACAGACCCAGTTGTGTTTCCACATGCGCACACATATTGTGCTCTTGTGTTTCTTTTAAACCCGCAGCAGAAACTTGAGTGGTTTCTTTCACTCTGGTAATCCAGGTTCTACAACCGCTACGACTCGTTAGGATAGAACCCGAGTTTGGCCACTGACATCTCACGGCGAAGTCTCATGATCTCCCAGAATATTAGCTCCGCTAGGGGGTGACAAAAAATGGTTGGAGTGCAATGTGTTTATTAGATATTTTATACAATAATAATACAATTATATTGCAATTTAATAATTACCCTCAATAAGTCTATACTGTCATAATATTTTACAGCTTACTGTATAAGAACAGACACTGATATGTATCCTGCACGCAGAATAAGAAATAGTAATTGGCAGCTATACTACATACAGGACAAGTACAGATACTCAGAATTATATCTAGCATACAGAATATAGACAGTCCTACTGTGCAATTTGTCAATATTAAAATCCATAGACAAACTGATTGTTAGATTAAATAGGGAGCTTCCGTTTAGAGTCATAGCCAAAGGTGATTATTTTATTTAAAGGAGAAGGAGTTAAATGTACAAAATAAACCAAAGTTTCCATTTTTTGCAAATATATTTCCTGCCCTTTGTCTAAAGTCTATTCCTGCTACTCAGTTCAAATTCAAAGATTTGCGATGTACTGGTGGGGGCTGTGGGCAGACAGAAAGATGAATACGTGTGGCCCCTTGAATATGGACAGTCTGTAGACAGATTAAGTGCTAGATACACTCTACTTGAGAGTGTATCTAGCAAACGATTAGACATAAGAAAATTATGTTTGCAAAATAGGACATTGGGGTCCATATTGCACACGCAAAGCCAGAAAAAAGGTGGACTCATACGAGACCCTGCAGCCACATTGTCTATTCTATGGACTATGGTCAGCAGAGAAGGCGGGACAAGAACTGGGGCTACTTACTGTCTTGGCGCACCAGACCTTGCTGTATGTAACGGATGTAAGTGAAGAAATTGCACACTGCTGTTATCTACAGGAGGGAACGGACACATCATGAGATGACAGAAGCACAAGGAATGGATGAAAACCAGTGTAGAAAGAGGATATAATAGGAAGCAGATGAGAAATGATCATAGAAAGAGATGAAGAGAAGGAGAGTGAGAGGCAGGAGATGGTGAAACCTTGGAATACAGTAAACAATAGCCAATATCCAAGTCTTTTACAATGACACATATTGTGATACAGCATAAAAACAGACTAAAAATAGTGGTACAAAAACAGTAACAAATTATACACATAACTGGTGCAAGCCCTAATGGGGATGGCATCCTCTGTTCCTCATACTGGGAGTGTAGCCTCAAGCGAACACCCTGCTAATAACGGCCGGATGCTTCTCTTTCATGTAAGGGCTCTCTAGGCAAACCTAGGTGTTGCCTAATGATAGCTCAGGCCCTGATTACACATATCCTCCCTAATAACACAATTATACAGTAATATATATCTAATATAGCAATGCCACCACAAGATTAGATGTATGCCAGCTGAGATGAGAGCTTGCGCTATGCCCCGTCTTACACATGAATTAACACAAAAGGATTCGGATGTCTTTTAGACAAGTAGATATATTACAGTACTTACCCTGTACCGGCAGGATGGTGAAATGAAGTAATAATTCCCAGAATCCCCTAGCTTTATTCTGTGACGGCATGAACGCGACAAACCACTAAGTGCACATTTCCTAAAATGCATGTGAAGGGAGAAAAATATCAAATCGGCAGGTTGCACCAACCAACCAGAATCTAAAAGCTCTTTGTCTTAGTGGAAAACCACACTATTATTTAAGGAGTACCTGTCACGATAACAATTGGTAATTCAATAGTACACCAAACAGTAATATATATTAGTGTTTGAGCTGGTAAACAGTGATATGCTCTACCGCCACTTCTCATACAGCCTTCATTGGAAAACTATACAAATCCATTCACTTACATTTTCCATACCGCCACTTCTAAATTTCCATTTTGACTATTGTATGTATATGGATTGATAGAGAGATAGATTTTGGTTAGGGGCACAGTAGCCATCTCCTGGGGTAGATGGTAGTGTACAGCAGCTGAGAGATCACACAAGCCCAAGGTTTTGGGTACAACTAACCTCAGCCAGTTTTATTAAGCAGAAAAAAAAAACTTCAAAATAAACACCTTGGGCTAGATTTACTAAGCTGCGGATTTGAAAAAGTGGGGATGTTGCCTATAGCAACCAATCAGATTCTAGCTTTCATTTATTTAGTACTTTCTACAAAATGACAGCTAGAATCTGATTGGTTGCTCTAGGCAACATCCCCACTTTTTCAAACCCGCAGCTTAGTAAATCTAGCCCCTTGCCGTTCTGTCAAACCAAAAACATTAGAAGTTCCAACACATATAGTCTACTCACAACAGATATCAAGCTTTCTCCTAAAGAGACCCTGCAGCTCCTTCCCCCAGGCAGAGTAGCCAGGATGTCTAGCTTGACTGCTTTTTAACACCCTTCCCCAGGTGCACGTGCTAATCAGCCTATCCTCAGACTGGAGGCCCAAAAGACCCGAAATGGGGCCTATTGGATGGAGCCCGCCCTCACTCTCCATCCAGAACCCCAGGAATCCTTTACCAGCTTTTACCAAGTTAAACAAGAGATGCAAAATATCTTTATTTTTTTTCCAACTGTTTGGCAGAGCTGCTTCGATATATATGTATAAGTCAGACTCACAGCTGAGCATGAGATCAATCGGTTCTGGTAGGGCGACTTCCTCACCCAGGAGGGCTCCCTGGAATTTAGGAGTCTCTCGGACATTCCACGAGAGTAGACTAGTATGAATTTATACCGCGCAGCAATAGTCAAGCGTTTTTGACAATGTTATCTAATGGGGTATATAACTAATTTAATTTCTATTAAAGTATGCTGGCCCACAAAATATCTGAACATTTCAAGCATGCTTAATCATATGAACAATGCATTTGTTTTGAAGGAAGAATATTGTTAATACTGAACCATGCATGTTATCTGTGGCAATGGAAGTACAGTATTGTATAGTCCTTGCAATGGATAGAGAAGTCCAAATTACTCTCCATGTGTGTCCTAACACAGCCATGTCCACATCCCAAGAACACAAAGTAAAAGCAATATATTAGTTCTGCAGTTACTAGATTAGAGACAGAGCCAAAAGCCATTCTCTGATTAACACGCCTCATTAGTGGATTAATAGGAGTTGTCTTGTTGCACTTACGTTAGGACCTCCACCCGACACCCACTGGAAGGGAGAAACAAAACATGTCTGTGGTCAATGGTAGCCTACCTTATTAATATATTGGATCCCCAAGTGGCACAGAACATAATCTAACATGCTCTAATCGTTTGCGCCTTTTCTATCCAAGCTTTTTGTTTCTATGCAAATTTAATTTTATCAATCAAGTATTTACCTGGGTCCCCCACGTTCGACAGCTGACGCTTTCACCACCGGCAGCGCTGTCTGTATTACCGGTTCCACAGACAGGGTATTATCCGCTACGGCGGTGAGAACCTGTTCCGACAACTATAATAATATAAAACATGAAGAATTAGGACAGGGTTGGTAAAGACACTGACACTTGGCTAAGGGACTAGAGGGGTTCTATGAGCAATTAGGCAGATTTTTATATCTGTGTATATCGGCATAAATAGGATGGAAGCTTTGAGATGTCCATGTTTATTCCAATACGTAACTGCTTCTGTACTGTGTGTCCACATATCCACGTTCAGGCTTCCTACAGGACAAGTCTACATTTGCTGGAGGACAGTAGATTTAGACAAGGGGCCTGATTCATTAAGGATCTTAACTTGAGAAACTTCTTATTTCGGTCTCCTGGACAAAACCATGTTACTATACAAGGGGTGCAAATTAGTATTCTGTTTTGCACATAAGTTATATACTGTCTGTTTTTTCATGTAGCACACAAATACTTGATAGCTTATTTGTACACTGAAATTTAAAGTTGATATTTGTGTGCTACATGAAAAAACAGGCAGTATTTAACTTATGTGCAAAACAGAATACTAATTTGCACCCCTTGCAAGGTAACATGGTTTTGTCCAGGAGACTGAAAGAAGATGTTTCTCAAGTTAAGATCCTTAATGAATCAGGCCCAAGATCTGTTAATATAGGTGAAGCACCGATAATGTGGCCGCCCAGCTGTCTTGTGCTTAACGTGTGCAGACTATTGCCTTGAACAGAACCACCATAAATGCAATAACAGGTAAAGGGTACATTTAATGTAGATACATGTTGGACAAGTGCAGGGGTGGAGTGAGCTGGGTAAGAGGGAATCTGGGTAGTTGGACACATGGTCTAGTGCAATGCATTACATTTGTATATCAAAGCGCCCTGGCTGTGTAGGTGAATGAGCAGAACTTGTCGTAGTTTCTTATACACACGTCTCCATTGTGAAAGCCTCCTGTGCATATGTGTCTTTTCCACCCTTGGGTGGTATATGGAAGACTTTCCAAAATATTGTTATAGGGCCTACAAATGTCTAGTTACGCACAATGTCCTCTCCATTGACCACTGATTATATCATATAGAACAAGCCTATTACACACAATGGGGTCATTCTCTACAGAAAGACGCCATGTAAAATACACATCTCTTATACTACATACTGTGCACACGGACTACATGCATACAGTTGCCAGGGATTACATGTAACCATTATCTACACGTGTCCTTTTGCTCCACCCCCATTAGGAAAGTTACTTTACCAATAAAAATGAGCTGTAACTGTTTTGAGGTCTAGGTGCACACAAGACTTCCCATTGACAAATGGAGATAACACCATATTATACCAGATGTAAAAAATCCATCTATGTTCTGAAAATGCTTTACCCCATTCCATATATACAAGGGGAATATCTCCTAGTTTGCCCAATCCATACACCACTTGGGCACATGACTGGGGCAGCACTGACCAGATGGGATAAGGGAAATGGTTTTATCTTTATTCTATCTACTTAATTTACCTTTTAATCTTTTTTTTTCCCATCAAGGGGGTGTTGGACATAATTTTGTGAGCATGTGCAGTATGCAATTACTAAAGTTTATAATATAAGACCTGGGGGTAAATGTATCAAGCTGAGAGTTTTCCGGCGGGTTTGATAAGTGGAGATGTTGCCTATAGCAACCAATCAGATTCTAGGTATCATTTTGTAGAATGTACTAAATAAATGATAACTAGAATCTGATTGGTTTTTCAAACCCGCCGGAGAACTCTCAGCTTGATACATTTACCCCCAGGTCATTACATGTGTACTTAGATCTTCCACTCACCTCCCTTTTTGCAAAGTCCAAGCATGGTGTGATATCCTCTTGGTAGATACGGGACAGGAAGGGGCAGGATCTATCTAATGTTGGACTCTCCTTCCATTCCATAAACTCTGAGTATAAGAGGGTGTCCACCTGAAGGAGCAGCACAATAATCAGCATTAATGCACCTATTTATCACTGATTATTACGTACACACATACAGAGCCCAGAGAACAGATAAGACATAGCAGCGTAGGAGAAAACTCCATAAGAACCAATCAGATATTTCCTTTAGTCTGCAATCCAAACCGAACCAAAGAGAACAACGTTCCCATTGGTTGGTGTTTTTCTATTTCATACTCCAGGTTGTCCTTGGACTTTTAGGTATTTCATAATATAATAATAATAATAAACAATTGTACACTGAATGTGCCCTATTTAGGCAATGTGGTTTCCCTTGTCACTATTTATTTTCAACCCTAAGTTTTACATTGATAGTTAGCGTAAAGATAACTGGCCTTTACAACCAGCCAAGAGAACACATTTTGTAAATGGAGAAAAACAGAACACAGAACAGAGATGCGAGTCCTGTGGTTGAAACCAGAGTGGGGACCCACAATCTGAATGGGAGCCATCTCTTTGGGGGGTCATAGAACAAGGGCACACTGACATTTGGGGTCCTAGCTACATTAAAAGTTGTGCACCACTGTTATAGACTATAATTCAAGTGTGCTAACATTGGGATTCTATAAACAATTCCACTTCAGTTTTTAGCATATGAGCAGCATGGTGGCTTAGTGGTTAGCACTTCTGCCTCACAGCACTGGGGTCATGAGTTTGATTCCCGACCATGGCCTTATCTGTGTGTTTGTATGTTCTCCCCGTGTTTGCGTGGGTTTGCTCTGGATACCTCCCACATTCCCCCAAAAAAACATACTGGTAGGTTAATTGGCTGCTAACAAAATTGACCCTAGTGTGTGTGTGTGTGTGTGTGTGTGTGTATGTTAGGGAATTTAGACTGTAAGCTCCAATGGGGCAGGGACTGATGTGACTGAGTTCCCTGTACAGCGCTGCAGAATTAGTGGCGCTACATAAATAGCTGATGACCTGAGTCACGGGTGAAACAGTGCATCACCGGACCCTAGAATCCTGGAAGCTTAAGTGTTAAGTTTGGGAGGCCAGGTTTGGTGTGTTCTACACGCTTTCAATTTAGTTTTCAATTCTCATTTGGCTCCTATGCCACCGTTTTTATGTGTGGACAGGCTGGGCTGGGCTGGGCTGGGTGGGCAGCGGGGCATCTACCTCCCCCCCCCCCCCCGGGCCAGTCCTATAGTGGGCTACCTTGAGCTGGGTCACCTACATTTTTTTCCTTTAAAATGTACCCAATAGGCTGCTGAGTTGAGTCTTGCTCCCCAGGCTAAAATTTGTCAGCCCTCCCCTGTGTGTGGACCATGTTTATGGGCACACACCGATGTGCATTTAATTGCCAACTTGCCCAGATTTCTTGTGCTCCCATTTCACCACAGACCCTATGTGCAAAATTGTGCAAAAGTCAAAGTCTGATAACACCATCGCCCACCTTCCAAATGGAACCCCCCCCCCCTTATCAAAATGATTGTTTCTTGATTTTTTTCTATGAACAGCTCATTTGACCCACATTAAGATATTAATCAACTCATAAAAGTATCAAGACTGCCCTATCTCCATTCATACAGATTACTAAATATCTAGCACGCACTAGTAGACCATTATGGATACAGAATACATCAGTCTGTCCATAATCCAGAGCAGTCATTTATATATCGGATTACTGCAAAGGTTTGTTATCAAGACTGCTTTCAAGGAAGAAGGTCCTAATGGCAATAAGAGAGACCTATGTCACAGTCACCAGTGCCCTTACTCTATAACTGCTAGATGACATAGGAGCTTGGAAACTGCTGGGTGCTTTACAGTAGAGCCGCACAAAAATACATAGTAGACTGTTCTTATGAACTGATAGTCAAGTATATTTCTTTGATTTAAAAGTTTGCTATTTAGCTGTTGAAGATATATTACTAAGTGAACAATGCTAAAATGAAGTGTTGGTTTTTACAAGAGCCATAGTGATAATAGAATAGAATAGAAAATAATGTCCTCCACTTGCAACATACTTATCCTACCATCATTAACATATAAAGTGGCTCAGTGGATAAAGAAGAGGCAAACGGAGTTTAGAGGCCACTTTCTCGATAGCTACCATGTGATTAAAAATGAGTGACTGAAGATAAACAGAATAGGAAAAGAGTTCAGAAGCTGCAGAGGGCAAATAACGAGTTAAGGGCAGTGATGGGGATTTAGGGCCTGATTCATTAAGAATCTTAAATGAAGAGGATTCTTATTTCAGTCTCCTGGACAAAACCATGTTACAATGCAAGGGGTGCAAATTAGTATTCTGTTTTGCACATTAGTTAAATACTGCCTGTTTTTTCATGTAGCACACAAATACTTGATAGCTTATTTGTACACTGAAATTTGATATTTGTGTGCTACATGAAAAAACAGGCAGTATATAACTTATGTGCAAAACAGAATACTCATTTGCACCCCTTGCATTGTTACATGGTTTTGTCCAGGAGACTGAAATAAGAATCCTCTTCATTTAAGATCCTTAATGAGTCAGGCCCTTACAAGATTAATCTATGTACCTGCAGTAAGGATGGTCATTGAGAGAACAGAGGTTTCAGCAGAGCCGGATTTAGACCTCATAGGGCCCTAGGCAAGATACTGGTTTGGGCCCCCCTCCCTGAAAAAATCCATAGCACTATAGTTTTTTAGCATAACATATAGCCCTATTCAGAGGCCGGCAAACTTTAGCCCAGGGGGGCAAGCACATAGCACTGGCCCATAAGTAGTGGCCTATTTTTAAAGGTTGGTCTCACCGCCAGCACTGGGAGGGCCCTCTGGGGACCGCTGGGCCCTAGGCAATTGCCTAGGTTGCCCAATCGTAAATCCGGCCTTGGGTTTCAGTACTACTTAGACAGAGATCCACAGGTGGCAATTACTGGCGGCGGTATGGAAAATGTACTTTGAATGGAATTTTGTAGTATACAATGAAGGCAGTAGAGAAGTGTTCTGTGTGGCATACCACCGGCCTAGTTTAACCACTGGTTAAGATGATAGTAGCAGTAACTGCGGCCCTGTTTTACAGTAAAGCTATAGTCCCCATATAAAGTGGCTACATGGATAAGGGACAGTACCTGGCGAGAGGAAGTAGAGGAGGAAGACTCATCAGAGAGAGGCCATCCCGGCTCGTAGGTTATATGGACAACCTTCCCCGGTACAATACAGAGAAGTAATGAAAGGAGAGATGGAACTGCAGAAAACTGAGAGACAAGAGCAAAAAAAAAAAAAAGAGAGAAGATAGGAAAGGGGTGAGAGACACAACAACACAGACATAGACACACAGAACAAGAGACACACATAAAGAGATACAAAAACAGAGAACAAGATGAAAAAGCAAAAAATATATAAAATAAGCACAGAAATGAATATGTAGAAAAGTAAAACAGTAGGGAGCATACAATGAAGGGAGGTCTTACAATAATCAGAGAACACAGGAATGTTTAACATTGGACTGAAGTTCACTTTTGAAGGGTAGGGGGTCCCTTTTGTGATGCACAGTAAAGAGGTGATGTTATGAAGAATAAAGTGTACTGTTATCTAAATACGGTGATCGCAACTTTTTTGTGGTCTGCGCCAAATACTATGAGACTGGAGTTTAAATTCCATGGTACCAGTGATATCAGTCAGGCACTTCATGGACAAAATATTTATGTGTCTACAATCTCATGAATCTTGGTACAGCCCACAAAATGGCTGCTCCCAGTGTAGGCCAGTGATGTTTATTACAGATTACAATCAATGTAGCTATTCTGGTGGTATGAGAGGGGCCTATTACCAGTCATATTTTTAATGTTGACATCTTAGTAGTTGCTCCCCAGCAAACTTCGCATGAAACTCCATTTGTTCTGCCCTTACAATAACCCACTTGTTCCAGTCAAGAACAGCTATGTTGTTTTATTTTCCAGTAGTCCCTGAATTGTGGCTTTGGACAAAGTATTTCTTCAGCAGGGGACTTTCATACTTGGAGAAAAATGTCCCAAAACACCAGAAAACGTTCTTTTTATAATTATGATTCTTTATTAGTTTAAACCACGGACAAGTGGTCATTGAATTACAGAAGCCTTAACAGTACTGTTGCAATGGGGCCATTTCATAACCATTTCTACTACTACTGTGGTTTGATCAGGTGCAAACAAAGGTATTTGTATTTTTTAATAAATGAGCCAAATAAGTCAAACATATGTCATTTGGCAAATTTAAAGTAATATATACAGGAGTCTAATAAAAAATAAAGTAAATAAGTAAATAAACAGTAATATAAAAAACAAATACAAATACATAAATAGTGGTAGCAAAAATGACCCCGCTGTTGTTCTGTTTGGGACAGTCTGACAGCTTGAATTAAGAAAGGATCTCTGTGGAAACCATAACTTTTCTCCAAAACTAATGGTTCCCAATCATTTTGGAGTTGTGACATATTTGCCTAATTCTTTATGATACATATGTGTTCAAATATTGTAAGAAAAGTATAATGATTAAATATCAGTAACTTGGAAAACAAAAATAAAAATATACAAAATATATTTTATATAATATATTTTTATATGTAATTCCCATTGAATATATTTAACTTATTTCAGACTTTTCCCCCGTAACCCATACATTCTTGTGAAGAGTGAGTGTGGTATCCTGACCTGCTAGTCGGTGGGTGCAACTCGTTAGGTCAGCAAATAAAGTGACTTTTCCCTACTTTATAGTTTTGACAAATCCATTTTTATCATGAGCGAAAATGTGGTAGCAAGGGATGGGGCCCACAATTCGGGAGGCCTGTATCCCTTTCAAAGCATTATGCAGAAGCAATGGTGCTGTAGCCAATTCCTCATTTCCTCCGGCTTACTGAAGCTCCCTTTAGCGATCAGACCATGGCTGCTGTCATAGTAACCAATAGGATTACTTAAATGTGCAGGCTGCTTCCTATTGGTTACTATTAGATATGCCACAGTCTGATCAGAAGAGGGAGCTTCAGTAGCAGGAGGTATGAACCTGCTTCGGGTACATAATGGCCCTGACACAATGTTTCTATGGAGACCACAAATGTCTAGTTGAGCCCCTCATAGTAGTATAGATAGAAAGCAAAATAAAGGTGAACTAAGGACACAGAGTTGAGAGGAAATAAGAGGGGAAGACAAACAAGTATACAGAACAAGATAGTAAATGTTACAGAGAAAAGGATACATGATGTATAGATTTGACAATACCAGAACAGGAAAGTAAAATGGAAGACTGTAACACAGAATGGAGAAAATCAGAAAGAGTTAGAAAACATTGAGACGAATTTAGAGATTCTATTTCCTGTGCACACACATTATGTACAGTTTCTACTCCTTGGGCCTGATTCATTAAGGATCTTAACTTAAGAAACTTCTTATTTCGGTCTCCTGGACAAAACCATGGTACAATACAAGGGGTGCAAATTAGTATTCTGTTTTGCACATAAGTTAAATACTGACTGTTTTTTCCTGTAGCACACACATACTTTATAGCTTATTTGTACACTGAAATTTAAAGTTGATATTTGTGTGCTACATGAAGAACCAATCAGTATTTAACTTATGTGCAAAACAGAATACTAATTTGCACCCCTTGCATTGTAACATGGTTTTGTCCAGGAGACTTAAATAAGAAGTTTCTTAAGTTAAGATCCTTAATGAATCAGGCCCCATATTCAGTTGTGGGACGTTTACCAGCAAACTAGCGGGGCACCGGAGGTAATGCCCCTTGTTTTGTAGAACGTTAACAGACACACAGATCAAGAATAACAACAGGGGAGATTCAATTGGCCGAGGTGTGCCGCCGGACATCACCGTGATGTCCAGCTGTGCACATTGACGGCCATCGCGGTAAGGAATCTTGGCTCATTCTTCCTCGCACCTCCATGGGGTGCGCGGAAAAATGAGCGAGATTCCATCCTCAACATTGGTGCAAAGTGTCTCCGTGGACTGTTCCGGAAACACACCGCGCAGAACTCCGCCAATGACTGTAGGTGGCTTTTTCTAAAGCACAAACCCAAAATAAGGCCACCTACTGTATTTGGGTGTCTAATTAAAAGTGCCAATGTTTAAATAAATATATCTGAAATATTACTTCGTAGTCAAGGTAAACATGATATGCTGCAGCCATTATTTGTATTTACCACTACCACAAACACTCTTCCTGAAGTATGTACTCAATGTGTATATTCAACCTCACCTCCTTGGCCTCTGTGCTGATTGGCTGGGCTGGAGGAGCAAGCGGCACGACAGCCGCACAGCCTGCGCTCTTGTTGCGAGCGTGACCTTTGCGCAGCGCATTCTTAGACGGGCTCTGGAGCTGAGGGTGCAGCTCACGGTTTGGGGAGGACGGGGTGGAAGTGATGACCAAAGTCTTCAGAGCTGTCACTTCTGCCTGCAACATGTCAATCTGAGAGGGACAGTCGACGATAGGAAATAAATCAACATAAGAGCAAACCTACAAATCGGACCCTCACAATATTTTCATAATCAATGAGCAATTTACCTTCCCGTGGGCCTCCCTGAGCTGCTTCTCGGATACAGTCTGCTTGACATTAGCTTCACGCACCATTTTGTGAGCCTCCTGCAGTGATAGAAAATGGAGGTGAACCAAAGAGATAAACACTACTTCCCACAGCAAAGGGTGTATGGCTTTCTTCCTGTAAATACATGTGCATATGGTCCTAGTAATAAGGGCATTTGGAATAAATATCACATAAAAAGGATAGATAACTATATTTTAGGTCCTGCCTTATACCATACCATATATAATCAAAAACTAACTTACATATCATTAGTATCAGTGAATCCTAATATGTTGTATGTGTGGATGTCATGTTTAACTGTGTATGGATTCCAGTCCTGTGTACATGTGTGTACAGAGGCGGACCAGTAGTGCGATACATTAATGGCGCCTGTGCTGGATCGGTAGTACGTAGCCGCGGCGTGCCAATAATGAGACCACCGGAGACAGTTGTGTCGGGCAACAAGGTTTAAGTGGGGGGGAGGGGGGGGGACCATAAAACCAGCTCTATTGCTGATTTTTAATAAATAGCCCTGAGAGGGTGGCACCGTGTTAGCTGTATAATGGATGAGACAGTGGAATACTTTTGCATACAAAATAATTAAAGCTATGTAAAATTGATACCTTTTATGCTTTAATATACTGGAAATCATTAAGAGCTTTTAAGGATCTTAGGCCTATTTTTCCTTGCAAATTACCCATTGCTGAATTAAGTCATTGAAACAAACTGGCCATTGAGGGACAGAGATTCTCATTGGCGCTACGGACACCACCCAGAAGGACAGATCCTACAGTACAGAGTACATGTGGAGATGTCTTGAGAAAACCATTTATGAGCAGTATTAATACCACTGCTGAACACACTGGGGTGGTTCCAAGTAATTCCGTGTACATTTAGTTACTGGGGTGAAGGTATGTGTACGGTTCTTCAAGCTGTACCTCAAACAAACTAGCGGTCAGCTCCTCCAGCTCTTGTTCCAGCTGCTCTCTAACTTTGGACAATCGCTCACACTCCTCATCTCTCAGCTTCAACTCCTAAGATGAGAACAGGAAGATCCGTGATACGCTTCTCATCGTGATACATCACTGACAGAGATGACTATAGAGTTCGTCAATGGTAAATATATACATAAAACAGTAACGATGCCCTGTGTTTATATCTCTAATACTTATATTATTATGATACAGTATACCTGTAAAGAAAACAAACTAAACCATTTAAACCAGCATTAAGAATAAATTGCGACCTGGGTCACCTAAGGAAAAATACCTAACCTAAAACACTTTCTGCTGTAAATATGCATTTAATGAAAGCTAATCTAGTCACTTAGTGCCTGATTCATGAAGGATCTTAACTTGAGAAACTTCTTATTTCAGTCTCCTGGACAAAACCATGTTACAATGCAAGGGGTGCAAATTAGTTTTCTGTTTTGCACATAAGTTAAATACTGACTGTTTTTTCATGTAGCACACCAATACTTGATAGCTTATTTGTACACTGAAATTTAAAGTTGATATGTGTGTGCTACATGAAAAAACAGTCAGTATTTAACTTATGCGCAAAACAGAAAACTAATTTGCACCCCTTGCATTGTAACATGGTTTTGTCCAGGAGACTGAAATAAGATACCTCTTCATTTAAGATCCTTAATGAATCAGGCCCCTAGTGTATAAAAACAACTATGCTGAAAATCCATCGTCATTAAAGTTTCAAAATTAAGAAATACAACACATGCAATTTGTGGAGTCTCACATCAACAAAAATGATAGGGGGCATTGCGCACAGAACATTCGTGGTCTAATTCTGCCAATCAAACAAGCAAAACACCACTTCCAAAATGCGCAATGTGGCGAAAATTCCAAAGAACAGTTTTCAACATATGTGCATACTTGGTGACTTTTTTGACCTGGCAAGTGCGTAGGGTGTGGTAAAACGAATCATGTCATCACAGCCACTCCCCACAATTCATGTCATTATCCAGCAGGGCGCGGGGCCCTGTGTATGACATCATAAAGGCTCCCTGCAAACCCACTTCACTAGGTATGCAGGAATCTCCTGGATGTTCTGGGAGAGTAGGCAAGTATGCATATATGATAATATGTTCCCAATTCAGCAGTTTGAGAATATGAACTGGATTGTAAGCTCCAATGGGGCAGGGATTGATGTGAATGAGTTCTCTGTATAGCGCTGCGGAATTAGTAGCACTATATAAATAGCTGATGATGATGATGATATGGACTAGTGTCGGTATGGGTCTGATGTCATCGGGACTCTGTTGTGACATCACTGAAGCATGGTAAGATCTGGAGAGTTTGGAAAATGACAGAGAGCCTACTCCCTAAGTATAGCCTACAAAAATGGATAATAAATAAATAAATCTAGTATAAACATTCCTCAGTACCAGGCACACTTAAGCACAGTTTTGAGGTTAGAGTGCCTTTAAGTGACTGCGCTATATATCTCAGAGAAGCACTGAATTATAAAGGCCATGTCACTACAGTACCAGGCACAAGTGCATCTGTTTTTGTGCTGTGACATAACAGAGTCCGCACACTATGCCCTTATAAAACCAGCAGTAGTTTAATGCATGACTGGTTACTGGGTGAAAAGCTATCACCATTCAACAAAGGATTAACCTGCACCAACATACATCTCCTCTCTTGTCTCAAAATATCTCCCAACTCGGCAACACAAGATCTGCGTCTCTCATCCACCCTCATTACATCCTCCCATTCCCGGTTATAGGACTTTTTTCGGGCTGCACCCACTCTATGGAATTCTCTTCCTCGCACAATAAGACTCTCCTCTGGTCTACAAGCTTTCAAGCGTGCTCTGAAAACCCACCTCTTCAGACAAGCTTATAATATTCCTTAACCAACTTCTTAACCAGACTACATTACCCTATGACCATCCGTTATACAACTACCCCTTGACCAACATTTTTGTGTGACATGATGATGACGTAAAACAAGTACTACACCTGCACAATAATGATGCTGAAGTTCAGAATATTCAATATAAATATGCATATTATAGGTATAGGATTCTACTTGTTCAGTTTCAATAATATAATGGTTTAATGAATGTAAACTTGGTATTAGCTATTTTTTTATATGTAAAATGGACTCCGGGTAAAAACTAAATCTAATTTTCCCCATTCGCCTCTTCTCCCACAACCTCAGAGGTACAGCAGATACTTGCCCCTCCCCCTCCCCATGCATTCAATATTTTTCCAGGCATAACAGCCTGGAAAACTTTGAACATAGAGAACGCTGCATGAGATTGTCATATGGAAGCTGATTGGTCAAACAGTATTTCTGACCCAGCTGTTTCGATGTGACAACCTCATACAGCACAGTTTATTCTCAAAATTCTCATCTGCTAACTTTACTAGATAGTGACAGAGGATTCCGCATTAAAAAAAAGGCATTTTAAGTGAAGCTACCCTAGGGTGTTATTGCAGCCTGCATAGATTTTGTTAATATCCCTGTAGCCCGTTGTAACCATCACTCATGAAGTTGACAGGAAAGCAAATCTCTGGGGCACTCCTGACCCCTGTGCGCTGAATAATTAATGATTAGTGAGTTGCTGGAGTTACGTAGTGCTATGCAGGGCCATCTTAACAACATAATGGGCACCCGGGCAAAGCAGTGCACCGGGGCCCCTAGATATATAGATATAGATATATTGATGTATACAGATATAGATATATAGAGATAGAGATAGATAGATGTAGTTGCTCAGTGACCCTTGAAGGTTTTTTTTGCTGTTTTTTTTCTTTTGCAGGATTATTTATTCTCATTAAGAGCCGTGCCTATGGGGCCCCCTTGCCCGTGGGGGCCCCCGGGCAGCTGCCCATCATGCCCAATGGAAAAGATGGCCCTGGTGCTATGTCGTAGGGGGATGGGTTACACTGTGCTGTAGTGGTCTGTGCAAAACCTTGGCCCTGTCCGTTAGAGGGTTTCTATAAGGCTTTGGCCATCTCTAAGGTACATTTTCTGTTGTATCACTTCCATCACCTACTGGGCAGGTGATAGTGATGATGGGCGCGCATGTATGCTAGAACATGTGTTTGAAAATAAGAGCGACTGTAAAAATGAATTTTATATACCGGAGTCATTAATAACATCATGATGAATGTATTTTATTTTTGTTTAATGTTTTTCGTTAATGACTATATTATTAACAGGTGACAATAATTGATTTTTTTTTTTCTGTGCGTTCGGCCACGACTTTATTTTCCACATATGTATTGTATGTATCCTGCAGTGTATTGTGTCTCTCTGCATACGGCAAGTGCATTATAAGCAGAATGTACCTAGACCTGCTTATAACAAGTGTTGAATAAGCACTGAGTTCCATTGCCAACCATGGCCTTATCTGTGAGGAGTCTGTATGTTCTCCCCGTGTTTGCGTGGGTTTCCTCCGGGTGCACCGGTTTCTTCCCACACCCCAAAAATTTACTAGTAGGTTAATTGGTTGCTATCAAATTGACCCTAGTCTGTGTGTGTGTTAGGGAATTTAGACTGTAAGCTCTATGGGGGGCATGGACTGATGTGTGTGCGTTCTCTGTACAGCACTGTGGTATTAGTGGCGCTATATAAATAAATAAATTATGATGATGATGAAGAAGGACGTACATATGCCCAATTTAAGTGCCTTTAAAAAAAAATGCAAAATACATGCGTTTTGTATGAATCAGGACTAGTATGTTTAGTGTAGAGAACAAGCTTACACAATAACAATCCTGTGATATATTCATAAGTTGTACTATCTTGTTTAATAAGTACGTGAAGTTCTCTCGCATGTGGGAAGTTTATGATTGTGATAACAGGCTCTGTGAAATAATCTGCACATCCATACCTCCGTTGTGGATCCACGCCCTGTATAGAACACAGCCCTAAACACTTGGATAGGAGATATAACATGGGGTTAAAAAAACGGCTCTATATTAAAAATGAAAAACACTGGCACATATAAGACACATAAATTCACCTTTTGGGCCTTCAGAAGCTCCTCTCTCAGGATTTCTGAGCCCTTCTCTCTGATTTCCACCGATGAGCTGCGCAGGCGAGATAGGTCGTAGGTAGGTGTCTCTGTAGAATGCTCAGTCATGGGTCTGGAAGGTTCAGGTCTGGGGGATGGAGACCACTCTTCAAATGAAGGAGGTTGGTGGAGCTGGGGACACCCATCTAACAGAGGGGTCTGCCTGTGGTATAAATACAAAGAAAGAATGGCGGTCTCAAGGGAACAATATCACTTTCAAAATAATGAAGACAGACCGCCTAGAAAAGAAAGCTAATACCATTATGTCAGGAAGCTGTCCTTTCCTGTCATTCACACACGAGAGCTGTCTCCATGAGTGAGAGACCCACATCCTCAATGAATGAGAACGCACACTGCCTCAAACTCACATATAGAATCTGTTTAACATTTGGGCCATTCCAAGTTGTAACATTATTCTCTTCTCTGTCCCAGAGCGTCCGCCACATTCTAGACCACAAATTCCAAGTTACACAACTATTGATGTCATTACCAAGTGTACACCTATCTATAAAGTGCCTGACTATATATAAACTTGGCTACGAAAAACATGTGGCTCTTCAGCTGTTGTGGAACTATAAGTCTGAGGAGGTTTACCAGAGGATTGCTGGGACTTGTAGTTCCACGACATCTGGAACATCACAGTTTTTCTGCCTCGGATCTAAACCACTCCAAAGTGCAAAGCCATCCACGTTAATAGGGTGATTAATAAGTTATGCAGTTTATATAGGTTACAACCTATGTAAACTGCACAGCTAGCTCCATCACACCCTATGCTGTTTTACAGACTGTAAATAATTGAACTTATTAACACAATTCTAAGTGCTCGTCCACAGACATAATTTCACCGTTAAGTGAGGTATCTACATTATTGTAATGAATACGTCTACTAATATTGATTTATCATTATTTACATCATGGTACGAGGCAGGCGTACCGTCTATTTCACCAGCTGGACACAAGAATATAAATTGATCTTACCCTGCTCTCCACATCCCACCAGCGGACACTCTCTCCTCCAGGCTGCCTCAGGGAGGGGACATCCAGAAAGCACAGGGAGGCTGAATAGAGGCAAATAGGACCTGGGAGAGTAAGAAATGGAGGTGAGAAGGCAACAAAGGTGGATGCTAAGGACAGAGAAAATAAGTGGGAAACAAATATTGCTCGGCAGAGTTTCAGTGCATCCCACACAAGTCTGTGTGACTCTCTCCTGCCTGTCACTTCCTCCCACCCCCCCTTCTCTGCGGCACAGAGAGGAAACACTTCCAGCTGCAGGGAGAGAGAGGAGAGGGCAGGAGCAAGAGGGTGATACAGATAAAAGGGTCAGGATACATATAAGGAGGGATTATACGAACAGTAAAAACAGATAAAGCTGAAAATACAACAATTTAGTCAATTTGTACGTAAGACTATCTATAAAAATATACATTGCCTGTTATTGTGCACAAATATACCTACATATAGAAGTGTGATTTTAATTCCTCCCAAACTAGCATCTGTTCCCAGGAAGCCGCCTAGAGTCATTCCCTTCACTTAATGCTCAGTTAATTGTAAATTCTCTCCTAACCCCCCTACACATGGATTGTGTCACATGACCTCCATCTGTTTCCCATTGCACCAGTGCACTCCCCCTCCTCACGTCACGTGACTGCCATGTGACGCACCCAGGGGACGTTTTTGCATTTAAGTGAATGTAAACGTTCAGTTCCTTTTATGAAAGTTAGTGGGAAAGACATTCACAGGAAGCATGTTGCTGTGAGGGAACACCTCATACAAGGGCGTAATCACAGCAGTCCATGTAACTGCTATGTGGCAGAGCTGGATGAAGACCACATGGGGGTCTAGGGAAGATACTGGTTCCATGCCCCAACCTCCTCCCCCTCCCCCAAACACATTAAAAGTAAATATATATATATATATATATATATATATATATATATATATAAGACAAGGCAGATAGGTGTTTGTAATGTAAAGCCTGAAATCAAGATAAGTCGCCCGCATTTTGCGAGAGTCTCCCGGACTCCCGGGTGAGTGTGGCAATCTCCCGAATTCCTAGTGAAGTGAGCAGAATTAGGGCCCAAACGTCACGATTCCCGGTGAATCGTGCTGTTTGGCCCCACACCCTGCTGTCAAATGACGCAGTTGTGTCATGACATCACCAAAATGACCCGATTTTAGTCGCCCCGTCCCCCTCATGCCCACCTCCACTGGCAGGCTCCCGGAAGAGAGCCGAAGAAAGTTGGCAAGTATGCTTTAATGCAGGCCTGTCCAACCTGCGGCCCTTCAGATGTTTGTGAAACTACAAGTCCCAGCATGCCCTTCCAGCTATCAACTGGTTGTCCACTGGCAAAGCATGCTGGGGCTTGTAGTTTCACAACACCTGGAGGGCCGCAGGTTGGACAGGCCTGATTTAATGTGATCTTGCAACCGATGAAAAAATGAAAGTGAAAATCAATTAAAAAAAACTACAATACCCCAGTTGCCTAAGTATACACACCCTTTCATAATGGCTGTGGCTGAGTTAACCTCATGTTCAAAGCTAACTAGCATACACCTGCCAGCAATGAAAATGATGGTGATTAACCCCAAATAAAGATCAGCTGTTCCTGTAGGATTTCCTTGCAGTTTTCAAGTGTGTGTCTTCCTGGGAGAGCCACAGTGCGCAAGGGGCTTGAAAACATCTATTCTCTTCAAACTGCTACCAGCAACTGTACTTTGCCCCGTCATAAGCGCCAACCTATCAATATATATATACACACACATACATATATATTAGAGATGGTCACTGACCTCTGTGTTTTGATTTTGGCAAAACCACCCTCGCGTGTCTTGGTTTTGGATCCCTATTGTTTTTCTAGAATCCCTATTTTTTTGGACTTAAATCCATACTTGCCAACTCTCCCGGAATGTCCGGGAGACTCCCGCATTTTGTGAGAGTCTCCCGGACTCCCGGGCGAGTGTGGCAATCTCCCGAATTCTGCCCACTTCACTAGGAAGTGCCCCACTTCCTAGTGAAGTGGGCAGAATTAGATCCCAAACGCCGCGATTCCCGGTGAATCGCGGCGTTTGGCCCCGCCCCCGCTGTCAAATGACGCAATTTGCGTCATGACGTCACAGGGGGCGGGGCCGAAATGACGCGATTTCGGCCACCCCGCCCCTTCACGCCCCCCTCCACTGGCTGGCTCCCGGAAGGGAGCTGAAGAAAGTAGGTAAGTATGCTTAAATCACATCATTTGGCTCTTTTTTTTGTTCCTACATTATTATTAACCTAAATAACATTAATTTCCAGTCATTTCCAGTCAATTTTTGGCAAGTGGCAAGAACACTGCTGTCACGAACGTCCAGTCTGTCCCAGATACAGCAATCTGAACAGCTAGCCATGACTGGTGTCCCCTTAGTTACTTACCAATTAATACACCTTTTCTGCCACCATTAAGGATTTATTATAGTGTCCTTATGTTCACCAGAACCACTTATTAATGTTTCACAATTAAATCACATACACATGTAGCATGAACCTCCCTGGGCTTCATAAGTTCACAAAGAATCATAGAGAGTACGCTAGGTAAAATATGTTTAATCTGAAAAATGTTTCCAAGGCTTATTTTCAAAAAGGTAATAAACAGACATACAATAGGTTTCACAAATGAGTTTCAGAAAATAAATTAGGAAATAAAACCAGAGTCCCTACTTACAAGTTCAGGAATTGGCGTGTGAGGAGTACACATTGAGAAGAATGGCACATTTCAGTCATGGTAGACCCTCCTCAAATAAATGGACAATCTGATGTCTGAAACAAGGGATTTTTAAACCATTTCTTGTTGGCTCTTCACCCCCCACCTTAGGAATTTAGTTTGTCAATAAAGACAGATTGATCTCCCAAATGTCACAGAGCTTTTCAAAGTAAATTATCTATCACTTATATATATGTTTGGGCACCTCAGAGAATCTCTCACCTCTGCTCTTTCTGCCTGGCTAAGTCTAACTTTGGGGTTACACCCTTATTTAAGGGTGTAACCCCACGGATTTATGAGGTTGCCCTGGCAGTCTCCTGAACATTCTGGGAGAGTAGGCAACTATGGTATAGACAAGCATACCTCCCAACATTTACAATCCTGAAAGCAGGACAAAATAAGCCCACCCCCATTCTGACCAAGCTCCTCCCACAAGTGGGCAATTATTTTTTTTTGTACCACTCCGCCCACTTTCCGGTTAAACCCCACCCATATTTTGGTTTGCCAATCGTGACCATTGGGAGGTATGGACAGGAGACTGCACATTACATTCTTAAGGAGAAATAAGAGGAATATATGGCAAGTAAGAAGAAGCAGGTATTATACTTTTATGCATAATAATTTGCTCATTACCAGTGACTGATATATAATACAGAGATAATACAGAGAGCATCCTAGTGACCACCACACAATACAGATAACATCCTATGAATCAATATACATCACAATGTTTCATATAGGAAGAAGAATCATCCAGCTGTGTATCTCCACCCCACACAACTACTTTAAACAATGATGTATGGATCTGACTATAGCAGCTGCACAACAATATACCTCCCATCTTGTCTGTTCCCGGAAGCGGGGCATGGGGGGATGGCCACGCCCCCAGGTGACGGCTAGCGCTGTAAAGTGCTAGGCTGCCCATTAGATGCCTTCCTACCCCCAACATCCTACCTACGGGACAAACATATCCCCAGGCAGGAGAGCGGGACAGAGTGCTAAAATCGGGACTGTTACACTGAAATGTTCCTACATGTCATTGAGTGGTAAATTACTTTTAAAAATAATTTTACTGGTAAACACTTGTGCAAGATCTGCACACCCTCTAACTACAAAGAATAGCCCAGCAACATGAAATAAATGTGTTTCTCTAAATTGTATGCTATATCTATAAAAAAATGCCAGGAATTATCTGGTACCTAATGTTCAATGTACTGTTACAAAAACAACAAACCACATATTCTGTGCTGATTATACAATATATAATTGAACCTGCAAAGTGTATATAATGTGGATAAACCTTTTTCCTAAAACATAAATATTGGCTTTGCTCTGCCCATTTATTTTCACAATATTTTGTTTGCTTCTTACATGGCTAAAATAAAAATATTGACAATGAAGAATAATGTCAGAACTGCACATGTCCAGGGCTTGTAACTTTTATTCTATATTAAATCAGAGTTACTATTTTTGCAAAGACACAATGACATAGTAAGAAAGTGATATAGTAGCATGCTCTGAATATGTAGGATTCTACTTAATTTGAGCTCTCAAATCCAGAAGCAGCATTCAACACATCCCCCACCACGTAGCAGACATCTGTCATGTTATACTACCCGCTCCTCTCCACTTGCCAGGCTGTTCTGCAGCTGCTCCGCTCCCATGTTGCTCAGACAGGAAGTCTCTGTGCATTTCTGATTGACGTAGTAGAATGCCGGCCCACACACAGCATTCTGGGGCATTAACTGACAGATAGATTTATGTATACAATGAAACAGCGTGAAATAGGGGGGGTCTGTTACCTATGCTCTGTTGTTGGGGGGGGGGGGGGGGTTATGCCATTATATAAGTTCATCCATGCCACATTTTCTTAATACCAGAATTGCCAACCCACACGGTGCCACTTTGACACACACCCTTTAAGATTTGTCATACATTCACTTAATAATGAAGTATGTAGAAATTAGATTTCATTTTGCAAAACCAGAGTACCTACATGGGACGCAGGGCTGCTTTGCAGAAGGGTGCACAGTCATTTACAGCACACAAAAACATTTGAATTTTGCACTAGCTTTAATCTGACAGAGATCAGATCTCGTCCTATGTTTTTAATGAGACTCATTTTGCATTCTATAATTTCGTGGAAAAATCTGTTTCTAAGCGTTCTAAGCCTAATGTAAAAACAATCTTTTAAGCACACAAAAGTGACACATGTAACACAGACAGTACTGATGTTCTGTCAGCATGATTATTCAGCCTTAGACGAGGGTAAACCAAGCAGTATTTTAGGAGAGGTTGTAAAGTGGTAGGAATCTTTGATTTAATGCTTTCATACAGCCTGCATTTTCAGATTTTTTTTGCTTCTGCACAAAGCTAGGTGCAATTTTAGTTGACTGAGTTGAGAGCAGAGAATAGATTTGCACCTTGAAATGCAAAGAGCTGACCATCTAGACGCATAGGTTAAAAAACAATTATTTATATGGATTATATGGATTTACAGTGCCACAGGAGCAGGGGAGGACTGACAAATTTTAGCCCGGGGGGAGGGGGGGGGGGGCAAAACTGACTCAGCAGCCTATTAAAAACATTTTCAAGGGAAAATAATGCAGGTGGCTCAGTAGCCCACTATAGTACTGACACATTGAGCATATGCCCCCCTGCCCCCCAGCCCAGCCTGCCCCTGCCCAGGAGCATCACACAGTATCTTTCCATGTGTCGCTAATGATCCTAGCTCATATGTTGCTTGCACATTATAGAGTCTAATTGAATCGTGCCCCTGGGTGTCTGAAAGCCTTATTGACTGGTGAAAATACAGTGATTGTTTAATCAGCTGGATAAATGGAGTCTTGTTATCAGACTCAGTATTATCGAACAGACACAATTAATCTGTATGGAAACAGCTACAGCTACAGATACATCTCAAAATTACATATTAACAATTAAATAAAACTATAGGGATAATATAAGAATTGATGACTAGCCTGATAAAAACAATGTAGTCAATGTGCAGTAAGGGCGTGCTAAACTCAAGAGCACGTCTGAATCAAGCTCTGGGTATCGCAGAGTTACTTGTGCTTCTGCCGTATCTCTTGCTCCAGCCACAGGGCTAGTCTAAGCCCTGAGTATTAGTAATGACAGTCTCGTATGCATGCTATAACATGTGTTTGCAAACAGGAGCAACTGTTAAAATGTATTGTATGTTCAGTAGACATTAAGATCCTCCTAATAAATGCAGTTGGGCCGTAAATATAGTGATGCAATAAAGTATAATACGTGGAAATATAAGAAAGGGAACCCTCATTGTATTCTCTTTTAATGAGATTCGAAAATATATTTTTCCTCTTCTTCTTTCTCTTTCAAGCACATTACTAAATTTTAAGTTGTTTCTTTATATTTCACTATAATAGTTAATGGGGGGATCTCTTACAATTTATATTGTAGTGTCGTGTTTAATGAAGATAATGTCATTCTTTGCTGTTTTATGCATTTTTATCCTGCTCTCGCTTATGTTGTTTGTCACGTCTGTTGCGGAATCTTCATGGATGCCGCGCGATCCGTTCTGCTAATTGCCTCTATGCATTTATCCTCTGCACAATGGTTCCCTTATCTCTGTGATTTTGTCAGGCTCCATATAAATAAACGTTGATGATCACGATGATGATGAATAGTGATAAAGTATACATTCTTTTTAAGAATCACAGTGCCTCCAGTAGGAATATTATTTTCCTCTTTTTTTCCATGAATGATATTAATAATTCATTATGGGGACGGTTCAATTTCAGAATAGGTATATTCCCATTCTCTAGGTTACTTTTTTTTCTTGAACTATATGAGTGCATTTCCCTCCCTATAAATTGTGTAGATTCCTTTGATAATATGACAATCATATATGATCTGATTCTGTTGTGGACATACGTCTGTTTTTTTGCGACATTCCTGGTTCTTAAGCAGAATCTGGGAGCAGTTATCATTGACACAAGGGCAGGTGACAATAGTAGTCACATCCTGCGTTCATGTACCACATCTCTGCATTCTACAAAGGAAGATGGTAGTATCAGCAGGGTCATATAATACTAGAAACTGTTTTATGGTTACAGTCCCCATATTAAAATACAAATAGATACCTGGTTAATTTGCATGTATAATGGCCTTCTGTGGTGCAAACTACTACAAATGCAAACTTGGAACAACATTTTTTTTTACTTCAGTCCAGTTCATATCAGGATTAGCAAAAACATATTTTTCTCTATCGTTGCTCCAGTTTTGTAGAGTTTTAGTACTTTGACACAAAATGTGCTTTTTACCTGAGATTGTGCACCCAACATTCTGTATATATGCAATATGGAGACCTAGGGGTATATTTACTAAACTGCGAGTTTGAAAAAGTGTAAATGTTGCCTATAGCAACCAATCAGATTCTAGCTGTCATTTATTTACTACATTCTACAAAATGACAGCTAGAATCTGATTGGTTGCTATAGGCAACATCTCCACTTTTTCAAACCCGCAGTTTAGTAAATCTAGCCCTTAACCTCATGTAGCCAACTCTCATTGTCCCACAGATTGTAAGCTTGCGAGCAGGGCCTTCTTGCCTCTTTGCATTATTTTATTACTGTGTTTATCTCCAATTGTTAAGCGCTACGGAATTTGCTGCCGCTATATAAATAAATGGTGATGATGATGATATTGATGATGTTTCCTTGGCTTAAAAAACTAAAGCAATTAAATTTTGTGACTGTCCACTTCTACTTAGCTCTCTGCTTCCCTCGTGTGGCAATATGTTATCACTACATATTAAAGTTGGGCACACACTACAGGCTTTGCAGGTGATTATCGGGCCAATCAAATGATAACCGACTGTTTGGCCCGATATTGCATTAATGTTTATGGTGCAACGATGAACAATTATCGTTCCAAAACTCATCGTATCGTTTCATTTGATTTTTAAACTGAATTAAAAATCTCATTCAACGATTCAACAATGTCATTTTAATTCTGCAGTGTGTATGCAGTCACGATCAGGATCCAAGTCGAGTTTACAGAGCCATGACCTTTTCAGCCAATAGTTATGACAGATGAAGAGCACAGACCTGAAGGTAATCTTGTTAAACGTGTATTGTGTGTACATGAACCGACATGTTGATCGGGACTTTTTTTTTATATTATTAGTCTTTGGTAAAATTGTTATAGATAGATATAGATAACACATTGTGAGATAATTTCTGTAGTGTGTATCCGACCTTACCCAGAATTGTTTTATCACTGTGTTTGTCCCCAATTGTAAAGCGCTAGGGAATTTGCTGGCGCTATATAAATAAATGTTGATGATGGTGATGTTGCTGATGATATATATTTCCTTGGCTTAAAGTAATATCTAAAGAAATTCAATTTTGTGACGGTCCCCTTCAACTCAACTCTCTGCTTCCCTCTTGTGGCAATATCTTACCACTACATACTGAGTTTTAGATTGCTATGCTCATTTGAAAAACCTAATCACAAACTTAAACATTAAAGTAGAATTCGGTAATCCATCAGCTACAATGAGCTGAGACCGCAGCCTACTTCCCACATCTGTTCAATGTGGATTTGGAACAAAAAAATAGTTTTAAGTAATGTTACTGGCCAGGTCAATCTGCAAGAATCTGGCAATCCAAATGGAGCTGTTCTGTAGAGCAAGATAAGACGTCTATCAATCACACTCTTACATCAGAGTGATACAAGATAGAGAAACACCTCCCTCCCTCCCACCGTGGCAAACTAGTACAAAGGGGTAAGATGGAGATATTTAGTTAATTATAAACACTTCTGTTATTTAATGTATATTTAATTTAGTAGTCTATAGATTCTGATAATTTAATGTCATAGTGGCTTCAATTCCAATGTATATATAAAACATAATTTATATACATCTAAAGTATTACATTTTGTTACTGGTTTATAGCAATATATATAATTTTGCTCACTATATCTGTGTTTCTTAATTTAACAGGAACATCCTCTAGCCGGTGGACAATACTGAGGTGCCCAGAGTACTTTTATCTGTTTTTGTTTTTCTTGTTTGGTTTCTCTATTTTTATTTTTTTTATATTTATTGAAGGTCCAGATTAACGTTTCCTGTTAGTCCAGATTTTTCTTCTTCCTCCCAGTCCTTCAGTTGTCTTTAGCTTTCAAACACTCATTGTAGTGGCAGGTCCTCTTTTTTGGAACTACAGAAACAATGAACGTAGTAATAGAAATGGCAGTTCCTCTTTTCTGGGACTGCACAAACAATGAACGTAGTAATAGAAATGGCAGTTCCTCTTTTTTGGGACTGCACAAACAATGAACGTAGTAATAGAAATGGCAGTTCCTCTTTTTTGGGACTGCACAAACAATGAACGTAGTAATAGAAATGGCAGTTCCTCTTTTTTGGGACTACAGAAACAATGAACGTAGTAATAGAAATGGCAGTTCCTCTTTTTTGGGACTACAGAAACAATGAACGTAGTAATAGAAATGGCAGTTCCTCTTTTTTGGGACTGCACAAACAATGAACGTAGTAATAGAAATGGCAGTTCCTCTTTTTTGGGACTGCAAGAATATATTGCTCTATAATATTTTTTATACTTTTTCAAATATTTTTTTATATTTTTTTTTAAAAAAAAATTGGGGTATTTTTTTTGTATTTTTTTAAAAATTTTTAAAGATTTTGGGCTAATTAACAAATTGCTATAGACTTATCAGAAACAAATACAGGACAAAAGCACCACTGGACTCAGCAGCGCAGACACTGGCCAAAGCACCACTGGAATCAGCAGGACAGAGCACTGGAAAAAGTACTACTGGACTCAGCAGGACAAAGCACCACTTGACTAAAGTAATCAGCAGGACAGAGCAGATCAACCTCCCTCTTCAGTAACCACAGGGAGAATGAAGATGGCGGCCGCGAGCGGGGCATTTATGAGATCCGAGTCTCGCGAGATCCGACGCGAGACTTGGATGTCATAGCCTCGTTTTGCATTCCTTGGGCGGCCGGAAGTACCCGAACAGTGCTCGGATCCCGTCGGATCCGCACTGTTTGGGTGGGCTCGGATTACCGAAATCCAAGCCCGCTCATCTCTAATGCTAACCCACTGACTGCAGTGCTCTCCTACAAGAGCATGGAGTTGATGAAGGGGGACATGAACATATGAATGAACTGAGCAGCACATGCCGGGAGGGAGGGTGGTATCTGGATGCAGGAACAAGAGCTAACACTGAGCACGCTAAGGAGTTATAAGAAACCAGGAGACCATCCCCTTTCCCCTATTGGTTATTACTGCCTGCATGTCTCACTTGAATGGTGAGTACTTCTGTCACTCACACACATGCTTTTAACTACATTCCGGCTAAATACCTCACTTTAACTAATGCAATGGGCAGATCCAAATTTGAGCTGTGTATAATTTTCACCAACCAAAGTTCATTGCAGAAGATTCTGTTATAAGTTATACGGTAAGTTATAAGTGCTGGCTTTATCTCATACTTGCCAACTTTTCCTCGTTGGCTCAGGGAGATCCCGGGGGAGGTGGGCGTGCGGGGGCGGGGCATGACAAATCACATCATTTTTCCCCTGCCCCCTAAACAATTGTCACAAATTTTGGCCAATTACAGCAGGAGGCCCGGGCTAAGATGACACAATATTTGAGTCATTAAGCCCCGCCTCCTCCACTTATCTATTGCGGAGACGAGAACCAGGAGGTTGCCCTGCTCCCGGGAGGTCTCCCAGAAATGCGGAAGAGTAGGCAACTATGCTTAAAGAAAAAGCAGCTAATGAATCTCTAGAGACTGAAGTGTCTTTTACATTTCTGTCTTCCTTACTGAAGTCATGTTGTCTTACCTGTCAGTCTTTGATTCAATCTTGGTCTCCATGAAAATGGCCCCCTCCATAGGCATCAATACATGGGCATAGGATACAATTTCTGAGCTGTGTCATCATGCCACAGCTGGCGAAGACAATCACGTCTTGTACTGGCTCAACATCAGGGAGAATACCAGACTCTTCAGGGAGTGATGGAGATCACCCCTATTTCAGGGAGTCTCCCTGACATTCAGGGAGAGTTGGCAAATATGTCTTATCTCCAGGGATTCAGTAGGGCATCTAGGCAGTGTATGGACATTTATATCATACTAAGAGGCTCAGTTTTATAACATAACACATATAATGCAGGGCTTGCAATCTACAGCTCCGCAGACTGAAACCTCTTGTCTGTATGAATATGTCTACTGAGAAATTGTAAGAGAAAGTTTTTGTGTGCCCTGAGATTCTAATATAAAGCTGGAGCAATGTAGATTTTGGAATTCATGTTTTTAGAGATGTTTTGGCCTTAAAGAAGTCTAATTTGGAAGAATACTGAAAATATCTTCATTAACCAGATGCCTTTATATTTCTGATATATTTTTGTATCAACAACAAAGTTAGTTTCTGGTTCAGATTACATAAATAAAGTTTACCATGCCTTGGTGGTCCATTGGGGATAGGGATTCCGCAGAGTTTTGCTTAGTCCTGGTCTGGAAAGTGCTCAGGAGGAACCAGCTACAGTCACCAGCAAAGAGGTGCTGCAGCAGCTATATACAACATCCAGAAGTGGTTCCAGGTGCCAGTAAAGGACAATAACCACATATTAACTGATGAGAGAAAGACAGGGTGGCAGAGTATGCCCATCCTGTCACATTATTAACTATAATTCAATATAATAGTGGTGCAGAGCCAAGGTCTATCCTGCTTACTTAGATATATTGCTCAAGTTCCATATTCTTATAGTTACCAAGGGTTCCAAGCGTTTATCCATACTTGCCAACTTTTCCTCGTTGGCTTCATCACTTATCTATTGCGGGGGCGAAAACCGGGAGGTTGCCCTGCTCTCCCGGGAGGTCTCACAGAAATGCGGGAGTCTCCCAGACATTTCGGGAGAGTAGGCAACTATGCGTTAAAGAAAGGCAGCTAATGAATCTCTAGAGACCGAAGTGTCTTTTACATTTCTGTCTCCATTACTGAAGTCATGTTGTCTTACCTGTCAGTCTTTGATTAAATCTTGGTCTCCATGAAAATGGCCACCTCCATAGGCATCAATAAATGGACAGAGGACACAATTTCTGAACTGTGCCATCATGCCACAGATGGCGAAGCCAACCACGTCTTATACTGGCTCAGCATCAGGGAGAATGCCAGACTCTTCAGGGAGTGAGCGAGATCACCCCTATTTCAGGGAGTCTCCCTGACATTCAGGGAGAGTTGGCAAATATGGGCTTATCCCCTTTTTGTGTAATTCCTGTGGCCTGGGAAAATAACTTATTTAAGTCCCTCTTAAAATATGAATACACATATTTTAATGGTGATATATATATATATATATATATCATGTGGGGAGGTCTCAGTGACATGTTGGGGCAAGTGTGGAGGTCAGAGTGGTATGTGGGAGAGATTTGAAGTACATGTGGGATCTGAGGGCTTTTATAGTCTGACGGTATGTGGAGTCATTTAAAGGTAAATGTGGGTCTGAATGCATGTGGCGGCATTTTGTGGCAAGTGGGGGTGTAAGGACATGTGGGGGAATATTGGAGCAAGTGGAAGATCTGAGTGGCATGTGCTGGTGTTTTGGAGCATGTGAGGGGTATTTTGGGATGAGTGATGTGACATTGCTGAGGTAGTTTTGGGCCTGTTTTTCCATTCTTGAAATTAAGGGTAGCCCTTTATTGAATTAAATGCTTGTTTTCCTTCCTCTTCTCCTGACATCTTGTTGTACAATTGGAATGCTAACCAGTGCTATTGCTATTACAGAATGTTCTATTTTATTATTTTTTAATTACTTTCATTAGTGATTAGAATGGGGTCATATATGCTTTTTATTCATTTTGTGTAAACTGATAGTTTGTATTGTGAGTTTATTCTTTCAGGAATATTTTCTGATAGGTTCAGACATTAGTTTGAGGCACCAGGTAGTTAACAAGCTGGAATCGTTAAAACTATAAATTTGGTGGCAGCATAATGGCTATAACATCTGGATCCCGGACAAAGCCGCAAAGATCAATGAAATACTTTGGGTGAAGGCTAGGTGCTTCTTCCTTTTCAGTAGGCCTGAAATATATAGCCAGGTATTTTGATACATGTTTATAAAGGCTATATTTATAAAGTATTCGTAAATTCTATATATTTTTTTTATCATTATTAATAATAAAATTATTTAATTATCATTATTACGGGGGGGCTGGGGCAGACCTAGATTTTTTTAGGAGGGGGCAGGGTGATTTAGTGCCCCTCCCCTTTTTCACTTCTTATAGGGGCGAGCTGCCTTCAGTCTGCACACCATATACATGCGCCTAACAGCAGAGCGGCCTGGGCAAGATTCTCTGTCTGCCTCTCAGCCAGCGGGCACATGTATATAGTGTGTGGCCCCCTGCCAGGGGGGTGATCGCCCTAATCTGATGCACCAAATACACACCATCCTTTAAAGTGTCTGATTTGGCTTAACTAACACCTGGGGGTAAATGTATCAAGCTGAGAGTTTTCTGGGGGGGTTTGAAAAACCAATCAGATTTTAGCTATCATTTATTTAGTACATTCTGCAAAATGATAGCTAGAATCTGATTGGTTGCTATAGGCAACATCTCCGCTTTTCAAACCCGTCTGAAAACTTTCAGCTTGATACATTTACCCACTGGTATGTTTACAGAATGCCAACTAGTTGAATTTGGAAATATAGAAATAAATAGCGCCACTAATTCCACAGAGAACTCATTCACATCAGTCCCTGCCCCATTGGAGCTTACAGTCTAAATCCCCTAAAATACACAGAGAGAGAGACTAAAGGCAATGTAATAGCAGCTAATTAACTTGTCAGTATGGTGCAGGGTTTTTCTGGAGTGTGGAAGGAAACCCACACAAACACAGGGAGAACATACAAACTCCACACAGATAAGCCAATGGCCAGGAATCAAACTCATAACCCCAGTGCTGTGAGGCAGAAGTGCTAACCACTAAGCCACCGTGCTATTCAATATCTGCTTCTTGTCTCCTTAATGCTCCTATCCCTTGTCTCTTGTCTGCACCACTTATGCTTGTTCTCTACTTGCTTCTGACTTTCTGAAGCCTGCCTTGAATCCATGAAGCATATAGGGGATGCAGCTGGACACAAGCAGTTTCTTCCACAACTACCTCTATTGCTACACCACTGGCTTCATTATGGGAATACTACAATTCCTAGGAGTTCATTTATTAACATTATAATTATGTTTTATCATCACTTATCGCAGTGCTAAAAAAAACTGTTGCTGTAATTTATGAATAAAATCTTGTAAAGGCGGCTGAGGGATACTCAGCTACCTTGGTGATACTGGCCTGGAGCTGTAAGAGTTAACATACTGCTGGCCGAGCCTTTCTCGGAGGGTATGCACATGCGTGACGTGGCCAGCCTGCTCACACATGCGCAGTGGAAATGAAAGCCTAGAAAAAATAATAAAAATAAATTGTTAAAAAATAGATAAAAATATTATTATTATTTAAAAACAAAAATAAATTGTGAATTGATGCAAAAAAAGCTTTATTCCAAGAATAAAGTATTATTTTATGAATTTTATTCGGTGTCGCCACTCTGAGATGGTATTACGGTGCCAGCTTCCTCTGAGCCTTCACTTACGGACCCAGCTGCCTGTTTTATTGTCAGATTTCTTTGTCATAGCTTGTAACAATTGTTTAAAATATCTGATTTGTTATTACAGATAGGTGTCTTTTCCTTTGATTAAACGTAGTGGTTAGCACTTCTGCCTTGCAGCACTGGGGTCATGAGTTCAATTCCCGACCATGGCCTTATCTGTGAGAAGTTTGTATGTTCTCCCCGTGTTTGCGTGGGTTTCCTCCGGGTGCTCCGGTTTCCTCCCACACTCCAAAAATATACTGGTAGGTTAATTGGCTGCAAACAAAGTGACGTGTGTGTGTGTGTTTGGGAATTTAGACTGTAATTCCCAATGGGGCAGGGACTGATGTGAGTGAGTTCTCTGTACAACGCTGCGGAATTAGTTGCGCTATATAAATAAATGGTGATTATGTTGATGATGATGATGATGTACTGTTTTATCTTACTACTGAGACTAAGGATAATGTGCGGTTGCCCATGTTAGCCCTGAAGTGTATCAATGGCCCATTACTGGTTTCGGTGCTTCTGTCACTTCTGAATCACCAGGATACACGTCATTTGTGAACGTCATAATTTTATATGGTCATTTCTATTAAACTATGATTCCGTTTGTGCTCTGAACACCCTCCTGTGGCATTTGAATGGCTTAAACCAACCTTACATATTATTATGTTGTTGTTAATTCTGTCCCTATTAATCTCAAAGAAAATCCAAACAGGAAAAGATTTAAAGAGCAAACAGTTTACGTTTCAACAGAGAGAGATCGGTGCCAGTAGCTGCGCAGACTAAGCCCACAACTGTGCGCGGGCGGTGGTGGTGGGGGGTGGTTATAGGACAACAAAGTGGATACTGTAAGGGGGGATTATGGGATCACAGGACCTTAGAACAGATTTGGTCATTTCTGCTGTGGAGCTGAATGGGTGAACACGGGAATAAGTAGGACACCGTGTCTGAGAGTTGACCAGTGAGTAACTTTACAGAACTCCCACTATAATGATATGTCATAATAAGTATTCTATTCTTTACATTTAACGATATGGACATCTGGTACATAACACAGATATCTAGACACATACACATTTGATACATTGCTTTAAAAGAATATCATAAATCCATAATGAGATTGATTTATTCCACTGTTTTGATGTGTATCGGGGTCATGTGAAGGATGGAGGTTGTCAACATTGTCTATTGCCAAAATGTTCATAATCTATGTTTATACGCTCTCTATCATTATCGCCTGTGGTACGTTTAGCAATCATTACATTTACAGTGCTATAAAACGTATTCACTCCCTTCGGCAATTTTCACATTTCATTTGCATTTATTATTAGAGTCAAATCAACTGATCAACACAAACACTATAATGTCATATATAGAAAACATTATAAAATGTTTCTTAATTACAGCATTAATTATAGGTGACAGGTGTAACATTTATGGACTCTGCAATTTCCACCCATTTTTCTTCCAAAACTGCTAGAGTTCCATTAGGTTGGATCAGGACTGCTGGTGAAAAGCAATTTTCTAATGATTCCACGGACTGTCCAAGGAATTGAACTCTGGGCTTTGACTGGGTCACTTTAGGACATTGTTTTCCTTTGTATACTTTATAATAGTCCTGCTGGGTTCTCCCATGTACTAGGCTTCTTGCCGACTGCAGCAGGATTTCCTTAAAGATTCATCTATATCATGAGCTATCCATTCTGCCCTCTGTGGTCTTCTCTGTGAGAAGTATCCCTATAGCATTGTGTTGCTGCCACCATGCTTCTTGCTTTGGGAACAGCAAGGTCTGAGGTCATTGGTTCAATTCCAATCAGTCCCCTATCTGAGTGGAGTTTGTATGGTCTCCCAGTATTTAAACGGATGGCTATAGTCAGCCTCATAGAATGTTCCTTCACTTAGTCTTGGCCTTGTCTAGGAAAATCTAGGTGAGTTTTCTTCAACAATAGTTTTCTTTTTGCCACCCTCCCATTAAGCACAGATTTATGAAATGCCTGGGCTATGGTTGTCCCATGCACAGTTTCTCCCATCTCTTTTGTAGGGACCTGTATTAGGAAGACCTTGGCAATCCCCCTAATACAGGTCCTTCACAAACATATGCTCTCAGTTGGAGAACAGCCTATTGTAGACACAGTCATAATTGTGACATGTTCTCTCCATTAATATATGATAGACTCGACAGTGTTCCAGGAGATATTAAACATCTGTGAAAATCTCTTTTCATATCCTTACCCATTGCTTTTTAATATCCTTTTATCGGCTTTGCTTTGAAAGTTCTTTGATCTTCATGATGAAGATTTTGTTTGTAAATACACTAACCAGTTGTGAGACTTCTCACAGACAGGTATATTATTATTATTTTTACTTTAAATGAAAAATGTTAATTGAACACAGGAAGACTCCAATGAGTTAATGGTGTGACCTCTGAAGATAACTCATTGCACCAAGGTTTATTTAGGTGTACCTTAGGAAAAAGACATGAATACTTATATAATAATTTATCTATTTTGTTTTTATTTGCAATTATTTATGAAAAAGCATTAGAGGACATATGTGTGCTGATCAGTGGTAAAAAAGATTCCCAAATAAATCAATTCTGATTCCATTATGTAAGAAAATAAAATGTGAAAATGTCAAAGTCAAGGTTCTTTTTTCTAAAGAGTTGTTTAAACTGATACATTGTTGATGTTGTTAAATTCGTCATCTAGTTAGAGAATACATGGCAAGAAATGAAATCCCAAAGAAGACCTTGTTTTAACTGCAGAGTAATTATGTTTATTTAAGTGTAAATAATTTAGTGTAAATACTCAGACAGTTATAAATCTGCCAGTGGTCCGTTAACCCGCGCTACCTCCACGGTCCATCCGGAATTTGTAAAAACTGGCATTAGCGCAGTTAGTGACGCTATATAAATAAATGGTGATGAAGATGATGATGATGATTAGCGCAGTTCCTGCGTTTGTCACAGTGCTAAACGGATTATAATTATTTGACAGGAGCTAGCTCTGCTTAACTGCACATTTAACACAGTGCAAAGTAACATGTTATGCTGCTCTAAAACCGCTTGTGAGTACAAACATTTAGGGCTAGATTTACTAAGCTGCGGGTTTGAAAAAGTGGGGATGTTGCCTATAGCAACCAATCAGATTCTAGCTGTCAGTTTGTAGAAGGTACTAAATAAATGAAAGTTAGAATCTGATTGGTTGCTATAGGCAACATCCCCACCTTTTCAAACCCGCAGCTTAGTAAATCTAGCCCTTAATCTAATTCATACTTGCCTACTTTTGGCAAGTTGTATCCGGGAGAGGGGCATGTCCGGAAGTCGGGAGGGGGCGGGGCGCAGCCAATCGCGTAATTTTGGCCCTGCCCCCCGCGACAAATATGCTGTTTTGTTGCAGGGGGCGGGGCCAAAATTACGCGATTCACGTCATTTTAGCCCCGCAATTGCAGGATGCGGGAGACTTGCCAGCTCTCCAGGGAGTCCGTGAGACTGACCCGAATTTCGGGAGTCTCCCGGACATTCCGGGAGAGTTGGCAAGTATGCTCTAATTTATTTCACTTTTAAAAACAGCCTCCACTAATTAACCTTATCTAACAGAGCTTTCCCATACACAGTATATTGTCAGAATGACCGAACAATGCTAATTATTGGTTTGCAAATGGTAGACTATTAATCATACTTGTCCACTCTCCCTGAAGAGCACACCATTCCTCAGCATCCCACCCCCCTCATAGTGAAGCGGGCAGGATGGGGACCTCGATGACGCGATTTATCATGCAGCGCCTCCTTTTGGCCCCGCCCACACAGTGAAATGGCTCTATCGCCCTCTGCACTTGCACCTTTCCTCTGGGATCTCCATCAGCCTTTCTGACTGGGAACTGCAGTGACAATCTCTTTACAAGTGGACTCTAATGTGCTGTACCTACTGAGAGCAAATGCATTTCCAATACATGTCATTGATGTGGGCAGCCTGGCATTTAAAAAGAAAATAAAAATGCATAATTGACAACAAATAAGTAGTGTTTTCACCTAGTTCTCACATGAACAGCCAGATTTTAGGATGTTGTGTCCAGTATTCTAATTGCTACCTGGTGTTCAGGGTAGTGCATTGAAGACAATGGAGCATATATTCCTAAATATAGGTTATAAATGAGATAAGTTATGCTATGATGTTGCCTTGTGGAAATGTCATGTCCCCAAAGCTTTCCAGCCAATGAAATGCTGCTCTCACAAGATTGTTTACTGATACATAGTATTCAAGGGGAGATGCTGAATTCTTGCCATGCATAAGGTGTAATTGTTCCTGTATCACAGGAATTCAGAATTCCCTCCACACTGAATAGTATATATCAGTAAACCAGCTTCATTCTGCTGCATTTCATTGGCTGAATAAAAATGTCATGTGCACTAAGTGCCTATGAGACCAGATATACAGTTATTTCTTAATATTTTGCTGGAGTTGTCATTGGTTACAATATACAATGATGTCATGTATCTTTTCTTTTACCACAATTTAATATTCAGACACTTCTCCTGCAGGATATATAGATTCTTATCTATTAATTATTAATATTTTATTTTCTCTCAGATATCACAAACTGTACTTGTGGTATTGCTGAAATGAATAGATAATAGTTGCGCGCTTTAAAGACTGCTTATATCTCTTCATCAGATGGGGTTTAACAGAGCTTAATAGACTCCAAAGCATGCCGCTATAGGATGTTAAGTTACCCAGGATATAATTTTATATAAAGGTAATTTATTAAAGGGCAAAACATATCCAGCTTGTGCCAAATACCCAGGAAGCTGCATTGGATTTGTGGGCCAATGTCTGCATCTTCTGCAGGGAGGAGCAGGGTGCAGGCTACACACAGCAATGCGGCTAGTTACATATCTGCATGTGTAAGTGATATTTCATATTGCAGACTGGGAGTCTTTAATGCGATTGAAGGGGTGGTGAAGGGAAAATTGAGGGGCTGCAGAGCATTTTTCTCCCCACAAAAGGACTTGTTTTTCACACATCGTCAGGGATGATGGATTCCAGTCAATGCTTTTAATTTAATGCCTTTTGCACATGATACAGAAAAGGATGTGCACTATGACAAATATAAATAAACCTTTCAAACACACCAAAGTGACTCATGTAATAAGTCTAGATGTCCCTTAACTCAAATCCTCATCATCTCATCCTTAACCTTTATTTATATAATACCAGCAAATTCCGCAGTGCTTTACAATTCTCGAATGTTTCATTAAAAATATTAATGAGGCTAGACTGAGCAATGTTTAGGAGGAAAATGGAAATGTTTATTTTAATGAAGGAGGTGGACCTATAATGGTATTTGAATGGACTTTGATGTGACGCTTTGACTTTTTACATCACGCGCAATTCCAGTTGGACCCACAATCACGCAAAATTAAGTGCAAATTGGTTTTCTGGGAGCAGTTCCTAAAGGTGGGATTTGTGCACGCACCTATGAATCCAAGTGTGGAAAAAATAAGAACGGTTGCGCGAGTAGAGACACTCTACAGTCCTGTATGTTTTTTTAACTGACCTTTAGCGTCCATTTTTTTTTATATTCACTAAACTGCCACCAGGTGGTGCCCAGGCCCAAAGCCATGTCTGCACAGTTAAAGTGTTACTTAATTAAACGTCATTTGCGTATTCAGTGGCTTGACAATAAGGCCCCTATCAGATACTCTCGTCCAAATGAACATTTTCAGCTTATGCTGGGTGAAGTCTGCCAGTATGATCTCAGTTAAAGTGGATAGTAGTGTTCCTGGTACTCTTTTTAAAGTACTATATATATAAATGAAGGTTACTAAGGTAATAATTATGATAATAAGAATGATATAAATACGTGGCTGAAAACCACCTAAGACAGCTGGAAATAAAAGACAATGGGTCTGTAAAAGTTGCAGAAGGCTATGTACAAACCAATAAATTACAGTTCTCTGAATATGGAAGCTGAAAACATGTATGGAATGGGCACGTCTATGGGCACCTAGTTCTGCCACTGATAAGCAGTATATTCTAATATCTGAGCTTCAAGCACTACTATATCAGCAATAGGAATGTTAATGATCTTCTCCATGTACAAGAACATCAGGTGCACCATTCTCCTTATATACAGGTCATTGACTCTCTCACATATGCACCTATTAGGCTCATATCCATCTGTTCTCCAGCCACCAGTTAACATATTCCTCACATCTTCACAATGAGGTATCATGTCCCATGTCTATAGTCTACGTCTACTATACAGTTATGATATAACTTTTACCTCCTCTCAAACTCTCTTTATCATATGTATCTATCATGCCAAATACCCTGTGTTACATCCTTCTCATGATCCTTCCAAGCTCCAGGAGCACCTACAAACATGACGGTCACATACAGCAACCGTGTGGCAGATGCCAAGCTCGGAACCTTCTCTCGTTTGCTTCTCCGCTGGCGAGGCAGCATCTACAAGTTGTTGTACCAAGAGTTCCTCATCTTCATCAGCTGCTACTTCATCATCAGTGCTACCTACAGGTATCTGTCTGGTTATACCATGTGACTTATACAGACCGTGATTTGTATCTGCTGAGAAGACAACTAACTGTACATGTAGACAGGGAGTAACCATTTTATTGGCTGAATCATTATCCATACGGCTGCTACATATCAACTGACTAAAAGCCAGGGGTAACACTAAGGCACTTTGGCCCTAAGTTTGCTTCTGGACAAACCATGTTACAATGCAAGGGGTGCAAATTAGTTTATTATTTTGCACATAAGTTAAATACTGGCTGCTTTGTCATCTAGCACACAAATATTTGATAGCTTTATTTTTACACTGAAATTTAAAGTTGATCCAGGACATGCCCTATCCCAACTATAAATCTGTCCTCACATTTTAAATTTGTCTCCCCCTCCAATGCAACATGGTTTTGCCCAGGTAAAAAGTTACTCATTTTTTATGCTTTGCTCTCCTTAATGACTCAGGCCCTTTGTGTTTAATGGTCAGAATCAGGGAGTGAGAGGACAGTTTGGCATGTTTGGTGTCTATCTGGTTCAATTATTGTGTTTCTAAGGAGATTACAGCAGTATTTAACTTCAGACTTCTGCAGCAAGCATATCTGCTGCATAGTATGGCTGCCTCACTTTGCCTCATTTTAGGCACGCCATGCGCCACTCCATGAAAATCCTGCTTTGTTGAGTGAAATCAGCAATCTGGCTGTGTATACTACTGTTGCCATGTGACAGTATCCTAATAAGAAAAACCCAATATTTAATTACTGACAAAGTGATATATTTCTCTGATGACTTCCCCTTGGGGAGTCTGGACTGGAAAGCAGTAGAAACTGTCTCTCACATACTCATTACCACTTAGATACATATAAGATGAACACCAATTAATCAGAGAATAAAGATATTCACACACGGCAGGTTTTTTTTTGGTCATTTTTATTTAATAGACTACAACATAGTACTCTGTGTGCGCCCATTACACTGGATCAAATGCCAATCTTGTTAGATCGGATTTGATGCAGAATTGTGGGGAACCGAGTCAAATGTTGATCCCCAAGTATTGAGTCATCGTTCAAGTCAACAGTGCAGATAGAAGTCGTAGGACCTGCTGTAAACTGCAACATGCCTGTTTATCACGGGGCCTACACAATAAAATCCCTGCAATTTAGTCATTCATGTATATGACAAACTTGTTTATTGAACTAGGTGTGGGTGGTTACGCCAAACAGTCTGATCACTACAGATAAGAGAGTGGCTTGCCCAAAATCAATCATAAGTTTACTCTAAATCCTAATTAATTAACCATCATCAAACGCTGGCTGGGCTGGGCCGATCCCATATTGGGCTACTTTGGGCTGGTTCACTGGGCTACCTGAATTTTTCATTCAAAATGTTCCCAGTAGGCTACTGAGCTGAGTCTCGTCCCCAGGGCTAAAACTTGACAGTCAGCGCCTGACCATGATTAGACAGAAAATAATACATTATAAGTCAATTCAAAAGATGAAATGATTTCTGGCTTTGTCATTATTCACATTTACCTGATTATTATGACTAGGGCAATTAATAAGGGTGGTATGTATGCGTAGGGTGGTCCCATATCCGTACTGAGGATAGCAAATGGTCTCAGTTTGTCAATCGTAGCAAAAGTCTTTTGGGGACAACCTGCATATTCTATACTCCACCACATTGTATTATTATACTGTTATTATGCCCCCTTGCTGATCAGTGAGCCACCCTCCTGACACGGGTCCCCCCCTGCACTTCAGTGACCCCCTTCCATCTGTACTGCAGGCTTCTTCTCAATCAGCAGCAGAGGATTCACTTTGAGAAGCTGGCGTTGTATTTTAACAACTATGCAGAGTTGATTCCTGTATCATTTGTCCTAGGTAAGAGCGGGAGCATTGTGTACATAATATATGGTGTAAGCAGCGTAACTCCTTAACGCATAGTGTGACGGTATTACCAATGAGTTGTGCAATTGTATTAACCCCATGTCATAATTATCTACAGAAAAGTGTTATCTAATTATAAGGTTTGTACCATTGCTTGTAATGAATACCCCCATGGGATGATGTCCCATTATTCCTGCTGACATCACTGCTCTCCAAATATAACTATCTTCCACAGAAGATTATAAATGTATAATTGATGTATTGTACTGCCCGTTTAAATTTTTACTTTATACATCAACATTGATGTTCATTGTATTTCTTTTATAGGGGTAATAAAAGTAACATTAAACTAGAAAGCTTCTAACAGTTCTGTTAGTTTATTGGCAATCATATTCCTTTATTTCCTGTTACATATAAAGCCTACAATTAGTACTGGGTGTGTGTTTACTGTAATCAGATCATTGCTAGGGATTAGCCCCAATTCTTGTTTTTGCATAGATTTTGGTCTTAACTACATCCTTGTATACATTATACTTATCACGTGTAATAGTCACTGAAGGATTGCTTAAGCAACGGTAAATACTGCTGCCTACACATACATGAGAGCTTTAAACAGTTTTATAATCAGATTATAAGGTCTTAACTATGTTAAACAATGCTGTTCCGCAAGAAAGACTATTTAAAGGTTATGACTGTGTATGTAATGTATTTATTGTACTTGCTCCCATTATAATTGTGTGTCTCCTATGTGAATAATTCAGACCTCTTGTGTAAAAGAGAGAAACGTAGAACCAAAACATGTATGCAGTGATCTTTGAATTAAGTATCAATAATCCAATTTACCCTGTGGGGCTTTATGCAGTTCTTCTGTTTACAGAATTTGGCAATATTTTTTGAACTTACTTTTTAACTTCTTTAATAACAAGTGAAAGACGAGTCTCAAAAGACAAACCTTCCAATTTCTAAGATTGGCAGCCTTTGCTGGTGAAAATCAATGTCTAATCTCCCATTTTTTTAAAAAGGAAACCACACAGATGGAAAATGACAATAATTATTAACCTTTATATATAGCACCGACATATTACACAGTGCTTTACAGAGAATGCTCAACCATTCACATCAGTCCCTGCACCAGTGGAGCTTACAGTCTAAAGTCTTCATTACACATCCATATACAGGATCAATTGTGTCCAAGACCAGTATTGTGGCGGAAACAGGCTTTCCATAGGAAACCCAGGCAGAGCTGGATTAAATATTTGGGGGGCCTGGGGCACTTAAAATGGGGGGGGCTATGGTCTAAAATTAAGATCCTAGTGCTATCATTCAGGGAGAGTTGCTTACTAACCCAATTTGAATCACCTGGGGGTAAATGTATCAAGCTGAGAGGTTTCAGGCGGGTTTGAAAAGTGGAGATGTTGCCTGTAGCAACCAATCGGATTCTAGCTATCACTTTGTAGAATGTGCTAAATAAATATTAGCTAGAATCTGATTGGTTTTTTGAACCCGCCGGAAAACTCTCCCTTTGATACATTTACCCCCTGGTCTTGATTGTAATACACTATTAGAACCCTTGATAATCTAAATTAAAAATCGCTCCTCCTTAGTGGTCGTAATTAACACAATTGCCCCTTTGATTATCTAAACTAGTCATAATACCCCCTTCATGATCTAAATTAATAATAGTGCCCCCTCGATTAATGTAAGTAATAATAGTGCCACCTTGATTCTTGTAAGTAATAATAGTGCCCCCTTGATTCTTGTAAGTAGTAATAGTGCCCCCTTGATTATTGTAAGTAATAATAGTGCCCACTTGATTCTTGTAAGTAGTAATAGTGCCCCCTTGATTATTGTAAGTAATAATAGTGCCCCTTGATTATTGTAAGTAATAATAGTGCCCACTTGATTATTGTAAGTAATAATAGTGCCCCCTTGATTATTGTAAGTAATAATAGTGCCCACTTGATTATTGTAAGTGATAATAGTGCCCCCTTGATTCTTGTAAGTAGTAATAGTGCCCCCTTGATTATTGTAAGTAATAATAGTGCCCCTTGATTATTGTAAGTAATAATAGTGCCCACTTGATTATTGTAAGTAATAATAGTGCCCCTTGATGATATACTTACCTTAGTCTTCTTTCTTCTCTCTTCTATACGTGCTGTATACAGAAACAGAGGTTTCAAGCTCCCTTAAATGTTGCTTGACGTAATAACATTACAATGGCTAAGGGAGCCAGGGGCCTCTCCATACACTCGTGCCCTTGAACAGGTGCCCCAGAGACGATAGGTACTGCACTTATAGAAAGAGTCCTGCAGATGTGATTCATGCTGGAAATTGCTTGATAAAAAAAATTAACAATTAATAAAAATAAACTGTGTAATACCACTGTAAGATACATAAAAATTATTTATTCTCTCCATTTGACTGCATACACTAGACGGTATGAACGGTGAGTTCCTGCAATATCAGGCTAATTACTCAATATTCCTGGCAATACTGCAGCATATGTGGTGAGCTTGTGGGTTGTGTAATGTGGGTATTTTCCAACCAGAAAAAAAAGCTGCGTACTGAGTCTGAGCGGTGTCACATAGCAGTGAATGGGAGCACTTCAGCTTCTAAAATGCTACAGACAGCTAAAGCATTTAGAATGCTCTCATGTTACAAACTATCTTTCTCCATTTACTCCCAGCACTAGAAAAGCTTCAGAACAGTTTTTCTGGCTGGAATTGAGTAGCGCTCCTCCAGAATGCTCGTGTGACACTTAGACGCATCCAGCGGACAGAATTAAAGGCATTTTCAATGTTTGTTGATAGAAGATACAAAAAGTATTATAAGCATCTGGCATGGGAAATAAGAGCCAGCAGTTTAACACTGTTATTCTTACTGTTAACAGAGGATATTGGATGTTATTTGAAAGGACCTCAGTGGGTTTTTTTATACTATAGGGAGAAATGTCATTATCTGACTTATAAACAAAGTGTCCAGAACAGTTTTTGATACCTTGAACATAAGCGTTAAGCTGCTATTGTTTAGGGGGCGTGGACAAGAGGCATCCATTGTTGTAGCTAATTGGTTCCGATGGACCTTCTCTTTCTGTACCAGACAGACCTTCCAAACATGCGGTGGCCAACACTGGAAGACCTGATATGCAGAGAGTCCAGCAGCACTGGTTTGGCCTACTAGCAGCACTGGTATGGCCTACTAGCAGCACTGGTATGGCCTACTAGCAGCACTGGTATGGCCTACTAGCAGCACTGGTATGGCCTACTAGCAGCACTGGTATGGCCTACTAGCAGCACTGGTATGGCCTACTAGCAGCACTGGTTTGGCCTACTAGCAGCAGAGCCGTAACTTAGAATTCTAGCGCCCTGGGCGAGAAGACAAATGCCGCCCCCCTAGCCTTCAATTTTAACCAAATTAGCCTAAAATTTTCCTAAATTGCGCCCCCCTTCAGCGTTGCGCCCTGGGCGGTCGCCCCTGTCGCACAGCCCTAGTTACGGCCCTGACTAGCAGCACTGGTATGGCCTACTAGCAGCACTGGTATGGCCTACTAGCAGCACTGGTTTGGTCTACTAGCAGCACTGGTTTGGCCTACTAGCAGCACTGGTTTGGCCTACTAGCAGCACTGGTTTGGTCTACTAGCAGCACTGGTTTGGTCTGCTAGCAGCACTGGTTTGGTCTACTAGCAGCACTGGTATGGCCTACTAGCAGCACTGGTTTGGTCTGCTAGCAGCACTGGTTTGGCCTACTAGCAGCACTGGTATGGCCTACTAGCAGCATTGGTTTGGTCTACTAGCAGCACTGGTTTGGACTACTAGCAGCACTGGTTTGGCCTACTAGCAGCACTGGTTTGGTCTACTAGCAGCACTGGTTTGGCCTACTAGCAGCACTGGTTTGGTCTACTAGCAGCACTGGTTTGGCCTACTAGCAGCACTGGTTTGGTCTACTAGCAGCACTGGTTTGGTCTGCTAGCAGCACTGGTTTGGCCTACTAGCAGCACTGGTATGGCCTACTAGCAGCATTGGTTTGGCCTTCTAGCAGCATTGGTTTGGTCTACTAGCAGCACTGGTTTGGCCTACTAGTAGCATTGGTTTGGCCTTCTAGCAGCATTGGTTTGGTCTACTAGCAGCACTGGTTTGGCCTACTAGTAGCATTGGTTTGGCCTTCTAGCAGCATTGGTTTGGTCTACTAGCAGCACTGGTTTGGCCTACTAGTAGCATTGGTATGGCCTACTAGCAGCACTGGTATGGCCTACTAAAGGGATACCTTCTTGCTGAAATCGCTGCATTGCAGTCCTCCATTTTCAAGGACTGCAAACAAATTTGGGATGTATAAACACACACATACTTTGATAATAGTCTTGAATATTTAATATATTTTTTATATTAAAGTTTTAGTGAAATTTGGTGTATTTGGGTTACAACAGTGTCAGTAACAGTTGCATGCAAATTGTAGGTGAAATATCCAGACAATAACAATAATTGTCAAAACAATAAAGAAATAATTTACATAACTACTACAAGACATTGACCCATTTAATAATTACCTCTTCTGTTGCATACCCAAAAATGTTTTAGTGCTTACAAGGCAAATTAATTCCACTATACAGACACATACACTGATATTTCAATTATCTCCCAAGAACAACTATGATTTCAGGTCAGATCTACTTTTCTCTTGCCCTTAGGTTTCTATGTGACTCTGGTGGTCTCCCGCTGGTGGGCCCAGTATGAGAGCATTCCTTGGTTAGACCGCCTCATGTGTTTGGTGTCTAGTAATGTGCATGGCACAGACGAGCGAGGGAGGATGCTGAGAAGGACACTGATTCGCTATGCCTGTCTGTGTGGGGTTCTTATCCTGCGTTCTGTTAGTACCGCTGTTTATAAGAGGTTTCCCACGCTACAGCACATCGTGAACGCTGGTAAGTATGACGTTGGAGCCTAGGTAACAACTAGTAATGAGAAAGGAAAGTTGAAGGTGTATCAAAATGGTTGCCTCGCACACAGAGGAGGCAGCCATTTTGTGGACTATACCAATTTTCAGGAACATGCAACCTATTGTTTCACTAGGAACTAGTGACATTAACGAGTTCCTCATACCTCAGTGATGTCACTAATCCCTAATAAACAAAATGGCTGCCACTGCTTTGTGAGTTGACAGGTACACTTTGGTAGCAGCTTAGTACTGTTTTCTTGACAGCAGGCCTGACCCCTCTTTATTTTTCCATGTTCCGTCACCACAGGCTTCATGACACCTGCTGAACATTTGAAATTTGATGCCATCTCTTCTCCCCACAACAAGTTCTGGATTCCATGTGTCTGGTTTGCTAACCTGGCAGTGGCAGCTAGGACGGAGGGGCGAATCCGTGACAGCGTGGTGTTGCAGCTCATCCTCAAAGTGAGAGGGTGAATTATGTCTGTCACCACAGGGACTGTGTACAATTAGAAGGTTCATTAAATACTGCAGCTAATGGCCACAATACACCAATCAGCCACAACAATAAAACCTCCTGCCAAATATTGTGTAGGTCCCCCTCCTGCTGCCAAAACAGCTCTGACCTGTTGAGGTATGGACTCCACAAAACCTCTGAAAGTGTCCTGTGGTATCTGGCACCAAGACATTAGTAGCAGATCCTTTAAGTCCTGTAAGCTGCGAGGTGGGGCCTCCATGGCTCTGACTTATTTTTCCAGCCAGGTTGGGTACTAAAAACCTGATGACGGACAGCCCGACATGAGTTACCCATTTTCAGTGCAAAGCGTGGGATCCCCGACATAGTGTCCATATCGACTATTTAAAAAAATTACTTTCAATAATTCCGATGCTTTAACATGCAGGCAGCAGGGAATGAGGTTTCTTTGAATGCCGACACTAATCTTCCTGCGCTTAAAGGTGCAATGGAATCATCCGATAGTGATATCCCCGACACTGTTTAGCGCGACAGGAAAATTCCGAAGGCTAATACTCAATTACCATCACACAGACACAACATTTCCGACCCGGCTACAATAAATCGCGACTACCCAAAAGGCCGACAGTTGTAATTGACGTCAGTTCAAAACGCGACTCTGACATTTCCGGTTTTAAAGCAGCAATGCACAGACCTGGCGCTTTACTCTTGTGTTAACCCTAACCGTTAACCAACCCCTTAGATTAGATTATACTGCGCCGGGTCCGTGCATTGCTGCTTTAAAACCTGAAATGTCAGTGTCGCGTTTTGAACTGTCGCCCTTTTGGGTATTCGCAATTTATTATAGCCGGGTCGTAGCTGTTGTGTGTCTGTGTGATGGTAGGTGAGTATTTCTGGCATGTCGCCCTGTTAGGCTTCGGAATGTTCGCGCTAAACAATGGCAGGGATATCATTATTGGAATAGTGACTACCCCTGAACTCTTTGTGGCACCCTGTAAATAAATAATATAAATAATAATAATAATAGGCACAGCCAATAGACAAACGTTTAGTCCAGGGAGAGAAGAAAATAAAAATAACAGTAAGTGTTTCCTTTCACTGTACTGTATGTTCTTACTGTATCTTTACTGTCCTTGTCACTGTAGCAGCAGCTACATAACAGGGGTTTCACTTTTTCGAGGGCCTTCACAATCCATAGACTGACACTGAACTGCTCGTGTCTTGCAAAATATTAAAAGCCAACAGGTGGTACAGACAGATAAACAGATGTCACATGGGGACAGACCGTTACTTTGTACATAACATTTGACACGTGTGTCTTAGTGATATGATGCAATATGACCAGTCCTCCCAGTGATATTCAGTCGCGTGTATCTTCAGTGGCACCATAATCACTATAACCTATAAACTATTGTCTGCTGTGCAGTCTGACCTCATATGATATTTATTGCAGAGTATCCTCCTTTATCGTTGACAACATTTAAGTAACAGTGTGACCCTGCAGTGACTAATTATGGATTGTCCCCCTTCTCTGTCTCAGGAACTGAACTCTTTGCGTACACAGTGTGGGAGGTTGTTTGGATACGACTGGATCAGTATCCCTCTAGTGTACACTCAGGTGATTCTTTTATCTCTTACTACTAAATTAATCTTTATTCCGCCACCTTTCCTAATCTGTTCTGTTATCAGTTTCCCACACTTTGTGTCTTGTATACTATAAATGTTACTAATGTGTATCCTCATTTTATAATCTATCTCTTCCTTTCTCCTTAGGTGGTCACAGTGGCTGTATACAGCTTTTTTCTGGCTTGCCTGATTGGCCGTCAGTTCCTAGACCCCCAGAAGGGCTACCCGGGACATGAGCTAGATCTCTATGTCCCAGTGTTCACCCTCTTGCAATTCTTTTTCTATGCTGGCTGGTTGAAGGTAAGTCAGAGGTATAAGACAGAACTTACACTTCTATGCACGGTGGCTTAGTGGTTAGCACTTCTGCTTCACAGCACTGGGATCATGAGTTCAATTCCCAACCATGACCTTATCTGTGAGGAGTTTGTATGTTCTCCCCGTGTTTGCATGGGTTTCCTCTGGGTGCTCTGGTTTCCTCCCAGACTCTATAAACATACTAGTAGGTTAATTAGCTGCTATTAAATTGCCCTTAGTCTCTCTTGGTCTGTGTGTGTGTATGTTAGGGGAAATAGATTGTAAGCTCCAATGGGGCAGGGACTGATGTAAATGAGTTCTCTGTACAGCGCTGCGGAATTAGTGGCGCTATATAAATAAATAGATGATGATGATGTAGATGGACGCTGGCACATTTGTGTATAAAAACATAACATAAATATCATGTAATAATATCTGTGTCTCTCTGCAGGTGGCTGAGCAGTTAATTAATCCCTTTGGACAAGATGATGATGACTTTGAGACCAACTGGTTAATTGACAGAAACTTTCAGGTGAAACTATGACAATGAGAAAGTTCAGCTTGAACATAACAATTCTCCTAAATTATTATTTTTCCCATTTCCATTGATTATGGGCTATGTTATCATTTCTATTTGTGCTGCGGATTTTTGATTGATATTCAGTGTTGTTCTCTACCAGGTCTCTCTGTTAGCAGTGGATGAAATGCACCAGAATCTGCCTCCTTTGGAAAAAGATCTATACTGGGATGATTCAGACCCTCAACCACCATACACTGCTTCTACCGTAGAGACTCGTAGGCCGTCATTCCTAGGCTCTGCCTTTGATATAAGGTAATGATAGGGATTCATGGTTGCTAAAAACCATAAGGATTTGTAAAAGTTGAGGGTTGGGGCTTAATTGGCGGTCAACTCTTACTAAGAACAAAGTGTGAAAGCGCACACTACAGAATTTTATAGAAGCTATGATTATTGTTTTAGACAACTTTTTTGCATTTTATTTCAGCAAAGTAATTTGTTACCGTACACAGGCAAACCAAGGGGGGCGGGGTTTCCTAGTGCCTGGAAACCCCCCTCCAAGCCTGGGGCACTGTATAATTGAGGTGGCTGGATTCTGCTCCCATTTCACCCAGCTCTGCTTGAAAAGGGAGAGCTGCATGCACCTAACAGTAGTGCACACAGCATTGCCTATGTATATTGTGATGATAGGAAGAGTTGAAGAGCAGCCAAGCACTGTCTAAAATTATAGCCACTCCCCCATGCATGCTGGTCACGCCCACTGGCGGCGTGGTGTGGAAACCCCCCTCTACAAATCCTGCGTTTGCCCCTGCAGTAGTCTATATTTATTCATATAGATGACATTAACACGTTCCCAATGGCAAATATTCCACTTTAGAATCATGGGACAGAGATGATTATTTACTAACATTGTTAAAAAGTGTAAATTTGCACTAAAACCATAGCAACAAGAGTAAATTTGCTTTAAATGTCTAATTTGACAGTTACATGCCAATTACCAACTAGTTGCTATGTATTTCGTTGATTTGCAGCTTTCAGCTCGTCAATAACAATCAGGGTTCTATTTATTAAACTGAATAAACCTCTGCCAGTTGACAATGGCGTCTTCAACGATGATAGGGCTTCTCACTATCCACCAAAGTCACTGGGAAGGCTATTTGGTTGGAGCAGAAAGTGATTTAAACTTTTGGACAGGAGGTATAACTGCCACACCCCTAAACCTTTAAAAGGGTCCTTATCAGGTTTAGACTAGTATTGGCCTAAATACTCTGCAGTGTGTCTTCCCTGTCTCCTAACACATCTATCTACTCAATCCTAATCTGAAAATATAATTTTCCAGAAAGATTTTCAGGCTAAAGAGGGAGTATGGGTTGTATGTTTTATTTCTTTTAATCTAGAGCAAAAACGAACAAGAATTTTTTACTTCCCATCATGGAGTAGATTGTTGCACACAAACTAAAAATCCCCTGAATATGATATAATTAAACAAATAGGAAGTCAGGGGCGGGCTGGCCCGGGCCGCTGGGTCAGACGGCTATTAGGGCTGGGGGGTAGGCCGGCCGCCCCCCCCCCGATGCAAAATACATTATTTCCCCCCGCGGCCGCATCTGATGATATCAGATGCGACCGTGTCAGCGCACAGGCGGCTGCATCACATGACAGGGGATGTGGCCGCCTGTGTGCCCCCCGGGCTTCCCTCTCCCATCCCGCGCCTGTAGGAAGTTGTATGTACCTGCTCAAGACCTGTCAATGTGTGACCGTCTCTGCAAAACGATGATACAAATCTACCTCAGGACATAAATGGGAATCAGACAGACACATTATAAAGGATCTTTATTGCACAAAATGCTCTGTAGAAAAGGTTAAGAAACATTTCTGTGTACGCGCCACAGAGGTCACCTTCACACAACGGAGGCAGCCATATTGTGAGCTAAACCAATATTCACCAGAATGCAGACCATTATTTCTCTTCTTCCAGTCACAACACTGGTGTACTTTATGACTAAAACTGATGAGACATGGCCAATATGTAATAGACACTTGTTCCTAGTGACATGGATAATATGTAATAGACAGTTGTTCCTAGTGAATTGATTAGCTACATTTTTAATAATATTGATGCTGCCACAGCTGTGGAGACAATGGATGCACTTTAAGGATATGTTAAACAGAGTTTTGTATATTACTCTAGATGTTTTACTTAAAAATAAACAATTATCAGAAATTGCTGTATTGGGAATAGCAACATGGTTATATAGACAGTTCATGTATTGGTTTATATAACACCATATTTTACAGAAAACAATATATAACCTTGTGGTGAATTAAAAGACAGTAATACTGTAAACATATATCTCTGAAGTGAATGTTAAAGACCTCCCCTTATATTACTTACAGTTTGCAAAAAGAGGACTTGGAGTTCCCACCTCTGGAGCAGATTAATGAACATGAGGAGGCCAATCACTCTACGCCACTGATCGGGCCTCTTGGTCGTCTGCTGGGAGTTCACTCTCCAAGTCCACCTCGCTCAAACTCACGTATGAGCCTGTTGATGAGACGAAGGAGCGGGGTCCCTCCTGGACTTCATCATTTTACACACCGTGATATGGGAAATCTCAGGGGTGGGGAAGCCCTTCGTGATCTCAATGTTTTCATGTCCACCCCTTACTATGAAAGGCCGGGGTTTTATAGTGCCCCTCAAACACCACTTAATGGATGCCCTACTTTCAATCAACCTCGATTTCCCCTCCATGGAACATCAAACATTATTCAAACACAATGGACCAAGAAGATGGGAACTTCTAGTGAAAACGCAGATGAGACAACAAGTCTGTCTCCTGAGTCCAAAGAGTGCTTTGTATGGCCGTTGGGAAATATGGAGGAGCGAGAGGAAGTGATTATGGAGAGCAGTGGAAGCACCCCCACACTAAAAACCACTGACCAACCTGTGCAGAGTCCTAGGCAGGTCCCTAGAAGGTTAGCGAGAGCCCAGCGCATTTCTGCCTTACTCCTGGGGAACCACGCACTGGCTTCACCTGATGCTCTGCACACCCCAGGGCACAAGGCACCAAACCCCATCTTTTCATTTTCCCCTGTGAATTCCCCAAGTTTGCAGAGGGCTTCTAGAATATCTCATGGGCAGACAGATGTAAACTGTGAGGGAGGCACTAAGGAACAGCATGGAAGTCAGTGCCCATCTCCCAAAGATTCTGGAATAAGCCTAGCGGAGGGTGACTTTACTCAGCTCATGGAGGTAATCATGGAGGCTGGTGAGCCCTCTGAACAGGAAGGAAAAAGTGGATAATAAACAAAAAGTAGGAGAAAAGAGAAGCCTATTGGTGCAAGGACAACATATAAAGGAAAACTAGTAGCACAAAAAGAAGACAGCTTATATTCTCTTAAATAGATGTATTTAAGAGGTCTCAATCAGCAGTCACACCGGTGCTTTACCCATTTTCTGCAGAACATGACGTGATTGTGCCAATCTTAATCTAGATGGATTTGTACTTCTAAGTGTACATATCTCCCATACCTTGCTTTCCAAACTGAGTCACGTTAAAGACTGAAGCTTCCTATGAATGGCTATTTTATATACAGACAGCTTGCATTCCACAAAATGTAGAATAAATATGTAATTTTAGAAAATATGGCACACTTAATTTTGTAAAATAAAAGAAATATATTATTTATTTTAATATATTACCAATAATTATTTTGTCAACGAACATATCTTATATTAATGCAAAAATGAAGAATCGTGAGCGACAAACAAATTATGATGCAGGATGTAGACTAGGATGCAGTAAACGGTGTGGGTGACAATGGAAAGAATCCCATGGAGAACTATAAATGTCTAATTTTACTTCTAACTAATGGCTGGTAGTATATGCGTTAGATACAGCAGTGGGCGTCAACGCTCTCTTAGATGGTCGTTTACCTAGTACTGGAGTCCAATTAGCATCCACAGGTACCGCTTTGCTCTTACCTGATTGCATAGAGAACAGTAACTGTAACAGCGCCCCTGCTCTGTTCACTGTTCTGTCTCACATTACTGCCACCCCAGTTCTCAGCCTATTATCCCTGCCTTTGGACCTTGCTTCTGAAATCTGCACCAATATCCACAGTGTCCCAGCATTTTCCTTCTCTTTATCCTGCTCCCTGCTGATTTCCTGCTGTATTCCATCTATCATCATCACAATTTATTTATATACCGCTACTAATTCCGCAGCGCTGTACAGAGAACTCACTCACATCAGTCCCTGTCCCATTGGAGCTTACAGTCTAAATTTCCTAACACAGACAGACAGACTAGGGTCAATTTGTTAGCAGCCAATTAACCTACCAGTATGTTTTTGGAGTGTGGGAGGAAACCGGAGCACCTGGAGGAAACCCACGCAAACACAGGAAGAACATACAAACTCCACACAGATAAGGCCAGTCGGGAATTGAACTCATGACCCCAGTGCTGTAAGGCAGAAGTGCTAACCACTATGCCACACCCACAAATAGTCTAAACTGGTCCTAGAGGCAACCGAGTATTGGTATCGCATTGCATGCTATAAGAAGGGGGGCTGCTAAAGGTGTAGAACCCACAAAGTCTAGAGGACTTATCAGCCAACGGGTAATCAAAACACAATATGTATATGCCAAAGAATCAGGTTCTATCAGATAAAGAGGGGGGAGAACAAAGCTTAAACATTTAGCATTGTCAAATTAGAACTCAGTCTATCTGGATTATATTATGTTGAATGTGTCACAAATTTAATGAACTGACCTAGTAACATCACAACTATAGCTATGTAAAAGTCTGTGCAGAATATTGCATTGCTGTGTGCCTTACACATGCAGGACAGGAAATACTAACAGGTGTTGTCACCTATTTATAATCTACATGGCATTATATTTCCTTTGATGAAAGAGATGAGATTGCCACAATGAATGCTGCTGAGATTGCATAACTCAGGGCTGTATAAATCCCAGAATCAAGGTCAACAACACAACTGAACAATTACATTTGGCACCTACCATCTATGGGTAATGTTTAAAGATCTAAATGACAAGAGCACCACCCTAATAAGATGGCTCCCAGACCTGTATAACTGGCTCCTAAATGCCACACAGTTTTGTCCACTATTTGCCCGCATATCTAGTGCACTCTAAAAATAGAGCAGAGTTATTTGAAATATCACATCTATAAACCAAAGCAAAAAGGTGAGGACAGGAAATATCTGGTCATGGGCACAATACCAGTCCCTGGTCATTCTGTTTCCCATAACACAACCCACGCTAAATCACAACACACCAAATACATACACATTCTACTGAAACCCAGAACTGGGCGAGTCTTGCTGCAGGTTAAACCTCCTCTCCTTCACTACAATGCTACCTGTACATGGTCTTTACACCGTCAGCTTTCTTATGCATACAACACACAAGCAGAGTCAAGGACACCAGCTTCATAATAGCCTGTGTGTGTTGTTTTCCGCGAGTGATCTACCTAGGGACTGGGTGTGATCCTGTCTACGTCAATGCATATGTCTGGTTATTATTTATGTATGTAGTGCGTGCAAGAGAACAATGGGACAATAGTGTAGATCAAGCACAATAAAATGGTTCAGTCCTCTGATCTGGACCTTTAAGATACCTCAAAATGTGCAATATATGCACTTATACCTTCCCCCTCCAATTCATTTGTTGGTGCCTCCATTAGGGATAGTGATATCTTTGGCGTGGCGTAGGGTGTACACAATATAAACAAACCTCCTACTGTAATGGCCAAACTGATGCAGAATATAAAAACATAAAAATATGTTGGGTGAAAAACCCTATACCAAGTTCCCTACAACTTCACCCGTATACCTCTCGGTTTGGCTTCAGCTAGATTATAAGAAAGCTCTAAGCCTTTTATACTCGAGTAATAAAATGAAATAATTGAATGTGGAGGGATGTTTAATTTCCAAAGAAAAGACCAAATATCCTCAGATTACTTGTCAAGAGTAAGATCCATTTGCTCTTCCTACAGGAAACAAACTTTGAATTTGATCACCACCCCACCCTAAAATTCAGACTACCAATTCATTGCTGTAACTCTCCGTAGAAATCCAGGTGTGTGAATTGGCTTCTACAATTCAACTAAAACTACCTACCTACTATCATGTCCTTATCTGTGTGCAGTTTGTATGTTCTCCCCGTGTTTGCATGTGTTTCCTCCCACTCTAAAAACATATGAGTGGGTTAATTGGCTGCTATCTAAATTGACCCTAATCTCTCCCTCTCTGTATGGAATTTAGACTGTAAGCTCCAATGGGGCAGGGACTGATGTGAGCGAGTTTTCTGTACAGCGCTGCGGAATCAGTGACACTATAAATAAATGGTGATGAGTCAAGTACGTTCATTGTGTAACCAATAGATCCATATAATATGCTTGTCACACATGTTCATAATTTCTCAAGATGATACATACTAAGCCATTTTCTGCCATTGCTCGCAATGTTACATATTGTTTTATTTAAGTGTGCCATTTGGCCATTACAGCAAGTTTTATATACAGTGTGGTCCATGTGTGGAAACACTTTTGAAACAGACTTAATCCAGCATCTACACAGGATCTGGGTGATCCTGGCCACATACCCCAAAAAGTTTTCCACCATTCCCAGATCATGTGTGTAGACATTGGATTAATATTTACATTATCATTTATGTTTTAAAAGGGCGATTCCACTCTCATGGACCACCCTGTACCGTGTGTACTACATCAGACGCAAGCGCTTTCAGTCAACTGGATTGAAATTTGCAAGGGGAGGGTATAAATATTATAAACAAAATCTCAAAACATTGTGCGAGTCATCCAATGACTGGAACGCTGATCCTACATTGAACAGCACTGATGTAACAGGCTTGTATTTGTTTTGATTGAGTGCCTAATCATACAAGCCAAGAAGGTTTGGATAGCTGACAATGCCGCCCAGTTTTTTTTTTTTGAGTGGGGGGGGGGGAAATGGAGGAAGTTCAGCAGGATAAGAACCATTTACATTGATATTTTAACTGCAAATTTCACACTAGTCAACCACCAGATTACAATTGCTACCAATACCTAAAGCAACTTCATTAGCCTTTTTTAAAAAAAATTAGGACAATGCCATTGATCAAGCACATGACTGACTCAAGCTACCACAGCCTGTACCACAGTAACCCAATGCCAAGTACAGAACCAGTCACTACCAGAGGCTAGAACTCCATCTGTGCCAGTCAAATACCATGGAGCCCTCATATGCAGCTTTAACATTGCTAAATATCTCCACATTGCCTTGTCTTTTACTCAGGGGGGCTCCTGCATTGTGTAATGATTTTGTTAATGCCACCTTACTCTGCTTTTGCTGCACAGATACCATGTTTGCAAAGGTACATACCTTAGCTAGTTGTACCTACCTACAGCCCCTAGACTGTATTGGGGAAGGCAAGATGATGAGTTTGGTTGGAACAACTTCTAGGGTGCAACAATGCAAAGTGCCCTCTTGGTTTGTGCGAGTTCCCTGGTGATTTTGGTTTCTTCCCATGGATAAAGTTAAAGTGCCTAATTATCCTGGAGTGCATCTGGATTTGAAAAGTCTTCCTTTGGACATCACCTGTAGCAGTTGCTGGTGTGTATGTACCCATGAACACGTGGTACGTGAAAAGTTTGAGATCACCAATTGTGATATCTGATGATCCAGGACACAAGAGGACCATGGAAGAGGCAACAGTAGAATAAGTTAAAGTACTTGTTATTCAGACTTGCATGAAGCTTCCCACCCCCACTCACTCAATATTTGCACAGCCAGGTGCATCTTTGAAATATTTGTAGAATAACTTTATTGGTTGCAAAATATAGCAGAGAAATAGAACACAGGATTTAACAAATAAACAGAACATGTATATTAGAGGAGAGAGTGCATGAAGCAGGAGAGAGGTAGGGGCTCAGTCATGGGACTCCCCTAGAGTGTGTTTGTCAAAGAGGTATTCAGCCATGCCATTCTGTGGGGCTCCCATTCTGCGCAGGTTGGTCACATGGTCTCCCAGCTCCTTCATTGATTTCACCTGCTCATCCAAGTAGTGTGTTTCCAAGAAGTCACAGAGCTGTTGAGGAGAGAGATTATAGCTTAAACACTTCCTTGAAGGTCTTAACATAGACAAGCAATAGAACAGATATCCTGGTTTCTAATCGCCATGTATTTTAAGACTTTGTATACGGCCTGAACATATTAAACTAGTAAGAATCAGTGTTACTAAAGAACATTAGCAAATAGAAAGTATAAAATGTTCAACTTAATCATGAAAGAGTCAGGGACACTAACAAGAGTAGAACTGCATTTTAAATCTTGTCCTATACTAGATAGAGGGACTCGATGTGTAACTGGGCCATTCTGACACTCAGGCCTAAATGTTCTTTATACTTTTCTACAGACAAGTTCAATTGCAGTAAAATAACTGCAATATAGAAGCATAGAAAGGACACAATTATAGAGCTACAAGTATTAGAGCTACAAGTATTTGTCAATACAATCTTACATTCTGCAGATACTGTGGGGAGGGGGACATTTATTGAACAAACAGACATCAAGGATAGAGTCAAGTCATTCCTAGAAGAGTCAGATTCAAGCTGCCAAGAACTTGGTACATAAATACTGCAAACTAGGTAATCAGGTTTAATGGCAAGCCTAATCAGCATAGTATTTTGCATAGCCTTGAAACATTATATAATAGTTTGTTTGTTTTTTTAAAGTCCATTCCGTTTGGTTTCCTCATCAGTTTGTATTAAGTGACCTTTCTGCTAAAAAGATCAGTGTTGCAAGCCTGTGGGATGGTGGAGTTTAGATTTATCCTAAACAAGCACGAATTAATAGGCCATCAAAATCCAGAATGACCACTACATGACATTAGATACTACATGACCCCTTCCAACAGATATAAAGTGCTGAGCTCCTGGAACTTATCACTTATTTTACCATTAGGTTAATTTGTAGATTATAAAGACACCTTCATCAATTCAGCAAGGCAACCAAAAGTGGAAGTGGTATTCTATACTGGGTAGAAAGGGTTATTTGAGGGTCTAACATTTTCAAAAGGAACCCTCATTCTAAATATGCCATTTTTAAAGTTGACAGACCAAATTAAGATTGTTAAAAATAGGCATTTTATGCTGTCCTATAGATTAAAGGTAGATAAAGCGCTACGGAATATGTTGGCGCTATATAAACAAACATGATAAACAACCAGCCTATAAATTGATTGAACTTCCACTTCTGTAAACAACCAGTGCCAACTTTCTACTAGTGTAAAAAGTTTTACAGAATGCCAAACACAATAGGATATTCCCTCCAGTTACAGTCTTGTACTCACGTGAGGGTCGTTCCGTTCTGTAGCCAGTTTGTGCAGATCTAACAACGACTGGTTAACATTTTTCTCCAGTTGTAGGGCACATTCAAGGGCTTCCAGACCACTGCCCCACTCATCCCGATCTGGCTTCTGAAATCACAAGTCAACACTAGGCAATCAGACAGATCTTCTGTATTACAGTCCACATATCCAGTCTGTTACGATTCTTTTTAAACAAACCCACCATTACCCCCAAATAAGCGGTATTGAACCAACTGGGTATTGAAGATTCTCTGCCATCCTCCACCCATGTTCCTGGATCTCTGGCTAGAAGGGGAGGTAATTTAGGGTTGGCCAAAAGTGATGACACCCTTCTCTCTAACCTTTAATCTATGCATATTCAGTAGGACCCCACCTTGTTACTTGAATCAGGTTGTCACAGCACGTGAGGGCTTTGTCACACTAAACTTGTCCATAAGTCACAATAGAGCGCTATTACAGATTGATGGCCTGCAATGCATTCTACCCCGAAACAGGTGAGTGCTCTATGGGTATACTCCCTTCTTGCATAAGGGATAAGCAAAGATTAGGTTAAGGTTGTACTTGACTTGTGCATTCACAAAACCTCTGCACAAAATAAAACAGCCACCACAGAAAAGCCACCAAAAACAGAGTCTTGCTCTACATTAGAGGTCCACAAAAATTGGAGGCACATATACACCAATGTCCTTTACAGAAACGTTATTCAGTTTCCTTTTTTACTGTGTACACATCCCATTGACCAGCACCACCAGAAGAGGATATCTCCAATAAACACGCATTAGTGACAGGTGTTTCTAGGGATATCTGCATCAGCAACCTCTGCAGGGGCGTAGCAGGTAACTAACAGTCTTCGTTTTCCCCAGGAAACTTGTATCTCAAAATGCACAATATAGTATACTTGCTATATGCCCACTTGCTAATGAATTAAAACCAGAGAACTTTGCATGAGTACAGGGGTTAAAGTACATCTAATGTTTTAGTGTGTCTAATGTGATTCTTGAATGCAACCAGCTATGACAAGTCTGCAGAGCAGCTGCTATTGAGTCCTGTAAGAACACGTCCAGGGAAACGCCCAATGGCGCATAAACGCAAGACCGGAATATTGAAGACCGTTCAGTCAACACAAATACAAGCTCTGGAGCTATGCTGGCAGACAAGATGGCAACACCCTAGTCAAGCACGTCAGGTACAATACAGTTCACACTTCAGGCGTGCATACACGGTTTATCTGTGCAAATGCAAAGACAGCCATGTGATCTTGAACCACACATTAACAATACATTTTATCTGTATAAGAGCATTAACATCTGTCTAGGTATCAGATACATTTGAAATTAACCAAAATGTTTCTCACCTAGTTAAGCTGCCATCTATAATAAACATGAAGATTGGTCATACGGACATTGTGAAGCTCCAGATTCTACCAACAGCAGACTTAGCGTTTGTTTAAACTAATCTATCCTCCTAAACAGGTCAGTTTCTTTCCAGTTAACAGAACAGCATGTTTTGAATGCATAGTGTAACCAGCCCATAGTATTGACAACCAGGCACTGTACAGGCCATTAAGTCCACCATCACACACAACCTACTAAGACCTACTCACCTTCACATCTTGCAGGAAGATTCGTCCCCCACGTTGGTTCTGTTGCTTCATAATTTTCTCCGCATGTTCACGCTCTTCATGGGATTGGTGCAGGAAGTATTTTGCAAAGTTCTTCAATGCCACGTCGTCACGATCAAAGTAATAAGACTAGGGAACAGAGAAGCCCAAGTTAACATGGGTGCCAAATTGTAGAAAGAATGCTGATTAACCTCTCCTCTTATATGGTGAAGACTGACAAAACAAACGTGCAGACTGCAATTTGACTTAACCCTAGACGGACTGGCAAATATCAGTGTTTGGATTAATTACCTTTATTTTGATATACAAGCAGGACATTGTATTCCTTGAGGAATCTGAATAATTTTCTACCTTACAACTATTAAAAGTCAAGCCACTATGGATTGCTAGAGCTTAGTCTATGAGGCAGCAGTAATTCATAGGGTAGGTTTTGTTTTTGAAAACTCATTTTTTTTATCGTCTTGATGGATTAGTGATAGTTTGATTATAGACTTATAAAGCAATTTCTAATTAGTTACAGTGCAACTGTTACTGCTAGAGATGAGCAAAGTACAGCCAGCTTGGCACAAGAATTTCACCTCAGTTAAACAATATTTGCTCAGTTGGCACGCCAAATGAACCCAACTGGGCAACTGGGCCAGGGTCGTTGGCAAGTAAATTTGTTCAGTGATCACCCATCTAAAGCCCCAGTGCAAGGCTTTTATTCTACATCAAACACCTGATGCAAATAAATAGTGAAAAACAGATGTCTATCCAAGTTAGGTTGTATGAGACAATAGAGGAAGTATTGTCTTTTCTTATGGGTGCAAACTTCAGGCGATATGGGTGGCGTCCTGGTTTTTCACTCAAGTGAACCTAAGCCCCAAAATAACTACTCATGCTTTGTTCTGTCTCAAGTCAGTTACAGGAATGCTGACTCAGTACTATAGTTCAATACATTCTTCAGCATTCACTCAAGTGTTAAAACAAATATGTGCTTGTGTGTTAACAGACAAGAAAAGTGGTCATCATGCTTCAGTCTTAAGGACACTTAGTTCTACACCTTAAACATAAGCTGCCAGTGTAGCTATACTTACTACTCATAAAACAAAGTCTATTCAATTCATTTACAGTAATATTTATTTTAGATTGAAGCATTCAATGCTACATCATGTCCAGCAGAGAGCACTACAATCAGACATTCCCATCCATGTATAACACATGTCCCCTCCCATCACACGTATACAAATCTTAGAGGTCATTATGTCTTTGTAAATGAATCTGCACGCACGAGGCAACAAAAACAATAGTCTTTGCATTTAACCTTCTGTACAACCACCAATATATAAACTACTTAAACAATGGCAGTAAACAAGACTTTGAATACATTTTTGTATTTGCTCAAAATGATCCATTCTTACTACCCAAGATGTGTTTGATAGAGCAGCTTTAATTTACTGACAAACCAATGTGCCCATTAAGATTAACCATCCCTGAAAGAGATAAGCATATAAGCAAACATGACAAACATGAATGCAGCATTGCTAGTTAACTTACAAGAGACACTATAAATTAAAAACCCCAAAAAATAAAGGCCATTCGAGGACACAAGCAATAACTACATTTTAAATTATTCTTAAGAAACCATACAGAAAAATGGGCTCCATCATGTGCACCATATAATAGGCTGCCATCTGCTAAGCCATAGCAGACCACACCTTTCGCCTTTGGTCTACACAAACATCTGCTTGGGATTGATAACAAACTGGTCTCATTCACTACAACACATCCATAGGTGATAACAGACAAGTCTCACTGGTGTTTTGTATGGGTAATGCAGTACAGGTACCAGTGTTATTTAAACATTCCAGAGGTCCAGAGTCTTAGTGGCATTTTCATACTATAGATCCAGTTCTCACCCATGTTACATATACCCAAAAGGGGTATAAGATAGTTTCTAGGAGAACTAAAGGCTGTTGAGATTAAAATAGCAAGTTAAACAAATATATGTACTAGAATTACAATAATTTACAACCAATATAAAGGTCACCTGGGTCCAAGAACAGGCCTCTCATCTTGCCACTACTGTTCCATTACACAAGATCTTGTTTGTTGATTTAGAAACAACCAAGTTCTGAGTCAATATGAGTCAGCAAAATGTTACAGAAAACAAGGGCATCTCTTATCTTAGACACCAACACAAGAATAACAAACTCAAGCAGGTGCCACAAGCCAGGCACATTGGACACTGGCACCGATATATAAATGCAGCCCATAACCACTAACTGCTGTGAGCCTTAGTTAAGCTGTAGAACTACAAGACCCAGCACACCATGAGAGCCACCTGGCCATCAGGTTACACCAGATTTGAAAGCTCCACAGTACCTAGACAGCCCCTTTGCCTATTCCTATGCCATCCATCAGATGAGGTATGACTGCAATCAGGGCCATCTTTTCCATTGGGCACGATGGGCAGCTGCCCAGGAGCCTCACACGAACAAGGGGGGCCCATAGGCAAGGCTCTTAATGAGAATAAATAATCCTGCAAAAAAAAAAAAAAAACCTGCAAAAAAACAAACAAAAAAACCAAACCTACAAGGGTAACTGAGCAAGTACATCTATATACATCTATATATCTATATTTAGGGGCCCCGGTGCACTGCTTTGCCCAGGGGCCCACAATGTTGTTAAAAAGGCCCTGACTGCAATGCATACTTGCACAGCCCACCCTGCAGCATGTCTCCGCTAGCACCAGCGCAGATGGTACGCACCATGGACAAGTACACATAGGAGGCATACAGCTCCAGGTTGACCTGGCGGTTGAGAGCTGCCTCGCAGTCTTGGTGGAAATTCTGTCGGATCTGGGAGCTCATGGTGCCTGATGGAGGGTTCCGTCCAATCACTGTTGAAGCGGGAACCTCGGAGTCTCTTTCTCTATAACACGATCGATCTGACGCAGTGTCGCCTCCCGCTGCCTCTTATACTGGCGTGACGTCACCGGCCCCAGCGCTGCCAAGGGAACGGCCCCACCTCCTACCAGTGGCTGGACACGTGAGGCGAGATCTATCGGCCATCTTTACCTAGGGCAACGCTAGCGACTCTTTCGACATAAAACAGGTTGTAGATTGCACAGCATCTAATCACAGAGCTTAGAGTCCCATCATGATAATAACAAGATTTGAACACACTTCGTGCAATGGCATGAAGCTTCCGAGTGTTGCATGTTTAGCTTTGTTAACTGTGATCCGCTGCCCATTTAAAAGATGGCGCCTCAGTGATTACTTAACATGGTCTTTGACGTACAAAATAAACAGGTATGTGTAATATCGGGAAACAGAGAATGGTGTCACTGCATGTAATTCATACCTGCAAATTATTGCAATCCTGGGAAACTACAGACTTGGTTATTATACGTAAACACGTAAACATCTGAAAACACACCAACTCATCTTAAATATTGTTACTGACACACATTATACAGGTTATGTGACCTAATTTGAAACAGACAAAATGACAAAAGTCATTTAATAAAATGTAGATCCAATGATGACAGATTATTCGCTGTGTCAGAGGGGTTATCTTCTAAAAGTAGTTACAGACAATAAAAGTGAAATAAATGACAACAGTGAAAGAAAGTGGGATGCTCTTAAATGTGGTATTGGCTTTAATTATTTTTTTTTGTCTTCTAAGAAGTGGACACAACAGTGCAAAACTGCACACGGTTTGTCTGTAATAAGACCTGCCACAGTTGTCTGGGGCAGAATGTTTTCATTTCTAAGCAGTATGTCAATAATAATCATTGATGTACAGAGTGTTACAGTGTTAAATAATTAGCCAGTTAATGTCTTGATTCCACTACCCTCCTCCGTGGCAGCCTTCAGAATGGGTTAGTTCCTTCTAGCTTTAGTTAGAGACCGGAAAATAGAAACTCCCCCAGGTAGTATATAGTGCAGCCCTGGTGTTTTTTCCTTTCAGTAGCTAAAGTTAGGACAGGTATCAGTTTGATATTTTTGTTACTAGATTGAATTGGTCTTGGTGATACACTGTTGGTGGCGGCTGGCTACACAGGGACTGGTAGTTGCTTCCTTAGGAATCAAATGTGGTTCAAAGAAATAGGTATTTGAAATTCAAATTTGAAAATGGGGTGCACACACTGACCACCTCCAGAGTTAAAGGACACCAATATGGAGGACCAGGCTCTCTCCCCCCCCCCCCCCACTACCCGCTGCCACCTTACTAATTTCTTCATTCTGTCCCTCTCCATTCTTAAAAAAAACAATCTTGAAACCACCTCACTCTCTTAACTATCACCCCATATCTCTTCTCCCCTTGCCTCCAGAATACTTGAGCAGCTTGTCTAAAACCGTCTCAGAAGCTACCTCTCTGTCAACTCCCTCCTTGATCCTCTCCAATCTGGCTTCTGCCCCTTCATTCCACAGAAACTGACTTGATCACAGTCACCAACGATCTTCTCTTGGCCAAATCTAAGGGACACTTTTCCCTGCTTATCCTCCTGGACCTCTGTGTGACCTTTGACACTGCGGATCACCCTCTCCTACTCCACACCCTTCACACCATTGGTCTTTTTGCCAACGTCTTTTCGTGGTTGAAATCCTACCTCGCCAATCGCTCCTTCTCTGCTTCCTCCTCATCATCATCCATCCTTCCCGTAGGAGTCCCACAGGGTTCTGTCCTGGGCCCTCTGTTCTTTTCTCTGTACACCTCCTCCATGGGTGAACTCTTCAGTTCCTTCATACTCCAGTACCACCTCTATGCCAACGACACTCAACTCAACGTCTCATCTCCTATTCTCTATCCTTCCCTCCTCTCTTGGGTGTCCAGTTGCCTCTCTGCCATCTCATTAGGCTTTCTCAAACTTATAATGGACAAAACTGAACTCATTGTCTTCCCTCCATCAAGAGTCTCCTCCCCTCACGTCCTCTCTATCAATGTTGACAACACCACTATCTTGTCTTGAATAAGCACCACCTAGCGAAACGCGCTTCGGCGTACTTGCTCGGTGCACATGGTTCTCTTTAATTTGGAGGGAGTTATTTATGCAGGACAGCTCCAATAAATCCAGAGATATGTAAGGAGGACATAGGAGGCAGGCAGCAATTCAATCCCCATAGACTATGCAGACGGATTTACGATACAGCTTAATAGAGCTGGATTAGTCAAATACAGAAAGGATTATTTTCATGGAGAACCAGCTCCATTAAATCCAGAGTAAACAAGGAGCAATTAGGAGGCAGATAGCAAGCCACCTCCCATAGACTGTGTTTGATTACTCATTTATATAGATACCTTAATTCCGTTCCTACAACTGGGGAGAAGCCAATCTCACTACACTAAGTGAACTTATCCCAGCTCTATAATGTTCAGTTATCAATTTTGTTTTTGGAATCTTAAGTGGCGGGTAGCCCAACATTGATCCAGCACATAATTATTGTACACTGACTAGGAACTTAATTGAAATACATCCAAGGGAAAATTATCCCAGATAGCAAAGAACTCGCTACATATCTTTAACCCCACACAATCCAAGAGAACGGATTGAGTGCACCCAGTTATTTTAATTCACATTAATTGTTTTTCACTAGCACAATATTATTTTAATACTTAGCAGGTCATTTTTTTTTAACATTTATTAGGAATAAAAGTTATGTTTTAAACGGACGTTTTGTGACATCCATAATTAACATTAAAAGGTGCATCTTGTTGACAAACTACTGTTCCTTTTATGTGCTATGTTATATTTGTGTTTAAGGTTGCACCCCAGTCAAGAAAGAGGATTATAATCCTTATATATTTTATATTGACTGGGTATTTGTCCCATAGTTGGTTTGACAGAACAATTCTTTTTTCAACACCAATATCTCCTCTGTTCTCGACTCCTCCATCTCCTTCGCCCCTCACATTCAATCTCTTGCCCAATCCTGTCACTTCCAGATTCGCAATATCGCCTGTATAAGACCCTTCCTCTACCAGGATACTACCAAAGCTCTTATCTACTTTCTGAACATTTCTCATCTTGACTACTGCACCCTTCTCCTTACTGGCCTCCCCCTGCTTCCTTCTCGCTTTTATTCTATCTATACTTAATGCTGCAGCTAGAACTATTTTCCTCTTTTGCTGCTCCACATCTGCCTCCCCTCTCTACCAAGCTTTACCCTGACTCCCTTTCCCCTACAGAATCCTCCTCATATACCTCACCCTCATGTACAAGACCCTCTCCAACTCCACTGCTCAGCAAATGACCGTTGCCTTTCCTCCCCTCTGGTAACCACATCTCACTCCCTTATCCAAGATTTTGCCCGTGCTGCACGCCACCACTAGAATAATATCCCTCGTTCTTTCAGACTATTCCCTAGTCTGTATAACTTCAAATGGTCATTGAAAACCCACATGTTTAGAAAACCCTGCCAGTCCTCCACTTTACCATTTTACTATGTAGTATACCTCACCTTCTTTCATCCTCCATCTCTCCCTCTCTTGCTCCTTGTCCTCAGATCCCTCTACATTAGCTCACCCAATGGGTCAATATTTTGTCTTCCCCTTTCTCTTTAAATTGCAAGCTTTAATGAGCTGGGCTCTCTTCCCTCCTGTCTTTGTTACCTCTAACTTTTATTACCCAGGCTATTAGTAGCTGTGTTGTGAGTTGTAGTTGTATTTGTTTACTGTATTGTACTGTTATACCATGTACTGTCTTGTTGTTTGTCCTCTGTAGGGTGCTGTGGACTTCATGTGGTGCCCTATAAATAAGATTAATAAAAATGATAATAATAATTATGCAGCATATATGACTGATCTGGTGTTTGTTGCCCTCCCTACTTTTATTGCTTGGTACATCCCATGGTAATGGCTGCCACAGAGGGTGAAAGAGGAAAGAGGTGAATAATGCTTACCAATAACTTCTTTTCCTCAAGTACTCCAAGGCAGCCCAAATTTACCAGCCATGTTGTTCGAAATGTTTATGATTATATATTTCAGGCTCAGCTTGGGAAGTCGCTCAAAGGCACAAGAGAAGGGCTGTACTATATACTACATGGCAGCATTTCTAATTTCCTGTCACTACGGAAAGCTAGAAGAGACTAAGGGGTATATTTACCAAACTGCAAGTTTGAAAAAGTGGAGATGTTGCCTATAGCAACCAATCAGAATCTAGCTGTCATTTTGTAGAATGTACTAAATAAATGATAACTGATTGGTTTGATTGGTTGCTATAGGCAACATCTCCACTTTTTCAAACCCCCAGCTTAGTAAGTGTTTGTAATGGCAGCCATGGAGTATTTCGGGGAAAATAAATTATCGATAGGTATAACTCACCTCTTTTGTAAATATAGCACTGCCCAGCCATTACTAGTAGAATAATGCACAGAAATCAGCCAAATCAGAGCAGCCTACAATAGCGGTCAGTTATCCTATAATAAATGTAAGTCCAGGCAAAACTAAAAAAAATATAGATAATTAGTAAAAGCTCAGTTAACTGTGCTCCTCCAATCCGGCATGTCTTGTAATCTTAAATAAGTGGCACTTACATTGCTTGTAGATATAGGGGGCTATTTACAAAGATGAGATGAGCTATACAGGAAGAGAAAACGGCAGCTTTCTTTATAAAAGGGCCATCACATCTCATGACATTATTTTGCAATGGATTCAACGTAGGAGAATTCATAGATTTCTCCTGCCACAACCCATTTAACGATGCTGAACACAGACCCCATATATTAATATGGGGACTATGAAACCATGCAATTCACAAAGCTGCAAAAAGCTACACTCCTACAGACTTACCTTTATCCAGCCAGAGACTTTCGTGCGCACACCCGGATATTTTATGGGCACATGCGCAGAAGATCAACAGTAAGTCAGAAATGAAGAAGCACCATTGTGGGAGATGCTGTGCTACATAATGTTCCCTATTGCACCTATTGCAGTACTCTCACCACCAACAGAAAATAATGTGTAAAAGTCATAATATTTGTCTTAGAAAGTACATTCAACCCGTATGAACTCATCAGATGTTTAAGGGGTTTATTTTTGTACTATAAAGAGGGCACAATTTCAGTTGCTGTCTCAGGCAGATTGGCTATGTGTACCCTTGATGTTGTTGGGCCTGATTCATTAAGGAAAGTGAAATAAAAAAAATTGAGTAAGTAGTTACAATGCAAGGGGTGGAAATTAGTTTTCTATTTTGTACATAAGTTAAATACTGTCAGTGTTTTCATGTAGCACACAAATACTTGATAGCTTATTTGTACACTGAAATTTAAAGTTGATATTTGTGTGCTACATGAATAAACAGACAGTATTCAATGTAAATTTAATGTAAAAAAATATTTTTTTAAAAATTGCAAATATTTATTACATAAATGTTCCCATGTTAGCCCTCTTCAGCAAGTGTATATGAGTAGCAGTTGAAAATATTATAAGTTTGAAAAAGTCAAGTTGAAGTCCGAATGTAACTTGCACATAAGTTGTATTTTAAAAAAAGATTACTGAACTTGTGTGTGGAGGGACAGAAGATGTCAGAGCCGGTGCCCGTGAAGAGGGCGAAGATATCCGGCAGCGCTGTGCCCCTGGAGGGGCTGAAGAGGTCCCCGATGGTGCCCAGCTACAAGAAAGAAGAGGAGAAGTACTCACCCGTCCATCGATCCAGCGGCGGTGAGTATAACTTCTTTTTTGCAGGTCCTGTGCGCGGGGGAAGGATGAGCCAATCAGGGCTCATCTTTCCCCGCTGGCCAATCAGCGGCCGGATGCGCGAGCCAATCGCTGTTCGCGCCCGGCCATTCAAAAGATTGGCGCCGACGCGAGCCAATCAGCGCTCGCGCCGGCGGATGACGTCACGCCGGCGACTATATAAGTCGCCGGGTGGCGCCATTTTGGCAGAAGTCCGTCGGCGGAGAAGAGAGAGGACGTCTCGTCCAGACGTCCAGCAACTGAGGCAGCAGCAGCGGCGGCAGGGGGCCCTTGTAAGGGCCGTGAGCTACCCTGCCGCCCGAAGACTTCAAGCAAGCCGCCGGAGCGGAGATCGTCGGCGGGGAGCCCTTGTCAGGGCTGAGAGCGCCCCCGCCCCAGCTGCAACTGGAGACCCTGCGCCGAAGCGGAGAAGAGGCGCCGCCGGCTGGAGGGTCTGGAAGACCCGGAGAAGAAAGGAAGAAGACGGCGTGTCAAGTTGAGTATCCTGCGCAGAGCAGGTAAGTATACTCAACGTTAAGTTCGGGCACTAGGCCCGTGGGCACAGTCGGGCACAAGGCCCGTGGCACGTTAAATTAGGGGGCACAAGGCCCAGGGACCTGGGCACTAGGCCCCAACGAAGTAGTGGGCCAGTAGGCCATTAGTATCTATATAAAGGGGACAAGCCCCTATTAGATAGACAGGGGCGTGAGAGCCCAGGTACAAGGGTAAAGGCCCTTAGGTAGTTAGGGGCCTAGAGGCCATAGGAAGGCCAGAGGGCCTGGTTAGAGGCTGGTAGCCTGTAGGTTATTAAGGGCACAAGGCCCTCAGTTAGTTAGGGAGGCCACAGGCCTCAGGCAGGGGCTAGGACCCCTAGGTAGTAGGGCATAAGGCCCTAGTGAGTGGGCTCAGAGCCCTGAGGTAGAGAGGGGGCTGAGGCCCATTAGTCAGAGCAGAAGGCTCTGTGTGTAGCTGGGCAGAGACCCATGGTGTGTAGGGCATAAGGCCCTGGTGGTGTGTGGTAGAGGCGTGGGAGCCTCGTGAGTGTAGGCGCGGTCCTGTGTGAGGTGAGCACACGTGGTTAGGAGGTACGGTCGAGCGTAGGCTCCTGTGGTGCTGTAGCAACCTGCTGGTTGGCTAGCAGCGGTGTGTTCGGGTAAGTAGCGGCAAGGTACTGTATACTGTATCTATTTATTCTGTCTGTGTGGCGAGTGTAGTTTACATTACAGTATTTGGTGTGCTTTCTAACTGTGTCCAGGGGCAAGACGTCAGGCCCCCATTAAAGGTAGGCTCTTGTTTCCTGTGGTTTTCCTGTGCTAACCCGTGCTGTGGGGGACAAGTGTAAGTACCAGCATACACATAGTCAGGGGAGAACACATGTAGTTTCCCTGTCCCTTAGGTCCCCGGGGTCACACTGGTACCCAGAGGGGGTGGCTGAGTGAGTTGGTGGCAGTACAGCACACCTTGAGGCAGTTCCAGGGGCGGCCGTGGTTCTGATCAAGGGTCCTCAAGGCCGGTTCCGTGCAGGTGGACCTGTGGTTCCGGACGTAGGGACACGTGTGAGATACCCGAGTACAGGCAGTCGGGCGGTTCAGTTCGATCGGCTGTTCCGTGCGGCAGTCGGCCCGCGGGTTAGTGTACTGTTTTACTGAGCCTCAGCCGGGCTTAAAAAACCCGTACTTAGGGCCTGTGTGTGACTCCATAGCAAGAAGGCAGCTTCTTGGTAAGACCTGGGTGAGGGGGTTAGGAACCGCCCTCCGGTTTAGGCTGTGAACACCGGCTGGTGTTCCCCGTAGCGTGTAACTAGTAGTTCCGTTAGTGCACCACATTTAGTTAGTCCTAGTGTTTGACGTAGTTGCGTTGCCGACCATTAGAACGTTGTTAGGGTCGGGTCGCCGTTTGTAGTTAGTCCAGTTTTGTGGGTGCCATCTTAGTTTCACGGAGAGCGTAGAGGGAGGCTGTGTGTTCTTGTCATCCGCAGGAGTCGGGAAGGTGCAGGAGAACCGGATCGGAAGTGGGAGTGTCCCGGTGAGTATCACGCTCGATTCCTCCTTTCGGTTAGGCCCTCACCGGCAGGTGTGTGAGGCACTTGAGGCGGGATTAGTCCTCGGATTAGTCTTGGCCTTCAGTGCCTGTAGTCCCCCGCGTCTTGGCAAGAACAAAGTGAGGAGGCGGCAAGGAGCTTGGACTGACCGTGTCCTTGTCCTTTGCCGTAATCTCGGACAGCCCTTACCTGGTAGGCACGGCCGTAATCTCTGCCTCTATCTTAGAGGGACGTGATTGGAGGTGACTGCGGCTGCGGATCTGCTGGGATCGGATCGCAGCTGGAAAATCAGAAGCGGACTGGAGGTGACCATCGTTTACAAGGTGAGTTATTTTCTGTTGCGTCTGTCCCTGTTCTTTCCCCGCAGGGGGCGTTACATTTTGGCGTAGTCGGCAGGATCAACGATGGCTCATCGGGGGATCATTCCGCTGTACGAGGGATACAGCTGTGTCATCTCTCGTGACGAAGTGGCAGCGTTCACGAAGCAAATCCTGGAACGTTGTGAGACAAGGAAGAAGAAGAACAAAGGTACTAAACGGCAACCGGTGGAAGAAATGCTGTGCTGGAAGTGTGGGTTGCCTGGACACTTCGCATACCAGTGCCCAGTTGCCGAGGAGCTCTTTGATGAATGGGAGGACGAAGAAGTCTCCGATGAATGGGAAGACGTAGAAGTCTTCGAGTGGAAGGACGAGGAAGCCTTCCATCCATGGTCTCAAGAGAAGTCGGAATCTGGAGGGAAGGATCGGCAGAGCCTGCTGACTGTCGGATCGCAGGTGATCGTCCCGTCCAAGCAAGATTCGCGACAGGAATACCCGCGTCAGCCGGATGCTGGAGCTGGGGTATTGGAGACGTCGGATACGTCAGACGACTTGTCCGTGGCTGTGGAAGAGTTGGTCCCTGAAGACTAAGGGAGAACTGAGCAGACCCTCCACGGGGCAACGTTGTGTCCGGAGACATGTGAAGATGTCTGCCCGGTGGTACCTGAGAGGATGGAAGCCATCAGTACCCCGGAAGAGAGAGCTGCTGAAGAAGTACTGCCTGACGAAGACTGTACTTTAGAGAGCGCAGCTGGAGAGTGGTGGATGTTGCCACCTTCTGAAGAAGCTTCCCGCACAACCGAGGAGGTATCGGACGGATGGGAGGTTCCGGCATGCGCCGAGGAAGAGACTCCCTGGATACCGACTTCGGGCGAGGAAGTTGCCAGGATGGTGTGGATCCTGCGCGAGAGGGCTTTACCGCGAAGGACCCGGTGGACGCAAGTCAGGGATGCCGGTAAGCGACCCTTGGAGGTGGACGTAGAGGAGAAGACGTTGATTGTGGGGACCACAATGGAAAAAGGCGGCGGAAATGTGGAGGGACAGAAGATGTCAGAGCCGGTGCCCGTGAAGAGGGCGAAGATATCCGGCAGCGCTGTGCCCCTGGAGGGGCTGAAGAGGTCCCCGATGGTGCCCAGCTACAAGAAAGAAGAGGAGAAGTACTCACCCGTCCATCGATCCAGCGGCGGTGAGTATAACTTCTTTTTTGCAGGTCCTGTGCGCGGGGGAAGGATGAGCCAATCAGGGCTCATCTTTCCCCGCTGGCCAATCAGCGGCCGGATGCGCGAGCCAATCGCGGCTCGCGCCCGGCCATTCAAAAGATTGGCGCCGACGCGAGCCAATCAGCGCTCGCGCCGGCGGATGACGTCACGCCGGCGACTATATAAGTCGCCGGGTGGCGCCATTTTGGCAGAAGTCCGTCGGCGGAGAAGAGAGAGGACGTCTCGTCCAGACGTCCAGCAACTGAGGCAGCAGCAGCGGCGGCAGGGGGCCCTTGTAAGGGCCGTGAGCTACCCTGCCGCCCGAAGACTTCAAGCAAGCCGCCGGAGCGGAGATCGTCGGCGGGGAGCCCTTGTCAGGGCTGAGAGTGCCCCCGCCCCAGCTGCAACTGGAGACCCTGCGCCGAAGCGGAGAAGAGGCGCCGCCGGCTGGAGGGTCTGGAAGACCCGGAGAAGAAAGGAAGAAGACGGCGTGTCAAGTTGAGTATCCTGCGCAGAGCAGGTAAGTATACTCAACGTTAAGTTCGGGCACTAGGCCCGTGGGCACAGTCGGGCACAAGGCCCGTGGCACGTTAAATTAGGGGGCACAAGGCCCAGGGACCTGGGCACTAGGCCCCAACGAAGTAGTGGGCCAGTAGGCCATTAGTATCTATATAAAGGGGACAAGCCCCTATTAGATAGACAGGGGCGTGAGAGCCCAGGTACAAGGGCACAAGGCCCTTAGGTAGTTAGGGGCCTAGAGGCCATAGGAAGGCCAGAGGGCCTGGTTAGAGGCTGGTAGCCTGTAGGTTATTAAGGGCACAAGGCCCTCAGTTAGTTAGGGAGGCCACAGGCCTCAGGCAGGGGCTAGGACCCCTAGGTAGTAGGGCATAAGGCCCTAGTGAGTGGGCTCAGAGCCCTGAGGTAGAGAGGGGGCTGAGGCCCATTAGTCAGAGCAGAAGGCTCTGTGTGTAGCTGGGCAGAGACCCATGGTGTGTAGGGCATAAGGCCCTGGTGGTGTGTGGTAGAGGCGTGGGAGCCTCGTGAGTGTAGGCGCGGTCCTGTGTGAGGTGAGCACACGTGGTTAGGAGGTACGGTCGAGCGTAGGCTCCTGTGGTGCTGTAGCAACCTGCTGGTTGGCTAGCAGCGGTGTGTTCGGGTAAGTAGCGGCAAGGTACTGTATACTGTATCTATTTATTCTGTCTGTGTGGCGAGTGTAGTTTACATTACAGTATTTTGGTGTGCTTTCTAACTGTGTCCAGGGGCAAGACGTCAGGCCCCCATTAAAGGTAGGCTCTTGTTTCCTGTGGTTTTCCTGTGCTAACCCGTGCTGTGGGGGACAAGTGTAAGTACCAGCATACACATAGTCAGGGGAGAACACATGTAGTTTCCCTGTCCCTTAGGTCCCCGGGGTCACACTGGTACCCAGAGGGGGTGGCTGAGTGAGTTGGTGGCAGTACAGCACACCTTGAGGCAGTTCCAGGGGCGGCCGTGGTTCTGATCAAGGGTCCTCAAGGCCGGTTCCGTGCAGGTGGACCTGTGGTTCTGTCACGGCGCTTACCCGTGTCAGCGCCGCCTCCCCGTTCTGGACTGCCGCACTTCCGGGTAGGTCCCGGCGGCAGCTCAGCTGATCTGGGCGGGGAATTCAAATCCCTACTTCAGGACTGCTCTGACACACTGCAGGTGTCAGAGCAACGTGTTTCCTGTATCTGGCTGCACTCCCTGTGCTTGGACTTCCCTGGTGTTCTCCTCTGTGACTGTTGATTTCTGTGTACCGAACCAGCGCTATTCTCCAGACCATTCTTCTGCCTAACCCCTGGTACTGCATAACGGACGGATCTCTGTGTACCGAACCAGCTAGTCTCCAGACCATTCTTCTGCCTTATCCTTGGTACTGCATTAACGGACGGATCTCTGTGTACCGAACCGGCTATTCTGGACTACGCTTCTGCTCCTGGGGCTGTACCGTGGATTGACTCCTGCATCCCGCTAGTCTCTACTCCAGACTACTACCTTCCGAGTATACGGTTAGTGACTTCATTTATCTATTCGTCTGTGGATCTGACCGTGCCGCTACATGTCCATCTCATAGAACTCTCTCCTTACGTCAGTAGGCTAACCTGGGGGCCGCGACCTGCGGTTCTCCGGCAGCAAAACCCACCCTGCCTTGCGGCGGTTCTTGGAGAAGACCGGGAGGGCCGTTAGACTCCGCGCCCTGGGAAGGCCGGCGTAAATACTGACTAAGGTAACCTTGAAAACCTAACAGTTTGCTCTGACCCATATATCTATTTGATGGACGGATCCGGGAACCCCTCAACCAGGGAGCTATTGGAACATTTAGCTACCCGGGTAGAGGAACAGGACAAGAACCAGGCACAGTTGCTTCAGTTTCTTCAAAGCATGTCTGCTCGCCTGGACACACTGCAGGGGGCAGTGTCAGCTCAGGCAGTTCAGGCAGCGGTACCTGACCCACTACCGATTCCCCCCCAACCTGCTCCTGCCCAGGGGGGTGGTGCCGCTCCTCTCCCGGTGAATTCCCAACTTCGCATCCCTAATCCTCCGAAATTCGATGGGGACCCCAAGGCCTGCCGTGGATTTTTAAATCAGTGTGATATCCAGTTCGAACTCCAGCCAGGGAACTTCCCTACTGAAAAAGCTAAAGTAGCGTATATTATCTCGTTACTTACCGGTCAAGCTCTTGCCTGGGCATCTCCCCTATGGGAACACAATGATCCTTCACTACATAACTGTTCCACCTTCCTGGAGGCTTTCAGACACGTTTTTGATGAACCAGGAAGAGTTTCCAGCGCTGCCTCTGGCATCCTTCGTCTGCGTCAAGGCTCCATGACCATAGGCCAGTATGCCCTTCAGTTTCGCACTATGGCGGCTGAGTTACGTTGGAATAATGAGGCCCTGGTAGCAACCTTCTGGCAGGGTTTGACCGACCGCATTAAAGACGAATTGGCAGGTCGTGAACTTCCAACTTCTCTGGATGCTTTGGTCTCTCTATGTAACCAGATTGACATTAGATTCCGTGAACGCTCTCAGGAGAAAGAGAGTTCTCGTCGTTCTCCTTTTCGTCTGGTCCCACGTTTTCAGAGTCCGGTGATGTCTGAGGAGGAGCCCATGCAGTTGGGAAGAGCTCGCCTTTCTCAAGAAGAGAGGGAAAGACGGTTCAAAAATCGTTTATGTCTCTACTGCGGAGAGCCTGGCCATTTGCTAAACAATTGTCTTAAGCGTCCGGGAAACGACCGAACCTAACTAACGATGGAGAGGCCAAGTTAGGTGTACGTATTTCCTCTCCCGTTGATTCTAGTTTTTCTATCCAGGCTCTGTTACAATCCTTTGACAAACAGCTTTCTCTTCCAGCACTCATTGACTCCGGAGCAGCAGGGAATTTCGTAAGAGCTGACATAGTGGAGAAGTTGTCCTTACCTACCCTTCCCCTGGATCCCCCGATTGCCATCACAGCCATTGATGGAAAACGTATTAGTGGAGGATCACTCAAGAAACGTACCATCAAGCTCTCTCTTCGTATAGGAGCCCTGCATACTGAATCTATTTCCTTGTTGGTCATTCCAGAGGCTATTAATCCTCTCATTCTTGGTCTTCCATGGCTCCAACTTCATTCCCCTACATTAGATTGGCATAAGCCAGAAGTTCTTGCCTGGGGCCCGGCCTGTCATTCTCGTTGCCTTCCCAGAATCAATAAGTTCACTAAGAACGAAGCTGCATCATCATTTAAGTCCACTGGTATTCCTCTCCAATACCGTTCATTCTCTGATGTGTTTTGCGAAAAGGAGGCCTCCAAATTACCTCCCCATAGACCATGGGATTGTTCTATTGAGCTTTTACCCGACAAAATACCACCCAGAGGACGCGTTTTTTCGCTATCACTACCAGAGTCCAATTCCATGTCTAAATACATAGAAGAAAACCTAGAAAGAGGCTTTATTCGAAAATCATCCTCTCCTGCAGGAGCCGGCTTTTTCTTCGTTAAAAAGAAAGACGGGGGCCTACGTCCATGTATAGATTATCGTGGGCTGAATGCCATAACGGTGAAGAACAAATATCCGTTACCATTGATTTCAGAGTTATTTGATCGAATAAAAGGTGCAGTTATTTTTTCCAAATTAGACTTGAAGGGTGCCTACAATTTGATCCGTATTAAACAAGGGGACGAATGGAAGACTGCGTTCAATACCCATGATGGACACTTTGAATATTTAGTTATGCCCTTCGGGTTATGTAATGCCCCAGCAGTTTTTCAAAACTTCATCAACGAAATTTTTCAAGATTTTCTCTACCAGTTCGTAGTGATTTATCTGGACGATATCCTGATATTCTCTCCGGACATCGTGTTGCACCGCCATCATGTTTCCTTGGTACTTGAACGCCTTCGGGTACATCAACTGTTTTGTAATTTGGATAAATGCATCTTTGAAAAAAGTCATATTCCCTTTCTTGGACACGTGATCTCTGGATCTGGGCTATGCATGGATCCCGAGAAAATAAAGGCAGTTTCTGAATGGCCTCAGCCGATAGGCCTGAAAGCAATCCAACGTTTCATAGGCTTTGCCAATTACTATCGGCATTTCATTAAAGGCTTTTCTTCGGTGATCGCACCCATTACTGCACTAACCAAGAAAGCTATCAATACTAAACTTTGGCCCCCTGAGGCAGAAAAGGCCTTTTCTTCCCTAAAGAAAGCGTTCACGACAGCTCCTATCCTCCATCAACCAGATCCTACCTTTCCCTTCTTTCTGGAGGTCGATGCCTCCTCGGTGGGAGTGGGGGCTATTTTGTCACAGAAAGACTCTGGTGGAAGATTATCTCCTTGTGGTTTCTTTTCCCGTAAACTTTCTGTTGCCGAGAAGAATTATGGCATCGGAGATAGGGAACTCCTGGCCATCAAATTAGCCTTAGAAGCATGGAGACATCATTTGGAAGGAGCTAGGTTTCCTATCACGATTTTTACAGATCACAAGAACCTTCTATACTTACAAACAGCTTCTTGTTTAAACCCTCGGCAAGCCAGATGGTCTCTGTTTTTCTCCCGGTTTGATATGATCATCACCTTTAGACCAGGATCTAAGAACAAGAAAGCGGATGCTCTTTCCCGATCCTTTGATGCCACTGATACTATAGAGGATACTCCTAGACCCATCCTGGGTTCCAAATGTATACTGGCCACCACCCCTGCTCATCTAGCGATTCCTCCCGGGAAGACCTTTGTTTCTTCTCATCTTCGATCAAGACTCCTCAAGTGGGCTCACGCCTCTCGGTTCTCTGGTCATGCTGGGATCAGGAAGACTCTGGATTTTGTCTCCCGTAATTACTGGTGGCCATCGATTCACTCTGATGTTCGGGAGTTCGTTACGGCTTGTTCCGTCTGCGCTCAGAACAAAGTACCTCGACAAGCCTCCTATGGATTGTTACAGCCTTTACCCATTCCGGATCGTCCATGGAGTCATCTCTCCATGGACTTTATCACTGATTTACCCTCTTCAAGGGGTTTTTCCGTGGTTTGGGTAGTCACAGACCGTTTCTCACGGGCTGCTCATTTCGTACCTCTAAAAGGCCTCCCATCTGCTCCGGTGCTGGCACAACTTTTTATTAAGGAAATATTTCGTCTCCATGGTTGCCCAGAGGTCATCGTTTCAGACCGTGGAACACAGTTTGTTGCAAGATTTTGGAGAGCCTTTTCTCGTGTTTGTGGAATCAAACTGAATTTTTCCTCTGCATACCACCCCAAAGCAATGGTCTAACGGAGAGGACTAATCAAGAGCTTGAAAAATTCCTCAGATGCTTCATTTCAGCTAAACATGACGACTGGGTTGATTTGTTACCTTGGGCAGAATTTGCTCACAATAATAATTCTCATGACTCTACATTGGTTTCCCCTTTTTTTGCTCTCCAAGGCTTTCATCCTAGAGTTCCTCCTTTTAATGATTTGCCTACATCCGGAATTCCTGCTGTAGATTCCATGTGGTCAGACTTCTCGTCCAGGTGGGGTATAATCAAACGTAACCTACTTCACGCCACTGTCACCAGCAAAAAGGCGTTTGATAAGAAAAGAAGACCTTCCCCATTACTTTCTCCTGGCGATAAGGTATGGCTATCTACGCGAAACCTTCGCCTGTTGGTTCCTTCTAGGAAATTCGCTCCCCGTTTCATTGGACCCTTCAAGATCTTGGAGGTTATTAATCCAGTAGCTTTCAGATTAAAGTTGCCTCCTACTTTAAGGATTCCCAATGTGTTTCACATTTCCCTCCTCAAGCCACTGGTCATTAATAAATTTTCCTCTTCCAAGAGACCTCCTGCCGCTGTCTCTACGCAAGATCATGAATTCGAGGTCAAGGAAATCCTAAATTCTCGTATTTCCAGAGGTTCTCTACAATTCTTGGTTGATTGGAAAGGCTACGGACCAGAGGAGCGTTCATGGATTCCGGCACGTGATCTACGTGCTCCAGTACTGTTAAGAAAATTCCATGCCAAATTCCCTCAGAAACCTTATAGGCTGTCCGGTGGCCATCCCTAATGGGGGGGGGTACTGTCACGGCGCTTACCCGTGTCAGCGCCGCCTCCCCGTTCTGGACTGCCGCACTTCCGGGTAGGTCCCGGCGGCAGCTCAGCTGATCTGGGCGGGGAATTCAAATCCCTACTTCAGGACTGCTCTGACACACTGCAGGTGTCAGAGCAACGTGTTTCCTGTATCTGGCTGCACTCCCTGTGCTTGGACTTCCCTGGTGTTCTCCTCTGTGACTGTTGATTTCTGTGTACCGAACCAGCGCTATTCTCCAGACCATTCTTCTGCCTAACCCCTGGTACTGCATAACGGACGGATCTCTGTGTACCGAACCAGCTAGTCTCCAGACCATTCTTCTGCCTAACCCCTGGTACTGCATAACGGACGGATCTCTGTGTACCGAACCAGCTAGTCTCCAGACCATTCTTCTGCCTTATCCTTGGTACTGCATTAACGGACGGATCTCTGTGTACCGAACCGGCTATTCTGGACTACGCTTCTGCTCCTGGGGCTGTACCGTGGATTGACTCCTGCATCCCGCTAGTCTCTACTCCAGACTACTACCTTCCGAGTATACGGTTAGTGACTTCATTTATCTATTCGTCTGTGGATCTGACCGTGCCGCTACATGTCCATCTCATAGAACTCTCTCCTTACGTCAGTAGGCTAACCTGGGGGCCGCGACCTGCGGTTCTCCGGCAGCAAAACCCACCCTGCCTTGCGGCGGTTCTTGGAGAAGACCGGGAGGGTCGTTAGACTCCGCGCCCTGGGAAGGCCGGCGTAAATACTGACTAAGGTAACCTTGAAAACCTAACAGGTTCCGGACGTAGGGACACGTGTGAGATACCCGAGTACAGGCAGTCGGGCGGTTCAGTTCGATCGGCTGTTCCGTGCGGCAGTCGGCCCGCGGGTTAGTGTACTGTTTTACTGAGCCTCAGCCGGGCTTAAAGAACCCGTACTTAGGGCCTGTGTGTGACTCCATAGCAAGAAGGCAGCTTCTTGGTAAGACCTGGGTGAGGGGGTTAGGAACCGCCCTCCGGTTTAGGCTGTGAACACCGGCTGGTGTTCCCCGTAGCGTGTAACTAGTAGTTCCGTTAGTGCACCACATTTAGTTAGTCCTAGTGTTTGACGTAGTTGCGTTGCCGACCATTAGAACATTGTTAGGGTCGGGTCGCCGTTTGTAGTTAGTCCAGTTTTGTGGGTGCCATCTTAGTTTCACGGAGAGCGTAGAGGGAGGCTGTGTGTTCTTGTCATCCGCAGGAGTCGGGAAGGTGCAGGAGAACCGGATCGGAAGTGGGAGTGTCCCGGTGAGTATCACGCTCGATTCCTCCTTTCGGTTAGGCCCTCACCGGCAGGTGTGTGAGGCACTTGAGGCGGGATTAGTCCTCGGATTAGTCTTGGCCTTCAGTGCCTGTAGTCCCCCGCGTCTTGGCAAGAACAAAGTGAGGAGGCGGCAAGGAGCTTGGACTGACCGTGTCCTTGTCCTTTGCCGTAATCTCGGACAGCCCTTACCTGGTAGGCACGGCCGTAATCTCTGCCTCTATCTTAGAGGGACGTGATTGGAGGTGACTGCGGCTGCGGATCTGCTGGGATCGGATCGCAGCTGGGAAATCAGAAGCGGACTGGAGGTGACCATCGTTTACAAGGTGAGTTATTTTCTGTTGCGTCTGTCCCTGTTCTTTCCCCGCAGGGGGCGTTACATTTGCTTAGTTCCCACCGTATTCAAATCCAAGCGTATCTCAAGATACGTTTCCATTTGAGCCTCAACGTCACTTGTCGTATGTAGACTGACAGAACAGACTGCTGCATACGCACAAGCATACATGCAATATAAGATCACATCAGAGCGCATAAAAAAAAATATAATGATATTATAAAATAAATGAATAACTCTTAGGAGCATATTTAATTAGGTCTAAAGATTGCGGATACGCGCTCCTAATGACAACAAGTTACCGTACCATCGCAGATTTCCGTGCGCACCCCATAGGGTTGCGAAGGGAAATCCACAATGTTGCGGTACCATATTGTCACTTTCCACGCGTAGCTGCGCATAATCAGGATCACCAGACCTACTTGAACATGTCCCTTAACAGTATAATCATTAATAAAAATATGAATTTTTCAAAATATATATTTTTAAACATTAACATTAAAAATGCTTTTAATACAAAGCACTTTTACAGTCTATCTTACTTGCACACACACGTTCTGATATAGCTAGTGGCACACATATATAGGTGTCATTTTTAAAACAAAGACTATTCCGTGTCAGTCATCACTATTTGTTGGCACTTACACCTGCCCTGTAGCTGGTGCGAGTGACACGGCTGAAACCAGTGCACTTGGAATCTCAGTACTTGAATCGACTGCATCTGGGTCAGAACACCCTCGGCACACTCTTGCTGTACATGTCCTGCGTTAGTCTGCCCCTTCCCTCTCCCGTTCCACCCCTCAAGTCGTAGACTGTCGTAAGTTTAATTTGCGTTCGGACATGAATTGCAATGGCGTTCAATGGTGTAAAGTCCGTTTCTCAGCATGCACAGAGCTATTTCACTCAAGATATGCTACGCAAATGGATGTATGTCCGAACATGATTAATCAAAGTGTGAAGTCATTTAATCTACTGAGACATTCTGGTAGATTTAGCAGGCAGTGAGAAAATACTTGAGTTTGTAAAGATGTTCATACATTAAAGGCGCCAATAGATGCTGCAATTCTGACCACCAGTTAGGCCATGTATGACCAAAACAACTGTCTATCTTGATAAACGTCTCATAGAGTACACTTAGATGACAACTGGGGCTGATGGAGAATGTGATCACTATCTGACATTGTGTGCTGTCATCAACCAACTACACTGATTGTGGCCCATGGAATCTGACATTGGTACGTGTAAGCTTGCGAGCAGGGCCTTCTCACCTCTTTGTCTGTTTTACCCAGTTTGTTTATTAGTTTACTGTGTTTGTCCCCAATTGTAAAACGCTACGGAATATGTTGGCGCTATATAAATAAATGATGATGATGATGATGATGATGATGAATGTCAGATACCATGAGCCGGATATGTACATGTATGATCACCTTAAAGAGTGACTACTGTCTGTAAAAGAAAAAAATCACCATCTCAAATAGCAGAGAATCAAAACTGCTCTAAAGACTAAACAAAACCCTCCAACCCACCTTTAAAAATGACAACACTTAGTACTTGCAATACCCATCACCACAATCCAGTGGACCCCTCTACTCCCAACTCTTCTTTTATGTCATTGTTTATGTCTATTCAAATATTTGTGTATTCTAATCACTGGGTATACATCGAATTTCTGTGTCATTTATGTTTGCTCTTTTGATATACCAATCCCACTCTCCTACACTGTTTCAATAGGATTTATTTTGTGTATACCCCTTACTGTATATGCCAGCCCTTCATTTTGCATCCTTGGAACTATTTTTCTCTGTCCAATTCAGCATGAGGCCCAGAAACTCTAGCCAAATTTTTAATAAGTATTGTGAATCAAGGCAGTGCAGGATGACGACCTGGGTAAACAGGACAGGGTGAGGGAGGGAGAGGTGTGTGTGTGGGGGGGGGGGGGGGGGTAAGAAGGCAAATAATGAGAGGCTGAACACCTCATGTATCTGTCACAGACAGTACTTCAAGTCTGGGTAGCGCAAACGAATACTCATAATCAATTCATTTTTGCATATACAATATATAAATAATAATAATAATAAATATATAATACAGAAAAGGCACAACTGAGAACTACATCCAACAATCAAAACAAGTGAAGCTCTATTGAGCTATTCTATTATTGGTCAGTAGTAAAAAAAACTGATATTTTCCTCTCTACTACAGTCTTGCTTTTTAGTTTCTTAAAAAAATGAATGGCTTGTTAATATGGTGTTAGTGGTGTTTATAAACCATATGCAAGTGTGCTGTATCTGCAGTTCATAGCAAACATGGATGACGCATTTACTTAAGCAACGTTGGACTTCAATAACAACACTGTCTGAGAAGTAACAGGATTTCCCCCGTCACCCCTCCTTAAAAACATCTGTGGTCTGGAAGTTTAAAGAAACGAGCAATAATTTTGTCATATACCTTTATCCCATTGTGTAATATTCCCCCATGACGTAAAAATAAGGAATAAGACACTTCCCTAATTCAGTTTGTAAATTGTCTTTCTGGCAGCATTTCAGTTTAAAGATGACAACATTTTGAAGCTATTTTTAATATAAATTTTGATGAGTGGGATCTAAGGTCAAATTTCAGATTTTTTCCATTGCAGCTGTTCTGAAAATTCCTTATATTGTCCCAAACGGCAACTAAATAGCTTCAGATAGTAGTTTAAAAATATTTTTAGTTGATTTTAGACTACAATGGAAATGTGAAATGTTTTACCTGTGATATGCAGATGTTTAAGTTGAGTAGATAATGTTTTATAAAAAAAACACCCTGGTGGCCCAGTGGGGATTGTGGGGCCTCTGGGAACGGGAAAAGGAAATGTTGGAAGTCCCCATGGTATTTCCCATCAGGGTTTGCTTGAACCCTGCAGGAGCGAATGTGACAGGGGGACCTGCAGTATTTGGGTTCCCCATGTGGGGGCTGGAGATCAGCAGGGCTGGACCCCGTTCCTGTAAAACCAGCATGATTCTAATGATTCCTGATATGAGCTAAGAGCTCTGGCTGTGACAGCAGTGGGATTGCGGCTCTGGGTACAACACTCCTGGAGCCATATTCGGTTTGACCTTAGCACCAGACCTTGGAAAACCGACTGCTGGAAGTACGTAGACAGGAGTGAAAACAATAAAATATGGTCGCTGGACTTGCGCTCCTCCAGGTTTGGGGAAGGTGAGCTTAGGGTGCAGCCATACATCCCTTGGGGTTGCCTAAAGACCCCTACATAAAATAGAAAGTTTGGATAGGGAAAAGGAGCAATGGAAAGGATAAAGATAGGGATGGGATTTAAAACAATTCAGTGCCAGAAAATTAAACAGATTAATTATAGTGAAATATGCAAGTTATATGCCTTAGGGTAAAGTCCTTTATCTGTGATTCCTGAAACCTCTTGTATCAGAAGCTACGTAATTGTAGATGGCTTAGGAACCTCTAATAAATCCCAAAAGCAGAGTCCAACTCTCTGCTAGATTAAGATAATCCAATATCAATTTCTCAACAAACACTGTTCATAAATGCAAAGTCTCTTTAACAAAGTTTTCCTTGTTCCACCTTAATTTAGTGAAAACACCCCACTTTTGCCACTGAGTGTATTGTTAAAGGTGTGACTCAAGACCAGGGGGTAAATGTATTAACATGCGGGTTCTTCAACACCCGCGAGTTCAGCGTCTTCGGCGTTTAAATTTAAAGCGGCGCTGCCTTGTAAAGGGAAGTTGATTCACATGAAAGATAAATTAATCAGCCTTGACTGGCTAATTGGAAAGTGGGCTGGATTACCTCCTGCCAGCATGTGTGAACAAACTGTATAAAAGGGTAGCCCCATGTAAAGTATATCTCTCTCTCTCTACCTGTTAGTATTGTGTGACAACTGTTTTATTGAGCAATAAATATCATTTTCCTAAAGATCCTGCTCTATTCTTGAAATATAATTATTCCTGCTGAATTCCTGTGACCTACAGATAAGAGTTAACTTTCAAATTCATCCCTCAGGGGTCCTCTGTAGAATTCAGTGTCATGAGTCAACGCTCAGTTTGCTACACTGCAGCCTTGATCCATAGTAAGTGGTCATCATCAAAGAGGTGCTGCAGCAGGTACACACATCACTCAGGTTCCAGGTGCCTGTGAAGGAGCATGGTGGTGGCAGAGACTACTCTCTTATAACTGGGGGCTCCAATGAGTGTGCCGTTGACACTTACAGCTGGTGAGTGTCTAGTGGCTGAGTAACACCAGTGGAAGTGTCAGTAACAGCAGGTTATTGATGGTAAGAGGAACTCCAAAACAAATCTGTAAAAAGCCATTCCGCAGACAGGGTGGCAGAGTCAGTCCACCCTGTCACATATTTTACTGATGGCAAGTGGTGGGATAATCCCAGGCAGTTTTTCGAAGACCAGTTCAGGAGATTCAATTTATTCTGGAAAGGAGAAACTGCAGTGCACGGGGAAAGCAAAGAATGTCCTATTTCAGCTACATGAACAATGAGCAGCTCAGTGCAAAATGCCCAAGCTGCCAGGCTACAATCTTCAGGAGCTACACCAGCATCATCCAGCCAAGAAGAAAAGACCAAAACTACAATCTTCAGGAGCTACACCAGCATCATCCAGTCAAGAAGAAAAGACCCAAGCTGTCAAGCTACAATCTTCAGGAGCTACACCAGCATCATCCAGCCAAGAAGAAAAGACCCAAGCTGTCAGGCTACAATCTTCAGGAGCTACACCAGCATCATCCAGCCAAGAAGAAAAGACCCAAGCTGTCAGGCTACAATCTTCAGGAGCTACACCAGCATCATCCAGCCAAGAAGAAAAGACCAAAACTACAATCTTCAGGAGTTACACCAGCATCATCCAGTCAAGAATAAAAGACCCAAACTGCTATAATACAATTTTCTGGAGCTACACCAGCATTTACAAAACAGTAGCAAACACTCAAGCTGCTACACCATCCCAGACTACCCAGCAAGCTCTCTGCCTCTGAATGGAAAATGTTCCCAATCAATGTAGAGGATTTTGTTTTTAGCCAGTCTAGTTCTGTAGAGTTGCCTAGTGATATTCTTGTCCCTAGTAGGAAGCCAGCTCCAGGGATAGTATGGACAGCCACCATGACCTCCCTATGACCCTATCCCTAGTGACCCTAATAGCCCTCATGTATATTTCCCTAACCTATTAGAAAGGGGGGGCTGCAGGAGGGAGTTCAGGGAAGATCAACTCTCAGCTCCATCTGTGGAAGGCATAGCCAGCAACAGCCTTCCAGGAATGGTAAACCTGTTGAAAAGGGCTAATGTACAGGGTAGCCAGAAAGATGGAAGGGGATAGGCCTGTCAGGGAACAAGTTCAACTGGTGGTGCCACAGAAATTTTGTGCACAACATTTGTCAGTTGCCCTTGGAATTCCTATGGCCAGACCCCAGGGTAGGTACAGAACACTGAAGCTTTTCACACAGAACTTGTCCTGACGTTCCAAACTAATTTAATCCCTGTGACATGTTTTAGCAGCTTGGGCGCCCCAGTGGTTATCCTCCCTGAAGGTCCCTGGCAATAGTCGGGGAACCTTTTCAGCGAATGGCTGTCTACTATGTGTGTCCATTAAATGAAGAGATACATTCTCACCATGGTGCATTACGCTATACAGTATCCTAGGGCTGTGGCTCTAATGGCGATCACTGCAGAATAAGTAGTGAATCTACTGCTAGGAATGTTTAGCTGAATAGGTTACCCCAGTGAGATCCTAACCGATCACTGTTCATGAGTGAGCTAGTCCAATGTCTCTGAACAAAATGCAGGATTTTGTACTACCCTCTACCATCACCCGACTAACCCACTGTGCGAGCAGTTCAATGGGACTCTGATGCAGATGCTACGAGCCCTTGTAACCTTAGGGAGGGGAAACTGGGAGAGCTACCTACCATCCTACTGTTTTCTTACTGGGAGGTGACGCACAAGTCTAATGATTCTTCAACCTGCTTGGGAAGTCTTAGGAAGAGGATCTGATCACCCAGGACATTTTTGTGATGAAGTATGTGATAAGGCTCAGAGATCAGTTAGCTTGGGGAAGCTAACCTTTTAGCAAACAGAAAGCTTGATCAGAGTGAGTGCCAGTTTTTGAGGTAGGGCAGAAGGTGCTTCATCTGATGCTCACACTTCAGAAGAAGCTCCAGGCAAAGGTGCAAAACAGAAGTGAAAATGCTTTGAACACCACACATCTAGGGGTATATTTACTAAACTGCAGGTTTGAAAAAGTGGAGATGTTGCCTATAGCAACCAATCAGATTCTAGTTGTTATTTTGCAAAATGTACTAAATAAATGATAACTAGAATCTGATTGGTTGCTGTAAGCAACATCTCCACTTTTTCAAACCTGCTGTTTAGTAAATCTAGCCCTAAGAGTGAACGTGGGCAGGGTTTTGATGTAACTTTTTTTTACAATTCTCACCAAATGCATTTCCAGCCAGAACCACAATTTGCAAAAGTAGTACTTGAATTTCTAAGGGCAATTCCAAATAACGAGATGTGGGTGTGCAAAATACCAGGCGGACAATTAGGAGCAAAATGAAATAACAAATGGAAGAAGGCGCAAATAGAAAGGGTAAGGAAAGAAGAAAGGGTAAAGATAAAATAAAAGTCAAATAAATTTATATGCAGATGTAATGAAGTTAAAATAGAAAAGCAAATAGTATGTTAAATTAAAAGAATAAGAGGAATTATTTAATAGACAAACAATTGTTTCTGGTGGATAATTAGTCTCCAACTTATCATAATATCAACATGTAATGTTAAAACAGTTCCTAAAATGTACAGCAATAATGTCCACAGTTTATTTCCACTTATGATAATTTAGCAATCAACATAATAACGTAAGAATGTGGTATTTGTTAAATCTCACTATTATTCAATCATAGGATAGCCAGCCCTCATATGTCCCTGATGGATATCGTTGTTAGATATATTGGAACTGTCTCATGTCTATCCGTCCTGATCAGGAAATGTGTAGTGCAACATTGTTTCAATCTCAACCATGCAGGTTAAAAGTGAGAGAGCCGCAGATAGTGACATATCATTAAAAGTTTAATAAAAAAGTAAAATACACTTAAACAATGGGGTATATTTACTAAACTGCGGGTTTGAAAAAGTGGAGATGTTGCCTATAGCAACAAACCAGGTTCTAGTTATCATTTATTAAGTACATTCTATAGAATGACAGCTAGAATCTAATTGGTTGCTATAGGCAACATCTCCACTTTTTCAAACCCGCAGTTTAGTAATTATACTCCAATGACTGTATAGAAAAGGCACATCTTATACAAAGAATTTCACATGTTCTCAAGTCCGGAAATGCTGAAAACGATGACTGGAGACAATCCTCCGTGATGTACACATTTACATAAATTGAAACACTTTTACTTTTGCACTAACATAATTCACCTTTATATTAGATCTAATAGGCACTAAAAATAGTTTGTCCCCATAATTCTATGTTGGCCATAAGTGATAACACAGAAGGTATATGCTTTTTCCTCCAAATTCCCAAGTTAAACTTCTTACCTGGGGTGATTCCATCCTGTATTCACTTACTCCTAACATTAGAGTGTGTGTCTAAATACCTTTTGGAATTATTTGAATATGCCAAACAGTGTCTGCGAATGTACTGTATTCAGAGGTGTGCCCAGCTATCTGCTGCCTGAGGCAGTAACTTACATGACACTCTTCTTATCCCTTCCACAAACTAACAGAAATATTTGAATATAAGTTGTGTGCGCTTTAAAAGACAAATATCGTTAATTATGATATAAATATAAATAAGGTCTATAAAAATGTACATATCACTTGTTCATACATTTACACTAATTGTGATGGCATGTTTTATTAAATTCCCTACATTTTGCTGCATGAGACAGTTACATCATGTTTCATAATTGACACACCCCTATACGGATGTCCATCAGGATCCCAGGATCCCTGTTCTGCTCCTGAACTTCCCACTTAATTTTATCATCATCATCATCATTTATTTATATAGCGCCAACATATTTCATAGCGCTTTACAATTGGGGACAAAAATAGTAAACTAATAAACAAACTGGGTAAAACAGACAAAGAGGTGAGAAGGCCCTGCTCGCAAGCTTACAATCTATGGGTTGCTCTTGGAGTTACCTGTGCTGAATTAATTTATTGGTGAGAAGTTTGTTTTTTTTTCCTAAAATATGAATGCAAGAACTTAGCACAGGTAACTGCAATAGCAAGTGGAAAGTTTTGTACAGGGAGGAAGGGGTCATGTTGGAGGGTCTGCCATTGTACCCTCCCAATTGCATAAAACAAGGTAAGCAGCGATGGAATTATTTACTATATTTACTTTACTAAGGTACGTAAGATCCATTTTTGGGCTAACTGTAACATTGGGGGAGAGGAGGGAACTCAATGCTAATGTGAAATGTTTGACATTCATTTTTCAACCCAGAGCCAGCGGTACACGGTAAGCATGGCAGGAGGGTGCAGCGCTTACCACGGCGCCCCGCCAGCCTGTCTGCTCTGAAAAATGATCTTGTTTCAGCACTGGCGCCATGCCTCCATGTTCCACTTCCCCGCTCTAAATTGAGCAGGTATGGAAAAAAGTGCAGAAGTATTGGGGATCAGCACATGCGCAGTGAGGGGACAGGGGGGACGCGGGAGAGATCAACATCCACCCTGTTTGACCCCTCTAATTAATTTGTAGTAACAATGCTCTGTTTGCAGAAAACATTTCCATGCTTCATCATCTTCAGCCTTACTCTGCACTTCATGCTACATGCCACTTAAAGAGCAAGTTAAGGCACATTTGGTCATTAGTATATTATTAAAATCAGTCTATTGCTGAGCTAAAAAAATCCTTGTAATAATATATACTTATATATAAATAAATCAGTACAGTACACTGGCTGTTCTGTCCTTAAAACAAAGCATATACTGCTTTAATGTTTCTCTTGCATTCTTCTTGGTCACTAGGCTCTTAGAAAACATGTTCTATACAGACTGTAGATTGGTGGATGCCTCCACAATGGTATAGACAGTGATGTCACAGAAAACATCTGACACTTTGCTTTATAATTTAAGCTTTTTCTCCTACATCAGAATTACTTTAGACAATATGTAAGAGTTGTGAGGATAATTATAGTTGTTTGTGATGATATGTGAACAAAATAATATCATTTAGCATGTTAACAAAGAAGCAGTGGAAAGTCAGGTCAAGCCTGATCAGTGCATTTGCCATTTTTGCAATCTTAGTTTTTGGGTTAAGTTATCCTTTAAAGGGCATATCCGTTAAGTTTGAATACAAACCTTCCTAGCTCAGATTTATCAAACTGGTGGCGTCCCCACCCCTCCAATGCCCAGGGGGATAGTTCATACTTGCCCACTCTCCTGGAATTTCCGGGAGTTCGGGACTCCTTCAGGTAGGTCTCCCGGACTCCCAGAAGAACATGCAATTTTCCCGCAACCTGTCCGTAGGGAGCCTAAATGACGCGATATGCGGTGAATAGCGCCACTTTGGTCCCACCCCCTGCAACTAAATGTCGTTTTTGTCACAGGAAAGAGGCCAAAATGGCTCGATTTGCCGCGCTCTCACCACCTTCCGTCCTAACCACCACACTTCACCTCAGGGATGTCCTAGAGGGCAGCAATAGAAAGTTGGCAACTATGGGATAGTTTTTATCACTTGGGTATTGCTATCTGAAGAGCCTGTAAAGGTATAGAGACTTTGGGCTAGATTTACTAAGCGGCGGGTTTGAAAAAGTGGAGATGTTGCCTATAGCAACCAATCAGATTCTAGCTTTCATTTTGTAGAAAGTACTAAATAAATGAAAGCTAGAATCTGATTGGTTGCTATTGGCAACATCCCCACTTTTTCAAACCCGCCGTTTAGTAAATCTAGCCCTATGTCAGTGAAACACTAGTTGGTGAAGAGCACTGAGACCTTAGTCATCATTTGAATAGTTCTTATGTCATATTTCATCAGATTGATGGGTCTTAATACATTATCTGAGGCACAAACGGGGTGGTACAGGGGAGGCAAGGGGCATGCACATGCAGTATGAGTACAGGATGGGTGTGTTTGCTTAGTTATAAACTGAGGCACAGTTGTACGCAGATACACCGATCAGTAGCTGCATCATTTGTGGTGCCTGAGAGGTGGTGCAAACACAAACTGATGATGATGACGGTCACCGGCACTAACTAGCCGATTCTGATTTGAGGATTGACCTCTGAAGCTCATAGTAGCTTTCTTCATTGATCATGCCTATATTATATGTATATTTGTGTGCATGCTTTAGAATTATTTATTTGCTACTTTTATTTGTACACGAGAAGGAAGATTTTATCTGCTGTATTACAGAGAGGTTTATCTAAATTAAACATAAAAGCGAATCCGTTTCTCTCTATCTCAAAACAAATGTTAATAAACTTTATTTGTGTGTATGACCTTATGGGGTGTAAGTGTATCTGGGTGTAAGTGCTCCTGATGTAAACTTTAAAGCTGGGTACACACTACACTGTTTTCATCCAATAATCGGCTCAAACAGCCGACATACGACCGCTCGTTTAAAAGTCGGGTCAGTGTGTGCAGTGACACGATGGTCGAAAGTCTGCCCAAATGGACGATTATCGCCTCATTTGGTTGGTCGCACGGTTTAATATTTTCGTTCCAATCTCGTTTCCGCTCTGTAGTGTGTATAAACTTCCGACCGATCCACAACAGTGAGTACGAAATTACAGTCATTGCTCACGACAACATGGTTGTAAAAAGTCGCTATAGGGACTTCCGCTCTTCCCTTTATCGTCCTAAACAAGGCTAGTGTGTATGCAGTCCATGGGCCGAGCGATCGGACCATCGATCGCATTTAAAATCGCTCTGCATAAAAAGTTGGTCGAAATTTCTGTAGTGTGTACCCAGCTTTACTCGTGTTACTGGTCCAGAGCTGGATGCATCTTAAGATGGGCGTAAATACGCTATTTTTACATGTGTCCTTTTTTTTTTACGCATATGCTTCCAACTCCTTATGAACCCCAAAACGAGGGTAAATATGGAGGTTGCATGGATTAAATGATGTAATGTGTAATAGAAATAAATGGTTTAGATCAGGTAAAGGACTGACGAGATGGGGATCTGAAAAACGTCTAATAATTACTGAAGATTGTGCATGTAACTGAATAAAGGACTATTAAAGTATATTAAATCTGATAAAAGACTTACAAAACAGACCTATGAATCTAGTAAAGGCCTGGAGAATATATTATTTAATTGAAAAATAACCTTGGTAAATTGGTATGTAATCAAAATATATGACAATAAGATGGATATGTGAATGGAATAAGGACTTGGGAAGTAGGTATATCAGTTGAATTCAGCACTGGTGACAATTGTATTCAAATCAAAGGGCTGGGCAAAACAAGCGAGCAAATGAAACAGGCTGGAGACTGGCGATATGCGTATGTGAACTGAATGAAGGACTAGAGAAAATGGAATAAAAAATTAAATGAAGACCTGGAGATGTGGACACATGAACTGAGTAAAGGAAGGACATAGAGGACTAGAGAAACTGGTATATTAAATTAAATAATATATATGGATATGGATCGTAGAAAAGGATTAGGAATGCTAATATCAAATTGAATGAAGTTCTTGAGCAATGGGTATAAATTGAATGAGTTGAGGAGATGGGTATATGAATCGATTGGAGGACTAGGATGATGCCTATCCCTATCTAATAAAGCCTGGGGAAACTGGTATGCAAAACCAGCTAGAGGTAACAATCATGCAAATAAGAAGTAGGAGTCTGGGGAAACGCGTATATGAATAAAGTACTGGGGAAATTGGTATTATGGATTATTATTCTATCATTTATAAAGCCCCAACATATTAAACAGTGCTGTACATAACACAATGATATGAAGTAGGTAAATATGTCCTTGCGCAAATGAGCTTACAATCTAAGAGATGTGGGGATCAACTGATACATAAGGTAGTAGAATAACAATCGTAGCTTGTGATGGGGAAAGTGTGGGTGGCAACTCTAAGTCAGATGCATTATCAGCCACCGATAGTAAAGCAGCCATGGCCAGGGCCGCCTTCAGAAAAAACCGGGCCCAGTACGGGCACCCCGTGCCCCCCCCCCCTCATGAGCGCCCCCCCCCCCCCTCACCCCATGAGCAACACATACTTTCATACTTACCTGGGGCCCACCGCTGGTCTCCGCTATTCTGTCTTCAGCCTGGCTGTCACGGTGACAGCCAGGCTGAAGACAGAATAGCGGAGACCAGCGGCGGGCCCCAGGTAAGTCTGTGCTGAGCTGTTGTAGCGGGCCCCCTGGTGAGCGCGGGCCCGGTACAACAGTACCCCCTGTACCCCCCTGATGGCGGCCCTGGCCATGGCTGATTGGTTTTTCTGTGCAGCTACCGATGGTGTGGTACGACCGGGATGTGGAGAGACAGTGGAAGGTGGAGACCTGAAAGATGAACCAGTTACTGTAGAAATGTTAAGACAGTCAGCTGCTGATAACCACGTCTGTCCTACACCGTATATCTCAACTGAACCTCCTTCCTCTACTGGTATCTACCAGCTCGGAGTAGCTGTGGGTATTATTCTTTAGTATCATGTTGCTGGATACAGAACCAGGACACATCAAAAAAGCAAAAAAGACAGCACAAATAAGTCTGGTGCAAATAATAACAATATAGTACTACAGATAGATAAAATGATAAAAAAAAACAACAACATAATAAATTATAAAGAAAATACTGTGTCTGTGAATCCTAAAAAATAAACACAATTTGTGTACAACTACAATAACAACAAAGTATTATGTGTAATCAATCAATTAAAAAATGAATACAAAATACACAGACAATATTGCATGATGGTTCAGGGATCAGAATCCATTGATAATATTCTCTGGAATAATCACCTGTACGTGTTGCTGGTATAATGTGCATAATATTATTTACAAATATGACATGGCTATGTTTTTGTTTTCATATTTGTTTAATATGAGTACTTTGGAGAGTACTTTGTTATTAAGGCTACGTCTATGAATAATTATAGAGAACTGTACAGCTGTTGTTATTTGGGCATGTGGCGCTTTGAAAAAGAGTTGCTTTGTGTTTCCAGCAGTTTGGCACTTAGTTGGGCATATTCAATTGTTTGAATTGTCCCGCGGCATTAAAAGTATTACCGTTATTACGCTAATACTAAGCCGGATTTCAGCTCGCAGCTCCCTGAGCTGCGTGCTAAAAACCCAGGGTTAAAGATACCGTAATAACTGTATTTACGTGCTCTATTACCGTAATGACGGTAATAGTGCGCACGCAGCGTTACTTTTACATGTAACGCCAACAATTGAATATGCCCCAGTAAATCTGAAGGTTAGAAATCTATCAATAACATAGCTGAAAATCCTGCGGTTTAATACATTTAGGAAATGTTCCCCTTAGACGTAAATAAATGACAGATAAGAATGAAGATGTTTACACTATGAGAATTGAGAGATCGTTGTTAAATTCTGATGAACACATTAACATTGACTGAAGAAAAAAAACAGTGCAAGGTTACAAAGTTAAAAACAGAGGTGGGTTCAATACTAGGGAGTATATGTATTAAGTGCCAATTTCTGCAAATTGCTGGAAATCAGTGAGTTTGAAAGCGACATTGGCTTTAAAGGCATTGTTTTAAACAATGCCTTTGAAGGCATTGTCACTTTAATAGTAATACTTTTAGCTCAAAGGGTGAGAGTTGCACTGATATTTATTTTCCTGAAAGTCATCCCCTATCTAAGGCTGCAGCCGCAGGGCTGGATAATCCAACTGCCAGTTATAAGCATGCTGCAGCATGTTCAGCCCAACTAACCATAAAAACCCTGGATACCCTCTAGTGTCCAACGAAGGTCTAACACTATGAAAAATGGACAGACATCAAACAACCTGGCATGTGTGGGTTACATCAGGTAATAATATTTTACTCTCTTTATCGTTTTATTACATCATTTTCATGCGTGCATTGTCTCAAAACAGATCATTATTTGAAAAAGTTGTCTTTTTGCTCTTTAACCCATAGTAGAGGTTTCAGTCAATGAAACGATGCTTAAACACATTCTATCAGAGTTTAGATTTGCATAGCCGTGCATCAAACTAAAGTGGGATGATCTCCTGTAGCCAGGGCCGCCTTCAGAAAAAATCGGGCCCAGTATGGGCCCCCGTGCCCCCCCCCCCCATGAGCGCCCCCCCATGAGCAACACATACTTACCTGGGGCCCACCGCTGGTCTCCGCTATTCTGTCTTCAGCCTGGCTGTCACCGTGACAGGCAGGCACCAGGATCCGATCGCAGGGGTGGAGGAATCATTCCCCCTGTGATCATGTGATCTGTCACAGGCAGAGCACATGATCGCAGGGGGAATGAATCCTCCACCCCTGCGATCGGATCCTGGTGCCTGGCTGTCACCGTGACAGCCAGGCTGAAGACAGAATAGCGGAGACCAGCGGCGGGCCCCAGGTAAGTCTGTGCTAAGCTGTTGTACCGGGCCCCCTGGTGCGCCCGGGCCCGGTACAACAGTACCCCCCGTACCCCCCTGATGGCGGCCCTGCCTGTAGCTGAGTGAACACATTGGGCCTGAGTCATTAAGGGGAGCAAAGCATAAAAAAGGAGTAACTTTGCACCTGGGCAAAACCATGTTGCACTGAAGGGGGAGGTAAATTTAAAATGTGATGAAAGATTTATAGTTGGGGTAGGGCATGTCATAGATCAACTTTACATTTCAGTGTACAAATAAAGCTATCAAGTATTTGTGTGCTAGTAGAAAAAACAGCCAGTATTTAACTTATGTGCAAATTAATAAACTAATTTTCACCCCTTTCATTGTAACATGGTTTGTCCCAAACAACATTTACTCCTTTTTTTGCCTTACTTTCCTTAATGCCCATCAGTGGCGCACGCAGGGGGGGTTTCTGAGTTTCCAGAAACCCCCCTCTGCGCTAACTCAGTGCCCACCATATCGGCACTGTCCTATACAGCAGCCGCGGCGCTGTCAAAGAAGCGTCCGCGGCGGTGCTGTATTGTATACAGCACTGCCGCGGACGCTTCTTTGGCAGTGCCGCGGCTGCTGTATAGGACAGCGCTGCCGAAACGGAGCTGCTGCGCATGCGCGGGCGCATGCGCAGCAGCTCTCTCTTGTGGTTTTTTTGGGGGTTTTTTTTGGTCGGGGGGAATGGGGGAAACCCCCCCCCCTGAAAATCCTGCGTGCGCCCCTGCCCATCATCCACAGTGCTCATCTAACAGTGCTTAACTTCAGGAGATTGTTACGCTCGTTAGATATGGGTGTGGTATGCAAATATATCATACTTTTTTTTATTGTTTTGGTAAACAAACATATTTACACTGTTGTCACTACTAAATAAACCCTTTCAGACCATTCCTATTTTCTTCTTCATTATTATTTTGGGTGCAGTACTATTGACCCACCATCACTGCACACTGCATATAAACATAATACTGTATATGATTAATTTAGGAGACCATGCAGCTTCCACATTAGATAAGTAAATCCTGTGATGTCACTAGGACGAACCTTCGTAGCAGGCAGGTATAGTGAGAGCTGGTCTCCTCTTCCAACATTCTCTATAGATCACATACACTGAATCTAATAGTAACTGTTAGTTACTATTACATATAGGTAATGTCACGGTGCAGGCGGCTGCCAGGAAAGAACCACTTGGCTGAGGTAGCTATCAGAGAGACAGCACATCCGGCCAAGCCGCTTAGTCCTGAGAATTCTGATTGTGAGGTACAAGCTGAAGTGAATAAATTATAGAAGGTTGAATAGTGATGGAGGAAACCGAGATTGGAGAATGCAGAATTGTGATGTACAGTCAAACAAGTCTTCTTGAAAGCACAAGCTCCCGCAAAGCTTTGGTAGAACTGAGGGAATTTATAAAGGCTACAAAAAGGTGAGATAAATTGTTCTGATTGACTTGACCTTTTCACTTAAGGGCTGATTGCAGATAAGAGAAAGCTGTGCAGTAGTCCAGGCAGGTGACTAGTTAGATTGCTGTTCTTAGCAGAATGCTGATTACAGGAATTAAGAGGTGATTGTAGCTGTCATCCTGAACTTTTTTCTGTCATCTGGAGCTAGTGCTGTGAATCCTCACAGTAATTGCTTTCTGACAGCTGCCATGTGGAGTTAGTGCTGTGAATGCTCACAGTAATTGCTTTCTGACAGCTAGTGTTGTGAATCCTCGCAGGTACACTAATTTTCTAAGCATCATTTATGGCCTAGGAAGAATGTGCCTATTTGACCTCTGAAATCACACAAAAATTTCAGTAACAAACTAAATAAATAAAAGAAAACGTCAGTACTGTCAATTCTCTATAGAGTATACAAATAAATTATTACTTATTTTAAGCGATGATCCCGCGGTCCTTCTTCTCTTATTTCCTCCTTATTTTCAAAATGTTAGTGGATATGTGAACGCAAAACATAAATAACAATAGTGTAATTCCACTAACATGTGATACACTTTAGCCTTGGTGATTAACAAAAAAATATTCAAATATATTTAGTGCAAATTCCAAATGTTCTCCCAGAGATCCCAAGAAATCCGCACGTTGATGCCATTTTTTCGGGGATATCTCACCTTTTGATGATACACTTACTAGAGAAGGATTCTTGTATGTGATCCTTATTCAATATATTTAAAGCAAATTCACCTCCAGCTGTTCCTCTACTTTCCAATCACTCCTCACACTGGTGTATGTACAAGAAAACAAAAATAGTGGCAGATTTAGTGCATTATATCTTGCTATATTTCTAATAGATAAAAAACACACTCAAATGATAAAATAAAATGTTAAAAAAGCACATAATCATCCAATATGCAAATAGACATGCAAGTCTTCCTACCAGAAAAGAAATGTGAAATCACAGAGTCTCACTGAAATACACCCAATGTATGTTCATATTAAAAAAGCAGATTAAAACATTTGTTACATCATCATCATCATCATCATCATCAGTTATTTATATAGCGCCAACATATTCCGTAGCGCTTTACAATTGGGGACAAACGTAATAAACTAATAAACAAACTGGGTAAAACAGACAAAGAGGTGAGAAGGCCCTGCTCGCAAGCTTACAATCTATGGAGTGTGAATATTGGTATTCTATCATTATTGTAAGATATGCTGAAACCTAAATAGTAATATACATCTGTTGTAGATCCTGCCTTCCGGACAAGATACCTGGTTATGCTCAGGCAAAAGAGCTTATAGGGGGGATTCAATTGACCGCGTTGTTTGTGAAAATAACGCGGCTGACGCACTATTGCTGCTTTTTGATCGCGGAGTAACAGTAATAGTGTGCGGGCTGTGTTGCTCGTGAGAATAAGTCTGTTGAATTGAATTAAGTCTTTTTTGTCTGGACATTAAATAGTTTATTTTCCATAAACAATTTGTAACTGTGCATTAAATTCACATTTTATTCTCTTTTCTTTGTTCTTAGTTTTAGGCAAGAGCGACAGACTCATTCATTTAATAATATTGCTGACTGCTCTTGGACTCTCACTCCCGCTGGTCCATTGGACTGAAATTGTATCTTAGTTTTTTATATACCTTTGTTACATTTATGATTTAGATCATAGTTGCCTACTCTCCCGGAATGTCCGGGAGACTCCCGAATTTTTAGGAGTTCTCCCGGGCTCCCGAGAGAGCAGGCAAAAACCCCCGGATACCGAAGTCGCCGCTGTTGAAGATAGCAGGGGGGGGGGGGGGGCTAAACACGGCACCGTGGCCCCGCCCCCTACTGCGATTGGCTAAAATGGGTTAAGATTGACAGGGCGGAGCCTAACGGCGCACCACGCGAGGCCACGCCCCCTCAACGGACCCCCTCCCGGACAGCTGCCTCTTAAAGTTGGTAAGTATGATTTAGATCATACTTGCCAAATTTTTTACATTTTTCCTCTGGGAGATCCCGGCCCTTGCTAGGAAATGGCAAAATCACAGCATTTCTAAGCGGTGGGGGAGGGCTTAATAACGCAAAATCGCGTCATTAAGCTCCGCCTCCATCACAGTCCGGGAGAATGCCTACTCATCCTGTAGTCAGAGGACTTGCCGAAATTCCGTAAGAGTAGGCAAGCATGATTTAGATCATTATAAGAATAATATTGTTTAATGTTAAAGGTCTGAACAGCTCTCAGAACCACCCTTTCTCTTTATTTAATGGAGATGGTGGGAGATGTTGTGTTCTTACAGGAGACTCATTTTGTAGGTAAACTTCGCCCAGAATTGCAATTTAAGAAATGTTCTATTGTATTTCATGCATGTGATTCTAGACAGAGCAAGACATGAGTGGCCATTTATGTTCAAGTCATATACAGTTCTAAGAAGTAATTGCAGATAAGTTTGGGAGATACTTAATCCTTGTGGCTCTTTGAATAATTTCCCTGTCACTATTTATGCCCCAAAACAAGAACAGGTTACCTATCCGTTCCACCGTGGACCAGAAACTCTTGCAGTACAGACAGGGAAAGGTATGAATGCAGGTGATTTAATATTATCTTAAATGGCAAACTAGATTATCACAAACCCTTCACCCCTCTTATAGCATAAGTTAAATACTGACTGTTTTTTCATGTAGCACACAAATATCAACTTTAAATTTCAGTGTACAAATAAGCTATCAAGTATTTGTGTGCTACATGAAAAAACAGTCAGTATTTAACTTCTGTGCAAAACAGAAAACTAATTTGCACCCCTTGCATTGTAATATGGTTTTGTCCGGGAGACTTAAATAAGAAACTTCTTAATTTAAGATCCTTAATGAATCAGGCCCATAGAGAGGAATCTGTGATGGCTGAATACAGAATATTATGAAAAGGGGGAGTTAAGGCAAGCTATTGACTGATAAATGGAAGTTTAAATTGTCTGGTAGAAAAATGTCTCTTCATTAAAAATAAAAGGGGAATCCTCATACATTACCCTGTAAAAAATACACAAGGAATTTGAGAAATGTTGCCAAAAACTGTACAGTTCTCCTATTAACTAAAAACTTAACCCAGCATTACATAAGGACAATAACTTGTTCCTGTTGGGATGTCATCTGCTAAGGTAATAGACTGAGCTGTTCCAGGATTGAACATTTGAGATGAGAGATATCAATTAAGGAAGTGGCAGATGTAATAATGGGACATAAATCAGGAAAGGTCAGGCCTGGATTGCTTTACTGTGGTCTATTATAAAACCTTTAAACATTTATATACCTTTATCAACAATACAATAAAGGCAAGGCTTTATCCCCACAGGCGTCGGAGGATAAAATGACTCTAATCTATAAAGTTGATAAAGACCCAAATGACCGTACTAATTATCTCACCTATCTAAATATTAAATAATGATATAAAGCTATTGTCCGAAATCCTACATAATAATGTTCAAGTTGTCTGGCTGTCAAGCAACTGACAAGGAATTTGAGAAATGTTACCAAAAACTGACATACAATTGATTTGGTCAATAAAATAAATAAAGAGAAGAAACCATACTTCCTTCTCTCTTTAGACAATGAAAAAGGCACTCTACTCAAATAACTCAGCTAAAGTATTGGTGAATGGTGTGACCTAGAGTAGCACCAAATTGGAAATCTCACTAGACAGGGCTGCCTGCTATCTCCCCTTATCTGTGCCTGAACGATAGAATATTTTGTGAAGCTAATTAGAACAAATGAAGGTATTAAAGGGGTGGAGATTGGGGTAAAGGAATATAAATGCTTACTCTCTATTCCCTTCATACAACCCTTTCTGGAACTTTATAAAACCTTGGATTCATACTCTTTACTATCTGGTTATAGAATAAATTACACTAAATCGGAGATATCACTTATTTATATCCCAGACTGAGATAGGCATATATTAGCCCTGAACTGCACTTTTCATTGGAAGATACCTGAGTAACAATTAGACAGACGGTGGCTAAGTCTTCTATTTCCACTCTAATTAAAGAGAATGTTTACAAGATCTATATGAGAAGGTATATGGTACTGGCTAGACCAGGGGTAGGCAACCTACGGATCTCCAGGTGTTGTCAAACTACAAATCCCAGCATGCCTTGCCACCCATCTGCTGGTTATCTACTGGAAAAGCATGCTGGGACTTGTAGTTTCACAAACACCTGGAGAGCCACAGATTGCCTACCCCTGGGCTAGACTAAATAAGATTTATCCATCTACATCACCTTTGTGTTTTCGAAAGTGTGGTCATAGAAGTGACTATTATCATATCTGGTGGACTAGTCCCAAGCTGGTGGTCTTGGTCTTAAATTCAAAAGTTAATAGAAGATATATTACAAATAAGCATTGTCCTGAATCATTGGTCAGCACTTCTCTATTTACTGATCTTTGGTCATAGGAGAGGTTCTGATAAATCAGCAATTCATGTTTTACATGCTGCAAAATATATGATATATTGTAAATATGTCATATCTCCCACTAATCAAGTGTTTAAAGATAGAATCTTGTTCAAAGCTTAGATGGAAAGGATTACTTATTATTTGCGGGGTAATGGAAATATATTGACTCAGATTTGGGAGCAATAATTTGCTATACCTCAAGGTAGTCACATGCCAGTAAATACTCAATACCTATGGGTAGAGTAAAGATGAGTACTATGTGCCATATAGTCAGTATGTCCCATAAATGGCTCAATGCCATTAGCCAGTATGCCTTATGTAACCGAACATGCCACAATGTAGGTAATATGCCTTCCATATGTCCAAATACTTTCATATACCCCAATTTAGCATGTTGGCTAAGGTGCTCAAATATTGGAAATTACATCTCTGCAGGTATTATGAATATTTAGGAGCATTATATACTTTAATTCAAGGATTTATATATGCTATAATTTGGGTGCTTTATTATATACTGGATAATTGGGGACTTAATATAATAATATAATATACAAATGGATAAATGGGGAATTTTTACATGGTAAGTAGCAATACGTTGTGTTCCATCTTTTCCATTGGGCACGATGGGCAGGGGCCCCACGGGCAAGGGGGCCCCATAGACAGGGCTCTTAATTAGAATAAATAATCCTGCAAAAGAAAAAAACCTGTAAAAAAACCTTCAAAGGTCACTGAGCAAGTCTCTCTCTCTCTTCTCTCTCTCTCCTCTCTCTCTCTCTCTCTCTCTCTCTCTCTCTCTCTCTCTCTATATATATATATATATATATAGGGGCCCCGATGCTTGCCCGGGGGTCCATAATGTTGTTAAGATGGCCCTTGCTGTGTTATATCCTTAATAATCAGGGGGTGTGTTATATGCTGGATAAATCATATATGCTACATAATTGGAGATTAGATGCTAGGTAATGACTTTACCATACATATGCTGCAGAGGGAGCCTCTAGCTATCCATTTACATATTTCTTTAGCTAGTACAAAATAGTCAAAGGAAACAATAATAGGACAACGCTGCCTCACATTGTGAGTGACAGCGTTCTGACGTCACTCCTTTGTTCGATCTCTCCAGTCCTCCAACAGTTCGGAGACGATCCCTTCTATCCCCCTGACAGACCCTCTCTATCGTACCAAGCCCCTCCTTCTGACGTCACGGTGCCGCTGGCTCCAGCCGTTACGATTTGAACCATTTGAACGGTTTGGGCGGGAGCGGAAGGATCTCCAGTGAAGGGGGAGACAGGGCCGGGATAGAGAAATCGACGAGGACGTGAGACGGGAGACCGGACCCGGGACAGGTAAGAATCGGGCGCCTAGCAGCCAGGTATTAGTCCTTCTCTTGTAGGGGTTTGATGGGTCGCTTTATACTGCGGTAGATAGATCTATGCCGGGGGTTTAAAGAGCTGTGAGCACCTTGTCTGTTTCGTGCTCTGTCCTATGGAGGTCCCCCGGGTACAGGGTCACTGTATATACCCTATAGATGTCACATGATCTCAGCTGAGACCTAACCACAACCTGGTGTCCTGGAATGTGGTTTACACAGATATTTACTGTACCCCTCAGGAAGTAGCTATATTTTTAATACAGCATTTGACTTGTTTATTGTGACATGTTATAGTGTGCTGGGGGCCTGGCTGGTGATTTGTCTGTGTGGTTATTGGATGATCTGCAGATTGTTTTCTTATCAGGTATCTGTGTACCAGCAATGTGAGTGTCAGTGTTGTGCCACAGCTGCTTGTACATGTGCTGTCCATATGTTGGTGATATTTAAGTGGAGCTATAAGACTTTCATATGTGTGTGCTAGTATTTATCTGGGCTGTAGTGATGAGAATATTTTCTTTCTCTTTGTAGTATAAAAAAATGTGGCTATCTTCATTCTGAGTGCTTAGTGTTTCTTAAGCTGGGTACACACTACACTGTTTTCGTCCAATAATCGGCTCAATCAGCCGACATACGACCGCTCGTTCAAAAGTCGGGTCAGTGTGTGCAGTGACACGATGGTCGAAAGTCTGCCCAAATGGACGATTGTGTCCTCATTTGGTTGGTCGCACCGTTTAATATTTTCGTTCCAATCTCGTTTCCGCTGTGTAGTGTGTATAAACTTCCGACCGATCCACAACAGTGTGTACGAAATTACAGTCATTGCTCACGACAACATGGCTGTAAAAAGTCGCTAAAGGGACGTCCGCTCTTCCCTTTATCGTCCTAAACAAGGCTAGTGTGTATGCAGTCGATGGACCGAGCGATCGGAACATCAATCGCATGTAAAATCGCTCGGCATAAAAAGTTGGTTGAAATTTCTGTAGTGTGTACCCAGCTTTAGGACTAGGACCTCTTTCCCTTTGATGCCATATAAAGTCACTGTGATGTTTGTCTAATTTATTTTTAAATGTGGCTTTTGATATTTTCTTCTGTTTTTGTTATGGTGTTGTGTGCACAGTGGTAAGACCTGCCCCCTTCTATTGCCACAATATATGATCAAGAGCTGATGTAAAAATAGTTTGACATTGTTGTTGCCCTTTGTTTCTACTTTGACTGATTTTCCTACCCTGTTTCCTACTCATGTTCCCCAGTGTCACACTGAAGTGGCAGCCGTACATCTGGTTCCTTTGACATGTGTGCTCCTCCCTCACTTACTTTTGAAAGTGAAATCAAAGTTTTCAAGTACCCTCAGTGATAATAAAAACAAACTATACAGATTGCTGGTAATGCTTTTTAAGAGAAGGAAAGAGTTCTGATTTATATATGGCAAGAGGAATTTTTTTATATACAACTATGGTAACATAGTATATATATTTTTTCTGATGCCTGGTGTTAGTCATCTGTAGTTAACATTTACAAAAGGTATAGAAATCCTGTCTCCATTAGATAATTTCTTGGGAATTTATAACAGCAGGTAATAAATGGTATTGTGTTTTTAATGGTGATATGTTTGTTATTGTATAGTCTCCATTTCTGTATTTTGTATGTCAAACACATTTTTTAAGTTTGTGTGAACTGTATTTTACAGGTGTCTTCAAACTTGTAACTTCATATCTGGTTTTATAAGCATGCAATTTATTAATCATTCATTATATCCATGCCATACAGACTATAGAGATTTAGTAATCACTACTACATCATAAACGGTAGGTAAACTTATTTTGTTTATGCTGCATATAAAAAGCAGTCTTGCTATACTTTCTATAGGTGCCACCATGACCGTTCCGGAGAGTCTGACCCAGCTTCTGCAGGTCTGTGCCCGCAAGACAGATGATTTTGTACGGCTTCTAGATAACAAGCACATGATATGGCTGATGGAAATAGAAGAGGCAGCTCAGAAGATGTTCAGCAGGTGAGTTGAACGGCGTGTACTGACACATCACAGTTAGGACTTTGTTCAAGCTTGCCTTAAAGTTTACAGTATTTTCAAGCTGTTTGTTGAAGCGATTGTCTTCATTTCAATTTAGTTTGGATTCCTAAATTGCAGTGTATTTCATAATATAGCTGCTTATTCAAATTGTTTCTTAATATGCTCACTCGAGAGTTGCCTGGCAGGGCTTCTGAATTTGTCTTGTTCGCCAGTGGACTGTTAAGGGACTCTTATTAAAATAAAAAGGCACTTCTTGTAATTGACTGACCGTGAAATACATCTTGTGCCTAACCCTATCAGATCTTTATTTTGTAATGTGTATTAGGGGAAGACTAGAAGCTGTTATATAAAGGTTAACCTTACAGTATTGCACTCATTTGCTTTAATTTCTAAAAACGCATCTAAGATCTTCATGTCTTCCTTTCCAAGTTGGGTATATTTTGAGTGTCCCTCATCTTATAACTTGAATATAACTTCGCAATATCGCCTGCATCCGGCCCTTCCTTTCTCATGAAGCAACCAAAACCATTATCCATGCTCTTATCTCCAGGCTGGACTACTGCAACCTTCTCCTCACCGGCCTCCCCCGCTCTCGCCTCGCCCCCCTCCGTTCTATACTCAATGCAGCTGCGAGGCTCATCTTCCTTTCTTGCCGCTCCTCTTCTGCCTCACCTCTCTGCCTTGCCCTTCACTGGCTCCCCTTCCCCTACTGTATCCTTTTCAAACTTCTTACCCTCACCTACAAGGCCCTCTCTCACTCTACTGCCCCCTATATCTCCATCCACACTCCCGCCCGGTCCCTGCGTTCGGCCAATGACCGTCGCCTCTCGTCCACTCTGATCACCTCATCCCGCTCTAGAATTCAAGACTTCTCCCGAGCTGCCCCCCTCCACTGGAATGACCTCCCACGCTCCATCCGTTTGTCCCCTAACTTGTGCTCCTTCAAACGGGCACTCAAAACTCATCTCTTCCTTAAAGCCTACCAGCCTTCCACCTAACCCTCTCTCCATGCTCGCTCCCATCCCCTTGTTCCTCCTCTGTTGGAGTGCACGCTTGCTCCCCCCCCCTCTGACTCCCTTTGTGCCGGCTGTCTGTTTCCCCTCCCTTCAGGATGTAAGCTCTTATGAGCAGGGCCCTTCTCCCTCCTGTCTCTCTACCTTCTCTTCTGCTCCTTCTCAATTACATCTGCTTTGCCTGGAGCCTCTGAAGTTTTGGTACTAGTTGTTTATTGTTCTGTACTGTTATTCCCTGTACTGTCCATTGTTTGTACTGTGTTCGGCGCTACGGAAACCTTGTGGCGCCTTATAAATAAATAAATAAATAATAATAATAACTTAACCTGAAGGAGCCTTCCTCTTGGTCTCTGCAAGGGATGTGTAGGTACTAAGTAAAATGAACCATTTATAGTGGGGTGTGTTCTCTGGAAGGGCACTTAATTGCCTGGTGCCATGGTGACCAATAAAATGGCGCTTTGTGTGTATACTCTTGAACAACTTGAATCTTACCTTGTGGTTCCAGTGCTTGCGGTCGCATAGGACGGCACACCCTGCTTCTGATCAAGAGGATATGACAAGGTGCGAGATGTTGAGGGGTCCTGTCTGCAGAATAAGCTACATTTTTAGTGGAAATCTTAAAGGATATTTAACAGCATTTAGATGCATATAATAAACATTTAAATGCACAGTTTAATCTTGCCAATTAAAAAGTACATGTATATTGAGAGTGATTCATATGGAATGGCTTTAATGCAGTTGGTTCCATGACTAGTTTGATAGAGTAACTAGCCACCTACTTTCTCAATCCTGTTTATTAAATAATTCCATATGTTATGTAATGACTATACTTGCCAATAGTTTTCCTTGCCATTTATTTTAATGTCTTGTAAGTGTATTCTTAGGGGCATATTCAATTCTACCGATTCCCCGCGGTGTTTAAAGTATTACCGTTATTACGGTAATAGTAAGCTGGATTTCAGCTCGCGGCTCAGGGAGCTGAAATCCAGCGAGAAAACTACCGTAATAGTGCGTGCGCCACAAGATTTTTGGCGTTTCTGCCAAGAATTGAATATGCCCCTTAGAGTCCAGGGACGTTGCGTCTTCTGTTTGCAAAAAAAAAAACCTCTCCTCTCTTTTATGTAGAAGAGTAAGAATGTGCACTTGAGGACAGTCTGTTTCTAGAACTGGATGCACATTATCTGGACTATGCATATTGCAGGCTGTTTTAATTTAAAGTCACAGAACTTTGACTTTAAAGAGCAGTTGTGAGGGAGATATACAATTTTACACATTGAAGCATAATATGATTTAGGTCAGCCACAGGAGAAATTTAGAAAAAAGACTGAATATGTACTAATAGCCCTCGACCCAAATCGGTTGGACCATTATTGGACATAAGGGTGGTAGGAAGGTTGGTCCTAATCACCTGTGTGTGCGGTGATTGACTGCTCCAACTACTCTGGAAGTGCATTGGCCCGTGCAGTGACTTGATCCTGTCCAGTTTTTCCACGTGAGCCGAGAACAAAGATTTGCCCTTGAGTCCCCATTTTAAAAGATAGGGTGCTAAGCGTGGCCCAGAAGTGGGCAACAGCATACAAAATAATGATATGGCTTATCAGAGGGGTGGCAGCAGCCACAGGAGAGTGGACAAGGAAAATGAAGAGCCCAAAGTTACTCAAGGTTCTTTTGCAGGAGAGTAATATTTACCTTGGTCAGTGATTGCACAATGTTGCATTGGATATAAATGCATGAAACATTACTGACTGCTGACAATAGCCATATACGTGTTAGATGTCAGCGTTGCTAGTTCCCAAACGCTTTACCCAGCATCTGTACAAATAACATAAACGTGGTGATTTTCAGAGATTAATTAGAATGGAGCGCTTAAACTGTGCTTCATCTGACATGACATCACCCAATAAAGCTAATTTTGTGTATCTTAATTTTTTTATTTTTTTCCCCTCCCCCAACAGTGACTTCAGTGCTGAGCCTGAGCTGATGCCGAAGACCCCGTCTCAGAAGAGACGTCGAAAGAAGAGAACCTCAATTGTGCCAGATGAAAATAGAGACCCCAGTGGACGCAGGTGAGGGGAGCAGTTGGAGACAGATCTATGAATAAAATTATAGCAAAACAGTTTTTTTTTTGTTTTTTTTTAAAACAAAATTATATCTATAAAGTATTTTACCAGAAGGAAAGACATTGAGTCACATTTCCTTTTTAGGTATGTCCTGGATATTTCATATGTCCTTGTGACTTGGTTAGAGACAGGAAGCATTAAGCACTAGAATCACAAATGTACTTACAGAAATGAGTGACAGAAGCTTGTAGAGATCTTAAATAGGTAGCAAAAATAAGTGACGAGGGCATGTTGTTTCAGTAATGGGGATACTGGTGGCAGAATGGCCATGTTCCTTATTGAATTTAAAAAAACATTTGCTGGCTTCTGAAAGTAGATCTTTCTGCAAAATGCAGGGGTAAGAAGTGTGTCCAGGTATTTGCCTGTTTATCCTTCAAAAGCTTTCTGGAAAGATTACCTAAAGTGTAATTATACGTCTGACCTGTACTTATGGCCAACCTAGATCTGATAACCCGTCTCACTGGTGGTTTTACAAAGAAAGACCAACAGCAGATTGATTTGTAACGTGTATTGAATTGCCATAATGAAATTGGGTGGGTCTGTACCCTAAACTAAATCTCTAATCTATAATAGGCATCACTTGTGCAATGCGCTTTGCTGCCCTCAGAGGTAACAGATATTGCTGTAGACCAACCACTATATAACATAAGGTTATTAAACGTTTTAGGTGATGAAACCTTTCCTCTCAGTTTGATTATATAACAATTGTTTCTGTAGGTTATCGAGACGAAGCAGTGCCAGCTGGAGCACGTCTGTTCGCAAACTGTCAACTAGACAAATGAACAAACGACTTGATGCATCCATTCAGGAGGAGACTCTGCCACCGAAGAGAGTGACTAGGGCCCGAACACATGCCAGCACAGTCTGCATGCCTGTGTCAGAGAAACCACTGCAAGAACTTCCATCAAACTTGGCCAATGAGCGCTTTGTGCAGGTGAAGATCAGTGCTGAAGAGCGCCGCAGTGCAGAGTTGCAAGTTACAGAGTTGGTTGCGTTGGGTTCTGTGGGTAAAAAGACTGATCCAACGATTACCATCGCTCCACCTCTCCCAGTTGTTCCTGCAGCGGTGATTGCTACAGAACAAGCTGCCCCTGTCACCCCTACAAAACCTGACCGTACAGCAGCCAAACTAAAGATTGCAGATAGCTCCACTCCTAAGATGGCAACTGTTGTTAAAGAGTCGATAGATCTGACACTTGAATCTCCACAACCTGTCGCAGAAGCAGCCAAGGAACTGGCATTGGATCTGTCCAATCACAGCATGACACCCACAGGGTCGAAATCTGACCGCCGTTCCGTGCGTCGCAGCATTGTGGGACGAAGGTCTACCAGCCGCCGCGCGTCTTTGGCTAACCAGTACTCTCTTGCCAACAAGCGCGACAGCATGACTCGAGAAGCTGTGCGCCAATCCATTCGTCGCTCAGTTTCAAAAAAGAAAGCTACAGAGTCCTCTTCATCATCTAGTTACAAGAGCTGTGAGTCACTTCTAAGCATTGATATTTATTTCTATAGCAGCAGCATATTATGCAGTGTTTTCTGAAAATATAGAATCAACATTATTATTTTTTTTCCCCCTGCATGTGATTATTTCTACTTGTGCGTGATTTAGCATTCACCAGTGATCTATTGCCCTGCAGTTATCACCTTCCTTCCAGTGTATGGTATATGTTTTTAACTCTGTCCTTTCTCCTTGCAGACCAGAGTTCTGTTGAAGTTGTGGATGAAGAAGTCACTGTTAAAATTAGGTGAGTAAAGCAAAAATATATCTTTAGATGGAAACATTTTGTATGTGTACACTTACAATTGATAAGGTATTATGTCTAAAATCATTATAACTTATTTATTCTCTGTTGCAGGCAAGAAGATGCTGAACTTGCTGAGAAGGTAAGAAAGAGACAGCGAATCGTAATGCCAGGATGGATGGCTAGTGTGTATATGTAATACTGGATGTCTTTGTAGTTTATATTGGGCTTTATTACATGGTTGTCTGTGTAGCACTTTCTGTTCCTGGTTAACATAAATCTTATAATGAACCAACCCCTTCTTTAAAACTGATGAATGTGATGTTTCTTGCTGTAATGTGTACATCTTCAGCAGTAGTGTTTTATTGACATTTGTTTCCCCAGGGGGTGCAGAAGAAAAGGGGTGGGGAATATAACAGCCAAGATGGATGAGGGTGTAACGGATACAATACATTAGTGCCAGTGTATTACAGTATTTATACAGCCAGGGAGCATGCTATATTCCTGTGCAGTATAGTGATAACAAAAAGGTCAGTGGTTAATAACCGCACAGTCCGAATCCCATCTCGTATTAGTTGATCATTATTGGTACAATTATTATGGGAAGGTACTATCTGACAACAAAAAGAACATCATATGGGAACATTAAAAAAAAAAGAAAACGTTGTTTTAAATTGGTGCACACTTTGGATATTAACATTTTTAAATTACATTTTTTTTTTTTTTTATTGAAATTCATTCATGTAACTCCTATATAAGCCAAAATATTTCTAAAAACAAGTATATGATGAGAAGAAAATTAAAATCAATAGGTTAAAAAAAAAACAATTTAATTCAATGGTTATAACTATAGGTAAATAACATAATATTGGTAATCCATGAAAACCCAGGGTAAGGTAGAATATCACTTATAATTATGACAGGTGATATGCCTTGCGATAGTCTGTTACTATGTGTAGTGATACACAATATATCCACACAGGCATTAAGTGTTCATTTAGGAGACTGGTACAATATTGATAGAGATAACCTAGGAAATGTTCATTAATTCACAGTAAAGTAATCTTCATACAGACACTTCTGTATCTGATGGTATTAGTAATGTGTATAGCCTCCTCCTAAATTCATGTAATCAGGGGTGATATTGTTTTAAGAACATGGAGTATAATACTTAAATGCCCTAATGGGAAATTCCTGCTTATTATACCTGCAAAAATTGAGATGCTCTTAGAATTACGTGTACAGCAAATAAGTGTTCACTCATATAAAAGATTTGTTCAGGGACTGATGCCAACAAAGTCAGTGTGAATTAATAAGCAGTTGAAATAGTTTCCATTTATATGGTAAGAGACTTGTTACATTGATGAGACACATGAACTTGCTATCTCCCAGTTTGATGAGAACACTGGAGACAAAGTGTTTGTATCGGGTCATCTCAAACGGAGCACCACACAGCCAGATTTGTTTAGTACTAGGACAGTGTACTGATGTAGCAATGCACTGTTTAAGCACTGAGTAACTGGCAGATTCCTATTTAATAACTGTTACATAATCACTGTGCTTCTTTACTGTACATACTTATTACTTTATATTCTTTAACCTCTAACTCAGGTAACACTCAGTTTATTTTCATTTTCTTCCCAGGCAGCATCCATGATTGCATTGGTAACATGTATTAAATATTTGTGAAAAAGCCCATTATCCTACAAATTCAGCATTATTTGTTTGCTGTTCACTCCTGCAGGCTCTGACTTCGGAGAGAATGGCTGCCAGAACACGTGCTTTTAAAAAGATTCCAATTAGCAACTTGCCAGACTCTGATCAGCAGCGAAGGATTGTGACCCGGCAATCATTAACTTTAAATGCTGGTGAGTTTCATTTGTATATATCCTTTTATGATTGAATGCTTAGTGACTGTAAAAATGATGATCCAAATATCCAGTTACATAATATCGAGGTGGATTGTTGATACCATTCCTTCTTACACATTATATCTTACACTAGTGAGCAATATATTGTTTTCTGTTTCATAACTAACAAAAGATAAAACCCTTGCAGTCCCTTCAGAAGAGGGATGTGTGACAACCGTTTGTTGATGCCAGCACCACATTCTAAGTCCCCACACACACTCCCACTGTCACCTTTATAAATGACTGGTTGTTTATTCAATTAAGCCTTTCCCCTCTGCTAAACGTTGACATTGTGTATGTGCAGGTTGTGTGGACATTATTGTAAATCTTGAAAGAATGTATCCATGCTTATTTGTATAACTGCATGAATGTACAAATGTGTCAGCCGTGCAATACCTGTTGTCATAAGCCCTCGCAGTAGGCATAGTAGAAGTTTACAGAGAGCACCTGCCTATTTTAAAATGGAATGCAGGTAGCTTGGAAAACAAATGGTTGCTACCCCCACTGAATGGCTATGTGAAATTAAAATATATTTAACGGAGGGTTTTTGTCTGTGGATCAGGTAAGAGCCTAAAAATGTCTTACGAGAGAAAGGAAAACCAGACACCTAGAGTAGTAAATCTGTTGCTCAGAGGACTTTATACTCTGTCTAGGTCTTCACCCAGATATTCTGGGACCTATTTCTAAAACCATCTCCATCACATAACACTAAAGAAGTGACGAGCTAAACGTCCTACTGTTCTTTACAAAGAAAAAAAGGATTTTTGTACTTGCATTAAATATTTCTCTGAATTGGAGATGTTCACTGACCCCCATGTTCTGGTTTTGGATCTGAATTAACTTTGTGTTTTGGCAAAACCTCCCTTGCATGTTTTGGATCCCTATTTTTTTTTTTTTTTTCTAAAATCCCTGCTGCCTGCTTGTTAATGCGCTGGGTCCGCATAGTGACTGACTGTGCCAGAGAGGCCACCCACGCTGGTTTCTCCATCGTCCGAGTGCTGCTCCCCTGTTCCTGCTTGTCCCAGGCCGCTGCTTCACACTGCACAAACCACCATCTGGTCCAACTGTGACAAACTTTGGCTGTTCAGTTAGAGCCTGAATAAAACTGAACACGGGCAGGCATAGTGACTACATCTAGAAGATAATATACAGAAGACAGTGTGCACACAACTGCCGTACAATAAAAGATACGTGCTCTGTCCCTGGCTAGAAGGCCCAGAACAGCAACACTCTGATATCTAGTGTGAATATGGGTTACAGGAAATTAAGTAATCTGAGACCCAAATATGATGTGTTTTTGTTTTTAATTATTATACACAATGCAGAGTATAGACAATTTATAAACATGTCCCCCAGTGAGGTGCTTGGCTCTGCTTTTAGCAATGGCCTCATGGAGGAGCAGGATTGGTGAAGTAGTCAGGACAGCTGTTTTGACACTTATCTAAGACTTTCCAAATGTAGCCGTTATGCGGTGCTTCCTTTTTTGAAGCCTGCTTGCAGCAGTAAGCAGGTTCCCCTGTAATTGCAGACTCCATTTCATACTGGTCCCAATCACTGTCTAGACTGGGGATCCAAGTTTCCCCTCCGCCTCATTGGGGAATTTGGTATCTTCCATCAACATGTCTGCCCTTCATGCAGTGTCCCAGCGCTCTCTGCCTACTGGCAGCGTCGGACCTGCTATGAAGTGAACAGTTACAGCTGTGCTTATGTAAGCAGCTGTCACTGAGTCTGCAATAAAAACTGAAAAGAAGTTACTTGGCTTAGGACAGAAGCTTTTCCTTCTGTGAACAGGTGAACCTGCAGCACAATTACCTCTGACTCTCCTAGAGATAAATAGAGAAACTAAGAATAAAATAAAAAAAACACACTAACTATTGTAGCAAGTACTGCAGAGCAGTAAAATATTAGCCCAACTCCTTGGGCACTTAAACTACACTGAGGTTTGTAGGGGTTGCAGAGGTGAGGAGTCGGCAGCAAGTTTAGTTTAAGTGCCAACTCCATGCGCCCTCATACAACCCTATGCGGTGTTTCCCCCCCCCCAGATGGAATGACTGAGAAATTACCTATCCAAAACTGCCTTAGGTTGGCAAATGTTTCCCTGAACAGTATTCCTACAGAAATCTACTCTTCCAAAAACGTATGCTGTGTAACAGATTTCAAAGTGGATTGCTCCACCTAAATGTGTACATTCAGTTTAGGATGCAGTAGAAGTTCTACTAGAAGACTGAATGTTACTCACTTGGGTGTGATGTCACATCTTGCCTACAATGTTATTCACAAGTCCGTTTTTAGCTTTTACAGAGTGGTGGCATATTATGTCAATCTGACACCTTGTTTATATTTGCTTAAGGATCAAAAAATGACTTTAGTCCATATGGACCCTCTTCCGCTTTCTGCTGTCTAATTTTTCTTACATTTTGTGTGGTAAATTTAAGTTATTGCAGTGGAGTAAATAGGCTGTAATCTTGAAATATGCCTACTTGACTGTATTTTTCTCTGATTTATTCTGTATTTACAGAAACTGGTCCAGACACACATGATGATCAGACTATAAGGTAAATGTCTTGCTGTTGCTTAAACTCTGTGTATGGCCTCCTAACTCCTTTGCCTATGCCATCATATCCCCTCCTGCACACTGTGCCACTGTATTTGTGTCTATCCCTTTCCTATAGGATGTAAGATCTCACAAGTAGGGACCCTATTTCCTCATGTTCTCCTACTAGTGTCACTCTCTCTTCCCATTGGCCTGTTTTCCTTAAGCCCAGGCCTATTTCAAGTTAGACATTAGCATCACTCTTGCTGTAAATACACAGAACTTGGTAACACGGATCAGTTAATCTTATTTAGTTGAGGTCTGGTCTTTGTATGATTCAGGTTTAATGTGTTATGAATACTTGCTATGTATTCCGCTGAAATTTCATTTGTGGCACAGTCGACTTTTTGTGATGCATTATAAATAGAAGTCCTATTTATTTTAAAATTTGCTTTTGCATTTCAAATGTAAGGGACAGATGTTTCACCATTTGGAGACAGGACTCTGCATTTACACCAACCCTGTACAAAGCCCTTGACCTCTATTGATTTTTAGTTTGTATTAATTAATGGGGGTGGTCAATTTCTTCCTCAGACATTTAAATTGCAGTATAATATTTGGAATGTATTGAAAGTATGCCCAATTAGCATGACTTGTTATAGAATGCTAGTGTGCATTTTGTAGCATTGTATTCAGATAAAGATTCCATCTCATGTTGCCTTTACATTACAGGCGGAAAAGTTACAAGCGAGCTGTGGATGAACTGTCTGATGATGAACATCCTGGTGATGACCAGATACAATCACCTCCCAGAAAGAAGACTCCGTCTCCACCGTGTCCTCCCAGCAAAGTAAGTTCCCAACTAGGTGACATTGCACACGTCTTCAGTTGGACATTAGAGTTAAATCAATGTATTGTCTTCTAGGTGGTAAAACCTCCTCCCCATATGAAGAGTTTCCTGCATACAGTGCAGAAAAATCAACTGCTTATGATGACTCCAGGCTCTATTGGGAAAAGTCTGATGGTGAAATCCTTTATAAAACGCAACACACCACTAAAAACTGACCTAAAGGTATGTGTAAATCATGCATAGAATCAATGCATTTTAATCTTATTGTATTATCTTCCTTTAAAGAGAAAGTTGTAGGAAAGTCACTGTATGTAATGGAAGGTTCTAATTCTTATGTTTTATAAATGCAGAAAAAATACTTTCCTAAGAATCATTTGTCATTTCATGGCATTGTCGCTGTACCTGCATTTTTTTATTTCATTTTTTTTTAAAAATAAAATACTATTTGTTCATGGTGAATTCATGAACATTATCTCATGCTCGTGTTTGTTTTTGTTTCCTCCCCTCCTTGGTTAATTCCAGACAGACGTAAGTAGATTCCAATTTTTGAAGGTGCCCCTGGTGTTTGCGAATCTCTGGAGGGTGCTGGTCACTTTTCTTGGTGTGGCTGATTTTCACTGTCTGAAGGTTGTACTGATCAGACTGGTAGTTGGCTGTCTTCAGCAATTCTTTATATTCATGTTATGGTTTCATAGGAGAAGGAGCGTCAGCGCCTGGAAACTCTGCGTAAAAAAGAGGAGGCTGAACTGCTGCGCAAGCAGAAGATTGAGGAGGGAAAGAAGCGCAAACAGGAGGAACTGAAGATGTGAGTAACATTAAAGTACAGTAATGATTGAATTCTTCGACTTGTACATAGAACAAGTTTAAGGCACACAGATATCTCACTGCAACATAAGATTCATGGTTCAATTCTTTTGTCTTAGGAGGCGAGACGAGCGGCTGCGCAAGGTGTTACAGGCCCGCGAGAGAGTGGAGCAGATGGAGGAAGAGAAAAAGAAAAAAATGGAGCAGAAATTTGCGCAAATAGATGAGAAGAGTGAAAAGGTAAGAGGTGTCCGAGGGGCCCTGATCTATGTGCTGAACCAACCCTGTAACAGTCAGAGCTAGTGTACACATAGGGTGCAAAAGAGCCCATACATGCACCATTGTGCTTTGCTGATAGTCCTCTATGCGTCTTTATTATTATTAACTTATAGAACCAAACGAGGAACAATTGTAAAACTGTCTGAGTTGCGTTTTGATGGCTCCTTAATCCATTATACTGATCAGTGGAATGTATTAGACGATCACTGTCCCAGTGACTTCTGTCAGAACATTCAGTCTCTGAGAAGACTCGCTGGAATGGAATGTTTTTTTTTATACCATTTTCTGTTCACTTTCCCTTACAGGTGCGTGAAGACCGCATGGCTGAGGAGAAGGCAAAAAAGAAAGTCACTGCTAAAAAGCAGGAGGAAATTGAGACTAGGAGGCGGCAAGAAGAGGAAGCTCGGAAACTCAAAGCAAAACAGGTGTGTGTGGTACTAGGTGCTAATCTGCCACATGGCGGCTGATAGCCATTCTGAATGTGGAATGCATGTGTGTGCTGTAATATTGGGGTAAAACAGAGCATTAATGCTTTCGGTAGTGCAGTATATATTGTAGCATATTTAAACAAGCAGTGGCATAAGTGGATATTTCCGAAAGTAGGGGTAATGTTCTTCTGTTCTGTTAATGTCTGTCTAGGAGGAAGAGGAGCGCCGGCACCAGGAGCTTCTGCTCCAGAAAAGGCGTGAAGAAGAGGAGGAGCAGGAAAGACAGAGAAAGCTGGCAGAGATACGGCAGGAACGCGATAGGCAGCGAGAGCTGCAACTTGCGGCGGAAAAAGAACAGGAGCGTCTCAGACTAGAACGGTGAAAAAACAATTTAATACACTGTTAATACGTAACGTATAAGCTGCCTTCTATCCCAGTATTTTCATAACTTCCTCCTTTTACAGAGAAAGGGAGCGCTTGGAGAAAGAGAAGGCTCTTCAGTTGCAGAGAGAACTTGAGCGAGCGGCACAGGAGAAAGAACAGCAGCGTAGAGAGGCAGAAGAGCACAAGAGAAGAGTGAGTACTGTGCTTTGGCTTCTTATGTAGTAATCCTTATGCTGATACACTTGGACCAAGTTAGGATTATGCCATTTTAACATTGGCAGATGACTATAACTGACACTTAATTGGCATTGAAATTCCAGGAGCAGCAGGAGAGGATGGAACAAGAGCGACAGGAAAAATTGCGCCGAGAGATGGAGGCCAAAAAGCTCAAAGAACAGGCACAGAGGTTGCGTGAGGAGCAGGAAAGAGTTGCTAAGGGACAGCAGTCTGCTGTCAGTGAACAAACGCTGAATGTTACTGTAGATATCCAGGTAAGGGAACTGTAAGCGGAGAATCTAGGGCACGTCGACCATGACCTAAAGCTTTTTGTTCGTTATTCAATTTGCCTTTCTCTCAATATCCAACCAGGTCTTACTAGAGTTATAGTTGTTTTGATATCATTGAGTTAAATACGAAAATTTTTATTTTATATCAAGTTTGGACACTTCATGGGGCAGATTGAGTTCTGCGCAGGGTGCTGCTGAACATCACTCCTATGTTCAGATCTGCGTAATGTCTGTTATTACGATAAGAAAACTCAGCTCATCTTTCTGCTCACCTGAGACTCGAGGGAAGAAAGAACGGAAATTTAGGTTAACACTCTGCGGACTGTTCTGGGAGAAGTCTCATCACCTCAAGCTGAATTGAAACTGTCCCTAAGATTCTTTTGTTTTTGTGTGGTTTTTTTGTTTTTTGTTTTTTTTTACCATGGGATTAATGTTTTGTATAGATAAAACAAGAGTTAATCTTGGAGTGTGTGTATCGGCTTCATTCCAAACTGTTTCCTTTAGAAGTCATTTAAACTGCAGGCAAAGTAATATAAGAGACCCTCCCCCAGTTATGTCATTTTCTGGTTTTCACTTGAAGCTCACACGGAGTAACCACTTTCTTTTTCCAAAGCCAATTATAGCCTAATCGGAAATCAGTTTCCAAGGCAGTAAGGCCTGTCATAAACTGCAAGACAAAGGGCTCTTAATGATCTACATTGTCGTTGGTACTTGTCTTTTGTCATTACAAAACTTTTTGCAACTCCCATTTACTCTATTGACTCGTATGTCCTTTCCTCAGAACTCCCCAGCCTGTCAGTCTTATGAGATGACTCCAAAGAGCGTTAAACCTTACGCTGCCAAGAACAATTCAGATGACTATGGCATGGACTTAAACAGTGATGACTCCACTGATGATGAAGGCAAACCTCGTAAGCCCATCCCATCTTGGGCATCTGGTGAGTATTGATCACTGGTGGTTGTTTGCGGAGGGGTTCATTATGGCAGCCTTATCTAATATTTATTTATTTTGTCTACAGGAAACCAGCTAGACCAAGCTGTGCGCCAACAGTACTACCACCCCATAGATCTGGACAGACTCTTTGGCACCATTGACAGTCCAAAATTGGAGGATATGTTTAATAAGAGCAAACCCCGCTTCTACAAACGCACTAGCTCTGCAGTATGGCACTCTCCCCCACTAAACAGTAACAGACAGCATCTTACTGTGGGCTATGGCCTAAAGAAATACTGAGCTTGGGGGACTGCAGCTTCACTAGACCATATCTCGGACTACCACGCGCTGTTCTCTAACCTTTATCTAATCGTTTATTTTATCTGTTGTTTTTTATGTCCATTGGCTTTCTTATATATTTGTATGGTAGGGATGTATAATTTTAAAAATAAAGATTCTTTAAGGATTAGTAGGACTTCCGCTTAGTTCAAGTTGCAAGAAAATACATTGGCGATGACTTGGCCAGTAGAACTACTCGTAAGGTCACTGATCAGATGAGTGGTTGTCTAACAAATTTAATCAAGCAGATGTTTGTTGTGACTAGGAATTTGGAAGAATGGACCTACACCAGCCTATAAACAGACACTAAGTATTGACTTGCTGCTGTGGTGAATTGACACATTGCTGAGAAGCTTCTTAGATTGTGAGGACACCCTTTTGGGCATACTATGCAAAATGCACTAAGGCCTTACAAAATAGGGTTAAATACCAGTTTTACAGACATGGGATCTACAGTGGTTCTTAGAAAGGCCTATACAATAGCACATTCTGTCTCTTGACAGTGATAGTCAGGTTATGAGCATGGAATATGGGGATATTTTCCACAAGATCACTCCATCAGCATATTTCATCATCATTTATTTATATAGCGCCACTAATTCCGCAGCGCTGTACAGAGAACTCTCTCACATCAGTCCCTACCCCATTGGAGCTTAGTCTAAATTCCCTAACACACATACAAATACAGACAGACTAGGGTCAATTTGTTAGCAGCCAATTAACCTACCAGTATGTTTTTGAGGAAACCGGAGCACCCGGAAGAAACCCACACACGGGGAGAACATACAAACTCCTCACAGATAAAGCCATGGTCAGGAATTGAACTCATGACCCCAGTGCTGTGAGGCAGAAGTGCTAACCACTTGAGTCTAAAGTGTTTCTACCCACCAAACAAAACTTAGGGGCAGATTCCGTTCGGCATGAAGGGAACACAATGCGCAGACACATATAGTGTTGGGTGTTTTTTACAGAAATCTCTACTCATTTTCCCTCTTGTCTCATAGAGATGCTAGGGAAAATGAGCATAGTATTCTATACTGTATTAACCGGCAAGATGTGCAAACAGACACAGCGGCAAAGTCTGGCGGAACCTCAACGAACTTTGAATCTGCCCTTTAGAACTTTTCTTGCAGCAGGCTAAATCTGATGCTGGAAGAGTTAGGATAGATCTTCAGCAAACACTTAATAGAAATGTAAACAATGCTTAACCCAAGCGTTAAAGCCCATAAATGGCTGAGCTGCCTTACAAGCCAGATCCACCTCCCACAATGGCACAGTGATATTGAAAACTTTGGGTAATGGGAGCAACCAAAGTGCAAGAGGCATAAATTGCTAAATATATCCTTTTGCTTACTGAGATTTGGAAAACCTTACGTATCATAACCAACTGTCTGAGTTTATTAATTCTGCACATGCTCTTACAGAATGGTGATCTAAAAACTGCCAGATGCAATTTTGTATATAGGAGCAACTAATCTCTTGGAGAGCTGCTATAGCTAGATATATGCATTCCAAACGAGTAAATCCTTTAAGACCACTTCTGGTCCTCTACAGTAGCTCAGAATGTTGAAACTTATAATTTATTTGCAATTGAAACTGCCATCCCTTAACCTCTCTGCCAAAAAAAATGTGCTTTAAAAAAAGGAAAAATCTGATAGTGTTGTCTGCAAACATTACATCCAGTGCATATAGAGAAGATTGCCTTTGAAATAAGGACCTTTTTGTTAGTCTAAATAGCACTAGTCCCAATCATTAAACAGGACCAGAATAAGTAATTTAGATACCTTTCACCAAGGGACCGAAAGACATGCAAGTGTCAGATATGCTACTTCTAGTAGTGATTTTAATAAATACTGGAGATTTTTTACCTGCTAATCTGGTTTTATTAGCTCTTCCATGGCTGCATTCACCAAGGGGTTAATCCCCTCGAGTTAGTACTGGAAAGACCTCTCTCCTTCCTACCTGTGTCTTCTGGTTATCCGTACAAGTATAATAATTGAACTTTGGGATGCGTAGCATGCTGTCAAGGAAAGCAGATTAGCAGGTAGTAAGGGTTAAGGCCAAAGCTGCCACTTTGCTTATGGTAGGTTCCTGAACATACTTCTACTGAAACGTAATGATAAACAAGGTTTTAGGGGGGACTTTTACATATTCTAGCACCAAGCGGTTTTCTTCAAAACGTGGCATCTGTTGAAGCTTTTGCATGTTTTATACAATGTTTACTGAATGTATGAATAGAAGACCACACCGTAACTTTGCCAAGTTTAGCAATGGAACACTCTCTGCCCATGACAGCCATAGCTTTGGTAGAAGGCCTTGATTCTTTCTGGCACGTCTACTTTTGTCTAGACGCCTCTCGATTGCTGGATTTTATGCATTTTTCTTCACCTTTCTCTTTGCTGTTTTATAGACAATAGTTGCTTCTGTTCTGTTTAAATACATTTTTTTTTTTTTTTTATTGCCTTGAACCAAAATTTTAAACAAAAAACAATGGGAACGTTGTTTCCTTTTGGATTCTTTCGTCTAGGACATAATGAAAGAACGGTATCCTGGATCATGTGAAATTGAAAGACTAAAGTTCTGAAATTCATGTAGAAGACCTGTAATTCCGAATTGCCACGTAATGGCAACCAAAAAACAGCTTTCGGAGTAAGATGTCTTGCAAAGGCCCACAAAGTGTAAGTCCCAGTGTAGTAATGGATGAGCTTGTGTTTTTTTTTTTTTTGTTTGTTTACCCCCCCCCCCCCCCCCCCCCCTCCTAAAATGAATCTTCTCTTTTATTCTATTATGGACAGTTTCCTGTGTAATAATGCTTCTAGATCACAAATTTTTACTTTTAAGAATATTTACTGCTGGTCCTTTTTATCACGTTTATCTTGAAGTTTAAAAATTGAATCTATGGAATGATTACTTGTTACTAAGTTTCTTACGGTGCATCATTTCTTAAAGTAGTCCCAAATTCTGAGTCATGAGTTTGATTTCTGCCCATGGCCTTATTTGTGTGGAGTTCGTATGTTCTCCCTGTGTTTGGGTGTGTTTCCTCTGGGTGCTCCGGTTCCCTACCACACTCCAAAAACATACTAGTAGGTTAATTGGCTGCTATAAAATTGACCTTAGTCTCTCTTGATCTGTGTGTGTGTTAGGGAATTTAGACTAAGCTCCTATGGGGCAGGGACAGATGTGCGTTATCTGTACAGCGCTGCGGAATTGGTGGCGCTATATAGGAATCTGATGATCCTGTTATGATTTGGTTGTGGATTGCTTCCTTGCTTTTAATAGTGTGGAAATTACTTTCCCTCTAAATCCCTTGCACGTTAAAAAAAAAAAAAAAAGACTGACAGTCTCCAAAACTGGGTTTAGCGGACATATCTGACCTTGTTGGACTAGGTTTGGCAGAAGTGGAAGGTTTTTTGTTTTGTTTTTTGTTTTTTTTAACAACTTGATGCAATGCCTTAAGATTATGCTCTGTGTTGCCAAAACAGTAGGATCACAATTGTTTTGTCCTGGTCCCTGCTAGCTGACAGTCTTGCCATATTGATATCTACGTAAAGTAGTAAAGAGCATACTTCTCATCTTGTGACTTCTCATGTCTTATTGATGAATGCTGAATTAGGATACAACTGCATGACTCAGTGTACCAGGCTTTGATGGCCACACAGTCCTCCAAAAATGCAAACATGTTTTATACACTGTTTTAATTTCCCTTATATTTGAGGATAGCGCAGCTGTCTTCCTGCCACTGACCCTGTGCTTTTAGATACTTGCAAGTGCCACCCCATTCTTGCTTGTTGGCATATGTTGTGATAATCATGTATTTGTGATATGCAAAACATCTCCCTCTTCCTGAAAAGCTGTATATTGACCACCACTGTCTTTTTCCTTACTACTTTGGTTAGAAAGATACGTCGACTTTGATCCTATTTGTATTTTTGAATATCCTTTGAATATAGTTTTGGAATAGAACCCTGTGCCTTTTTGTGGCATTAGTACTGTGCAAACTACTTTTAACTGTATTGTCAACTTTTCGCGTGGCTGCTCATCCTTTCCAGGTTACTAGGACTGGAGATTTTTGAAAATTATCTCCTGGGGCAAGGCCAGGAATTCTAGCATATATCCCATCCCTGTCTTATTGTTGCTAATACCCACTGGTACCTAGTAGTTTTGGTAAATTCTTCTAGGAATATTGAGTCTGCTTCAGACTTTGTTTTCTTCTCAAGAGTGAATCTACTCTGCATCATTGAGAGGTGGGTCTAAAGGATCCTTGAAACTCCTTCCCCTTCTGCTGGCAAAAAAACCCAAAAAACTTTCCTTGAGGAACCTGGTTGCTAGCATTTCCCATATCTTCTGCAAGGCTTGTATAGGTTTGTTTGACTGAATTCTCTAGGCTTACAACACTTGTACACCTCTTTTGTTAGGTCTGTTCTGAGGCAGCCAGTTTGATCTGCCACCTGAAAGCTTCTGTGGTTCAGCAGTAGCCACAATCCAAAATGAAACCACTTTTCTAACAGCAACACAGGATGCTGTAATTCTAGAATGGCTGATTGTTTCTGGATCATTGCTCTGGATACCACTGCAGTTCTTAATGCTGTACTGGCTGTAAGCTTCTTGTTCTCCCCTCTATCCATGCTATCCTTGAAGAAATATACATCCTTCAGCAAGATAATTGTATTCTTGGAGAGCCTGGCTATTTCTCAATCAACTTTTAGTGACCTTTATCTCCTCAGAAGAAAAAGGTTACATGAGACTATTCATGCTGAAAAGTCATTTGGATGTTTCTACTCTTCTCCTTTTAATCTCTTTATTAAAGAGAATTTGGCAGGTCTTTTATTTTGCCCTATGAAACATCAGTTCTTGCAAAGACTCTCTTGAATATAGCCATTGCTTTAGTAATTTGTTTTAATAGTCCAATAATTTCACATTGAAACTAGATGCTTAAGGCAAATCCATGATCAGATAACTTGGATACATCTGCCTCTACTTGCAAAATCAATACTGATTAATGACATTTTGCACTTCAACTGATGCAAAAGTGTCCACTAACTCTCTCTTCAACCCTGTGTGTGGGGTGGCTCCTGCTTTCATTAGAACTGCAATTAGGGCAACCTTCCCAGAACATCCCTCCGCTAGCTTCTGGTCACAAACAGCACAATTAAGGGGGTCTTGATCGTCTTTTCAGCTATGTACCTTCCAGGTCTGTGTTTAGCCTCGGGTATTAAAACAAATTACATTTGTGTACTAATAGAAAGAGGATGGTCCTGGCATCCTCTGCTCTTTATCGTGACGTCATGAGGTCTGGTCTAACAATGCACCAGTTCTGAAGGGGCCGAGAGTGGCAAAATGTCTGCTGGAGGTCGATTCTTATAGAAGAGCATCACACCGGAAAAAAAGGCCTGTCCTGCTACCTTTCCTGAGTTAGTACTCCCTACAGTACATATTTACTAAACTGCGGGTTTGAAAAAGTGGAGATGTTGCCTATAGAAATTCAGATTCTAGTTATCATTTATTTAGAACATTGTACAAAATGACAGCTAGAATCTGATTGGTTGCTATGGGCCACATATCTACTTTTTCAAACCTGCGCTTTAGCAAATATACTCTTTTTTTGTTGGTTGCTATAATGGTGTAGCGAACGCCAGGTCTGGTTTTTGTGTGTGTTTTTGTGTGTGTGTTTACTCACTTCCAGTTCAGTTGTCATAGGCTGCTCCTGAGCCCTAAAATATCATACTGAAATCTCAGAACTGTGCAGCACCCTTCAGGAGTATGGTCTTTGGAATAGTTTGGTTATGGTACCTGGCCTACCCTCCCAAAAAGGTTTAAAGCAGGCCTGTCCAACCTGTGGCCCTCCAGGTGTTGTGAAACTACAAGCCCCAGCATGCTTTGCCAATAGACAACCTGTTGATAGCTGGAAGGGCATGCTGGGACTTGTAGTTTCACAACATCTGGAGGGCCGCAGGTTACAAGCCTGGTTTAAAGGACCAATTTCAGGAACATTTTTATTAATTAGCTTTCCTACACAAGCTCAGAAATATACTGAGGATTACCAAACTAACTAGAAAGTTGCAACACTGTGTTTGTGAAGGGTAGCAGTAGTTGTGGAGGGTTTTTTGGTACATTCTTCATCTGCCCAAAAGGGCCACTGCTTAGTTTCCTTAACAGTTTATGAAAATTAATAACTAGCATGATGAGAACAATGAGCGACCTTTTTGTCATAATGCCTTAAAAGAGCCAAACTACAGACAAGTGTGGATCTGGTAAAAGTCAGACCTGGTACATCTGCCTGGTTGTCATTGTCTTCTTTGTGACTTTGAAGGGTCATCTGACAGGGAGTTGGGAAATCTGAGAAGATACAAAGTCATTTAACCCTGGATGAGGACATTTATAAAATCAAAGAGCTTAATGTGACCATGGGGATTGATGAAATGCCAGCCCTTTCTTCTCTTCAGGATTCCCTTTTTAGATGACCATCAGAGTGTTCCAAGTGTGCAGGGTTATTAAAGATATCATTTATAAACAATGGGAACAGATGGACACAAGTTTGTCTAATTTCAAGAGACTTAATCACATGTATCCTTTTCAGGATAAGAAGTAAAAAATAACATGGCACTCAATATGATTTGGCACCAGTGGAGTCTATTCTCCACACTATGAAGAAGCAAGACCTCTTTACTTCCATAAATATCCAGGCTGCTGATCTTCAATTTAGCCTGTCTACGTCTCTCATGGCCTTCATCAAAGTTCTAGTAGTTTGCATGGCTGCTCTCAAGACAAGGAGTGGCTCTCTAGCTCCCATGAGCAAGGTGGCATATAAGGAACTTTCAGCTGGATCCACCTGCATAACTACAGAGCAAAAAGCAGCTGTACGCAAGCTTTCTCGGGATGAAGGCAGAAGGCAACATGGTCGGCAAAGAACAGCATAGCAGATAATCTCAGTAGATCTCTGATCCATCCAGTGGAATGGCCATTGCACACAAAAAAAAAAACCAAAAAAAAAAAACAAAGCCTTTTCTCTGTTTATTATAGGACTAGTTAAAATTTCCCATCAAAATGATGGGAAATAGTAAGAGTAAATTCATGTTTGATCCTTTTGCACCCAATTTGACTTTACCCTTCTGACAGCCTTGATTGAATAGTTTATCAAATGACTGCTCACCTGCAAAATTCACAAATACTGTGCATGGGACCACAGTTATGGGCATTAATGTGTTTCATCAAAGTTACTGATATCAAGAATGGCATCATCTTGTTCACTCACTTTGTAGGCATTGACGTGATACTAGCTCTGTCTGATCTTCGATTGTTTTCACAGAGGAGTCATATTTGTATGGCAATGACAATCTCGTTCTCTTTCTCTTTGGTGAACAGACATTTGCCTTTTAGGTGAAATTGTTTTTACACTGCGTTGCTTAAATGAATTAGTATATTCCCATTAATTTAACACTAAGTGCAAATAAAATGAAGGATAGAAAATCAAGTAAATTTTGAATAGTTAAGGTCGTTATAAATAGTAACTGCAACACAAAAAACTTAAATAAACCAAACAAACTAAGGCCAAGAAATTAGGAAAATCTAGTCAGTAGGAATAGTCAAGTACGCAAGAGTCATTTGCAAACGTTTTACCAAATTTGTTTGCGTGTTTTGTGTGTGTATCTATAAAAATTAGGAGCAGTGTTAACCTGATAGAAATATATAGATTTCAAGAAGATTAATTCTGTGGTGAAAGTCCAAATTGGAGGATCCTCCTGCTAGCATTCTCATATTCTTGTTTTTCTCCACGGTGGCTTTAAGAAGGGCCCGGTTCTTACCACTATAAAGGGTCATGTATATGCGTCTCAGCTTAGTGCCTGAAGATCTTATTTTTCATATAAAACCTTCTGTGTCGCCTTGGGCTCTATCTGTTGTCCTGGAAACCTTAATGTCTACTTCCTTTGAACCATTACAAGTGGTCTCACACTTAAGGTATTGCTTCTGGTAGTAATCACGTCTGCCTGATCAATGGGGCAATCACATGCCCTATGGTGTAAGGTGCCATTTCTGAATACCTATACAGGCATGGCGGTGTTATGAACAAATCCTACTTTCTTACACAAGGAAAATTTCACTTTTGGTATAAAAAAAGGAGATCATACGAGGTATGTCTATTAAATAACGAGACTGTGATTCCAGAACCGGTTATAACAGCATACGTAGTAACCTTGAACCTGCATGACAAGCTGCAACACTATGATGTTCAGTTGATTGAGTCGCCATTTAGTTTGGTTGTGTTTTCTGTAGAGTGTCGAGAAAAGGGTAAGTTTAAAAGTTGAACAACGCGTCAATTTGAAATTGTTAGTAAAATGACACAAAACACCAACACAATATTTTCAAATGCTCACTACGGCCTATGGGAATGACTGCCTGGCTCGTGCGCATGTGTTTGAGTGGCACAAAAGATTTAGCGAGGGAAGTGAGAATGTCGAAGTTGATAAACGCCCTGGATGACCTTGCACTTCAAGAACCGAAGAAAATGTAGAAAAAAAATCAGTCAGATTGTTGGAAAAGACCGCCGACTCAGTGTTCCAATGATAGCGCAATCCATGAACATTGGCAAAGACACCGTATGAAAAATTTTGCGTGAGGATCTTAACATGATGAAAGTTTGTGCAAAGATGTATATTTGCTACTTATAATTGGACTTGTATGATTTGTTGTTATGTTTAACATGTATTTGTATGCTGACTATCCGGCGCTGTGGAATTTGTGGCGTCTTATAGATAAACAATGATAATGCCCTCTTAGATCTGCTGGTGGCCTGCACCTCACCAGGTCTCTGATAACCGCATCTCATTCCCACCTACAAGACTTCTCCTGTTCCTCTGGCCACTTCTGGATTTCCTTACTATGCCCGATCCGACTCTGCAAATTTTTAACTGGTCTCTGAAAACTCGCTTGATGTTTAGTCTGTACCCAACTCCCACCTATAGTACTCTCACTGTTACACCCTACTTACCAACTTTCTTCAGCTCTCTTCCGGGAGCCTGCCAGTGGAGGTGGTCGTGAGGGGGCGGGGCGGCCAAAACGCTGCGATTCACCGGGAATCGCGGCGTTTGGGACCTAATTCTGCCCACTTCACTAGGAAATTTGCCACTTCCTAGAGACGTGTGCAGAATTCGGGAGATTGCCACACTCACCCGCGAGTCCGGGAGACTCTTGCAAAATGCGGACATTCCGGGAGAGTTGGCAAGTATGTGTTACACCCTTACTACTCTCCCAATCTCCACTCTCAGCCACACTGGTTCATCTGGTCTTAGCTATGCCTATTACCCACGAGATTGTAAGCAGTCTCACAAGCAGGACCTTCCCTACCCATTTGTTTACATTTATGCATTTGTTTTGCCTACCTTGTATGTCCATGTTTTATGTGTGCTCTGCATTCCCCACTGTCTGACGGTGGGAGCACAAATCAGTGCTAATATTAGTTATTACTACTATTGCAAGTACAGGAGTTTGCACTTATTTGCACGGATTTCTGAGTATGACTACTACACCATTACCAAATATTACCATTCAAATGCTTCACTAGGATGTGCCATTTTTCTTGATCTCTTTCATATAGCCTGGTGTACTCCTAGCAGTGAACAGTGCTTACTAGGTAGATAATGATTTAAGTGAAGCTAACACAGAGGTGTAGATAAATATGGTACTGGCACAATGTTGTCTTTAAAACAAAGGTTCAGAATGTTCTGTATGAATGTTGTGGCTATATTAGGGAATTTATACTGTAAGCTCCAATGGGGCAGGGACTGATGTGAATGAGTTCTCTGTACAGCGCTGCGGAATTAGTGGCGCTATATAAATAAATGATGATGATGATGATGAATTACATGCGAGTGTGCAGGTTTCAGTTATGTAAATCCAGCCCTGACCATGATGCGAACACATTGGTACCTTCTACACCATTTTGGCATTATTATTGCTATTAGGCTGTTTATTGATTGCATGTATTTATTTGTTCATTAACATTCTTCTCTGGGTTGTCTTCTCACATACTATAGTATGATGGTCTTTGTAGAATTGTGCTACCTACCCCTGACTTCTATAGATAAGGACTGGACCTTTTAAATGATTTTTTTTATTTTTTTGTACTTTTATAACTTTTTGTTTGAGTTTTGTTTTTAAGATACTTTACTGTTTACATGTTTTCTCACTTCTTTTTTTTGTAGTTTTGAACACTGGAGCTCAATCATCTCCTATTTTAGGGATACTGATAATCTCATCATTTATAATGATGCAAATGAATGACTATAAAAAAAAAAAAGTATATGTAGTGAATTAAACAAAATGTAATGTAAGTTTCACTTATGAAGTCTTTATAAAGTACAGCATGCTTATAGTATGCTGATGCAGGGATGTGTATCAATTAGTGATTCTGTGTTTAATTCCTTTTGGCAGCTGTAGGGTACTCTAGAATAGATCCATACATAACACCACAAAACATTGTGGTTGCACTTTGCATTCCACAGCAGATTGAGTAGAAACAATTTCCAGCTACTGTATCTGAATTTCCAACAATTTACAGAAACTTTTTTTTTTCGTTGCATAAAATGAGACATTTATTTTCCGAATTATCTGCACCTGGATGTTGGTTGTGCAAAACCCTCCTCATGCCGTTCTCCCTGTAGAGTAAAAGTCAAATGTAACATATGCAATAGTGACTGAAAAGTGGTAAAGGGGGACGTACAGCAGGAAGAAGACATTAGCTGGAGCCAATTTGGAGTAAAGCAGAAATAATTTAAACCTTGTTCTCACCTTAAACTATTTGGCTTAAATACCAATTATATGTGCTTCGTTATTTACAAGGAAGCCACTGTGTAGTTGTTTCTGGATTCCACCTCGGGTCCAGCCTTCCTGATCTCTACCAATGGGTGTTGGATCACTGAACCTGGGGTAGATAAGAAAGAAGTCTCCTGAAAACAGATGTCATTGCTTCACGTAGTGATTGTTGAACCCAGTTTAGCTGTAAGTGGTCAGAGTTCAGAAAATATTCAGCACTATAATACATGGGGGGAATTTAATTGCTGGCAATTACGGTAGAAATCTCTGCTTATTTTTTCAGGCATCTCTATGGAGTGTGAGGAAAAATGAGCGGGGATTTCTTTTAAGTGTCTGGAACGTCCGTAAGACACTTTACCATTAATTGGATTCCCCCCATGGTGTCTGTTTTTGACGCAACCTAGGAACTAGTGTCCACCAGTTTTGTATTGGATAATATGGGAATCCAGTCATTAAACAGAGGTACTTTTGCAGCCGGTACTGTGGCTCAGGAAATAATGGAGAAGAATCTTACAATCACTAGTATTTATAAACCAGATGACGCATTTGGAAATTACTAGTGGAATGTTAGTGATGACCTATGGAACAGAGCTTTGAGTAAGATATATGGGCCAGTGATGGATGGTGAATTTGCTTTGTATACAGCACCTTAGGTTGTAGTTGGTCAGATAATGTTGTGGAGGCGCCTTCCCAGGCTGGACATAGATAGGATTATTGTTACTGAATCCAGACGGTTCCTGAAATAAGAAAATAGAAAGTTTTTACGAAGTACCACTAAAGCTAGGCCATCTTCATCCCCTTCATTTGTACATACTGACCTTTTTTCCAACATACACTTGTCCCAACTGGTCGTCTTTCTGCTTAATGCCGTCACCAGGCCGGGAGTCGTCATACAGAGCCTGTGTGATATATAACCAGAGACAATGAGAAGATGAGGTCCGTAACATAGAGATGATAGGACAGTGATGGAGCATCAGAGTCTTACACTGGTATGAAGAACATGATCTGATTCTCTGGTGAAACCACTGGCTCTTTCTGAGTTCTTGGTCAAAGCTGGTAGTGGCTCTCTGCCCTACAAACAGATGCACATCAGACACATTGACAAACTTATTAGCAATACATTTAGGTGCAATAAACCAATCAGATACATACATATATATATATGGTTGCATTAAGGCTCATTTCTCTGTAAAAGTGCAAAATTGCAGCGTCAATGCTTTTGTGAGGACATGAACCTACTGTTGTGCACTGCGTCATAAGGCCGTGCCAGGACCTGCAGCAGCCAATGGGAGGAGTTGAGTGCTTTTGAGGAGTTCCTTTCCAAGTGCAGGTTAGTGGGCTTGGGATTATATAAATGAGGTAAGAAAAAAATAAATATATGCTAGGTGTGGAGACATTTTTTTCTCGCAAAATAGCGTCGGTTATCGGTCATTACATATCCCTTGTAATGTGATGCATTTTGGAGTTCCACTTATGCGGGAAAGCGCATTTTGACCAATGTAATAACATTTTTCAAATGCATAAAATTAACGCACGTAATGGAAACAGTCTGGAAAGGTCACTCCCGATTCATTTAAGACATAAGTGAAGCTAACCCAAGTAGTATTTTAAATTGAAATGAATGAAGTATAAGTGGGATGGACCTTGATGAGATGATGTTATGGCATCCTGGCCTAATCTCTCGGAATTTCATTGAGTTCTCCCGGGGGAGAAGGCCATCACCCTCCTGGATTCCACCTCTCCTTCTTGTAAGGAGAGCGGAATCCATGCTGTGCTATGCTGTGGTCCGCATCATTGTGTAGGGAGAGGGTTGGGTGTGTGTCGCCGTGATGATTCAAATTGTCTTTAAACCTACCCTCCGGAGATTCAATAAAGTAGCCAAAAATGTTTTATGTGCTCTTCCTGAAGAATCTGTCATCCTGATAGACTCATTTTATGGTAGTGTTTCCCAAGGCAGGGAAATGGTAGTGGCACCTTGAAGTGCGCTTGGTGGATAAGTAGAAATATTTCGCATAAGCATTGCTTGCAGATTATAGCTCTGCAGTTTTTGTGGTTCTTAAGTGACTTCTATTGTCTTGGGCTGATGTCACAACTGTGTTTGTCACCAGCTCTTCTATTCATTTATATATCATAAGACTGTGGGATCTCATATTTGCTAGCGCACTAGATAAATCCGAAGCTTACAACACACAGTAATGCTACGTGTCACCTAGCAGATTAAAAAAAAGCTGCTGAAATCCAAGTCAATTGAAATAAAGGTAAAATGCGCATAAAAATCTGAGGTTTTGTAAGCAGCAGCAATATGCTGCTTCTAAAACACAGGTGTGAAACCGCCTTAATTTGCACTATACAGAAAAAAAGTTAATGAGCCCCACTGATAAGACAATGCAGATGAAAACAAAATAAACAGAGGGAGAAAGAGAGATAAAAATAGCTAGGAATAGGCAAAATAGACAAAAGAAAACTCTTAGCGCTTTGATGCTAGGAGTTTAGGAAATAAAATCCCAGAACTAAGTGTGATAATGACAAGGGATGATCTCATATTGTGACTATTGGGGAGTCATGGTGCAATAAAAGTCATGAATAGGACAGAGCTATACCGGACTATACTTTATTTGGGAAGAAATAAGTGGGAAGAATCGGAGAAGTAGCAATGTATGTGAAAAAGTATAAATACTACTTTAATACAAGAAAAAAACAGGCCCTTTGGGTGACCATAGAAACAGGGGACAAGGCTCTTCTTTGTACTTTGGTCATCTATAGACCATCAGGTCAGGAAGAGGAACTGAACAGGAATCTATAGCAGGACATCACTAAAGTGGCATTAAAGGGAGAGGTAATAATCATAAGAGACTTTAATCTACTGGATGTTCTGCTCAGTGTTTACTACAGAATGAGAGGAAGGGGCTACATTTAATTTGCAAGTATATAATAAAAATGAGGTATATACAAGTACATTTACAGAGGAGAAAGTCCTAGCAGAGCTCTCAAAACTCAAAGTGGATAAATCAATGGGGCCAGATGGGATACATCCAAGGGTAATAAAATAACTTAAAGGGGTGCTGGTAACACCATTAACAGAATTATTCAGCCAGTCACTCGCTACAGGAGTAATTCCTGAGGACTGGAAAAGAGCAAATATAGTCCCACTGAGCAAAAGTTGAAGCAAGGAAGAAGCAGCAACTACAGAGCAGTGAGCCTTACATCAGTAGTAGGGAAATTGATGGAAGCACTCTTAAAAGAAAGAATCATAGAATATCTAGAATCCGGTAATTTACAGGATCCCAAACAGCATGGGTTTACTGGGGGGAGATCATGTTGAACTAATCTTATTGACTGTTTTGCTAAGTGACTAAAGTAATAGATCAAGGGGGGGACATAGATGTAGCTTATCTAGACTAGTAAGACTTTTGACACTGTCCCACATTGCAGACTGTTAAATAAACTTGAAAGCTTGGGACTGAATTCTAAGATGGTTGAATAGATAAGATCTTGGTTGCAGGGCAGAAAAGAGAGTTATAGTAAATGGAGGGAAGGGTTACCAGTGAAGTACCTCAAGGATCTGTACTTGGAAAAGTGCTTTTTACTATATTGGAGACATCGCAAATGGTATTGAAGGGAAAGTATTTCTTTTTGCAGATGACACAAAGATATGCAACAGGGTAGATACACCAGGAGGGGTAAAACACATGAATGATGCTCTAGGTAAACTAGAGGAATGGTCAAGAAAGTGGCAACTACAGTTTAATGCCAAGCAATGCAAAAGAATGCACTTGGTTCTAAAAAACCACAAAGGCTAAATATACTACTAACTACTAAGGAGGTAATGGATCTAGGATCTCACTATTTCAGGTGACTTAAAGGCAGGTAAGCAATATAACAAAGCAATGAGAAAGGCAAGTCAGATGCTTGGTTGCATAGGGAGAGGAATCAGTAGCAGAAGTTTAAGTGAAGCCCTAAGCTGAGGGCAATTAAAATTTCGTGCTATATTTCATCAGCACTGCATTAGGGGTTAAACATGTGGTGTCAGCCAGCCTATCACTCCTGGGGGAGTGGTTTATCCAGGAGGGCATAAATTATCTGGGAGCTGGGGGCTGGCTCTGTCTTGGTCCTGGATGTCAGATACCTCCCTCCCGCCCGGCATAAGCTGGTTATACTAAATTTAAGTCCTTGTCTTAGGACAAGGCGCAGTGGGTAGGAGAGCAATGCAGTCAGCGGCTAATCGAAGGTACTACCGTTTAATTGGCCGCACGTCACTGCTCCTTTTGCAGTAACCTGACTCTTGGCCTCTGGGGCGGAGGATATCCGGTCGTATGTGACAAAGTGAGTCCAGAAGGGGGCAGTCACGATGACGCCAAGTTTAGTACCGGCCAATCGTAAAGACTTGGGATCCGTAAAGTCTTGGGACAGCGGTATTGTTTCACCTTACGCTGTATTGGTTTAAAGTTTAGTCGTTAGCTGACTGCTTCGCTCTCGTCGCCATTCAGAGTTTTAAAATAAAATTCTTCCACAAAATAAATACGCCCCTTTTTGCCAAACTTATATCTGGTGTCCGTGTCGTTATTTTTAGATAAGAAGGTATTAAGTGTTTAATCATTAAGGTATAAGTGCAAGGATAAAAGGTATTAGCACTGAACATTTTAAGAAAGAAGTAATAAACATTTTTCAAAGGAAGAGAAATATTAGAACACGAGGACATGCACTGACACTGGGGGGAAGTAGGTTCAGAGGAAAATACAGTAGAGAAATTTAAACATGCTTGGGATAGACATAAGGATATCCTTACAAACAAATAATAAAGGATCAAAAAGGGTTTGAGGTTACCATAGGTTAAAAATTTGGCAGGCTAGATGGGCCAAGCGGTTCTTATCTGCTGTAAAATTCTATGTTTCTATGATATTGTTTATACACTAAGACTATGGTTCTCAAACTTGTCATCATCATCATCATCAAGGATGGGTCACCTCAGGGGTTGTGACCCCCCCATGTAACCACGTGAATTTGCTAATCCCTTAAGTACCATTTATACGTTCCATGTCACACACAAAAACCTCCTCAGGTAGAATCATAGTGAAGACCAATTCTTGATCACCGTATGGCAGAGTGGACAAATTTCTAAACCCACCTGCTAAATTAAGTAGCTCCTCCCCTCTTGGTCCACTCTTCCCGCCCCCCTTCTGTTGGTAAGTCCCCCTTTCAAAACCTGTTTCTTCAGTTTACATGACTCAAGGATTTAACCAAAATCTGTATGTGAAATGTTATACGATACATAGACATGTAGCCATAGACACTGCTAACTGTGATATTACCTCATCTTACCTGCGGTGATGTTAATGATTGTACTGTAAACTGACATTCTGTTCGATAAAAATAGATTGCATAAAAAAATGACAAAATATTGTAGTGGTTACCTGCAATGTGGAAACTGGCAGAAAATCTGTCTTGGTGATGCTGTGCCCCATCACCCTGTGGTACCCCCTCTATGGAACACAAAGAGAAATGAACATCAATGAGTGAGCTAAATAAAATATACGCTCACCAACATGATGGCAGGAAAAAAAGCTGTCGTTATTTTAGCCTAATAAGGACATTGATGGAAATACAATAAGTGGGTTCTCTTACAAAGTTAAACAGAGCAGCTAAACATCATTCTTCTCTTTTCATCTCCAGGTATGTTCAAGTACTACTCCTCTCAGGGGCGCACGCAGGATTGTCAGGGGGGGTAACCCGAGAGATGCGCAGCAGCTCCGTTTTGGCAGCGCTGTCCTATACAGCAGCCGCGTCGCTGTCAAAGAAGCGTCCGCGGCGGTGCTGTATTGTATACAGCACCGCCGCGGACGCTTCTTTGACAGCGCCGTTATGGTGGCCACTTAGTTAGCGCAGGGGGGGGGGTTCTGGAGACTCAGAAACCCTCCCTGAGTGCGCCACTGCCTCTCATCCTCTGCTAAGCTAAACCTCATCTCATTAGTTTGTATCTCTTAGCTGTGCAACTTGTGTTTAAAGGTATGTTACAGTAATTTGTTATCTATTGCTGTAACCTATGTTGGCCTAGTGTTCATTGATGCATAATTTATGATAAGTGTCTGGCCTATTCTAGCCTAAAAGTACAAATATTTTTTTTTCCCTTTTCCCCTGATTAGCTGACCAATTAGCACATATGTATTTAATTTGTATTCATCCCAACTATATCTTAGCATTTAGTCTATGGGTAAACGTGTTTGGGGTGTGACGTGTTGGAGTTTTCTACACTAAGTGGGTTTTCTCACAAAGTGTTTGGAAATGCACAGTTAAATAACAGTGGAACAAACATGAAATTCAGGAATAACGCATTGTGAGGGGCTCGTCGGGCAGTCTGTCGTCCGGTGGACACCTTCGCATCGGAAAGGCGCAAGCAGAGGAGAAGTGGGGAGTGCAGGAGGAAGACCCTGAAGATGCTGGAAGCAGGTAAGGCCCTTGTGGGCGCTACTTCTCTCGGGCCCACTCCCGCACTTTTTTATCTGTCTCCCACACTTTTCTTTTAGCTCAATTTGGGCGCTAGGCCTGGGGAACAAGTAGGGGCCACAAGGCCCAGCTCAGGTAGCGGATAGGTAGGGTTTATCTGGGCATTAAGCCCCATATGTAGCTGGGCCTTGAAGCCACAGTTAGAGTGGGCACCAGGCCCATAGCCACTTTGGGGCACAAGGCCCAGAGCTAGGATTGGGCACAAGACCCAAAGTTAGTGTTGGGCACAAGGCCCAATACTAGGCAGGGCACAAGGCCCACTGTTACCTGGGCACAAGGCCCATATTTAGTGGGGCGCAAGGCCCATCATTAGGTGGGCATTAGGCCCATTGGAGTGGCGGACACTACGCCTGTTAAGGGTAGTTGGGCACCAAGCCCAGTAGTTCAGTTGGGCAAGGGGCCTTTTCTGCAGGGCTTTAGGCTCGAGTTTGTAGGGGAGCTTTAGGCTCTCGCGGTTTGGATAGCTTTAGGCTCTCATAGTTAGGAGGGCACTAGGCCTTCTAGTTGTTAGCAGTACCCCGGCAAAGGCCCAGGGTGTGTGCGAAGGCATGAGTTTGTCATTAGGTCCGGAAAGGCATAAAGTTCTGTGTTTCTAAATAACAGGCCTAGAGGTTGGGATTCCAGGCAGCGAGCGGAGGCTTGCAGTGTAGGCAGGTACCCGATGGAGACTGCAGTATTCCCTGCTGTAGGAGCTAGGGGCCAGCCCACATCAACCAGTGAGATTGGAGGTGGAGAGCAGTAGAAGTGGTGACGCGCGTACAGAGGTGGTTCCTGCCAGGAAGGTAGGACAGCTGTGTGCGTCTGTGCCGTTCCCATAGGGGTGTTACAGTACATCTGCTGCAGCCTAACTCTGCACTACTTCTCTAACTGCCCTGGACATTGCAGTTACAGAACTGTAGGAAATTATATATTAATGTTGTCACAATCTATCGTAAAGTCTGAATATACTTTAGATAACATGATTTCCAGTAAATCACTGTGGGTAAGCAAATAGGGGGTTAATATATTTTGATAAAGGAGACCGGCATTCTTCAGGGGCCTGTTTTCTGTCACTTTGCTTTCATGGTTTACTCATTGATGTCCTGTTGTCACAGAGGAGCAATTGACTCTTTTTTTATTGCCCAGTTAAAAGTCCCAAGGAGTATAAAAGCTTGGCTAAAATTCCTTTGGCTAGAAATGATCACATTTGGGTTACTCCAAGTTCAGTGTATAAATCTAAACTGTTCAATAGTTCTTGTTGTGTTGTTAAAGCACACGTGATCATCTGCACAGTGGGGGCAGACTTTTTGTGAACTGAACCAAAATCAACAGCAATGCAGCCTATCAATTCACTAAGAACCAGTGACCTCCCTGAACACTATCTACCGGTAGTAGGAATGAATAGACTTCTTTTTATTTTGGATGCATTAATACAATGAATGTTTTTATTTTTTCACTGAATGGATCCCCTTCCTCCACTGCCAAACAGCTATCTAACACAGTCATTATGTGTCAACCCAGTTATTGAAACATTTACCGGCACATGGTAATGTGAATGGGGCTCGTGGGTTATGGGTTCCAAGTTTGATCCTTCTGTGAATCCTGAATTCTCCATAGCTCCAATAACGGCACTTTGAAAGGAGCCTGCAGAGAGAAGTAAGCTTACTGGTATGCATAGATAATGCGAGATGCAGTTGGGGACATTTATGAAGATGTTGAGATGTACCTGTGAAAATGAGGTTAAACTATCCAATAAGAAAATAAAAACAAATGTCATCTAAACTACACTAGAGAATGGCATTATCTGACTGGTTGCTATAGGCAATACTTCTTTTTCTACACAGCTGCCTGTAAAATAGTTTTCATAAATGTCCCCCAGTTACTTCCACCTCTATTTTGTATCTCCTTTCTTTTCATGACGTGTTGATATGTTATTATTTGTACTATGCATACGGTTTTAGATTCTTTGGTTACTTAAAATGTTTTATTCTAAATATCGAGCACCAGCAATTGATTATATATCTAGATGAAGTCATGCCAGCAACAGACAGTTTGTCACATTTCTGGCTATCTATTTATTTACAATTATTTTGATGTATTTATTTTTTGTTTTATATTCAGTAGCCTGTTGTTTTTAATGCATTTATGACACCTGATCACTTTTGTTGACTTATCAACATTTTGCCTGTCCTTCTGTAAGTGATGCATGCAAAGTGACTCCAATCGCCCTTTTCAAATGCAATGTACCATCAAGTTGATTTGACACATACGGAGGCCTCTATTTTATGGGTTTGCACCAGCATGCAGCCTATCAATTTGCTAGGAACCAGTGACATCATTGCTGCACTGCCTGATCAATATTCACAAGGCTTTGGTTCCTAGTGAACTAATAGGCTGCATTCTTAGGAATATTTGGTCACTGCATAAAATGCATGTCCGCAATAGGTGACAAGCAGGGGGCGAGAGGCAGATTTTAGATTAAAATCACATATATAGTATGCACCTTGTCTGCAATCTAAGATTGCAGACACCTTGTCAGCCTTCTGCTGCTGCTGTGGAAGACCACTCAAAGCATTAGACCGTTCCAGATAGGACCCACCCCTCCAGACGAAGTCATTCAAGATGAAACGCGTTGAGAGTTGGAGGAGGAGTACTGATTGTGAGGTCTGCTTCAAATTGCTGTATAGGAGTTATCCTGTTATTGATACTTTAGATCATGCCTGTCCAACCTGCGGCCCTCCGGATGTTTGTGAAACTACAAGTCCCAGCATGCCCTTCCAGCTATCAACAGGTAGTCTACTGGCAAAGCATGCTGGGGCTTGTAGTTTCACAACACCTGGAGGGCCGCAGGTTGGACAGGCCTGCTTTAGATGCTTGCCCTCTAAGGATTTCTGGTACGTGCATACTTTATATGTGGTTTTAACAATAAAATGTGGATAATGCACTATGGAGGCACCCCCGTTTGTTTGCTATCCCATATATATATATATATATATATATATACACATACACAAACACACACAATGTGTTAGATTTTGCCCATGGCAACCAATCAGATTCTCGCTATCATGTTCTAGGCTGTAGTAGATAAATGATAGCTAGACTCTGATTGGTTGCTTTGGGCAACACCTCCACTTTTTTGCTTGAAAAGGTTTCATAAATATCCCCCTATGTAAGAATGGCCTACCCGGCATTTAAATGCAATCTCTGTTAACTCTAATATCCTCCCCCTCTTTGATTAGGTGGTGATCTCCTCCTCACCAATGGCCTTGTCGTTATCCACGTAGACAGCCAATGGTGCTGACTATATGTAACCCCAGTGACATCATGTAAATTACACAGCTAGGGGTGGAAACTGAGAGTGGGGGTGGCACTGTTACACTAATATGTGCCGCACGCTTTATAAATGGAGGCTCAGGGAATGTTTTGGTTGTGACACCCTGAATATACATTTGTTTCACATGCTAGAGACTCACCTACAGGAGATGCCTTGATGTTGGCAGGTGAGCTTGTCCCAATATAGCTATATTGTGCACAAACGTCTCCTATTATGTATAGGCTGACACATAGTGATTTATATATTGTTTGTTTTAGCATCCCTTTTCTTTCGTTTTCACCTACACTGTGGTCTTGATTGTCCTGGCTGCACTTTTTCAAATAATTGTGTTCACTTGTACAATATATCATTAATATAAAGAACTGCACCTTGCTTTCACTATAGGGAACCGCTCCATCAGAAAATGCCAGGTAGGTAATACATTTATACAAATGGCCTTTCAACACGTTTGGGGCCATTGCAGTGAAATCAAGTCCATTCCTGTCCCACTTAGGAGATCAATGACCTAGATTGCACATTGGATGGCACCAGCAACTTTCAGTGAGCCTGTTGGCGACATGCAAGTGGCCATCAGCTGTCCTTATGATGAGACGCATGGGATGTGACTTGTTTATTTGTGTGAGTATGGAAATAAGGACGGGGTTAGAGGTATGAAGGTAGCAGGAATCTACAAACAGGTAGTGGAAGGAGAAGGGGCCTCTAACAGCCCACAGTACAGATATGACGCTGTCCGACTGATGCATGACGATTGTAGTGTCAAACGTCCCTAGATATGAAACTAAGGGGTCTATTAAACAAGTAATGAAGAGCCAAAATGCTGGCGTAAATGGCGACAAAGGGCTCTTAATAATATTATTATTATTATTATTATTATTATTTAACAATGGGTTAAGGTTGTAAAAATCATAGATTTCTCTGGCATTATCCTAAGTACCGGCACTGACCACTGTTCCTATAGACCTTTAAGGGGACAGCCAGGGTCATTGAAGGGGGGGCGGGGTTTGCTCCAATCTTTATGTATTGAAACTGAATGATGAAAATGTCAATAAATATATACAGTCTTTATCTTACAGTCATGGTTAGTTTCAGCAGGAATAAAGAACCCAAACAGTGTATAGCCTAAATTCTACTCTGTAGACATTGGCCGTTCCTGTTTCAAATCTGAATTCAAGCTTCCTATTTACTTATAGGTCTCACCCGGGTGATGAGGAGTCCGTGCAGTAAATCGGGTTTTGTATTCTGTTGACATGAACGACGGACCCTGTGGCAACGAGACAAATTCAGTGCGAGAAGTTGAGACAGTTTGCAGATTCTTCCTGCGTGTGCAAAATACTCTTGTTTTGATTTATATCAGGTACTATTGCTGTGATCAAGGGCATTTTAGGTCCCTAGATTTTCTTTTCTTCCCCTAGCCAGTGTCCGAGGAGAACATATGTAGTTGAAAGAGGAACAACATTATGTTAGGTAGAAAACATTGGATGCACCTTCAAATTTGTTTTTCATTTTTTTTTATACACAGATAATGCATTTTTATCCACACTGTACACAGAATTTATCTGAAATGATTTCCCAAACCAACTGGGCTTACAATATCATTTAGGTGCCAGGGACATAGGGAGACTAAGCGATTTGCCTAAAGAACTGACACTCACACACGAACCACAGTATCCTACAATATTATTGTTGTATGGTGAACACACTTTAACATAAACTCACGTGTCGGAAGTTCTCAATGTCAGAAGAACCCTTTCCTTGTGGGACAAACAGCAGCGGTCGATGTCGGGGTAGGATACCAGCAATGGCTTCAGAACCATGTTCCCGTGTGTCAAAGTGCACTGACTTAGCCTATAATTATCAAGAGCGAAACCAGTTAGCTTATCCTGGTTTGGTCTCACTGAAATCTTTTTTTATTATTAATAAATATGTAAATTAATTAATTGATTGAATCCATCTTTAGACTGACTCAGATACTACAATCCCCCTAAATGGCTGGATCCAAGTACAATTATTAAAGATGCTCACATAACCCATTAAAAAAATTGATATGACAGAAGTCATGACCAGGATACAGCTTCCACAGTCACCCACCTCCTCTAAAGAGTAGATAAATGCTTCTGAAATTTGTATTATTAAAACCCGTTGTTTTTTTATTATTCTGGTTATTTCCATTACAATCTGCATTAAATAAAGAACTACTGCTGACCTCTACATAAAAGAGTTGAAAAATTATATTCCAGTTATGAAAACTGCGAATGACATTTAAATCTTGTACTTTTTATTCCTATCTTTTTGTGGTTAGTATAAAACTGGTTTAAAAAATTTGCTCCCATCATTTTGAAATTAAAAAGAGACATCTCGACGTCCAAAAGTATAAATTTCACAACACTTCCCTTTGAGTGTGAAATAAATTAAAATAACTAAATTACCATATTCTCACTTATGCTGTTATTACATCTGGGGCTGAAAGTATTAAGCTGAGAGTTTCCGCGGGTTTGAAAAGTGGAGCTGTTGCCTATAGCAACCAATCAGATTCTAGTTATCTATTTACATTCTACAAAATGATAACTTGAATCGGATTGGTTGCTACAGGCAACATCTTCATTTTTCAAACCCGCTGGAAACTCACAGCTTGATTCATTTGCCCCCAGGAATCTTAATTATAAAAAAAAAAAGATTGTCCCTGCTGATTTAAAGGCAGAGAAGAATTCTCTAAGCTCAAGTGCTGGAAACTGTTAACAGTTATATGCAGACCAAAGTCCTTTATTTGGGAGGTCAGTGAAATAAGATGCAGGATGCTACTATATACAGCTGGATGCATTGCCAACAGATATTTGGTAAATATAAAATGCTGCACAAACAAGCAAATCACTTATGTCTTTTTATTATTGCATTTCGAACCAATAAGATAAATTCTGAATACAATAAATGTTCCTGCAGAATGCATTATAAATCCCTTCCACTACTCACAGTTCTGGATTTGGGGTTGGTGATATTGCAGCTCTTAATGTATCCACTTTGTGGGAAAGAAACTGTCCTGGGAAGCGGCTCAGCCCCTGTGACGTGCTGGTGAGTGTTATAGTCTCTGTTAGTGATCGATGTGTAATTGTTCCGCAGGATCAGCCTGATACACAGGAGAAAATACACAAGGTGATTATGTGTCTTACAAAAGCTGACCAGGGATAAAATAGAAAATAAATAGAATGTAAGAGCCCTGGGGTAGTTTTGGGGGGGGTTAGGTGTCTGCAAATTGCTTACTTAAGCATTAAAAGAGACATTGGTGAATCAAATAAAGTATATTGGATCATGGTTTCCAATCTAAGCAAAGAAAATTGGTAACATAAAGTTAAAGGCTCACCCCATCTGTGGGTTATCCTTACGGTCCAGATTGGGTGTGTAGTACACAGCCGGACGAAGGTTGGATTGGTAGCCTGTGCTACGATGGGTAGAAATGCCAGGATGTAGGACACTGCCAGAACCAAACTCTGAGCGACCTGCGGCAGGACATTATGAGAACTCTTTGAGAACAAATAACCTTAGAGTTTCATTAATGTTTATTTCCTGTTAACCCAAGAGACATTCAACACGATGGTTAGGACCCCGATAATAAATGGTGGTTTAAATTGACTGTCACATTAAATGTGAATCTGTCACCTATTACTCAATGGAAACAACATTTTGTGGGCGGAATCAATATTCATAAGAATGAAGTATCTACATCTACCAGGAACCTGTCAGTGCCTGATGAATACTGATTATGAAGTACAGTGGAACTAGTGAGCTGTGGGCCCTGGTGCAGGTAAGTGAGAAGGAAACCAGGGCCCACAGTTCGCTAGTTCCCCATGCAGCGGGCCCCATCATCTCCATGGGCCTCGGTGCACCGTTCCTGCTGCACTAATGGTAGTTCCACCACTGGTCAGTGACAGGGCCGGATTAACCCTAGGGCTAATTGGGCTACAGCCCAGGGGCCTCGGGCATCCAGGGGGCCCTTGAAAGTGCTCAGCAGCAGTATTGATCGGTCGGGGGCGTCCCGGCGCGATCAATGCTGCTGAGCACTTTAACTGCGGTCCTTCCCTGGTGCGCTGTAGTCTCCTTACTTTGGAGATCTCATGAGTCTCACTCTCACGAGATCTCCTCAGTACAGAGCGTACAGCACGCCGGGGAAGGACTGCAATGCCAGGAAAAGGAGGTAAGTGCCCTGGAGGCGGCTCGGCTCACCTCACGGGGGAATGGAGGCTACCTTAGCCCAGGGGCCTCCATTCCCTTAATCCGGCCCTGGTCAGTGATGAGTATCGGCATCATTGGTTCCTAGAGAATAGGCTGCGTTCTCATGAATGTGCTTTCAGTCCACAGAAAAGTTACCTCCGCTGCCTGTGGGCAAAATCCCATTGAACTGAAACAGACTTCTCCGTAGGAGCCAACTGGCGCAAATGAGTTAAAGTTGGGTAAGCCCCTCTACTTAATTAGATAATCAGAAGCTGTCTCTCAGTCCGCCAGTTAGTTAACACTTTAAAGGGGTGGGTTTTGTAAACAAAAAGCTGGTGACCCTCATTTTATGGGCCAGCGGAGGTGGCTGGCAAATCCCCCTTCTGCTCTCAGTGTGGCATGCCTGAGGGGTTCTCATGTGGCCACAGTTACTGCTGCAGGGAGCCAGGAGTTGAGTGATGGGTCTTAATAAAAGTTGAGTTGGGGGGCAGTAGCTTTACTATCCCTGAAACAGCCTATGTGGCTGGGTAGTTAAGGGTGACTGGCAATACTGGTAGAAAGCACCAGTACATGGGCAGTTCCAGAACTCCTCCAAAGTTTCCTAGGGAGCCACTGATTGAGTGTTATGCCCTATGTAGTGGTGTTGAGTCTGGGCAAACAGGTCACACCCTACATAATGTAAAATGAATATAGCTGTTTAACAATTTGCACACACTGCAACCACCAGTCCACCAGTAACCTATTATCCTAGACCTGTTCTGCTGTTTACTTAAACAGCCACAAATGACGAAACCAAGCAACCCAGAACTTCACTTTAAATGGGAAATGTATTTATATTTGGAATTATTTTACTATAAATGTTCAATAAATGTGAATGTGGGGCAGTACGGTTGCCTAGTGGTTAGCACTTCTGGCTCACAGCACTGGGGTCATGAGTTTGATTTCCAACCATGGCCTTATCTGTGTGGATTTTGTATGTTTTCCCTGTGTTTGCATGGGTTTCCTCCGGGTGCTGCCGTTTCCTCCCACACGCCAAAAACATACTAGTAGGTTAATTGGCTGCTATCAAAATTGACCCTAGTCTCTCCCTCTCTGTCTGTGTGTTTGTATGTTATGGAATTTAGACTGTAAGCTCCAATGGGGTAGGGACTGATGTGAATGAATTCTCTGTACAGCGCTGCGGAATTAGTGGCGCTATATATATAAATAAATGATGATGATGATGATGATGATGAATGTTTCACAGATACCATTGTTTCTTTATATATTTGCATTTCTTAATGGAAATGGGAGCTGCAGCCTTGTTCACACAGGCAAGTTTAAATGAGCATCACAAACACTGCATGAACAATGTCCCAAACAACGAATGTAATAAAGGCTTTAAGACATTTACAGGGGTTGCCCACTGTTGTAAACCCTCTGCCGCAAATAGTGATTCAGTGGGGACTCCAATCCTTTACCCTTAAAATTACCTTGCAATCAGTGCTCTCTGCTGTCAGCGAAGACAGCTTCCAGTGCTGGAGGACCAATGTCGTTCATAGCAAATACTGTATATATAATAGGTGTGTGTGAATGAAGCTTCTCATTGATTAGACTGGGCATGCGTCATGTCCTATCCAATGCTGCATTTACTACAACTACAGCCTCATTTAGCATTTTAGCAATGGAATACAAATTAACTGCGGGGATCACAGCGCTGGGGTCATGAGTTCAATTCCCGACCATGGCCTTATCTGTGTGGAGTTTGTATGTTCTCCCCGTGTTTGCGTGGGTTTCCTCCCATACTTCAAAAACAGACTAATAGGTTAATTGGCTGCTATCAAATTGCCCTTAGTCTCCCTCAGTCTGTCTGTGTGTATGTTAGGGAATTCAGACTGTAAGCTCCAATGGAACAGATACTGATGTGAGTGAGTTCTCTGTACAGCGCTATATAAATAGCTGCTGATCTGAAGAGAGGGATCCCAATTGAATTGCTCTGGGGAAGAGAAATATTCCCACTAAAGAGAAGGGTTGTTGTCCCAAAAACACTTCTGCAAAGGTATTAATCTGAACAGATACACTGGATGAAAAGGGGCAGCTGAGACATATGCATAACTATCAGTAAGGCTCATGTATGACCGTGCTATGCTCTTTTGTGACATAATGTACTTTTTAGGCAAGTGCACGTGACTTTGGAAATCCGCAGATATACAGCATCTGTAGGATTCACTTTCCCATGGGAGAAGTTTGGCTGATAGGGGAAAGCCTTGTTAAGTACACCTACCTATAAACCTGGCTTGCCCCATGCTTTTAATGGGATACATCTTCCATCCTCCAGATTTGCAGAAAGTTCACTCCTAGGTCCGTTTTACCCAATATAATAAAAACTTAAAATGCACAAAAGTGACACATGTAATAACAATACCAATGTCCCTCACTCTCATGAGTAATGTAACCTATAAGTGAGGCTACGCCGTGCAGTATTTTAGGAACAAAAAAGTAAAAGTTTAAGTTAATGAAGTGGGTGGACCTAGAGTGGAAGTAGGCTGGACTTTAAAGTGGTGTTTATTAACTCTTTATACCATGTGCATTTTCCGGAGTATATGGAAACCCGCAAATGTAAGCGCCTAATCCTATAGGCAAGAGTCATCTAAGGCAAGCAACGTGTAAATCATTCTCATGCTCCATAGTATGGAGCATGAGAATTAAGCTAGGGATGCAATATTAGAGTATGGAGCAGGGGTGGGCAAACCTCAAGGGCCATATCCAGTTCATGTTTTTAGGATTTCTTTAATCATGTACAGCTGAGTTAATCTATTTGGCTGGGTCAGAAATTATCCCACCTGTTTCTACAGACAGACAGTCCATACTCTAATATTGCATCCCTAGCTTAATGTTTTCTACCTAATATTTCCTATTCACAACAACTTTTCTCTCACCGTATGAGGTGTCATAATTGGTACAATAGAAGTTCAAAGGGTCGCAAGTTCCTCTCAAATTTCCCGGAATCCTTGGTGACATCCTGACGGCTGGAAGAAGCTCCATTTCAGACACAAGGGTTTCAGAGCTTTCATGCACAGAGAATTCCTACACAGAATGTGCTAACTTGAGTAACTAGGCTGCAGTGACCATGGCAACGTAAACAATGTGTAGAGTTCTATTTACAAGAGATCAAATTCACCTTTACTGTTCTGTCTCCTAGACAAGAGCGGACCAATGTTTTAAAGGACCACTTCAAAAATACAAGGTGCCCCATACATGGAGCATTTAATAATGTTCACAATTATATTTGCAAAAGTTCCAATAATTTTAAATGATTTACATTACAATAAGCATCTATTAACATTTTCTGTGTGCTTGTTTTGTTATGAGCCAAAAGAGATTCAGAGAAATTCACAACAAAAGAACATTTCCAAAGGTGCAAACATACATATACATATATTCGCAAATGCGCCTATTTGTCAGCCTTGCGCATACATAAATTCACTCCCATGTATCGCTTTTAAGAACTGTCCTTGTAAAGCTTTTGAGTGTATGCAAGACCAGCTGGGAAATGTTCGTGGTTAGATCAGTAAAAATGTCACTTCAAATGGCAGGATTTACTTTATTACCAATTTATATTAAAATTGGTAATAAACATTTTCTTCCCAAAATATGGTTCATTCCAGTTGAATGTAATCATGTCTTTATTACAATGCAGCCTTTTTACATAGTTGAATATTGTCATTACATAAGTATCTGTGCACAAATAAATGCACTTTCCCATGTTTGGCACAAAGGCCTTCCCACTGAAAGTATAGGATTAATTGATCACCGACCCCTTTTGAGCAAGAGTAAAACAAGCAGTCCTCTGCAGCCCCCGTTAACCAGGAATATGCTTTCTCTCCACTATTTGAAGCTTTTAAAATTGATTCCGAAAAAACCTTGTCTTTGCACAAGCTCACATTTTACAAGGAACGCCTTTGATACACTCACCTGCTATCTGACATGCAAAGTTTTGCACCCTTCCACACCCATAGATGCCATCGTCTTCATGCACAGATGTCACAAAACGGCATGGGGGAAGAATTTTTGCACAATTGTAAATTACCCTAACTCTGTCCTTTAATAGACCTTTAGACAGTAAGTGCTGCACATAGGAAAAATCCTTTATCATCATCAGCTATTTATATAGCGCCACTAATTCCGCAGCGCTGTACAGAGAACTAATTTACATCAGCCCCTGCCCCATTGGAGCTTACAGTGTAAATCCCCTAACATACACAGACTGAGAGACTAAGGGCAATTTAATAGTAGCTAATTAACCTACTAGTATGTTTTTGGAGTGTGGGAGGAAACCCACGCAAACACAGGGAGAACATACAAACTCCACACAGTTGGGAATAGAACTCATGACCCCAGTGCTGTGAGGCAGAAGTGCTAACCACTGAGCCACGTGCTGCCATGTTATGTACTTGGCTACCTAAAATGTTGTATGATTGATGGATATGGTTAAAAAAACCCTCACACATCCCAAGTACAAACGTATTATTAGAATGATATAGTCAATTTTACCTCAAAATGTAGCCAATAAGTTCAATAGAAAACTGTGTCTCATAAATTCTATTATTTTCCTATCTATAGTTACTGATTCATAGTGCGTGCCTTCGTTCTAACCAAGTCTTTATTTTATTACAATACAATTTATGCTGGGCAATTACCATACTACAACATTTTGTAACAGTGTTTCCTATGTTTATGGAATATTTGTTAATGCATTACATGTAGTGCAGGGTGATAATTTGTAGTATTATTTCTAACACACGGGTGCCCGCTGCTTTGTCTTTTATTGTCCAGGACCGGACTTTGCAAATGCAGGGCACTATGGTATATTCACCATTGACTTAGACAGGTATGTGATTCTGGGACATGGGTCAGACGCCAGTATTGACGGTCAGAGTAGAGAAGTCATTACCAAGCTTTCTGCTGCAGCATTCACCAAGCATTCTTCCTCCGGGTGCTGTGTGACATCTCTGCCATTCGGTTTATGATAAAAATAAGTTCTTGAGAAGGGTATTATGCAAGACTGTGTGTGGTAACACAGACAGTATTCCTTAAATGCCAGCCCTGCTCTTACATTAGGATAATACGGAAACTCTATGAAGGGCTCATAGCAGTGGTTCATAAAGTCTAATGCCATCTGCATTTATTAGGTTCTCAAAATACATTCTCACACCTCTTAACAAGATTGATGAATGAGAATTTGGTGTATATCTACTAAACTGCGGGTTTGAAAAAGTGGAGATGTTGCTTATAGCAACCAATCAGATTCTAGCTGTCATTTTGTAGAATGCACTAAATAAATGAAAGCTAGGATCTGATTGGTTGCTATTGGCAACATCTCCACTTTTCTAAACCCGCAGTTTAGTAAATCTAGCCCTATATCTTATACATCCAGGCTCAACAACTTTCTTACAAAGTTGTTGAGCCTATGAAAATGTATTTTGCTGAGGTGTCACTGGGAGCCAGCATTCAATGCTGAACATACAATGTATCAATGAATAGCACAGGTTTGATGAAACAACGTTTTACTTACATACCCCTACTCCAGTTTTGGTTTTGCTTATTTACCTTCTAAAAAGTGCATTAAATCCACCACAAGGACTTTCACATCTCAATCTAAGAACTGTCAGCACTTGCTTATTCCATAATAATTCCACGTGTACATAAAGTGCAAAACGCAAGTAATGCCACTATGTCACATTAATATATGTTATGTACTACTGAGCTGAATACTATACATGGAATAACTAAACTTAGACTTAGATGTTCATCATTCACTATTCATCTCTCTGCAGAAAGGTCCCATGTTAGAAGTAAGTTGATTCACTAACAACGCACAGAAAATGAATGAGGCTTGCAGACGTAGGTAAGTGCATACACACGCAAGTACAAATGGAGATATGTGTTTGATATGAGAGGTCAGTTTTGCAGCATTTATACAGTTTTAGCCGTATGTCTTGCAGAGTTAATAAGCTTTAATAATAAATTCATAATCTCAATTCAGTTTCATGATTTAATAATATTAACATGATGACTTTACAACATTCACCCATCACACACTCTGATATAGATTCTTATATACATAGTGCACTATGACTAACGAGACAAGCTTCAATGTAGAATGCACAGAGACTGCAGGCAATGTAAGGCTGTGCATTAGATAAACGCTCCCCCTAGTTACTGGGACTCTTTGATCAGATATTCCAGGTCTGGCTGCCTCAGACGTTGCTCCATCTCCCGGTTCTTGGCGAACTCCTTTAGCATATCCATAATCTCATTATTAAACTGCTCTGGGGTGTCCTGGGCCTCTGTAAAGAGAATGACAGAAACACTGAGGTGAGACAGAGAGGTTGAGAGCAAGACAGGGAGGGAAATACAAGGAAGTACTAAATCGTTTACAAGCTTAAATCAACATGCTAGTGATACCTGTGACCCAGTAGTATATATCCCAGTCATTGCTAGGCTCATTGATTAGCCGATCATACTGTGACAGCTGGGTGTCTGTCATGGTATTCAGGTGTTTCTTTGCAAACAGACTGCAGAGAGACAGAAGACAATTCAGGATGCAGGCTAATCTACTTTCACAGAAGATAAATATGGAAAACAGAACAATATAAATTCCAAAGCATTGTATATTCATAAAGACAACACTGCATTCATACATGGAATATTTATGGAGACCAGCAATGCCCATCATGTGTCTCATGGCACTTCGCCATGGAGTTTGGTGCTTGCAGAGCCAAAACTGTCACTCCTTCCATCAGATAAGGTGAGCAAGAGAAAGGAGGACATCGGCTGTCATACAGAAGCACCAAGGCTGGCTACGTATCACTACTTCATCTAAAGGACCCTATTTTATAACTAGGCCATAGCAGACCGAGCGAAAGGCGATAAGATAGGTTTGAAACAATCATGAGCAACACCTCTGACACTTCTGTATGACGGTGTGGTTCTCCCATTGAGACATCTGGTTTCTTATATCATCATCATCATCATCATCATCATCATTTATTTATATAGCGCCACTAATTCCGCAGCGCTGTACAGAGAACTCATTCACATCAGTCCCTGCCCCATTGGAGCTTACAATCTAAATTCCCTACTATAGACACTCACACACACACAGACAGACAGACAGACAGAGAGGGAGAGACTAGGGTCAATTTGATTGCAGCCAATTAACCTACCAGTATGTTTTTGGACTGTGGGAGGAAACCGGAGCACCCGGAGGAAACCCACGCAAACACAGGGAGAACATACAAACTCCACACAGATAAGGCCATGGTCGGGAATTGAACTCATGACCCCAGTGCTATGAGGCAGATGTGCTAACCACTACGCCACCGTGCTGCACATATGTTGTACAAGTGAAGTTTGGCGAGTGTAGGATATGGCGGTCATACGTTGTGTATGACTATTATATGATATGAAAGCTGACTTTCGAGACACGGTACAAGATACAATGGGTCATCTCTGGAACGTCTGCGTAAGAGCTGGCTTCTCTAATGACCACTCTCCTTCTCACCTGATCTCAACTGGTTGCAAGATTCAGTAGAAGCCTCCATGAGCTAGGCAGCAATTGCCATTTGTAGCATATAGGGTGATGGGAATAGTTTATTATTTGTATTGAGTAACTTTATGCCAAGTTTTAAACGCCAACATTACTCTTAATGTCTGTAACCGTTGCTAGGTTGGCCCACTGATTCTCTGTTTCATGTGTTGCGTACATTTGATTGTTCAACCATGTGTGTCACTAATTCAGAAAGGAGGGGAACAACTCATATAGACAACAAGGCACATACTTGAGCACAACAAATGTTAAAAAGAAAAGCAGAGAATAAAAATGTTAATATACATTAGCAGAAATGCCCTTTGTGGCACAATAATGAATTTTAAAAATATATTTTTTTTTTCAGAGTAGGAGACAATTACCTATAATGTCAGTTTATGATAGATGGTAAAGTATTCAATATTCATTTCTGTGTGTGCACTGACAAAGGTAAATTGCAAAGGGGACAATGTGTGTTTACTCTCCTCAATCTTTGTGTAATTCTGTAATTTGGACTTGCTATGTAAGGGACAGGGTACCAATGCTAATATATAGAAGTATATAACACTGTAGCTGGGTTCCTATGGATCAAGAGACATCTTTCAGAAGACAATGACAGATGACATGTATGATCCTTCAGCTCAGGAGAGAATAGACAAGTCAGTGTTGCCAATAGGGAGGAGGAGGGAGAGGTCATTTACCCACATTCCGTTTAAGGGCAGTAATATCTTAAGCATATTTGTTGTGATGGAGTATTTAATAATGAATAAACATGTATTGTGTGCAGTAACCCATATCAACCAATCAGCAACTAGTTTGCATTGATCTAGGGGGGGTGAGATCATGAAAGCAAATGTCTGACTGGTTGCTACACACATCTATTAGTTTGGAGCAGTATTTGACCTTGTACGGGAGTCAATTTTCTGTTTTATCACTTATAAGACACCACACCGCCAGACAGGACATTGAATACCTGAGCAGTATACAGTTTTCCAGCATGCCTCTTTTACGGCTCTCGTATAAAAGTCTTGCTCTTTTAATCTCTGGTGCTTCGTTGATGCGCTCTTTCCAAGCAGGCAACTGGATCTCGGATTCATCTCTCCCTCGATCACCTGTTGTAATAAACCTTGGTCCTCGGCTAACAAAGACGGAAGAGAGAAGAGCGCTCTACAAGCAGAACATGGAGAATGTTAATCCACAGCTTCTATATGACAATTAAACTTACATATACCCTCCTCATCAGCCTAGGGCCCCCTCCTCACCTAACAGACCCACTTAACCCCTCCATCAACTAGTTTGTGCCCTCTACACCTGTTCCTTACCTGCTTGTGCTCTACATGCTTTCCTCCTCACCTGACAAATTGATGCCATGTGACATTAGAACACCCTTAAAACAGAGGGGAACAAGTCACCTGTGGTGATTGACAGCAGGTGAGGGCAGTGAAGAGAGAGACTACACCTGAGAATAAGTAGTGGATTGGTGTTCCCAGTCCACTCTAGCCCTTATAGATTTAATTTTTCAATTAAAAGTAAGGTTCAATTCACAATAGTTTAATCCTGAAGAAAGTCACTTCATAAATAACAAGTGTATGGGCAATGGCACTCCTGAGTCCTGGGTAGACGGATCTCCAACACTTGCACCATATCCAAGAAATGGATCGCTGTTTTCTTGAAGTTGCTAGGACAAGGACACATGAATAATACCAATAGTTCCTGACTGATGTGAAAACCCCAAAAAATTAGTTGGGAAAGATGGAATCGCGCACACAGGATCTTGTCTTTACTGGAAAACCAGTTATGGAAACGTGGAAAGCTCAGGTCAGAGACCCACCGAACCAAAACGATAGCTAGGATAAAAACTACCTTTAAGGTGAGAAAGCACAAAGGAATAGAACAAAGAGGCACAAACAGAACACCCTGCAGGATCTTAGAACAAAGTTAATGTGATAGGACAGAAAATGTGGCCTAATGTGGCCCACTTCTTGTAAACACACTTTAACATTAGAAAGCAAAAAGCCACACCTGCACCTAGAGAGAACTCCTTGTTACATGCCTCTCTGGAGGAAAAGAAGCATACCAGAAATGTACAAAGACATCAGTGGAAAACTCACACTAGTTGAAGTAGAATTTCCAACCCCTATGATAGCCATGGTAAGAATATGGTTTCTGTGCACACAGCATGGTCTCAGTAACTCATTTGGTAGGGCCAACTTGAGTCTTGAATTACACCTGCACCCTTTCTTGACTGATCTTCTTTGGTGTCCAAGGAATTAGCTTAGTCAGGGTGACAGTTGGAAAATCCATGGAACCCCCATCTCATCAGTAAGGCGTGTACCTGATGCTTCGGAGGAGCAGCTTGTGATTTACTTGTAACACTAGTAGATCTATTTCTGTGGACTCATATTTGCTCACATTTCCCCCAAAAATATGTAGAATTTGTGGCGGCAAGGTGCGGAGATCACCAAAGGAGGAATAGAGATAGTAACACCAATGAGTTGAACTCTCTGGGTCCAACAGCTTTCACAAATTGGTCATTATTTTATATTTGTGAGATGATTGTGACGAAATGAGGGGTTCATTTCACCTTAACTAGCCTGAACCTCTTTTCTCACAAAATGTGGATTATAACACGTACTTTGCTAGCCCTTTAGTGTTCCCCAGGGTGCATGATGGACAGTGTCCCAATACATGGGTGTAACTTTATCCAGTGTTTATAACGTCTCTACAGTGTGCAAATGTACATATTTTTTCTTACAGGTGGGTTATGGGTAAGGATCAGGTGGTATCCAGTTGAAAGGACTCAGGTGAGGAGGCTGTAGCTGGATCCCCCCCACCTTTCTCTACAGGAGGCCCTAATCAGCTGGTAGCTAATTCTGACAGAAAAAGCTTGTACTGGGAGTGCCATCTTGGCTTTGCCCCATAATTATCCTGAGTATGTCCCCATTGTATCAGGATGTGGTCAGCTAGACACCATGGAGTCAAACCAGAAGGGGGCATATTGGTATGAGATGGTACAGCCCTATAACAACCCCTTATGACAGCTGCCAAACCACTGAGGATTGATATATCCCTGGGTCAAGTGGTTTAGAGTGGAGAGAAAAGAACAGAGTGCAGAGATTTTGTGTTGGAGAGTATATGCGTTGGCAGTTTTTGGCTTCTGCTGGACTAGTGCTTGCTCAAGTGAGTCTTACAGCTTGAGTGGCCTGTTGTAGTAGCGGGACTTTGTATCAGATGCCTACCACACTAGTAGAGAAGAAAATTGAGCCAAGCAGCCGGGACTCCAGGATTGAGGAGAAAAAGTGACTGCAGTCCTCTGGGCTAGAAGGGAAAGGGGGTGTGTGTTAAACCTGCTTGGCATTTTTTTAAAGTGTACTTTAATCTGGTGTCTTGTGTAATAATAATAAAATTAGTGTTGTTCTTTATAACTTTGCCTGAGTAATTGGTGAACCCCTAGAAGCTACTGTGTACACTTTCCTTGTATAGTAAGACAACCCTGGGTGGTCATACTGAGCAAAGTGGATATAAATGGGCAAGATAAACCCGGAATGTTCACAATGATAATGTGGGAGGTAGGACACGGAGCTGACGTACATTGCAGCTACCTCTAACAGCTGTCTGCATGCCACAATGGTGGGAACAAAACGTTCCACCCACTAAAAGATACAAGTTTCTACCTTCATAGCCTGGGGGCTGCAAGTGTCCTTCTGTTGTCTGGATCGATTGCTCAGTCCTCAAGGGGTGACAGATAGAGGGTGACTGTGCAAGCAACAATTTGGGCCTGTTTACGATTCAGCCATGTGACTCCAGGAGCTGAACAGTAAACTGGTGATGATGAATGGCCAGTTCCCTGGACTGGGTCTTCACCAAGAAATCATTTGAAAACAAAACAAGCAGGATATGTTCCACTGTTGTAAGCACACTTCCACTCCCGATGAATCCCCGGGCCTCCAAGTGGCCCCTGGTTGGGTTGTGACTGCCATTCGGCCTTCTCTGCCCAGTCTTTGGTGATCAGGACAGGAGTCCTGGGAATACTGCAGGACTACGCAGCTTTGCACATCATCATCTCACCAAAGGAGGCCAAGTGCCCCCTTGTACTGTGGCTAAAATCAAAGACTACACTGGGGGGCAGGGAATCCTGCAATGGATGTGGGTGGATGGAACACCCCCTGCCATGCTCCAGGGCACTGCTAAGGCTGTTTCTCAAAAGTTTTAAAAATAACAAATTATAAATAATGGCGAAATCCCTGTGTACACCTGCTATGCAGGGCACTTAAAAGAAGAACTTAGGAAGGGAAGCAGGGGTTATAAGGAGAAGGGGGATTTATTTCTTGTTTTCCAGTGCCTATCTAGAGAAAAAGCAAGGATTTCATCTAACACCTGGATAGGCACAGCCAGGATAGACATTATATATTGTACAGTAGAGGGATAGTATAGTGGTACTGTAAAGTCATGGTACAGCAGTACACTACAGTCATGGTATATTGTAAAACCAGCTATGTATATACTGGTATAGTACATATTACTGGCACACTAGGGTCAGACACTGTTAGTACAGAAGAGACATGGTATAGTTATATACTGGTATAGTATCTGATACTGGCACATTATGGTCAGAGTTGGGTGTACAGTAGTCATGGTATAGTTATATACCGGTATAGTATCTGATGGTCAGTGTTGGGAGTACAGTCATGGTATAGTTATATACTGGTATAATATCTGATGGTCAGTGTTGGGAGTACAGTCATGGTGTTATATACTGGTATAGTATCTGATAATGGCACATTATGGTAAGTGTTGGGAGTACAGTAGTCATGGTACAGTTATATACTGGTATAGTATCTGAAGGTCAGTGCTGGGAGTACAGTAGTCATGGTATAGTTATATACTGGTATAGAATCTGATGGTCAGTGCTGGGAGTACAGTAGTCATGGTATAGTTATATACCGGTATAGTATCTGAAGGTCAGTGCTGGGAGTACAGTAGTCATGGTATAGTTATATACTGGTATAGTATCTGATGGTCAGTGCTGGGAGTACAGGAGTCATGGTATAGTATCTGATGGTCAGTGCTGGGAGTACAGTAGTCATGGTATAGTTATATACTGGTATAGTATCTGATGGTCAGTGCTGGGAGTACAGTAGTCATGATACAGTTATATACTGATATAGTATCTGATGGTCAGTGTTGGGAGTACAGGAGTCATGGTATAGTATCTGATGGTCAGTGCTGGGAGTACAGTGGTCATGGTACAGTTATATACTAGTATAGTATCTGATGGTCAGTGTTGGGAGTACAGTAATCATGGTACAGTTATATACTGGTATAGTATCTGATGGTCAGTGCTGGGAGTACAGTGGTCATGGTATAGTTATATACTGGTATAGTATCTGATACTGGCACATTATGGTAAGTGTTGGGAGTACAGTAGTCATGGTACAGTTATATACTGATATAGTATCTGATGGTCAGTGTTGGGAGTACAGTAGTCATGGTATAGTTATATACTGGTATAGTATCTGAAGGTCAGTGCTGGGAGTACAGTTTTCATGGTATAGTTATATACTGGTATAGAATCTGATGGTCAGTGCTGGGAATACAGTAGTCATGGTATAGTTATATGCTGGTATAGTATCTGATGGTCAGTGCTGGGAGTACAGTGGTCATGGTATAGTTATATACTGGTATAGTATCTGATACTGGCACATCATGGTCAGTGCTGGGAGTACAGTAGTCATGGTATAGTTATATACTGGTATAGTATTTGATGGTCAGTGCTGTTAGTACAGTAGTCATGGTATAGTTATATACTGGTATAGTATCTGATGGTCAGTGCTGGGAATACAGTAGTCATGGTATAGTTATATACTGGTATAGTATCTGATGGTCAGTGCTGGGAATACAGTAGTCATGGTATAGTTATATACTGGTATAGTATCTGATGGTCAGTGTTGGGAGTACAGTAGTCATGGTATAGTTATATACTGGTATAGTATCTGATGGTCAGTGCTGGGAGTACAGTAGTCATGGTATAGTATCTGATGGTCAGTGCTGGGAGTACAGTAGTCATGGTATAGTTATATACTGGTATAGTATCTGATGGTCAGTGCTGGGAGTACAGTAGTCATGGTATAGTATCTGATGGTCAGTGCTGGGAGTACAGTAGTCATGGTATAGTTATATACTGGTATAGTATCTGATGGTCAGTGCTGGGAGTACAGTAGTCATGGTATAGTTATATACTGGTATAGTATCTGATGGTCAGTGCTGGGAGTACAGTAGTCATGGTATAGTATCTGATGGTCAGTGCTGGGAGTACAGTAGTCATGGTATAGTTATATACTGGTATAGTATCTGATGGTCAGTGCTGGGAGTACAGTAGTCATGGTATAGTATCTGATGGTCAGTGCTGGGAGTACAGTAGTCATGGTATAGTTATATACTGGTATAGTATCTGATGGTCAGTGCTGGGAGTACAGTAGTCATGGTATAGTTATATACTGGTATAGTATCTGATGGTCAGTGCTGGGAGTACAGTAGTCATGGTATAGTATCTGATGGTCAGTGTTGGGAGTACAGTAGTCATGGTATAGTCATATAGTGATATAGTACAGGCTCAGGAATGTCAGGTGACAGCAGTGTCGGGGGACATCGCTGTACGGCCGCTCTCACCCGCGATCTGATCGCTGACCACATCCTGCAGACCGAGCTGTGACGTCACGTGCTCTCCCCGGACCGGAAGTTGACAGAACGAGACTCTCGCGGGGCGGAAGTTCCGGTGCGCGCGGGATCATCGCCGGAGCCGAGTAGATAGTGGGTACAGACGGAGCTAGCCGGGGACAGTACACGGAGACCGGAGCCAGACCAAGCAGTCTGGGCGCAGAGCGGAGGAACTGGGAAGCAGTCCGGATTCAGCATCCGGGGATGGCGGACGGGGCGGACCTCATTGATATCTACGCCGAGGAGGAGTTCATCCAGGTGGGGGACTCCCGGACGGGCGCAGAGACCGACGAGCAGCTACTGATACACTTACAGGTGAATACACGTAATGTACATGCAGATGTGATATATATGTACTGTGTACGTGCAGCTCTGATGTATATGCACGTATGTGATGAATGCACGGTAAATATACGAGCTGTAGATGCATACGGTGTATGATCAATGTGCACATACATGTTAGATGCACGGCAGACACACATTGTTATTACACACACACACACACACACACACACACTATAAATGCACGGCAAAGGCTAATCCTCTACATGCACATGATGCATAATAGTCATATCATTAATATAATACATAGTCATTGCATATATATTATACAAGGTGTAAACTTGTCTGTTTACATACACATGGCACATACATGTTATATTACATACAAAGATCACTCGTGTCCCCCCTACATGTTATGGTACAGATGCACAATACATGCAGGGTGCATGCATAATACATGCAGCACCAGGTGAGGTCCTTGTGCCAATATAAAGAGAGTTCTGTTCTCTTTCATTATTCCATGTGCTGCTTATCATATAAAGAGCAGAACATTCATTTACTACTTAAAACACATACCACCTCCTGACCATCTATCATCTCTTCGTCCTTTGCCTGCCATCTCCATTTTCTCCCCATTAGTCCTACTTTCTCTCACCACCCCTCCCTCTAGAATGTAAGCTCTCTCCAGCAGGGTCCTCTCTACCTATTGTCCCACTTCTGTCTGTCTGCTTTCTGACTCCTTTGTAGGTCCTGTTATGTCTTTTCCTGCACTCTTTGTGAGTCCCCATAGCATGTCTCAGTCATCTGTGGTACTTCATCTATTTGTTACTTGCTTCTGTATCCACCACTACAGAATCTGTGGTGCCTTATAAATAAATAGTAATAATAATAATATTTGAGAGCAAATATAGTAATAAAACATGACTAGATATGAAGAAGTCTTATTGTTTTTTGTTGTTGATGTGACACTAGGGTGATGGGGCTACTCAGTACCACTGTAATTTAGAGTGTATAGTGTTTTAATAATTAAATTTATATTTATCATTAATTATTAAATAGATGTAATATTGAATTCTAAGTATTTTTTTTGCATTAAACAGTGTAGATATTAACAGAAAGCTTTTTTCTTTTCTTTTTTTTTTTTTTAACTGTATACAATGGAGAAATATATGACGATCCCAGTGATTAGGGGCTGTTACACAAATTCAGCAAGTGCATTTGTTAAACAGGACCTCTGCTGATCCTATTGCATTACAACACCTTTTCTTTGGAGAGATTCAATACACTGGTTTAAAGTAATGGTGCAAATGATGAGTGGCCGCCAAGGCAGGAACCTCCACCAAAGTTTATTTTAAGTGAAAAACCTCTTAACCTTTAATTGGTGCTGTTTCTTGTCCTGCCTTTGTCCTTGCATTTTACCCACAAAAATGTTTTCCCTTTATTGATATTGGTCAATATAATTTTGACTGTTAAATAAGCAAGAGTATTATATAAAAAAAATGAAACTTCAATGTATAAGTCATCGTTTATTTATATAGCGCCAGCAAATTCCGTAGCGCTTTACAGTTGGTACAAACACAGTCATAAAACAATACTGAGTAATACAGATGAAGAGGTAAGAGGGCCAAAGAAAGATGAATTCAGGAGAACATTGTATTCTAAAATAAATATAATAATTTTTTTATCAACTCCATGACAACCATAACAAACTCATCTGAGGAGAGTCGCTAGATGTTAGTGGTGTAGCAAACACGGGACCTGGATTTTGGCCTTTCACCTCAGATGTGTGACATTACTTCTGGTTCAGAGGTCATAGGCTGACCTGAGGCCTAATACAGCATGGAGAAACTTCAGAGCTGCCTCGAGTACTGTCTGTGGAATATTATGGAACCTGAGCCCACCCCCAAAATGCTGAAGAGCACCTATTCCAGCGAAGCCCTTTAAAATGTAGAAAGCTCTCCCCAAAGTATAGTCCGTAAGTTATTTCCTTCTCGGTCCACGTTTCAGAGTCTGTTGAGGGGAAGAGAGAAGCAGCATGTCTCATCACTGGCTTTGTCTGAGAATTGTGAGGAGGCTTTCTGTGCAGGTTGAATTCCTCAGCCCTAATAGGCCACTGCTCGACCTCCTGAACAGTTTGTGGAATTATTTTCCGGAATTAGGAGAGCAATGAAAGACCCTTGTCACATAGGGGGATTTATATCCCATGCAAGGCCTCGCGAGTCAGACCAATAAGGAATGGGCACATCTGGACAGAAGTCTACCTAACCACAAGAGACTTGATCACATGTATTCTTTTCAGGATAAAGCGGCTTCAGGGTGGTGCTTGGTCCCTAAAATTGATGCTGCCGCTGTATATAGTCAGTCAGCCAGGACCACTATACCATTAGAACATGGAGGCCCGTTCAAGAAACCTTATATTTGACCTGGCTACGGCCTCTGTCTTCAGGGTACTGAGAGTATGGGCAAATACACTGCATCAGGATGTACATGGAAAAAATAACATACAGTATTTACTCAAAATCAAAAATGTTATAAGAAAATGGAATAACCTCCTATATGAAGCTACATTACAGGATTGCCCTTTCTACCAGAAGCATGTCGTCTTCTGTGGTCGCTAGGAGAGCTCTTTGGCTCCTTTCTCTTCAGAGAAAAGATTGGTTTTTTTGGAGGAAATTTTATCCTTTACCTCAAGAACAGAGAATAAGAGGTTTTTCTATCTCTTCCTCTCAACAGCACTTCAAAGAAGCACGGAACTATCAGCCGGGAGAGCAGTCTCTTTTAATGGTGTAGGTATTAAGCGGTCACAGTTGAGGCGTGAGGGAGTCCCTGGCAAGGCCATTTGAAGTACTTCTTTAACCTTGTAAACAAATATCTTCTGCTGTTTTATGTCATTTGGAGGAGATTCGTTCTATGGTGCAAGTCCAATTTGGAGTGTCCTGCTTCTACTAGCATTATCTTTATTTTCTTCACTATTGGTTCAACAAGGGTCTTGCTCTCAGCACTCTAAAGGTTCATGTATCTGCGGTTAGTGTTTTTCTGGACACTAGATTAATGTTTGAGGATCTTATATTTTCATATAAAAATTTTTGTGGCATCATTGAGATTTCAGTGGTGTATTGGACACCTTAATGTCTACTCCATTTGAACCTTTACACGTGGTGCTACACTTGAGTTATTACTTTTTGGCAATAATCACGTCTGCTGGTTGAGTGGGGGAAATTACATGTCCTGTGGTGTAAGGCACCATTTTTGAATATCTATACAGGCATGGTGGTGTTGTGAACGAATCCTACTTTCCTACCCAAGGGAATTTCAATTTTTCATATAAATAAGGAGATCATACTTCCATCTCTCTGCCCACAACCAACTAACGGCAAGGTGGACTGGATCATTTAATTTCTGTTTACCACTTTACAGCAAAGGAATTCATAAAAATAGATCAATAATTTGTCTTACCTATGTAGGACCTTGGCAAGGACTCATTACATCCAAACATACTCTTGCAAGATAGATCAGTGAAGTCATTGCACAGGCTTGTAGGAGTAACGGGGGAGAGGTGCCGTGAATTCTAAGAGTACATTCTTAAAGGACGATGGCAATCTCCTGGTCACGCAGGGCATATGATCTCTGCAGTGATTGATTTGCATCTTTACCAGACATTATCTTAAGGATTTGACATCTTCTTTTCATGTATTGCTTGGGTATGTCCCAGTCATTATAGCTGCCATGGAGTTTATAAGAAAGTGACAGCATTATTACCATTAATTTTATTTCCTTGAGAAATTCCATGGAAACCCAATATTCCCACCCATATTTTCTGTTTATTTCTCGGCTACAGCTTGTTTCTCAAAGATACCAGGGTAAGTAGGAGTCGTGCTATATGCCTTTCAGGAGTGTTTATTTTTCCCGTGTCTATTCGGCGGACTGGGGAGTTACTCTATGGACAGCCACAACAAATGGGTTATCTCAAAGAAATTTAACAGAAATAATTTTCTCATTTATATCCGCATATTTGCAAAAGTACAAGTGCACACATTTTGTAGCAATTTTGTCCAGACTAAATAAACAGCCACAATGCTTTGAAATACTGCTTGCATATTGGGTCAGACAGTAATAGAGGTCATTGTGCTACCTGCTACTCTTCCATAACTGAACAAATACAATTTTATCGGATCGTTTGCTGGTTGTATATAGCGATTGGTTTTCAATACACATATGGCAGTCATTATTTTACCATCAGACATTAAAATAAACGTAATACCGATTGCTAAACATTATATTTCTTTGAAGTCTGGTTAATACTTTCCAATGCAATCTCTTCCACTTGGCTATCATCATAATCTGAGACCAGTGGTAGAACAGACTCTACTGTGCCGTCCATCACCCGGTGTCTGGCATTTTTGTTTTAGTTTACTACTAGATTGCATAGTGTTGCATACAGGGCACAACACTTTCAATAAGTGACTGATTTGAGTTTGTTGTTCCTTTACAGTATTTAGGAATATCCTGGTACTGTATAAAAATAGTCAGGCTCCTAACTTCATTTATATAGTTAATGAAGTTGAAATAAAGATATGTTCATTAAGTTCAGCCTTTTCTAGATTCTGGTTGTGTTGATTCAGAAGAAGGCAATATAAAAATCTCCAGCATGGCAGCTGCTAATTAAACACTAAAGAAGAAATTAAACACTGACCCTGTAACTTCCCTAAGTCGGTCCCCCGTCATGACTATGAATTGGAGCTATAGATACATTTAGTGCCCAAAAGGAATCTGTTTATAAACGCAATTGCTGTTTTAGCTATAAAGTTTCTTGGAAGATTGTGAATAATCTTACCATTGTTACAGTGAAATACACTACTGCTATGTCCATATAAGTTGATAACCTCAATTGTTGTTATTAAATGACCACTAACGCCCAAAATTTGAAACATGAAGGTAAAATACATTGTTCAGTGCTAACCTGATATTCCACCGCAGTTTTGTTGAATAGTAAATGTTTACGTTCCCACTGCATTAGACAGCTGATGATTTGTTACAAATCAAAACGCTGAGATAGTTGTCATTTAAATAGCTGTGACATCACTGGCTCTGCCCCTATGTATACATCAACCAATCACATACTATCTTTTCTTTTTAAAGCAGCAATCCCACATAGGTTGTTGTTTTTTTTTTTCTTAAATAGCAAGTTAAGTACCCTTTTTAGGCATGTATCTCATTCATTTTTCCTAAGCTGGCCTTCTACAAATCATTATCTCCTTTATCAACATTTCTGGAAGTTTGAAAACCTATAGCTGCCACAGGCTCGCACAACTCTGCATGTCATGTGAGGGGAAGGATTTTATATTACCCAGAGCTCAGAGTAGCGTTCCAAAGCCTCTCTAAATCATGTGCCTGTGGTTACCATGGAAGTCCATGACACTGAGCAGTCTGAAGAAACAAAGAGAAAATGGTAAATATCTTTCTTCTTTATAGCCTGCCTTAGTGATTTATGTTTAAGAAAAACAAAAATCTCATGGGATTGCTGCTTTAAATGTGACATGTCATTGGAGCTGCATTGTGAATTTTCATTACTGACATAAATTGTAAGCTCTTGCAAGAGGGGATATATTTGACAGTCTGTGCCTTGGACTGTTGTGCTTTGTGATTGGCTTTTAATTGATGAGCAACTCATTCTTCATGATCTGCTATATACTCTTAAAGTTTTTCAGTAATAACTAGTATGACCAGATGTACTCCATATTGCTTTTCACTGAAAATCAGCAGGATAAAATAAAATGTTAACAAATGGTCCTAAGAATAAAAAAAGTACTTTGCAATATCGTTTGAGTGCAATTCCATTGGTCCTTAGAGATAGTTTATTCAAATGCTGTTGCATTTTAATGATAAATAATAATTTTTGTTTAATTTTTTTTTAATTGCTCTGCCGCTGATTTAGCTGAATATATTTTCCCCCACTAGCAGAGCAAGCATCATGGCAAGTATCATACATTGTAAGCTTGTGATCCCTCTTGCCTCAATTGTTCATTTGCTATTATCCAGCTTTGTTTTATCACTGTTTGTTCCCAATTGTAAAGTGCAGTTGAACACAGCACGATATACATGTTGATGATACTTGTGTAAATGTAAGGTTGCTGTAAATAAAGCTTAAATGCAGGAACAGATTTGAGTATATGGGCAGATTTAACAGTAGACGTAAGCCTTGAGTAGTTCATGATAAACAGAGCTGGTTACCATGGAAAAATTCACTGTCTGGAACAGTGGACAGTCCGTCTTTCTGTCCACCTGACTGCAGCTCGCATCCTAGCTACAGCCAGTGAATTAGCCTGAAACCGATCTCTGGCTCTGCAATCTGTATAGAATGCAGTGTTATTGTTGCTGGCAGTGCTGCACTTACACATTCCCCTAAAACCATGTTTAATGTGATGCCACCAAGACAAACTCAAAGTATTAATTCACTGGACTTCAAAAAGATATCCTTTTAAGTATTAAAAAAAATAAAATAAAAATCTCTGGGTTTTTATACAATTCACTGTTGGTATATGCTGAGCGCTGGGTATATGTGGATTATTTGGACTAATAATAATAATATAGAATTTAAGACCGTTGTATGCTAGTGGTTATTAGATATGATGTTCAATGCAAGAATGATGCGGACACCCCGCGCTATGTTGAATAGCCCTACCTGTCATTGTTCATGTTGCCCACCCTTTGGTCGAAGTGGGCTGGTATATGGTGGTATGCCAAACTGCCACTTCTCTTACTGCCTTCATTGTGAAACTATCGTATTCCATTCACTTACATTTTTGATACAGCCACTTCTAAATTTGTACTTCAACCACCCTTATCGTTTTTGACAATCCTGTTACATTTTCGTAACATGGTTTCTTGCTCCTAAATTATGGAGGCTTGAGTCCAGGCATGTATTGATGCAACAATCACTGCAAACACTGTCATGTTCCTCACTTCTAATATATACCATCCTTGTTTTCATCATTTTGATTTGACCTCTGGAAAGGTTCACAGCCTGGTGACATGATTGTCTGTCTGATTTCTCTCTAGGAATCCGAGTTTGCTGCAGAGCAGGTAGACCTCTACGATGATGTCTTGGCCGTGGCCTCTCTTGGCTCCTCTCACAGTGATGGGAAGGGTAATAACCTGGAGCCCACCTCCCCCATACAGGCTTCCTCTGCCAAAGGAAACAACAGGGCACCGTCCATTTTGTACACATACAATAATTTGCGCAAGAAAGCATCTGTGTATATTGGTAACTTTTCATGGGTGAGTACTGTTTCACACTCTCTCCTTACACCGCCAACTTCATTTACAACCAGTTTTGTTTTTAACAAATACATATTGAAAGAAGTCAATGAAATTCTGCACCAACCTTTGTTATAATCCCTCATTGTGTTGCCTGATTTGGGCCATACTTCAAGCTGGTGGTCTAGTGTGCGAGGCTGCTGACTAATAAACGGAACACTCTTGTCTCCCCACTGCTGTGTCACGTGGAAGAGACACACAGATCTTCAGATCTCGCCTCTCCATTAGTCACAATGCAATAGCACAGTACTGTTTCTTTATAGTTTATCATTAAGCTGTAACGGCTTTCCTCTTTAATTCACCAGTGGACGACAGATCAGCAGCTCCTCTCTGCCATACGCTCTGTCGGTGTCCGTGATGCCGTGGAAGTGAAGTTTGCAGAAAACCGAGCGAATGGCCAGTCAAAAGGGTGAGAAAGGGGCATGTTTAAAAGTAAAATATTTGTTGTGATAAAAAAATATATATATATTTTTTTAAATAAAAATAAAGGTCATTTTGTAACATTCACAAATATGTTTCAATACCTTAATCCTTTTAAAAGATCCTTGGCAAACCTTACTAACTTTAGCATAGTGTCATTTTGCTAATTCAGTTATAATAGCTTTTCGAGTCATTTTTTGTTTTTTATTTAGCTGCCAGAGTTTATCTCGCTGTGATTACAGACTTGCTTTGTCTATACAACCTGTCGGCTGCAGTGAAGTATGCCATAACAGCCTTTTGTCTGTTCACATTTTTATTTTTTGTATAACCAGTCAAAGAAAAAAAAACCTGTTCTTTGCTACTTCTCTCGCTTTGAAAGATAAAAATTCTTATTTGCAGCTCAGACCACAATATCCTGAACTTCTCCCTGTGTTCATCTTCAACCTACTACAGGACCAGATATCTACTGTATAAATGCCTAGTGGCGTGTGTGAAAAAAAACCAAAACAAGCTGCAGCGCCACCTGCTGGGCAGAGTTATACACTGACCTATATATTTCTTGAAGGAGAAGTGACAGTTGGGAGTGGTTGGTGGTTGCCGGGGGTGACAGTGGGGAGTTTTTAACACCTTAAGTAGCTTGATGAAGGATGTGGCGATGAAGATGAAGGATGAGGTGATGGAGAAAAATGATGAGGTGGTGACGTGGACAAAACCACGTTAAAAAAGGGCGCTTGCATCGGGAAGTAACGCTCTTCCCCTGAGGAGGCCTGGGCTAGGCCCAAATGCATGACAAGAACTTTTTTAACACCTTAAGTAGCTTGATTTGACTAGAATGCATGAGTATCATGCATGGGTTAACTTGTAAGTTTATATTCTCTACCACTCACTCAATGGTATCTTCCACCATTAGTACGGTTGGAGAGACCAGGGGGTAAATGTATCGAGCTACGGGTTTAAAAAAAATAAAAATGGAGACGTTGCCTATAGCAACCAATCGGATTCTAGCTGTCAATTTGTAGCATGTACTAAATAACTCTAATCTGGTTGCTATAGGCAACATTTCCACTTTTTCAAACCCACGGTTTAGTAAATATACCCCCAGGAGTCATGTTCTTCTATAAAATTTTGGTTACTCGGTCAGTACAGCTCCTTGCACACTATTGTTAGTGGCTAACTTGAGTTACTATTTTATCTGTGTACAATTACCTTGAATAACATAATTGTCAGCTATAACATACATTCCTTATAAGAAACTAACCTTTTAAAATAAAAGCCTGGTTGCATTCATGGACTTGCTTAATTGAAATGGTATTCAGTGGATCTGTGCTCACGAGCTGCCTGTCCCATTTTACTTCGTTACTTGTGTGCAGAAATTCAGGGTTTTTTGGCTGCTGTTCTCTATGCATATAATTGACCCTGCTCTATTTGAGAATCCTACATGATGAAAGTGAGTGGTCATTGGATGAGTGCAATGCAATCTCCAAAGTTGGGCTGGTTGGAAGTGTGACTTTGTAGTGAATTACCAGTATTCAGTTTGTCATTCTTTACTTGTTAAAGTAATAGAACTACAAGAGTCTTGGTACCTGACCCATACATTCTCTGTAAAAATATTTACTAGTACTTCCGATTCTTTTCTTCCGTTTTCCCTAACATATAAAACCCCTTCTATGTAAAAAAAAAAAAACACACAATAAAGTAATAAAAGTGTAACACTGCCAACTTTGAGAGAACTACTGCCAGTCGGTAAGCACTCAGATTGCAGAACTGATGGCATAAATAGTTTGCAAGTTTCTTACTTTAGTATGACTTTAAGCTTCCAACTTCAACATGGAAGTTTAATTTAAATATTTTCATTTTTGTGTTTAGTTGTACTTTTAAGGCAGTTGAACACAGGGGAAGCAATGTTCCTTTATCCTCATTCTCAAGCAGGACTCTATGAATAAAGTTCCCATAGCCATTGAGGAGTGCAAAGGAAATCCTTTCCCCAACCCTCCCTCCGGTCTGGAAGCCACACAGAATTTCATATTTCTTTAAGTCCTTCCGAGGTATGGAAACGTGAACGTATACGTTTGTGAATGTTACCAAATGCTTTTCGTATAGGACTAATACAGATATTTGTCATATTTTATCCTGTTTGCACAATTGTTAATGGTCCCTGTAATACAGGTACGCAGAGGTGGTGGTTTCTTCAGAAACATCCTTGAATCAGATTTTGGAACAGTTGCCTCTAAGGAAGTTAAATGGGGAGAAGCTTGATGTACGACCGGCCAACCGCCAAAACCTTTCCTTTTTTGAAGCTTTAGCACGAAAAAGTAAGACCCCCTGGCATCCACCAGTAATATGTTCTGATCCCAAACTCTGCTTTTAGGTGTTATTACAAAGTTTGTATCCTACTGCATGTCTAAATTATCCTCTGCTGTCAACGGCAACTTGTCAAGAAGGGAAATTCTATTCACTCTATATTTGGTTATTATAAGGAGATGTTAAACAGCTTCCATTACAAACCATTCTATAGCCCTACAGCCTTTCAGGCAATGACAGTCTCCACAAAGGATTAGAGAGATCAAGAGGACAGACCATGTGTACCTAAAGTCCTTGTAAGGACACACAACTGGGAAACTGGGACTGCCTTTGCACAGTCCCAGCAGATGTGAAGATAGATTGTCACAGTGCAACAAGTCCGAGCTGAAGCAGGTCAAGTACTGATTTAGCTGGTGGATCATTTAAACATTTAACAAATGGTTGTTTTTTATGTTGCAGCAATTTCTCATTCAAAATCCTTACTCTGTCCAGTTTGCACATGTGCATCTTGTGGTCTATTTGATCAGCATTTTCAAATGTTTATCAACTACTTTGTCTGCTGTCCCTCCATTGCTCTCAGACACTTTATCTTTTTTGATCTTTTGTTTTCTGTTCTCTGCAGAAATTCCCCCTAGAGCTAATTCAAAGGGTTCCGTGGACTCTGCAGATGGTTCTACCACCCCAACTGATGCTGTTGTCTCATCACCAGTTCCGGAGGCTCCCAAAAGCATAGTGCCGTACTTTGTACGCCCACCCTTCATTGAAAACCCTTCCCGAATTCCTGTCATGTCCCTCCCCCGTCCCCCAATGTCGGTTCCCCCACCTCCTTCACCCAGCTTGCAAGCTGCATACAGGGGTCCCCCAATTCCTCCTATGCACTATCCCCACCTAATGCCCCCGCCTTCAAGGCTGCCGCCCCCCCTAGGTATGCCACCCCCAAGTGGTGTGCCTCCAGCTCTTCATCTAAATCCTGCATTCTTTCCCCCTCCAAATACGTTGATGGGACCCACACATGATCAATTCAAGATGCTTGCCAATCCCTATGTAAGAGGACGGTAAGTGGCAACTCTTGGTGTACAGAAACAAATGTTTACACTGTATATTTTATGGATAAATATTAATTCTATCATCTCGTATTGTTTTTTATCTTCATTTTTGTCCAAAAAAATGCTATCCGATATATTTTCTTCACCCATGGTCATTCTTAAATTCAACTATCTTGATTTTAAGTACTACCTCGCTGAAAGAGAAGGTTCCTCCTGTGACCATATACATATAAGCAACCCCCATTACACTATATCTCCTGTGAACACTATTTACAACACAGCCATTGTATTAATGCCCAATCTGATTTTACAGGGACTTAAAACTCCAACTCCCTGTCAGCGAAGCAGAGTTCGAAGAGTTAATGAACAGAAATAGAGCGATTTCAAGGAGTGCACTTTCAAATGCAGTGTGTGGGGCAACATCAGGTTCTTATTTTTTATTTTATTTTTCCCCAAACCCTTTCTAGCCCTCTGCGCCCCCCCTTCAACCCCAATACTTTCTCACAGGACCTGCGTTTAACGGTTTTATTTCTCCACATAGGGGACTACGGAACCGCAATAAAAACGCTTGAAACAGCGATTGCTGTTATTAAGGAGTCTCGTGTGGCCAATGATGATCGCTGTCGAGTCCTCCTGACCTCTCTCCGAGATTGCCTGCACGGAATACAGGACAAGGCCAACTCTTCCAGGTACTGCTCTAGAGAACCTTATGGAAGGAGAGTGAAAATCCACTGGTTGCACTCTCATACAGTGGAGCTATTGTCTGTATGTATAGATGGAGATCATCATACCAACAGAGAGATAATTGGTCCATTTTGCTTTTCTCCTGACAGCAGGAAGCGCCACAGATCCAGAGACAGATCACCAAGCCGATCACGAGAAGGCAGCAGCCGACGTCACAGAGACCCACATGAAGACCGATCGGATGAGTATTACCATGACCGCCATCGCGAAAAGGACCGACATCGCTAACAGAGGTGATGGGTGGGTGAGTTTTCATGCAAAACAAGTACTGTGGTATAGCTGAGCTGGAAATTACGGCATGCCTGACCCAGTTTAGAATGATCAGTGGTCCTTCTAAAAACCACCAGAAGGTGTCACAGGATGGACATTAACTTGTGTTCTGGTATGAGATTATTAGTGACTGACAGACAATAATTGTAAAAAGGATGACACAAATGGTTATTATGAAAGATGAATGTAAAATCAATAGGTACTTGGCTGCTGAATACAATTTGCTGTTGAGAAATAATTTGACCTGAGGAGCCCCATTGCTAGATAGCACTCAGAAAAATAAACGTTAAGAGCCTTCTGTGTTTCAGTCAAAGCTAAAAACTATTTGGGTGATGGCTACCTGATAAACTGTTCTCCCTTATAATAGGTAAAACCAGTTATTTTCTGGACATATACACACTTTGTTCTCCATAAGTGATCATTGTATGTATGTTATCTACAAAGCATATGGGGGGGGGGGGGGGGGGGTTGCACAATCCTGTTAACCCTTCCACCACAAGGTGTTTGTGTGACCTCTTTATTTAAAGGAGAACTAAAGGTATCTATCCTGTCTCTCTCTTGATTACCTGTTGGTAGGAAAAATTACATTTTCTTGGTGGAAAGAGGTTAACACAACCTCTGAAGGGTACATACTTGACATTTTTACATATTTTAGTGCCTGTTGCTAATTTAGCGGAAAAAAAAACAACCTATTTAAACAGAGTGAATTTGACAAATAGTAATTGTGCATTAAAATGTGTAGAAATGTCATGTTTAAGTTTCTATGTTGCAGAGGTTGTGTTAACTTCCTTTCACTGGGAGTTTCAGTGACATGGGGTGCCCAAACTTTAGCATTCAACTATATATGTAGATAAACTATATGGACAAAAGTATTTGGACACTTGACCATTAGACCAACAGAGACTGTATTGACATTGTATTCAAATACATATACTTTAATATGGAGTTGATCCCCCTTTTTGCAGTGATAACAGCTTCCACTTTTCTTGGAAGGCTTTCCACGCGATAATGGAGTGTTTCTGTGGGAATTTGTGTCCATTCATTCTGTAGAGCAGTCATGAGGTCAGGCACTGATGTTGGACTAGAAGGCCTGGCTCGCAATCTCTGTTCAAGGTTATCCCAAAGGTGTTCGATGGGGTTGAGGCCAGGGCTCTGTGCGGGACAGTCAAGTTGTTCCACACCGAACTCATCAAACCATGTCTTTGTAGTCCTTGTTTTGTGCATTGGGGCACTGTCATGTTGGAATAGAAAAGGGCCTTCCCCAAACTGTTGCTACAAAGTTAGAAGCATAACATTGTCCAAAATGACTTGGTATACTGAAGCATTAAGATTGCCCTTCACTGGAGAATAAGGCCTAGCCCAAACCATTATCCCTCCTCCAACAAACTTCACTGTTGGCGTAACGCAGGTAACGTTCTTCCGGCATCCTCCAAACCCAGACTCTCCCATCTGACTGCCAAACAGAGAAGTGTGATTCATCATTCCACAGAACACATTTCCACTGCTCCACAGTCCAGTGTCTGTGTGCTTTACGCCACTCCATCCAATATTTAGCTTTGGACTTGGTGACGTGAGGCTTGCATGCAGCTGCTCGGCCATGGAAACCCATTCCATTAAGCTTCCAATGCACAGTTTTTGTGCTTACATTAAAGCCAGTGGAAGTTCGGAACTCTCCAGCTATGGAATCAGCAGAGCTCACACAACACCGAGGCCTGCACGCAGCTCTTGTGCAATAAATAGGCAGGAATAGAAGGCTGGGAACATACAAGCCTTAGATGGACCAGGAAGCAGCCAGTGCTTGGAACACATATTAATACCCCATTCATACTGCATGAAAAACCCGGGGTTTTGCCATGGCAAGCCCAGACGACCCGTGTTTAGGCCCAGTACGATACCGCTTTCATACTGCTGCCCCGACAATATCCCAGGTATATGAACCCGGAATATTGGAGGGGGACAGAGGCTTCCACGGAGACATATTCATACTGAACACGGGTCTGCATGGCAACATCACAAGAGGAGTTCTGATTGGCTACTCTTGGGGAAAAAAAACAAAAAAACAAAACAAAACACCATCACATCTTTATAATTGTGTTTGAGATCCAGGATGAAAATCCTGGGTCTCGTCATTCATTGTGCGGCGACCCGGGAATTACCCCACCAAAAGTCCCGGGTCTAATTCCCTGGTCACCAGACCCGGTTTTTAGACTTGACACCGTTCATACTGCCCCTCGACCTGCGTCGCCTGGGCTTGCCGTTGCAAAGACCCGGGTTTTAGACCCGGGAGTTTTGGTGGGGTAATTCCCGGGTTGCCTGCACTATGAATGGTGAGACCCGGGTTTTTCAACCTGGGCCTCACCAAACACAATAATAAAGTTAGGAAGAAAATAAAAACACATCACAAGAGGAGCCAATCAGAACTCCTCTTGTGATGTTGCCATGGAGACCCGGGCAGACCCATGTTCAGTATGAACAGGGTCTACCTGGGAATTTTCTCTCCGTGGGAGCCTCTGTCCCCCGGCAATATCCCGGGTTCATATACCTGGGATATTGCTGGGGCGGCAGTATGACAGCGGTATAAGAGACTGAGGGGTCATGAAACACAGTGCAGAGTCCTACAGCTGGACAGCTCCAATAAAACGATGAGATTAGTGAACCAAAGTAATGAGACGAAAATGAAAGTTAAAAATAAGAACAAGTGAACAAGGAAAATATCAATAGCTATAAAGGAGGAAATGGAAAAACTGCTCCGGGTGTAAAGAATGGGGGGGAAAATGCATTGCTCTCCGACATAGATTGCACATCACTGGAATAACAGAGAACAAATGTTACTTGATGAGCAGACCCCTGCTGTGTACCCATCATCATTTTTTAAACTACCCAGCCTAAAATACCTAAATCTAATTAAGAAAATACTGAATATAACAATCTACTTATTGCACAATAAAAATGAGGCTGTATTAATTTAGATAGAGGTCAAAGATGCATATCAACTTAAAGGGTGCTATTGACACACCGAGGATGCAAAGTATTTAAATATGTTAGCAATTTATTTTAATCTAGATTTTTCTTTAGCATATAGGGTCATGCTGTTTTAAACGTAACCCACCCAATTATATTTGGAATAGATATGAGGGTTGGGACATTACCTTGTATAATTTGTGAACATTTTTGACCAAATGGGTAACCCAGAGCCTTTTCTCTACAGGTCTCCAGAATGCTGCACAGATGCTTTTCGTTTGGTTTTCTTTTTTTTTTTTCTTTAATTCTTTTTTTTTTTTTTTAAATAAGAGACTCGCATTTTGTTGTCGTGACCTATAGATGATGCCTGGCCCTCCAACAAGAGGTGACATCTGTTATTGCAGCCCCTCTGGAATTTTATTCCATTTCATGCAGGGACCAACCTGTCCCCTTTATAAAGCACAGTTCCCAACCAACCGTCTCGCCTGGACACTGGCAGAAGAAGCGTTCTCTCCACACCGCAGACCCAAGCTGTTTGCTTCTCAAAGTGAAATCTTTTTTTCTTGGAAACTCTGTGCATTTCCCCAACTAGAAGCAGTGTCTATAGATCACTTTTTTTCCTTGCATTCTTCTGTGTTTTATCTTCGTCTTGTTGCATTTAGTTCATGTTAAGAGGTTTCCTATATAAAGTGAAATGAACTTCTATACAGTGACGTATGTAACTCATGTCTGTCTGTAAGTGCCCAGACTTGGTATGTCTTTTTATTCTTATTTTCTCTTATTTTGTGTTTCTTTCTGGTTGGCAGACTGGGGGTGGGGTGTGTTGGCAAAGACTGCTGAATGTGGTGTTTGGGGGGGGGCGACGATGACGACTGCTTACTGTGTTGGAGGGTGAACTGAACTTCCCTGTACTATCCATTCATAATTACATTATTTGGGTTGTATAGAGGGACTGCATTTACCAGGTTCTGTTATGGACTGTGATTGGGAGGGGTGAGTTCAGTGCTCAGTCTAAAAATAGTTTTGTTTTTTTCCTTTTTGTTTCTTCAATTTTATGTTATTTTTTTATATTAAGGAGAATAAAAACATCATGATTTTTAGTTGTGCATCTATTGATGGGCTACGTACTAGCTTAAGGGACGCCCTTGAGTATCCCTGGCCCCCCCTCCCGGCAGCAAGGAAATCACCCCTCCCATAAACATCCATTCTCACCACCTGGAAATTGTGAATAAACTTGATAACGTTGTCAATCTTTTACATGAGTTGTCTGATTCAATTTTTTTTTTTTTTTTTTTTTTTAATTATTATAGGAGACCTGTTTATTTCTACGGTTCTGTTACATTTGTGGAAGACAGGTGTTTAATTCTTGTTCTGATAAATGCGTCACACACCTCTAAAACGACATAATGGGGGTTTAATTATCAAAATGAAAGAATGTGACTATGAAACCTTTACATTTACCATATTTGACTTCTTACCCATCACAAAGCTAAATATGAAGTGTTCCTGTACAATGGATCCCTTTCTGTTCTCCATTTTTGTTAAGATACCTATTTGAGCATTCACCTGCAGAAGACAGATTTTAATGCTTCTTAATGCCATCATTTTGGGGGCGCATTGCATTCATAGCAGAAAAATATATGGTCTTGTGAGAACAGATCTTATTGATCAATAATTTCCATAGCGACATCCATTCCTGATGGAGACGGCATATACTGACCTGGGTGCATGCATGTAAATGCAACACAACCAAAACATGTTCACACAAGTCAGCCACAGAAGTGAATGAGTGTTCTTGTCTCCTCTCTCATCTGATCTTCACACCTCCTATACATTGTTTTTGCATTAGTTCATGCTGCTATACTTTTGACTTTCAGCTGTATAATGTAAGCATGGATCTGTACTATATGCACCTGTGTACATGATGTACAAATGAGTGATGGTTTCTAATGTAGCTATATTCTGAATACACAACATTGGCTGTACACACAAGTTTTCTGTACATGTCCTATTTCTTATAAAGGATAAGTAGTGCTGGCTGCTTGTTCCTGTGATAAATAAAATCTGTGGTTTTGGATGAACACTAAAACGAGTTTTGGAGATTGTTATAAAATACAGTGTACAACAAAAGAATAAATAGTAATGTAGCATCTGCCTGGGGTTAGTCACAAATATATTGTGCTTAGACACTTCAGACTGGACTCATCAGCTGCACACAGTGGTGACAGCCATCCTGTGGGCTGAAATCCTGCATTTAGATGTGGCGTCTGCATTTTAATTGTTTAGTGTCATAGTCCTGCCTATAATTAAAAATAGGAAGCGTTTAGGAACAACAGCAACTCAATCACGAAGTGGAAGACCACGTAAAATCAGAGTGGGGGTCAATGACTGCTAAGGCGCATGGTGCGTAAACGTTGCCAACGCTCTGCTGATTCCATAGCTGGAGACTTCCGAACTTCCACTGGCATTAATATAAGCACAAAAACCGCGGCGGGAGCTTACTGGAATGGGTTTCCATGGCCGAGCAGCTGCATGCAAGCCTCACATCACCAATGCCAAGCACCAAATGGAGTGGCATAAAGCACACCGACGCTGGACTGTGGAGCAGTGGAAACGTGTTCTAGAGAGTGACATCGCGCTTCTCTGGCAGTAAGATGGGTGAGTGGGTTTGGCGGATGCCAGGAGAACATTACCTGCCTGACTGCATTATGCCAACTGAAGTTTGGTGGAGGAGGGATAATGGTATGGGGCTGTTTTCAGGGGTTGGACTAGGCCCCTTATCTCCAGTGAAGGGCAAACTTAAAGCTTTAGCATACCAAGTCATTTGGACAATGCTATGCTTCCAACTTTGTGGCAACAGTTTGGGTAAGGCCCTTTTCTATTCCTACATGACTGTGTTCCAGTGCACACAGCAAGGGCTACAAAGACATGGTTTGATGAGTTCAGTGTGGAAGAATTTGACTGGCCCGCACAGAGCCCTGACCTCAACCCCATCGAACACCTTTGGGATGAACTGGAAGGAAGAGTGTGAGCCAGGCCTTGTCATCCAACATCAGTGCCTGACCTCATAAATGCTCTACAGAATGAATGGGCACAAATTCCCACAGAAACACTCCATCAACCTTTCAAGAAGAGTAGAAGCTGTTATTGCTGCAAAAGGGGGCCAAGTCCATATTAAAGTATATGTATTTGAATACAATGTCATTACAGTCCCTGTTGGTCTAATGGTCACGTATCTGAAAACTATTGTCCATATAGTGTAGGTGCAACACAATATATGGTGTAATATACAGCTATGTTATGAATGTAAATCTGATTGATAAACTTGGCAGCCCTAACAATGGGTTAATTTATTGGTCAGCTGAGTAGAAACAAGAAAAGGGAAACTCTTCAGAAGTGAAGACTTCTTGCTTGGGTGTCTGTCCTGTCTATTCTGCTCTGCAAGCAGTTGAGCACAGAGAGGTTTTCTGTGTTTCTAAGTGCAGGCTTACCTGGAATTCTCCTGGATGGCCCTGGTACTGTTCCTTGGAGGAATGCTAATTCGGACAGTGGTGACTTCTTGAGCCGCTAGTTGCTACAATAGGCAAAACACGGACTTGGAAATTTCAAACGGCTTTGTCAGACAAAGCTCTATGGGTGCCACGGTGCACTTCTAGGTCAGACGGTGTATGTATTGGAAGTGAGCCGGCAGCAAGCAGCTGGGGAAGCAGAAGTCTGCCTTGGAATAGTGCAGTGTAAATTGCAGCACAGCCAACAATGATTAAGCCTGAGCCTGTCTTAAAAAAACGCTAAAGTGCACTGAGCTTAGATAAACTCCTAGTCAATGGTGCTACCGGTACTATGTGTTAGTTTTTGTGTACACCTTCCTGGCCTGTAGGAGCATGTTATAGGATCTAGCTAAGAACTATAAACAGGCTCTAAAGTGTGGACCGTGTTCCTCAATCCAGAGGGGAACTAGTGCAGCCTCCTGAACAGTTTGAAGAATTAGTGATTTGGATAATATATAAATTTTTGTTACAAAAGAAGATGTATTCTTTTCATAGGTTAAAAAGTCCCAGATCACTGATGTGTTTGGTTTTGGATAACATGCCAGGACCCTTTATGTCATGTTATTTAGATACCGTGGGGGAATGCAAATGCTTATCCGACAGTGAGGAGAGTGAGTGCAAGCAAGAGTACAGATAATTTAATTTGAAGTAGTGGAAGTACTTCCGTGGCAGCACAGTGGCCAAGTGGTTAGCACTTCTGCCTCACAGCGCTGGGGTCATGAGTTCAATTCCCGACCATGGCCTTATCTGTGTGGAGTTTGTATGTTCTCCCCATGTTTGCGTGGGTTTCCTCCGGGTGCTCCGGTTTCCTCCCACAGTCCAAAAACATACTAGTAGATTAATTGGCTGCTATCAAAATTTACCCTAGTCTATCTTTCTCTCTGTCGGTGTATGTATGTTAGGGAATTTAGACTGTAAGCTCCAATGGGGCAGTGACTGATATGAATGAGTTCTCTGTACAGCGCTGCGGAATCAGTGGCGCTATATAAATAAATGGTGATGATGAACATTAATAAGGCTATGTGGGGGTACAGGACACCCCAGCTCCAATATGTTTACAAGATGTATTTTTTGAGGACCCCTAGCATAAGCAATAGAGCCTTTGTGGTGCATCGGGTTATAAAAGATCCTAATAAATAATGGGAGCAACTGGATAAGTGTCAGTCCAATCCTAGGAGACTTGATGTATCCCTTCCAGAATAACAAAGATTCTAAGTGGAATTCAGCTTTGAGTTGCTGATGCTGTAGCTGATATCTTGATTAAGGCAATTATTCCATTGGAGGATGGGGTTCGATTAGAAGAAAAATATAGAACTGTTTTAAGAAACATAATGTTCAGGGTCTGCAATTACGTCCTGAGTGGCTATAGTCTCGATCTCGAGAGCATTTAGAAGGTCTTTCTTTTTTTGCTGTCCGGCAGCACCAGCTCAAAGTTTGTTTTATTATCGGCAGACAGTATTCTAAACCGTATGGAGTGAACACTTCTAAACAGCTTTGTTTTTGAGGTGGGGGGGTCTGTACGGGTAAGGAATGAAGGTCTCTGATAACAATATCTAACTGACTTTCGGTAGGTGTGACATGCATTGAGTCTAGTGGTGGGGAGGATTTCCAATTATACAGAGGTCTGGACATCATGGACAAAGATTACAAAATAGATTTCCAAGCGGTACCCAGGATGGTACATCCATAGATTTACAGGTTGCCTCTCTCCACATTCTGGTTGTAGAACAGCATCAGTTTCCTCAGATTTTGCATTCTAGGATATCATTCCCAGTTCACTTGTCTACCGTTCAGTATGCTGGTTAGGGCAATCTCTGTTTATCTTACCAGAACAAAGGAAATTAGAATGACAATTCAGGTGTTTGCCCTTCCTGAGAGGGTATGTCAAGGGCATGCTCTGTACAAACATATTCTTGCAAGAATGATTCAAGAAGTCATTAGGCAGAACGATGGTGGGAATGGGTGTGAGGTGCCTGGAATTCTGAGGGTACATTCCACAAGGACAGTGTCAATTCTTTTGGCACATAGGCTCAGGCCTCACTGGACGATCTTTGCAGGTAGCAGTGGAGGTCATCACTTCTCACCTTTATTAGGCATCTCCTGGATGTGATCTTTACGGCAGATGCCCATTTTAGAATGAGCACTCTTCAGATAGTAGACCAATTAAAATTTATATGTATTACAATATCGGTGTGGGTATATTTTAGGAGCCCACCCTATGTTGGTAGTGCATGAGTGTATCCTATTATTAGGGCTACCTTGGAGTATGAGGAGGAAATAAGCAAATTTATTTTACAATTTCTCATTCTTTCCATTTAGAGGACACTGCTACCATGGGGTATAAAGGTCACTGTGCTTGGGAGTAAGGCACTACTACACTAAAAACTTGTCTGGCCTGCTTCTCCCCCTCTATTCCCCTGTACGGCAATTCCTCAGTCTTGTTATTAGTGTCCAAGGAGTAGGGCACTTTTAGTTTGGTTCTGTTATAATTATATTAATAGTTGGCACTAACAAGAGAACACTGCTATATGAGAGTGGGGCAGCCGCTGTCGGCAACTTTTCTCCAATGGTACTGGCTTCCGGAGAAGGGTCACCTGGTTGGCTACACAGGCCAGTGCCCAGGGACTGCCCCCCCAGATCTACCCCAATGCATCAAGATATCTCGATACTCTGCAAGAACCAGAGATCTACAAGCATGTCTAGTGGATGCCATTATGGTCCCCTTGCAGTACCAGCTAGTATAGCTTTTCCCTCCAATTCCTATGCTACCTTGGGTACTGAAGAAGGCCAAGAGAGAGGGTGTACCAGTAAGTGGAGGCACCAGCCTGGCCTAGAAGATCATAGCACGCCGATCTTCTAAGCATGGTGGCAGAATAACTGTGGAGACTACAGCTTGGAGAAGATAGTCTAAGCCAGGGGCCATTTTACCACCAGGACTTAGCATGGCTGGCTTTAATGGCATGGTGGTTGTGATTCTGCATGCTAAGGGTGTATTTGAGACCGTCTTCCAGCCCATGATCAAGGCCCAGGAAACAGACTTCCTCTAATAATTACCACTTAGTATGGAAAACTTACATTGGCTGGTGTGAACCTAAAAGTTTCCCACTCTGTCCTTCAAACTGGCTTGCTTCTTGTCCTTACAGGATGACCTAAATGGGGGGTAGGCTTCACTTAAAGTCCACGTGTCCGCGATATCCATCATTTGAAACTGTCTACTATTCCTGGGGTCCAGACCTTTCTTCAGGGTGTTCCTCATGTATTACTAACCGTAGCACTGTGAGATCTGATCTTGGTTCTTTCAGTGCAACAGAAGCTGCTTTTCAATCCTTTGGAATCTGTTGACTTCAAGTTTTCTACCTGGAAGGTGTCCTCCTTTCTGGCCATCACTTGCAGGTCAACATTTCTTGTCTTTCACAATGACAGCTGTTCTGTGCACCAAGGCTTCTTTCCAAAACAAGTGTCAAAATGTAATCTCAACCAAGAGATTACTATTCCTGCACTAGGCCAGAACTTGGCTTCTTGGCAGGAAGACTCACTCTACCTGTTGGATGTGGTTAGAGCCTTCAGGATCTATGTGGAACGACTGGTCTTCTTGCGTAAAACAGAGACTCTCCTTATCCTGTACGATGCACATGAGTGAATGGCCAGCAATGAAACAGAGATTTGTGATGGTGGATCAAAGCTTCCATCTATCAGGTCTATATCTCAGAGGGTACATATCGATTGGGATTAGGATTACGTGATTAGAGATCCGACATCCTTGGTTTTATTTACAGGGTGTCATATGTATATGGACACACCCAAATACCAGTTTAATAAAATGAGTTACTCCCTAACACTTGCATTTGTCTGTACACCAGGAGCCAAGACGTAGTACTTAGTACCATAGGTGTAGTGCTGATTAGAATTGTGTATTGAGAAGTAAAACAGAGTTAGGGAACTCTATTATCAGCAGTTCCCCAGATACTAAGTCCTCAGATATTCACTGTGAAGGATTACCAGAGCGTGAGTTTCTATACTAAATCAGGGAATACTGTTGCCATGAAGGGGTTCTTGGTCTGCAACAGTGTTTAGGTAGGTAGCATGTGTCATAGTAACATCCACATGAATGCCAGGACCCAAAGTTTCCTAGCAAAACATTGCCCAGAGCATCACACTGCCTCTGCCAACTTGCCTTCTTCCCAGAGTGCATCCTGGTGCCATATCTTCCCCAGGTAAATGACACACATGCACCTTTCTGTCCATATGATATAAAAGAAAACTATTCTGTGGAATTCTACTAGAAGGGCTAGCCTTCGCTCCCTAAGTGCATCAGTGAGCCTGGGGAAACACAAACAGGCTTGGATGTCCAAGGCAGGCAACAGTGGCGGATGATCGCAGGAACGTTTCCATGGGAAAGAAAAACACCTTCACAACATCCAGCCAAGTGAAGAACACTCTGCAGGAGGTAGGTATATTATTATCCAAGTCCACCATAAAGAGAAGACTTCACGAGAGAGAATACAGAGGGTTCACCACAAGGTGCAAACCATTCATAAGCCTCAAGAATATAAAGGCCACATCTCAAAAAGCCAGTCCAAATCTGGAACAGCATTCATTGGACAGATGAAACTAAGATCAACCTGTACCAGAATGATGGGAAGAAAAAAGTATGAAGAAGGATGGGAATGGCTCATGATCTGAAGCATACCACTTCATATGTAAAACACGGTGGAGGCAGTGTCATGGCATGGGCATGCCTGGCTTCCAATGACGCTGGGTTACTAGTGTTTATTGATGATGTGACAGAAGCAGCTGGATAAATTCTGAAGTGTATAGGGATATACTTGTCTGCTCAGATTCAGCCACATTCAGCAAAGTTGATAGGACGGCGCTTCAAAGTCCTTGTGTACAATGACCAATAATATACTGTGAAAGCAGCCGAGGAATTTTTTGTAAGGCAAAGAAATGGAATATTCTGCAATGGCTGAGTCAACCACCTGATCTCAACCCAATTTAGCGTGCATTTCACTTGCTGAAGGCAAATCTAAAGACAGATAGATCCACAAACAACTGAAGACAGCTGCAGTAAAGGCCTGGCAAAGCATAGCAAAGAAGGAAACCAGGCATTTGGTTATGTCCATGGGTTCCAGATTTCAGGCAGTCATTGCCTGCAAAGGATTAGTGACAAAGTATTAAAAAATGAACATTTTATCTATGATTATGTTGATTTGTCCAATTACATTTGAGTCCCTGAAAATAGGGGACTGTGTGTAAAAATGGTTTCAATTCTGAAACCGTTTCATACGATAATTTTGTTTAACCCCTTGAATTAAAGCTGAAAATCTGCTCTTCAATTCCATCTCCATTGTTTCATTTCAAATCCATTGTGCTGGCGTCCAGAGCAAAAATAATCAGAATTGTGTCACTGTTCAAATATATATGGACCTAAGTGTAATAATAGTGACTGCACATTTACTAACAAATAATATTTGCTTTATGGTTACAGCACACACAGTGTTACCTGTGCATTCAGGGTTCATAAATACCTCTCCCCTAATTACAGCCTTTCTGTTAGAATGAGCGCATCATATCTTTCTTGATAATGGCTGAATCCTATTATTTCCATTTACCTGTTACTTCACAATCTGTCCTGGGAGGATTCACTGTAAATTGCAGTATCAGTTATGGACAGCAGGTGGCAGTAACATATCTTTATTCTTTATACGTTTGTTACTTGGAAACAGATTTGTTGTATAGGAATTACCTGCAGTAAGACAGTGACAAGTGCACCAGCGATATGAAGAGTTCTGGCAAAAGAGTAAAAGCACAAAAGAGCACAAAAAAAGACCTTAAGTGCATTGAAGAAAATGGGAGTCACACAGAACCAGGAGGTGAGAGCAACAGATCTGATATTTATCTGTTGTGGCTATAAGGGGCTTCTGGATACTGTGAATTGTTGTGCAGACTTGGTACAGAAAGGCAAAAATGTATGGACATTCTTATTAAAATGCATACTTCACTGTCTCCTACTAGGGTGAATCCCTTTGGTTACAAGTGCACAATTATAACACTAAATAAGGCGCTTTGTCGCTGCACTGTGCAGTTTATTGGTAAGGCAACAACATAGGCTGTATGAATGAGTGGTCTCCCTGAAATTATGCTACAAGGGAATAAGTAAGGCCACGTTATACACGATTTGCCTATCTGGGAATACCCAGTGATTTAGCTTCTAACTATGGTTAGGACTCTGATTTATCTACAACAGAGGGACACTCTCCAGTGATTCAAGACTATAGGGAGGAAGCTTACGTTCTACTGCCATCTAGAGTCCACATAGATACAACAGGAATAGTGTTTTGGTGAATGTAACATTGTTACCATACTATAGGATCTTATAATCATTCTCCTTGGTTATTTCCCACCTTACCTATCGTGTACATACATGTGAAAGGAACTTCTATTTGGCAGATCTTCCCTAATTATCAGTATTCTAAAGATTGGCTCCACCACAGGGTTATACTACTTTTAACTCTATTCTTTTCAACACTATTACTTTTAAATACTTCGCTTTTTTTAACCAGTTGTATACCGACATACACTCTTTTTAATGCATACCATTAAAATATTAGTATTAATTGATTATTTACTTTACACCTGGAGTGCTATTTAGGTCAAGATCCTTTTTTCTTTCAGACCCATAAAATGCATACTTGCCAACTTTTGGAAACTAAATTCAGGGAGATCCCGGGCAGGGGGGCTTGGTTGGAGGGCGGGAGGGGCTCGGTGAATGGCATCATTTTGGCCCCACCCCACGCCAAAATGCCATTTTTGTTGTGGGGGCGGGGCCAAAATGACGCGATTCACTGCAAATTGCGTCATTTTGAGCAAGTTGCCGTATGCGGAATACTTGCCTGCTCTACTGGGAGTCCGGGAGATCTACCCGAATTTCGGGAGTCTCACGGACATTCCGGGAGAGTTGGCAAGTATGTTAAAATGCTGCACTGTACACACATGTACTGAAACACACATCAACCACATTAGTTGCTGTGCGTTACAGATCATGCTCTGCATTGCACAATTGTATAGTGTTTTTGTGCAAAATAACTAAAATACTATATTAATAGCATCCTAGAGCAATGCACAAAGATTAGCACACCAATTGGTATAGCACAACTTCTTAAAACACAAAAAAAGCTTGAACTGTACATAGTAACTAATTTTGTAAACAAAATAAAACATATAATTACTGTAAGAGTCTCTGGACCTACCAGCCATGATGGGACTTGTAGTTCCACAGTATCTGGGACTTGTAGAGCTACAGGTTATCATATAGGCAACTTGTGACTCTCCTTCACATGTTGAACTACAAATCCCAGAATTTCATCTGTAGAATGTAGTTTTATGAGAGGATTTTTTCTTCATAATACTTTGGAAAAATGAAATCATGTGTATCATGATTATGTGTTAAAATGAGGAACATAAGAATATAGACACAAAACATACGAGTCAGATACATTCCAAAAAAATTTTCATTTATAATTTGTTACCATATTATTTAAAGTTAAGTTTCTTTCAGAATTTTGTCTAATAGATATAATTAGGTAAAAGTTAAAGTATCTGTTATGTAATCATCATCATCATCATCAATATTTATTTGTATAGGGTGCATTGAGCACACAATTTTTATGTTGAACATATTGTTGGTTCTGAATCATCGAAAATGTTAAACACAGTTTTTATTCTTTTTCTATAGTTTTTTTTAAATGTATGATAAGTTTTCTTTATTGGTATGTTTAACCAGAGTCAGAGCACCTAAAGTATGTATTCTCTAAAACTGGTCACGCATGGACTCCTTACAGGAAATTAAGTGTTTGGGGCTAGAACAACCCGTAGCCAATTAGAGCTTTAGGATTTTAGTGGCAGCAGCACAGAATATTTCAGGAGAGATGGGGGTGATGATACTGGGTCTTGTGGGAGGCAGTGACTTGTTCACTGTACTGATTGGGTAAATAAAGGCAGAACTGCTTGGAACGGTGGTGCTGCCATGATGTGGGGAGGAGAATGGAGACAATCAGGAAAAGAGCAGGATCCTCCAGGAACTGACATGTTAGAGAGGCCTGGCTATGGATCATGCAGCATATGTGATGAGGCAGCAATATCATGTATACAGGATGGTATATTATGGAAGAATGACTATCTATGTTGACAAGGGGCAGGGCTCTCAGAACCAATATGGATTTGTTGTGGTAAACATTGCCCCCTACTGGTACGGCTTACCACAACAAGTTAAATCCCTATTCTGCACTTCAGCTGACTCCAGAGCGTCCTTGTGTAAGTGAGTGTGAAGTGAGAGCATCTAAACCCCAACAACAGCACAGAGCAGTTATGTCTCCTGTATACAGATAATGGAAGCCTGTGGTGTCACTTGTATTTCCAACTTGTTTACCAAGTAGAGATTTCTATGACTTTTATATTTATATATAGTATTTTCTTGTAATATTTCTTGTAATATTATGTTTGGCTTCTGTTCATTCTTACGTCACATAAGTTGGATGTATGCTCATCAACCCTGTCCATACTTACACCATAACGAGTATACAAATTACTGCCTTCCACACAATCAGCACACTAATATCCTGTCATATTCTATGTTGGCTCCAGGTCATTTTATCCCTGTCCACTGGATATATACAGATGAGCAACAGATGTAGTCAAACGCACCTTAAAAAGCTATTATGACAGATTGTCTTATGGTTAATAGTCATTTCAATGTGAAGTAGATTAGTTATACCTGTTTCATTTTGGCCCATAATTTACTGTGTATGTTCTCTGTCTTAGAATCAGAGCGTCCTGCGGAAACGGTGATTGAAGTAAGTTGCCTCGTTTCAGGCGCAAAATAGGACTCTCAGCAAACATTACATTTTAATAGGGTCCTATTATCTTGCAGGACCCAGCGGTGTTTGAGGGTCTGTGTGAACGTATGCTTTCAGCTCTCTGCCTTCTACAGACCAGTGTATCTGAGGTGAGGATACTGTGGTTAAGTACAGATTATACTTGTGCCATATTTGAAGTTTCTGTCCAGGAGCTGAGGGTTAGAGGCCATGTCTTATCTCTAGGTTCTGGATGTGAAGGATGAGATGGTTCTGCAGAATGTGCCAAGCTCAGTACAAGCCCAGCTCTCACTCTCCACGTCCAGGCTTTTTAGAAGGTGAATAGTATTAATTGGAACTTTGTTTACTGTCCATTGTGCTGCTGCCGCCTCCATTATACATATTAAACTCTACATTTGTTGTTGCAGATTCTGTAATTTTTCCACTCTCCTTCAGCTTATCAGATCTGTACATCCCCAGCACAGAACTTGTCCGCTTGGTTCGTGTGTTTGGACCTCAATGGGAACAGAAACGTCTAATTCTGGAGCAGCTCCAAGGAGAACATGAAAGGTAACAGTACATGGGGTGCAGAGGTTAGGTTTGGCGAATGTCATTATTATGGAGATGTTAAGTAGCCCTCTGGAGAAAAATCAAATGCGCAGTGTAGCCCTGAGCAGCAGATTATCAATGCAGCTCATTGATGTGAGGTTCTAATTAGATTAAGAATTTCATTTTAAGATTGATAATTTTAGAGGGCACATTCTCTGTGTCATGGCCTTCTCTGTGTGGAGTTTGTATGTTCTCCCTGTGTTTGCGTGGGTTTCCTCCGGGTGCTCCTGTTTCCTCCCACACTGCAAAAACATACTAGTAGGTTAATTGGCTGCTATTAAATTGACCCTAGTCTGTCTGTGTATATATTAGGGAATTTAGACTGTAAGCTCCAATGGGGCAGGGACTGATGCGAGTTCTCTGTACAGCGCTGCGGAATTATTGGCGCTATATATATAGCTGATGATGAGTAACAGGATGCACAGGCTACAATGGGGCTGGAAAGTTGTGATAAATGCTCCAGTGTGTTTTTTGGGTTGAAGTCTGTGACAAGCTGTTTTTGCATGTGATCCCTTAACAGACTCCAGCGACTCCTGTCTTTGTCTCTCCGGCGGGTGCAACATTTGGAGGTTCTGGTAAGTATGTGTGTTCAGAGTGTCTCTGTACAGCCAAACATGAGGATGAGGGGGGGGGGGGGGTAACATGAGAGTCAGACTTTAGAATCAATGTTCCAGATGCAGCATCTTGATTTTTCTCCTCAGGTACAAAGAGATGCTCAGTCCCAATCATACAGGAACTGGGAGAAGCTCTTCGTTAGACTAATGGTGAGTGGATATATTATCCTCTTGTGATTTTCTTATAAAAGTGGACCTGCTACCATTTTTGGGTAAATGGTATACCAAAAGCTACCACTCTCACGCTTGTGTCTATCCCCATTCTCGTTTCTCCTACTGACTTATTCTCAAACGTCCGCCCAAGGATGACTCATTGGGCTAGATTTACTAAGCTGCGGGTTTAATAAAAGTGAGGATGTTGCCTATAGCAACCAATCAGATTCTAGCTGTCATTTTGTAGAAGGTACTAAATAAATAAAAGCTAGAATCTGATTGGTTGCTATAAGCAACATCCCCACTTTTTCAAACCCGCAGCTTAGTAAATTCTACCCCATTGTCTTTAGCCCTTACCATATGAATATGTAAAGATTAAAACTTTACCACATATTTCTTTCACGCTTTCTATTCTCTTCTATTTTAAAGCAAATTTCAGCTTATACTTCTCCTTGTCACAATTTTGTACCCCCTGAAATCCTTGTCCCCTAGGCTGCAGCCTAATGGATAATTAGGCCCTGACTAAACATGCAGCAGATGATGGCGCACTAAGTAGTAGTGAAGGCAGCCACAGGAATATGCTATTATATGCTTGTTTAACTTCAAATTAAAACTTGTGCATTAATAGGAAGATTGTTCCCTCTTGGTGAAATAAATAGTATAATAAAAGTTGCCTTAGTCTTCCGTGGCCTGCATACAAGCCTGATTGTGTCAATTGTTCATCTGCTGTATGCTGACACATAAGAAATGATTTGTTGATCCCATCCCATCCACTTCATTACAGGTATATAGCATTTAGCTTAGCAATACACTGGCTTAATATATAGGGTTCTCTTTATGATGCCACCATCACTTACAATCATGTGTCTTCTCTGCACAAACCTTGTATATTATTATCCAGTAGAGCGTCACTTACACTTTGCTAACTTTATTACAGAGTGCATGAAACCATATGAACCGTCCATTGAAATTCAACACGAGTTAAACATTTAAAGGTAAGGTGAGCACGTTCTGCCCAGCTCTAATCTAGAGCAGAGCTCTGGAACCAAGAGAAGTACAATCTGCCCAAATCAACCCCTACAAGTATGTATTTATAATGTCTTTTTGTCATACTGTAAGTCAGGCTTAGACAACCTATACCAACTGGAAAGTCATAAGTTGCTTTCTTCTGCATTAAGATGCCATAGACTGTACTTGCACTTTAAATATTATTCATTATGAACAGTATTATATACGTTATATATAAAACGTATGGTTTTTGAGGATACTTATCTGAAATGAACTGAAATGAATCTACCAACTGTCCTATGACATCTCTAACCCACTCCTTGAAATAAGTGTGACCTGCTGATGTCATAGGCGTGCGAGATCATAGCTGCAACATGTAAACTCCATACACAGAAATGCTGCAGTGTTAATGCAAAAAATAAAATGTGTTATGAGTACATCAGTAGGAGGCCGTCGTTAACCAAGCTGACAACCCCCATATCTAACCCTCCTCTCCTCTACTATCTCATGGGTCCAACGGTCTCTCTATACCCAGATGGATGTCCTAACATTGCCTAAAGCTGTGCAAAACAGAGAGTATCTTCCTTAGTCACTGCCAACATGCTCCGGTTGTCTTCAGTCTCCCAGCCTGTTGCCTTGATGTCAGTTGACTCCATCCTCATCCTTATTCCTCACATCCAGTCTCTCTATCCCATCACCTCCACACTGGAATATGCCCTTTTTCTTACCCAATGGCCCACCAAATCTCTTATCATTTCCTGCCTCTCCTACTGCAACATCGTCCTAACCGGCATTCTTCCCACCTATCTAATTACCAATTCAACCCATCCTAATTGCCAGTGTATGTCTGATCTTCCTCTCTTGCTGCTCCACTCTGCAAATCCCAACACTGTCTCCCCCATAACCTCCACAGTCCAGTTTAAGTTACTCATCCTCAACTACACCAACCCTTCATACATCTCAAATCATCTCACAAAATACTCTCCCTCAGATCAACCTCTGACTTGCACCTCACCTCTCTTCATAACCTCCTTTCACTCCCACCTACAAAACTTCTCCCCTGCCATTACCCACTTATGGAATTCCTTACCAAGTCTGGTCAGACTCTTCCCCAACCTTCTCTTCTTTATACGCTCTTTATTAGAGCCTAAATATACTTCTTACACTTGTACGCCCTCACAACAGTCCCTATCTCCAGTCCAAGTCACACTTGTTATTGTCTCAGCTGTGCCTTTATCTCATTAGATCAGTGGTTCCCAAACTTTTGCAGTTAGCGGCACCCTTAGAGTCTCCATAATTTTTTTAAGGCACCCCTCCAAAATAATTACCGAGCAGTCCTGTTTTAGAAGTAGTTGGGTCAAAAAATTGTAATAAGTATTTAGGTCAGGACAGAAATGCTTATTTAGTTGTATGCAAAAATGCCCCCTCTGCATCCAGACACTCTGCCCCCTCTCACGCTGTCTCCCCTCCTCTGCCCTCTGTCACGCTGTCCCCCCTCCTCTGCCCTCTGTCACGCTGTCCCCCCTCCTCTGCCCTCTGTCACGCTGTCTCCCTCTGGTCTTGATGTCCCCCTCCACTGCCCCTCTCACGCTGTCCTCCTCCTCTGCCCACTGTCCCCCTCCTCTGCCACGCTGTCCCAGCTCATCTGCCCTCTGTCAAGCTGTCCCAGCTCCTCTGCCCGCTGTCCCCCTCCTCTGCCCTCTGTCACGCTGTCCCAGCTCCTCTGCCCTCTGATGCTGTCCCCCTCCTCTGCCCTCTGTCACACTGTCCCAGCTCCTCTGCCACACTGTCCCAGCTCCTCTGCCCTCCTCCTCTGCCACGCTGTCCCAGCTCCTCTACAAGCTGTCCCAGCTCCTCTGCCCTCTGTCCCAGCTCCTCTGCCACACTGTCCCCCTCCTGTCACGCTGTCACTCTCCTCTGTCCCCCTCCTGTCACGCTGTCCCTCTCCTCTGTCCCACTCCTGAAACGCTGTCACTCTCCTCTGTCCCCCTCCTGTCACTCTCCTCTGTCCCTCTCCTGTCCCTCTCCTCTGTCCCACTCCTGTCACGCTGTCCCTCTCCTCTGCCCCCCGGCTGTCACTCTCCTCTGTCCCCCTCCTGTCAAGCTGTCACTCTGTCCCTCTCCCGTCACTCTCCTCTCGCCCTCTCCTGTCACGCTGTCCCACTCCTGTCACGCTCCTCTGTCCCCCTCCTGTCACTCTCCTCTGTCCCCCTCCTGTCACGCTGTCCCTCTCCTCTGTCCCCCTCCTGACACGCTGTCCCTCTCCTCTGTCCCACTCCTGACACGCTGTCACTCTCCTCTGTCCCCCTCCTGTCACGCTGTCCCTCTCCTCTGTCCCCCTCCTGTCACGCTGTCTCTCTCCTCTGTCCCTCTCCTGACACGCTGTCCCTCTCCTGTCACGCGGTCCCCCTCCTGACACGCTGTCCCCCTCCTGACACGCTGTCCCCCTCCTGACACGCTGTCACTCTCCTCTGTCCCCCTCCTGACACGCTGTCACTCTCCTCTGTCCATCTCTCACTTTGCCCTCTCTGCCGTGCGCCAGCTATAAAACAAACAAACAGAGAAACACTTACCAATCTGTGCGGCGCCGGGACCCAGCATCCTCCTCTCTCACGCAGCAACTGTTACTGATATGACAGCTGCGTGAGAGAGGAGGATGCTGGGTCCCGGCGCCGCGCGCATTGGTAAGTGTTTCTGTTTGTTTTTTTTATGGCTGGCCCCCGGCACCCCGAGACAGCGCCGCGGCACCCCTGGGAGCTGCGGCGCACAGTTTGGGAACCGCCGCATTAGATTGTAAACTCTATATTTTGTTTTCATGTCTGCATTTCTTTTGTCTACCTTGTATGTCCCAGAACGTCCCTGTGCCTTCTTAAGACTGCACATTTCTGTCAATATCTCATTTTGAGACAATTTAAAACATCGGTGTTCTATTTGTTCAACTAAAAATAGTTTCATAAACGTATATACACGTCTGTGCTTCTTCCTGACAATGCCGTATCATGAAATGCAAAAAAAATCTTCTAGAGCAACGTCTGTGTGGTCAGCTGAATTAATCCAAAGTGTTTGACGTTTTGTAGTGCATGTATAATATGAACAAAGCTATATATTTGTGCTTATCCTATAAAACCCTTTTTTCCCTAGATCATTCCAATATTACAAAAACATAAAAATGTTAAATGGACACAACCAGAATGAGGCACTAAAAGTGATAAATTCAATCAAATCAGGAACAGCCAAAGAAGCGTCAACTGACCTGTAAAGATGAAGACAACTTGGAGCAATGACAGTGCATGACGCTTGAAATAACACTGTAAAACAATTTCCTTGACCAAGATTTGATTTGACTGTTTGTGTATGTTACAGAGACAAGTGACAATTATGTGTGAAATATGATAAATAACCACACTCCCCAAATAAAATACAAAAAATTATTTTTATTTCTGTCAAGTCACAGAGTAGAATATTCACACGCACACACACCGCCCCCTCCCAAATACACATGAGCAGAGGCTGCTATTCAGTGCTTAAACCAAGTTTTTTTTCCAGCAGTGAGGAGTCACTTTATAGCACTGAATAAGAGCCTGGATAGAAGCCCAGGGCTCCTGCGATTTGCACAGCAAACAGAGATGGGACATTCAGGAATGAAGAGTCATCCTGGAATGGGTCTTGGAGACTCAATAAGTTGGTTCTCTACAAAAGGGAACAAGAAAGTAAAGTTGTTATATACATAGAGGTGATGTTTGGGCAGAGCAAAGGGAGCGACTGTCTGGGACCACAAGCCTGCTGGGCCCTCACATCCTGCTATCTGTGACACTATTTAATAATAATGTGCTTAATACAGCATGGAGACACAGTGGTTAGCATATATGCAGCTTAAAGATGCACTTGATAAAGGGGACTTTGTTCCTGAATGGTTATCCGCTATGAAAAGTTGCATATATGTGCATTAAAATTGGTGTGCAGATCCCATTTTACAAGTGTTTATCCCACTAGAAACTGTCAGATGCATCATTTGGTATTACCTGCAGAACGTGATGAGAGCGGCACAACTCAGAATTGTCTCTAGACCGTAGAACAGCAGGAGAATGCAGCTCAATACTGTCTCAAGCCGCAAAGCGTACGTTTGAAGGAACAGGAAGTATAGTGCAAGCAATGCAGCTGGAATTGTTAGACCAACGCTAACCACCAGGGGGAGCTTACGCTCACATTGGTTACCACGGCATCCTAAAAAACAGAAATAAAAATTACATAGTTGATCAAATGCTAAAATCTGTGAGTAACACAATTCAGAGAGCACCTATTCATGAAATTGCAGCCTATCAGTAGTGTCTCATGAGTACTAGTCATGACTGCTAAATATGGCTCATGAAGTTTCTAAGTGATATCACAGTTTCCTAGTGAACCTAGACATTACATGAATATTGATTCAGTCCACATTACGGACATCTCCCCTAGGTGTAGGTTCTCTTCTGTGGGAACTTCTCTTCCGGAGTGTATTACACTGATCAGAGACAGAATATAACATCAAAGTAATTATTATCACCCAACAAGGGGAATATTCGATACCGCTCACAATAAGCCCCGTTCAAGTCTGTGTGTCTGAATTACTTTATCCAGAAGTTCCAGCATATGCACATGTGGGGCAGCACGGTGGCTAAGTGGTTAGCACTTCTGCCTCACAGCACTGGGGTCATGAGTTCAATTCCCGACCATGGCCTTATCTGTGTGGAGTTTGTATGTTCTCTCCGTGTTTGCGTGGGTTTCCTCCGGGTGCTCCGGTTTCCTCCCACACTCCAAAAACATACTGGTAGGTTAATTGGCTGCTATAAAAATTGACCATAGTCTCTTTCTGTGTGCGTGTGTTAGGGAATTTAGACTGTAAGCTCCAATGGGGCAGGGACTGATGTGAATGAGTTCTCTGTACAGTGCTGCGGAATCAATGGCGCTATATAAATAAATGATGATGATGATGTATGTTTATATTTAATAATAGTTGCAGAGTTGCTATGCATTTGCTGAAGAGTTGCATATAATTACACCATAGTATAGTCATCATCATCAGCTATTTATATAACGCCACTAATTCCCCAGCGCTGTACAGAGAACTCACATCAGTCCCTGCCACGTTGGAGCTTACGGTCTAAATTCCCTAACATACACACAGACCGAGAGAGACTATTGTCAATTTAATAGCAGCCAATTAACCTACCAGTATATTTTTGGAGTGTGGGAGGAAACCGGAGCACCCGGAGGAAACACACGCAAACACAGGGAGAACATACAAACTCAGAACAAATGGCTGTCAATCGAACTCATGACCCCAGTGCTGTGACCACTAAGCCACCGTAATCAAACAATCACATAATATATTATTCCTGATGGTGCTGAAAGTGTAATGAATTAATAATAGCTTTTACAGTGTGCTAATGTTCTAAAATATCCATTGTGAGGAGATCTAGGACTGATTGTGGATCCAGCTCACAGCTGTGGATGTATAATTAAAGTTTAATGACCACATCAGAAAAACTTCCATTTACACCTCTTCAATGTCCCGGCAGTCTGCCAAGCAACCGTTCCTTCCATCATCAAGTATCAGCCTCATTCAGGACCTAGTAGTTTTATCAATATCCTACAGTCAATGGTCAGCAGCTTGTGTTTTTACATTCTATAGAAATATATTGTTAATGTACAAATTAACAGGCTATAATTGTATAAAAGCTGTGTAAAATGAATCCTACTACAAACTTACGTTGGTTATATATCCCCCTTCAAAATACCCTTGTTGAGATAATCTGATAATCTGGCATATGGATGTATTGTCTACTTTCTGACGTTATGCAATACAGATATAATAATTTGAAACGCACCATTTATACAAACTACTCACCCAGAAACAATCGTGTGACTTCAATGCCAAGATAGAGAAAAAGCAACACCGCTTCCAATACGATGTTAGATGTAGGGTAGGGTAAAATTAGACCTATGGTCAAATAAAACAAAAAAAAATAGTGAATGATTAAATCCAGCATGTCTCGATTACTATCCTAGTGTGTTTGTTTTATTTACAGGTATATCAGATATTGTGCCTGGTGAGCTTTACAAATGTTCAGCATCAAAGGAAGAAACACGTTTTGTAGTGTTAAATGCACAACACTAATCAGACAGTTAGCTGTACACCCAAAAACTAAAATCAATTTTTGTTTTAGATTTGTTTGAGGATTATATATGTTTTGTACCGCCTTAAAATAAAAACTGCCCCATATTGAGCAAGACTGCACAGATTCCATCAGTTTATTTAAGTAAGTGATAACACAATGGAATCAGGCAGAGTTCTGTGTGAAACTTACATGCCAGCTCTTGGAGACATCTGTTTTCATGAACTAATAGGATATTACCTATCCAAGCATATTTTACAGCCATTCAACAATGATGTTTAACTGTCTGGGGGTAAATGTATCAATCTCCGGTTTTGTCAACTCACGGGAGTTCGGCGAAATGACAGCTTAAATTTAAAGCGGCGCTGCCTTGTAAAGGGAAAGTTCCCTTTATAAGGCAGCGCCCCTTTAAATTTTAGCTGTCATCTCGCCGAACTCCCGCGAGTTGACAAAACCGGAGATTGATACATTTACCCCCTGGGCTACATTAAACCTTATTGATTTTACAAAGTGCTGTTAATCACTGTGAAGTTGCTATCTTTCCCTAATTTCCAGAAGTGATGACTGGTCCCTGGCAATGTCCCCATCTTTCATAATGCATTTCCCCATGTTGACAATACTGCTTTCGCTCTGCATACTGGATGAAATTCACACTATGGTTTCTTCTTCATTTTGGGAATATGGAAAGCTGGGATTTAAAGAATTTGTGTTTTCAAAAGTGTTCTATATACTTAAAGTTTTTTCCCCCCTACTAATTAGTATATACCCAACATGTACACAGAAACCAACTCACCCATTTGGGGAGCTGTATGTGCTCGCCCTGGAGACCCTCCCTTTAATCTCTGCATATGAATCCCCTTTAATACCTGCTTCTGAATAGCAAGTGTAATACACTGCCAAAATCTCTGGTGGAGTCATCCCATCCCCACTGTCTATTGGGATAGGTACAGTAATTCAAAGACCTGGGGCAGGGGAGGGCTGGCAAAGTTCAGCCCGGGGGACAAGACTCAACTCAGCAGCCTATTTTAAAGGACAAAGAGTGCTGGTGGCCCATTGACCCAGCCCAAGATAGCCCTCTATGGGACCAGCCCAGGGGGCAGATGCTCCCCAGCCCAGCCTGCCCCTGACCTGGGGGAAGTTGCTAACTTCAGCCCGTGTACCAGAGATGTAGAGAAAGCATGTAGTTACTGGCAAGTAAGATTATGGCTCATTGTGGAAAAATGACTTCAATGTGAAGTGTTTCATTATTCAATAAAATTATAATATTATTACATTGTCATAATGTTTAGTTGCTCAGTCCCCACTTCTGCCTAATGTACAATTGAACATTGATACATATGTCTAGTAGTAACATGTCCCTGAATTTCATGGATAATGAGAAGCCAGGGTGACACTTCTTCCATTAAAAGTATTGTAAGCTCCTCCCTCTAAAGTCCATGAAAACTTGACTCAAATGTTAGAAATTGAGTTCCATCATGCACATAGCTCTGAATTGTGCTGCTAAATTCAATAAATGCTGTAAAGTTACATGACAAATAACAATATAACATATGAGCAATACTAACAGCCATAAAGAAACTTAAATTGATGCTTACCTTTATATATAAATATGAGAGTTTCAATAAGGAAGTAGGAAGCACAGTACCAGCCATTGAGAAAGAAGAGCACTTCTAATGGGGTGGAGGAGAGCTATTCTTGTAAAGGAAATATATTTCAAATGTAGTTCCCATTTTAGCAGGAAAGAATTCTGTACTAATGTTCATAAAACTAATCAGCTAAAAAGTCAGCTAATATAAAAAGTGTCTTTCTATAGCAGTGGTTCCCCACCTTTTTGATTTTGTGACAACTGACTGTTAAAATATTAAAAGATATATAAGCTAAATAAACTGCATATATCATGATAACATCTAAGCCCAAACACATTTCTGGTTATTGTTTCTATTTTCAGTTAAAATAATGTTCGCATATAATTCCAAATTCAAGTTCTTGACTTATTTTAAAGGAACTACCAATCTACGGTCTTCCCTGTTATTTAAGGACCCCCACCCACAAGCACCAGTTTGGTGAGACCCCAGCCTATACTGCAGCCTGGAGCAGATATCTAAGAGATATAGGAGCTGTCAGCACTAATACAATAAGTATATATTAAATGTATATATTACATCATGATTATGAAGGGGGCTCCTCACTGAGAATAGCGCCAGCCACTCAGAGCTGTGTTTCCTACATAGTAGAACATAGCAGTACCCGTGTCTCTCCATCTGCTGTGTAACTAGTATGGTGGGACCTGTAGTTCCACAGCAGCTTGAAAGACACAGACTGTCTAAGCCTGGTGTACGTGTTGCACCAGGCAGCTCATAGGTGATGCTCTGCATTTGCTGACATGTCCATTATTTCTCACAGCAAATGGAAAAAGGATACAACTCCGCGTCTTCTCCCTGGTAAAGAAAACACAGACAGACGGTGAGGTGATACCAAGCAGCTGCCAACATGTACAGCTTGTACAACGAGGGTGTGTGTTCAGCTATGTGACTCCTCGTACGATAATAATTACACTGAGATTAATTATATCGTTTTTCTGTCATTAAACAACGTTATCTATTGGCCATTCCCCCGATTCCTCACCTCTGGACGCCATCTTGTTGCTCTAAGGACGCGTATGACGTCACTTCCTGGATACGGCCAGTAACCCCGCCCCCTTCGGTAAGCCATAGAAAAGAATGGTTATGTTTAGCTATGGCTGCAGCTGTTGTAGAACTATAATTCCCAGCAATGCCTCCTGTAATAATACTCATACTTCTGCATATTTTACACTTGTTTGGGAAACTGGCATTAGCTGGGCTGTGATAATTACCTGGAGCTCAATGTAACTCTTAAGTTAGTAGAGGTGGATCTGCATTTGTTGCAGCAGGAATTTCAATATTTTAGAACACAGTGTTTGGGGACAGATATGGTGTCATATTGTAAACAATAGCTTATTAGTTTATGGACCTGTATAAGAAAAAGAATTAGCAAAAATAAGAAAAACAGTACAAAAAACTTGTTTCCATAATTCTTCTCAAAGCTAATACTAATAATTAGTGCACCCCAGAAATGTACACCCACATTTTATCTGCTAGCTCCCAGGGATATAAGGATATGTGTACTTTGTGTAAAGTCTGAATTATATTGCCCAGTGGCAAAGGTATACATTTTCGTTTTAGAAGCGTTTGTCTTTTGAGGTGTCAACGTTACACTTGGATGCTTTGTGTACAGATCATTACTGGTGGCAGTCATTGGAGATTGGGCGGACAAAAGTGGCTTGATGGTGGCTTTTTTGTAGTTTTGGGGTCACATACATGTTAAGTGAAATTCATGCATTTTTACCTGAACTTGTGGGAATTGAATACTCATCTTCCAGCTCTGTTTCTTCATGGACACTTCAATATATTCACCCTTGTATTGTATCCATTGATGCGTTACAGAGTTGTTTTTACTATATCATGATATCATCATAATCATCACCATTTATTTATTTATTTAGCACCACAATGCTGTCACTGTTACTTACACATTCTTTTGTTGCCTCATGAATCCATCACTCAACTTTGCTTCTCATTCTGTTACGATGTTACTGTGTAATTAATCTGATCCATGTCATATCTGACTGTCTCTCAAGCTGCCTTTCCTCTCTCCCCCTGCCAGTGGCGGATCCAGGGGGGCTTGCTACCAGCGGCTGCACACTATGTGTAGGTCCGTTCAGCAGAGACAGTGTGCTGCCCGGCTGCTCTGATTGTAACACACTCTCCCTAGCTGTCACTGCCGAACGGACCTCCACATATTGTGCAGCCGTAGGCAGCCTTAGGTATCAAAAAGGGGGTGGTGTCTAAATCTCCCCCCCCTAAATCGTCACAGGTAGAACTATTTTCTAGATCCGCCCCTGCCCCCTGCTCCCCCTCCCAGCACTCCTGCACCCTTCGCTTCACTCATTTGCTGGCCCATCATCATTATCAATATTTATATAGTACCAGCAAATTCTGTAATGCTTTACAATTGGGGACACACACAGTAATAAAGCAATAATGGGTAACAGACAGTTAAGAGACCCTGCTCAAAAGCTTACAATCTATAGAACAATGAGAGTCTGATGCATGAGGTAAAGTTCCATGTATTCATTATTGGTTCAGCCAGAATGCAGAGTTAAAAAGTGCCTAGTGGGCCATATGATCTAATCATACAGCAATGTTGGTCAGGCTTGTAGTCTTGTGTGAACTGTGTAATGGGTGGTAATAGAGTAAACTAGGGAGCTTATGAGGGTGGTTGAGGAATATTATAAGCTTGCCTAAAGAGGTGTGTTTTCACAGAATGCTTAAAGGTTTGAAGACAAGAGTATTATTGTGTGAGGGAGGGAATTCCACGAAGTGGGTGCAGCCCGAAAAAAGTCCTGTAAATGGGAATGGGAGCATGTAATGACAGTGGATAAGAGAAGCAGATCTTGTGCAGAATGTAGGTTTCGAGTTTGGAGATATTTTGAGACAAGCAGGGGCGGATCTAGGGGGAGGGGTGATTGGGGCACACTGCCGCCTCCAGTGTTTTAACTAAAACTGATCAAAGTAAAAAAAAAACCGCCTGGAACAAACCGGAAGTGACAACATTCTGTAACCCCTCTATAGAACTAGTATAGAAGTTTTTTAAAAATACAGAAGATGGAGTGATCAGTAAGCGCTCCTAAAAGGGATAAGGAAAAGGGGTGGGATGCTGCCATTGTCTTAAACGATAGAAGCCTGTTGTCTACCAATATGATGAACAAAGAAACAATATAAAAGATTGGCGCATAAGGGAGGGGAATGACATGAAGGGGTTGTAAATCTGCTTTTATTTGTCTCTAATTGATAAAACGAGGATCCCTTCACTATTGAGATCTTATAGAGAACTACATCAAAAAATATATAAATCGATGAAAATATATGAAAAACAATTCAATATTTGCAAAGTAATGCTATTAATGTCCATGTAGCACAAAGACATAGAAGAAATGTGGTATATTGTCCAAATGTTATATTCATATACCCACTTTCCAATAAATGTCCATGTTCAATTGTGTTGCACCTGAAGCAAAGTAATTGCACCTGCGTTCCATTTCTCCCTCGATCGTCCTCAATATGATGGTATGCATAAATAAGAGAGGAGATAAAAGCGGAAACCACTTGTGGTGCAGTACGTTTTTCACCTTTATTGTAAAAAGAATATAAAAGTTCACTCGCATGCAGGTGCAATTACTTATGCGCCCAGTATTTTATATAGAAGTTTTTCAGTTTGATATCACTTGGGAAGTGAGTGACACTAACAGGGATACAGTATAGAAACTTTGAATTATTCTTATTCAACATACTAGCAAGGCAATTTAATTGGCATTCTGTAGAGAATCTATTGAGATTTTTTTGCACAAGTTTGTGTACTTTAGCATACACATTGCACTGCCTGGGAATGCCCTCATGTAACAACCAGAGTACACAAACATCCTGCTCAGCCAATTATATATAGTTTCGTACCCATCTGCTTGCGCTGCTCCCTCTTTTTTTCCTTGAGTCCCACCTCAGTTAATGTAAATAGATCAACAAAATTACCCTTCTCAGTTTCCTTCCTGGTGTGTTTTGGCAAATGTCCCATCACTGCACTCAACTCACAACCAACAGCTACGCTTCCCTGTACGAGCAAACTTTCTTTCTGCGACTCCAGTCTCCACCTGCACAAGTCTATTCCTTACCGCATCCACCATGGGGCCCACTAGTTTCTTCTTCTTCCTATTATCCCTTACTACGTGCCACTGCTCCTTCAACGACTCATACATCTGCTCGCTCTTCGATTCGGATGAACTATCATCTCCTGAACTGTAACCTAAGCCCTTCGATCCTTATAAACACCCCCTAACCTTAATATTTGCATTACCTACGTCCTTACCGCTAGCTGTGCTGGACGTGGTATCAGCCGAAGATGGTGCACCGCCTGTTGCGCTGGACATGGCGTCAGCTTTTCGGTGGACCTTCCCTATGATGCGATGAATTTCCTTTTGGCTGTGCTGGAAATGGCGTCAGCCGTAGAAAATGCACCGCTGGCTGCGCTGGACGGGGCATCAGCTTTTTTTGTGCACCCTCCCCTGTAATCCAATGAATGACCTTTTGGCTGCGCTGGAGATGGCTTCAGCCGTAGATGATGCCCCACCCACTGTGCTGGACATGGCGTCAGATTTTCGGTGGACCTACCCCAGTGAGATGATGTATAGGCTGCTGCGCCGGGCATGGCGTCAGCTGTCCGGTGTGCTGGTGCTGGAGTCCCCGCTGAACCTGGCGTGAACTCTGTTATGTTAATCAACAGTTTCTGCTGCTTCTGCTTAACACGTTGAAAGCCAGATCTTGGTATGAGTGTGTCGGGTGGCTCCGGGATGAGGTTTTAGCTGTATGGTTCAGATTTTTGTACTTTTTGCCACGAATTGTGCTAAACTCTCCAATCAGCAGGACATGAGGTAATAATTTTCATTTATCAGACAGCTTTAACGGTATTACGCAATAACGGTAATAGTGCACGCGCCGCGAGATTTTTGGCTATAACGCCAAGAATTGAATATGCCCCTAAGGATCCCATTTTTTTTTGGGGGGGGGGGGGGGTTTAAAAAAGGTATGCATTGCTACCATAAAAAAATCAGCAGGGTACTCTGTTTCATAGGCCAGAAAAAAAATAATGAAGTTGATGTTCGATTACTGGTGTACCACATACATAATTTACACATTGTTAAAAATCATACCAAAAAAGTGAACTAAGCTGAGGCAATGGGAGAAAACTCCCATACAGGAAAAGAAACAAACAGAAACTGATTGGAAGGGGATTGGCTTTAGAGAGGCCAAAACTGAAACTTCCCAGGGAAAGAGAGAGGGAGACGCAGAAAGATATTCAATCATGGCAACAGCTCATGAAAAGTGCACATTTGGTAGTCTTTTAAATCTGGGCTGCCATATTACTGTCTACTCAAAAAACATTGGATTACGTAGCTGGGACCACTTTACAGATGAAGAAAAAGAACTTTTGATTCTGAGAACTGAAGTTTCAAATGCAGAAACCAATTATCCTGGAAACTCAGTGTGCAACTGTTAAATATGATTTTTTGTTAAGGCCTCATAAAGCCTTTGTTCAGCCATATTTTGTAACTCACATAGAAATATTATTTGCTAAAAGAGATTATTCATTTTTCTTCTGATATGAAGTTTTAAAAGATGTGAGCCCATGGCCCTGAGATTAAGCTGATATAGAGAACTCCTGAAGTTATGTATATGAGAACAATAAGTAGCTTCATTTTTAGCTTTTAGTGGGGGAGCTGTGCCCATGGCATTGGACATGGCACAGGCACAGGAGATAAACCTCCAGCTTCCCTTGAGATAAGAACAATAGACTCATCTGTCCTTAGAAGGGGGAGAAAGTAAACACCTCAAGAATATGTGAGAAAGTTAATTAGCAGCGCATCCCATAGACTAATGTATGCTTATGACATAGGATTCATTTATTCAGTAAGCTAGAAAAACTTGTATCTTTGTATCAATAAATCATAGATTGCAGACTGGTTATCTTGTGTGTTTTTTTCCAATGAAATTTGTGTTGCAGAAATGAGAACTTTTAGCTTAATATTTTTGTTTATAGTAACTGTTTTAGAATTTAAAAGTAGGAGTTTAAAGTGTTACATTTTTCTGTCTGCTACTTTGCTAAACAGTACATCATATGTATTTCTGTTATTGGAATGTAGGCAATATAAAATATTTGCCTGAGTTCAGGGGAAGCTGCTTTGTGAACTGCTTATCTGAGTATGAGTGTGTGTTAATGAGTGTTGAGAAGTTAAGAGATAAAATAAAGAGTTAATAAATCTACGTAGTCACTGAATACAGTGTTGAGATTGAGGCTATCTCTCAGACGTGAGGCCTAATGGACTTTCTGGATAGTGGAACTGCGGGACCACTATCGATTGATTGCGCACTGCGGGATGCATTCAACTTGAGAAAATTGGACTTGCGTACTGCAGAGTCCAGTTCTTAAAATAAATATGAATATAAAATAAAAGCGATTTATGTACTGCAGGGGATAAATCCTCAGTGAAGTATGAGAAAGATTGTCCATAGGTTTAGATAGAAAAAGAAGTTATATGTTTGTAGAACTGCGGGGCTACAGAACAAAAATGTGTTTTTTGAGTGATTTGCGTAAGGCTGTATGAATATGATTAATCATTGCAATAAGCAGTTTCCAAGTGCATGGTCCTTTGATAAAAATATTTTGGATAATGTGTAAACAGGAATTGAGAAATTGAAAAACCAGAAAACAAAGTTATTGGCATATTGAAGTATTGTTTAACAGAGTGAAAGGGCTAAGAACTGATAAAAAAAAAAGTGTTTTACAGTCACCTGAATCTGATCAAGGTGATTCTGAAACATTTATGTCTGAAAAGACACAGGATAACAATAAAATAGTTGAGAATTATCCCAATACAAATAGTTTAATAGGAAGTGGCTACAATACCAGAAATAATCTATAGATGGTGCAGGGGCTGTTTTAGTATATCAGAAATAGTTAACTGTAAATTAAATTTTTTTTTAACAAAAAAACACATTTGTTAGGTTATCAGAAATTTATGGGTTTTGGAAATTTCCATGCCTAAGGGACATTGTTCAATTTTGTGATAATTCTAAATGCTGTGCATGAATGACATTTTTGATCATACTAAAATTACTAATATTTAATATCATTGTATTGCTAATTATGTACTTTCTCCTGTGAGTTGATTAATATAAACTTTTCATGATTAAGCTAAAGAATAGTAAATCTTTTAAGGATTATTATGCATAAGATGTGGCTAAAATGTCACATTATATGGGTATATGTATGTATATATATATGTATATGTTGACATAGCAGAGCATTAGATATATGTCTATTAAAGTGTGGAGCTGAAGTGTTAGCAGAAACTTTGAGAAGCATTCTTCAAATTGCAACCCTAGAGTGTAGGAGTAAAGATTTGTGAAAATTAGAGTTGATCATTGATTGTGATATATATATTAATAATAGTAAGAAAAAGAAAGATTTGAAATATACATTATTGACTGTTCAATTAAAAATCTTTAGACAAACAGAGAATTAATAGCCCAATCATTTTAAAATATTCAATGTGATTGTGAACCACACCTAAAAATGTCTGGTAACTATTTTACATGTCGACAAGAATTATCCCTATCATTGTTTTTTTGTTAGGACAGAGAAACACAGACCCATCGCCCACACCTTTCACTCCTAGTGGAAAGTTCCTTTGTGTCCAGCATAAGAGAAGGGGGGCCATGGGCTTTGAAGAAAAAAAAAACACATGTGCAGATTTCTGATCAAAAGCAGAGAACTTTAGATGTTGAACTATTAATTTTATTGTCTGATTCTTCTGAGACTTTTATATCACACTGTGATTTTGTATATATCTTATATGTTAATAACTTACTTTTTGTCACGGGCACTAGGAGTTCTACCCAGGATTCACCAGATGATAATGCTTACCAGAGGGGCGGGGTTTACACAGCGATCCTCTGGGCAGTAGGGTGAATAGTAGGAACGTTGTACAACAGCAGGTGGAGAGAGAATGTCAATTTAGTAAATAGGAGTCAGCGACTCGCAGCTATAATGGTAGGAAACTATAGTGCAGAGTCGGGTATCAACCAAGAAGAGCCGGGCGGACGTGAATAGGTGAAGGAAGGTAACGGAAGAGTCAGTGGTCTGCGGATAGCAAGTTGTACCACTGCTGTGATGAGAAGACTTGTCCAGGTGCAGGTAGGTAGCGGGAGAGTCAGTGGTCTGCGGATAGCAAGTTGTACCACTGCTGTGATGGGAAGACTTGTCCAGGTGCAGGTAGGTAGCGGGGAAGTCAGTGGTCTGCGGATAGCAAGTTGTACCACTGCTGTGATGGGAAGACTTGTCCAGGTGCAGGTAGGTAGCGGGGAAGTCAGTGGTCTGCAGATAGCAAGTTGTACCACTGCTGTGATGGGAAGACTTGTCCAGGTGCAGGTATGTAGCGGAGGAGTCAGTGGTCTGCGGATAGCAAGTTGTACCACTGCTGTGATGGGAAGACTTGTCCAGGTGCAGGTAGGTAGCGGGGAAGTCAGTGGTCTGCGGATAGCAAGTTGTACCACTGCGAGGAGGTGAGGACTTGTCCAGGTGTGGATAAGTAGAGTAATAGTAATAGTCTATGGCTGTATGTATACAGCTGGAGAGCAGAGAAGCTTGTCCAAACAGATATGCAGGATAACAGCTAATAGTCTATAGCGGGTATGTATACCGCTGCTGAGTAGAGAGGCTTGTCCAAAGCAGATATGCAGGGTAACAGCTAATAGTCTATAGCGGGTATGTATACCGCTGCTGAGTAGAGAGGCTTGTCCAAACAGATATGCAGGATAACAGCTAATAGTCTATACCGGGTATGTATACCGCTGCTGAGTAGAGAAACTTGTCCAAGGCAGATATACAGGATAACAGTTAATAGTCAATAACAAGTATGCATACCGCCGCTGAGTAGAGAGGCTTGTCCTGGTGCAGACACAGCAGGAGAGCTGGGAGGCTGTAGCGGGTATGGGGACCGCCGATGAGCAGAGCAGGTAATCCAGCAGGAAACAGAAGACACGAGCAGGAGAGCTAGGAGTCTGTAGCGGGTATGGGAACCGCCGATGAGCAGAGCAGGTAATCCAGCAGGAAACAGAAGACACGAGCAGGAGAGCTAGGAGTCTGTAGCGGGTATGGGAACCACCGGTGAGCAGAGCAGGTAATCCAGCAGGAAACTGAAGACACGAGCAGGACACAGGGAACACCTTCAGAGACTCACAGGGAGTGAGAATCAAGATCAGGCAACGATACAAAGGCCACAGGTGCCTTAAATAGGGAGAGGTGAATGATCCACAAATTAAGTTAAAAGCAAGGTCATAAGAGTTCAGGGATCCTGCACATGCGTAGTCCTATCAAGATGGTCGCGGCTCAGGACAGGCGCCGGCAGGAAGGAGAGAGAACCACGCACAAGAGCAGAGGCACTCGCGGTCCGGTGAGTGACACTTTTGTGTTTTGCTTTTTTACAGTCTTTGTAGACATTATTGTTAGCTGTTAATATTCCTATATCAACATGGCTACATGGTTTCCAGAAATAAACTGCAATTTTGCCAGTTCAGATTAAGTATTTGGGTTATTGCTTGACCCAAGGACTTACACATCTTTCCTCAGAAAGAGTGCAAGTTATTCTGCATATGCACAAGTCGCTAAATAAATCACAAGTGCGCATCTTTCTAGGGGTGTGTAGCCGGAGTTTACATGGAAACTATCAAAGACCTATTGTTTATTATAGTGATGAATTTAGACATAGATGCTCATTCATTGTCAATCTGTTTAAAAGTAGTTGCAACTGTAGCATTATTCATAGATAAAGTAAAATATCTAGTACTAGCCAGAAATTATCTCTTTTCATACTGTATCCTGTTTTGCTCTTGATGAATTTTGCACAAATATGACAACTCTTCGCTGCCAGATTCGTAAATTGTAAATGAGATCTTATGGCTCTTCTTTATTTTACCATTTGTTGGTGTAATATCTTTAATACTGTTATGTTCTTAATTAGTGTGCATAGGAATGCACAGAGGGTGGGTTAGAGTACTGATAAGTATATGAAATTTTTGATGAATTAATGCCTATTTATGACTGTATGGAACTTTTGGACTAGAACCTTTACTGCTAGATCTGACACTGAGGATACACACTTACTAGGAGTAGGTATAATTTTTTTTATACAGATGGTAGTTATAGATAAAATGAGATTGCAAACTTATGTATAAGATATGCAAGTAGCACTCACAACAGAGTGTGAATTGGTGCCAAGGAAAAGTATTAAACATCTACACAGATAGTAGATATATATTTGGTGCATTGTGGTGGTTTAGAAATTGTCTAACTGTAGTAGGTACTTCGATAGCACATTTTCAACGTGTGAAGAAGATGCTAGATGCTATTCAGATGTCATTGTAGGTAGTGATTAAGTGTTAAGATCACACAAGTAATACTGATCAATTGCATTACGTAATCATCATCATCATTTAGGAATTGGCCCTCTGGAAGTTGAAGGGATGTGTACAAGATACCAATGGTACATGGAAAGATGGTAAAGATAGATCAGTGGCCCCAAAGGCTTACCTATCAGCACTGGCAGAAGCAACCTATGGTCTGACTTATTTAGACAAGGATGGTATGTGTGGACTTGAGGCCTACTGGTATGCACCTGGCTTCTCTTCTCATGCAGGTAAATAGGCTGGTTCATGCTTTATTTGCCTGAGGGAAGAATACAGGTAAAGCCATATCTGTAGAGTCATCACATATCCCTCCTGCAGAGACTTATTTCAGGTAATATAAAATTGACTTCATCCAAACGCCAAAAAATTTCATAATCTACAGTATATACTAATGTTTGTAGACATGTTTCCTAAGTGGGATAGAAGTGTAATTCCACTGCAAGTTGCACTGCAGCATTTACAGCAACGAAATTGGTATATGAATTTGTTTATAGATATGATATATCACCAATGATTGAGAATGACAGAGGTACACATTTCAATGTTTAAGTTTGTTTTTTTTTTAAATGTATTTTACTACGAATAAAAAATAAGTTGCTGAAACGATTTAATGGTATATAAAATACACTCAGTACAGTGATGAAGAATACAGGGATGATTCGATTAGAGGTTTTATCTCTAATATTTTATAGTATCAGAACCACTCAGAGACTTCCATTCAATTTTTTTCACCATATGAGATTTTGTTCGGAAGACAACCCAATATTATTATCAGCCCGCAAAAGACTTTTAAAATGCATTCAAGATGTAACTGTTAAGTACCTGAATGAGATGAGTAAGCAGTTACAAAAGCAACAAGAGACTTTGAAACTGATTGTACTACAAATGCCTATTGAGAACTGTCAGTATATACAACCAGGAAAATGTTATGGTCAGAAATCTTTAATGTTCTAGTTATTTGACAGATCGATGGGAATAACCACAGCATTGAAAGTTGCTGAACTAGATACTTGGATTCACATATCCCACTGCAAGAAGGTAGTCGATCCGACAGTGACCTGAAAAGACGCAGAGACTAATAAAGTTTTGAACCATATATAACAATTTTGTTTCAGGATTTGGGCAAAGATGTGGTTCGGGAAGAAGAATCTGACCCAGAAGTCAAAGGAAAATATCCTTATTATTGTTGTCACCGCTATAGGCATGATTTATTTTTATTGTTATACCTTATAATATTTTTTATGGACATTTGGTTATGAGGACCTGATGGTAAGATCCGGTAGTGGTTTTGAGGAAATGGGGGCATATAGTCATAAAACAATAGAGAATCAGAACTGTCTTCATCATTCATTCTACTCATAACTAATAACACATACAATAATGACACATATAAGGTAGAATTAAAAGATAAGTAATTGGAGATGAACCTGAAGATGGTAATGAGAGACTTTCAACTGAAATATGTATAAGTCAATATTGTAATAACCTCCTGAAAATGTGTACAATAGTATGATAGGACGAGCAATTAAACTAATTGTTGGATATGTACACATACACTACATGGACACCAATATATTGAATTGTTGCCAATACCTTACAGAGTTGCATAATTTGCCAGAAGGAAGACCAGTTGCTGGGAAATATAATGAAATACGACCTCTTTACTTAAAATTGTTGCCACATGTATTGACTGAAAGTGTTATATGTATATGTTTTACTAATAGATCTATAGATGAGAGAAATGAACATCTAGGAAAAATTGGGAAGAGTCCTGCATTTAAAAATAAATCTAAAATTTAGATATGTTGGATCAAATAGATTTTTTGGGAACAGTAGCATGAAAATACAATATTATAATGTTACAAGATGGTGATTGTAAAGAGCAGTTAGAGAAAAACAAGTACGGAAAGTTTGTAGATATTGTATACATAGATATATTACATGTAGCAATACCATGTATTTTAAGAGATAATATATTACAAATGTGGAAGTAAGGCATATAAGTGTATACCATTGAATTAAGGTAGAATATGTTATCTAGGTTAGGTGATTCCAGTTGTTAATGTATTTATACAAAATGATTTAAAGGAAATTGTATCGAAAAAGTATTTAATAGATGATTAACTATAAAAAGAAAGGAAAGAACAATTCTTAAGAACGTGTAACCTCCCAAAACTAGACAAGAACGTAGCTTCTAAATTGAATGAGGACATTAGTGAAGAGGAGCTTAATGTAGCTCTTAAATCCCAAAAGACCTCCAAGGCTCCTGGTCCTTATGGATTCACCACCTCTTATTATAAAACTTTTAAGCACATTCTGTCTCCGCATCTACTCTCTTTTTTCAACTCAATTCTACGGGGGGAGCAATTTCATAGAGACACCACACGTTCCAATATTATAGTAATTCCCAAGCCCAATAAGGATCCCACGGTTTGTGCTAACTATCGACCCATTTCATTGCTAAACTCAGATATTAAGTTATTTGCCAAAATCTTGGCGAATAGGTTGAATAATCATTTGTCACACCTTATAGATTCAGATCAAGTTGGATTTGTCCCAAACAGACAAGCCCTAGACAATACCAGGAGAACTATAGATTTGATTTCTTATATAAACCACACCAAACTCCCTTCTGTAGTTTTGGCGCTAGACGCAGAGAAGGCCTTTGATAGGCTCTCCTAGCCATTTATATTTCAAACCCTCCAATCCTTTGGATTTTTTGGTAATTTTCTTCAAGGTATTCAAGCCTTATATCATAACCCATCTTCCTCTGTGTCGACAAATGGTTTGAGCTCATCCGTGTTTGGCATTAAGAATGGGACGAGACAAGGTTGCCCTCTCTCCCCTCTAATTTACGCACTTTGCATTGAACCACTTGCTGCTCGGATTCGACTGAACCCAGATGTGAAGGGAATCCAGGTCGGGAGTAGTCAATACAAGATTTCGTTGTTCGCAGATGATGTTCTCCTTACACTATCATCACCTCAAACCTCTCTTCCTAATTTATTTGCGGAACTGCAAAATTTTGGTTCTCTTTCTGGTTATAAAGTGAATAACGCTAAGTCAGAAGCGCTTGCGCTACATCTTTCACCCCACATAAAGAAATTATTAGAGATCAACTTTGAGTTTCAGTGGCGTCCCCGAGCAATTCGATACCTGGGAGTCTATATAACAACCTCCTACGAAACTCTGTTTCAGACTAATTACCCCCCACTGTTGTCCACAATAAAACAAGACTTGGTGACCTGGAGTTCCCTTTACGTCTCATGGTTCAGGAGAATCAATACCATCAAAATAAATGTCTTTCCCAGACTTTTAGATTTATTCCAGACCCTTCCGGTTAAAGTCCCTGACTCTTTCTTAAGCTCTATTCAGTCCATATGTGGCAAGTTCGTGTGGCAAGGCAAGAGACCCAGACGTAGTAAACTTTGTCTAGCTAAATCTAAATATAATGGTGGCCTGGGTCTTCCCTTATTTGACAAATATTACCAAGCCACACAGCTGACTCACCTCATTTCTTGGCTCACACCATTAGGACTCAAGAAGTGGGTGGATATTGAAGAATTGTCTCCAGATATAGGAGTTCGTTTCTTACCTTGGATTCCTAGGAGTGTCAGACCAGCCTCAGCCTCTGTTACGCCCTCCATCCGTTTTACGCTGGAGGTATGGGACAAACTGAATAAAAAATATACACTGGCCCCCTATCCCTCGCCTCTCACCCAGTTGTGGAGACACCCTCGCTTCCCACAGGGTTGCATCAAGGCTTTTGCTTATCCTTGGTGGAAAGCGGGGTTAGATCGATCCTTTCATTTGATGGGTGAACATGCTCCACGCTCTTTCACAGACCTGAGCGAGAGATATGCACTTCCAAGCAACCTGTATTTTCACTATGTGCAAATCAAAAGCTTTATACAAGCCCAGACTCAATCATCTAAGTTGCGGTTGCCAACTCCCTTCGAGAGGCACTGTATTTATAGTCCGGGTCGCCGGGGTTATATATCGATTCTGTATAGTTCTCTAGTGTCCTCCTCATCTCCTCCTAAGGAACCGTTTGAGCAGGCTTGGGAACAGGATCTTGGGATGACCCTTGACGAGGAGAGATGGTCGCTCATCCGGGAAAGAATTTTGAGGTCTTCTATTAATACAGCCATATGTGAAAACACATATAAGGTTTATACTAGATGGTACATGGTCCCTGAGAGACTTCATTCTATTTTTCCCCATACGTCAGATCTTTGTTGGCATGATTGTGGGGCAGTGGGCTCTTTCCTTCATATTTGGTGGGATTGCCCTCTAGTGGCCAAATTCTGGGACGAGGTAATATTGTTGGTTCAACAGGTTACCTCAATTAACGTACCTAAGAATCCACTTTCGATTCTTCTATGCTAACCCATTAAGGGAATTACCAAGACATCGGATAAGCTTATTCGACACATATATAATGCAGCCAAGCTGCAAATAGCTAGTGAATGGAAGAAGGCCTCACAACCTTCTAGAGTGGGTGTTATGAATAGAACTTGGCACACGGCATCCATGGAATATATAACTAGTCTTCTCCACGACACAGTTCCCACATTCCACAATGTGTGGGATTCTTGGTATAGTTTTAACAACAGTTCTATGCCAGGCCTCTCGTAAGCCTTAGATGCTCTTCTTTTCCTTTTTTTTTCCAACCTCTATAACTCTATTTCTTTTATTCTTTTTGTGTTCCTTCTGTTCACCTTTCCCCCTCCTTTTATTATCACACTTGTGGTGAGTTTTCAGACGAGACTATGCACCCAACCTGGTCTGTCCCTTTCCCTTCCCTCCTTCCCCTTCTTCCCCCCCAAAAAATAAAAAATTCTGGCAGATTGTTATATACGCTAAATACGTACAACAGTGCATGATGCACCTTTGGATTTGGGAAGACTCTCTACCTCAATATTCATTTTGTAGTTCTTTATCCCCCAGGTGGAATGTACTGGGATATGAAAAATATATCTATATGTTTTTTGATGTTTTTATATATTTTTTATTTTCCTTATTTGAGCCTTTACATTTTGTAATCCCGGTACTTGGATAATATGTTTGTCACGCACTGTTGTACTTTATACTCATCTGCTGTTATAAATAAAAAGTTTTAAAAAAAAAAAGAAAGGAAAGAAGTGATGAAAAGAGTGAACAACAACCAATATCACAACTTATTAGTGAAACAACTGCCTTACAAGTATGGATTACAATTAAAGTTATAGGCACTGCACACAGAAATATAATTTGGTTTTATATCTAAGGTTTAGCTACATTGATTGATAAAATATCAAATGTGTATGATGAAACCTTTTGTTATGTTGCAAAAGAACTTCAAGTTTTCAAAATATAGTTAATAGAACATAGATTGGTCTTAAATTATTTTACCGCACAAACTAGAGGTTATTGTGTAACATTATAGATGAAGTATGAAACATAAAGTTGTATTTTTTTTGACAAATGAAACATAATCTAGAGAAGATAATTATATGGATGAAGTAGTAAAAGTAAAGAGAGATTTTGAAAAGATATATAATATGACATTATCTGCAGTAGATACAAGGTTTTCATTGTTAGATTAAAAACAATATATAATAATAATTTTTCAAGTTTTGGTACATGGTTTCAATCGTTGATGCATTCATTAGGAAGATTTCTTCTCTTTATATTAGGAATATTGTTAGTTATCTGTTTTGTATTACAATGTATACCACTACTGTTGAAATTTTGTAAGAAATCATTAAGTAAAAAAATTAAGAGAGTGAATAATACAGGGGAAGAAATTATAGAACTGTATGAACAAATTAAACCTCATAATCATAATATTGTGTGATAGTTTAGAGAACTATCAAAAGGGGGACTGTCAAAGAGGTTTTATTTTGGATGAAAATATTTACATTGTTTTATCTTATTTTAGTATATCATTTATATTTGATGTGGTTTTATTACGTATTATGGATCCTTGCATGTGAGCTGATGAGAAGGATATGAACAGGAATGAAGGAGTTAAATCAAAGAACAGATGTTTCTAATCAGAGTTGATGAACCAAGACTTGCCGAACTTCTCCAAAGTCTCCATTGAATCCAGGGGAGCCAAAAGGATCAAGATACGCCTATATACTTTCTCAGCCAATTGTAATATGACATTTGTAAATTGTAGTACAACCTACTTTTGCTGGTACTAAAAGTAACTGTCTGGTGTGGAAGACCAGAGTTTTCAGAGACTGAAAATGAGAGTGATATTATCACAGCGCAAGCTTTTCTTTTGTAAATAAACAATGATATAATTTTATTCTTAAAGTTTCTTTTGCTGAAGAAATTAAATTATTACTTTAACAACTGGCAGAACCTGAAAAATATAGAGGGAAAGCCCTTCATATACACATCGTTCATCAGGTACAGCAGTTTTACGAAGATGATGAACATTCTCGCATTGTGCCCTGGAAAGAGTTTGTTTCTGTAAAAGTTCCAGTTGTAAAAGTTGTAAAAGGATTTACAAACAGAAAAGGCTACTCCTATTAAACTTGAAAAAGCTTTATCTTGCTTTCAAAGACCGTTTTCCATACATGAATTGTCTACGTTTTGTTTCTTACAACCTACGTGGTGTGTCAGTGTTGCGGCAAGAGGTATGCATTCTGTGTGTGTTTGCGAAATTCACCAAAACTTAAAGATGGACTACAAAGACCTAACTAAAATCGTTGTTTGTTCTTCAGTCTCAAAAACTTGTATGCTTCATCGATTTGACAGATGCCCAGGTCTGGAAGCACTTCAGAAAACAGTTGAAAAACTTCATGAACATGGATGATGAGGACACAATTGTTTATAAGCAGTGGGTCCACACTGACCGAACTAAATTGGTTACTATCACTAGTAATGTGGAACAATTCCGTGAAGTTATTTGTAGTGTTGATGAGGTAACGTCCCATCTGTACACAGCAAAGTCGCAGGCTGAATACCTACACCAGCTGAAGTAAACCATTCGCTCAGAAACTGAAGCTATTGTATTACTAGATTTTGCAGAAAATTATTCATTCGTGTGTCAAGATGCAATTCAAGGATTCCACTGGACACTTCAGAAGCAACACTCCACCCATTTGTTGTATATTTTAGGCAAGATGATTGTGACACTTTAAACTGTGTGAGCCTGTGCGTTATTAGCGATACCCGTAACCATGTAGCCATAACTGTGCATGCCTTCATTCAGTAGTTATGAAACACTTAGCAAAACTATTACCAAAATTGGAGTATGTTTACTACTTTAGTGACGGTGCTAGTGCACAGTACAAGAACTGCAAAAACGTTTTGAACTTATGTTTCCATAAGGATGACTTCAACAATCAAGAAGAATGGAATTTTTTTGCCACATCTCATGGCAAGAGTCTGTGTGACGGCATTGGAGGGACAGTTAAACGTCTAGCCACACGCACCAGTCTGCAAGCAGTGGAAACCCATCACACCTTTGGTGATACCTTTGGACCTGTATAGCTGGGCAAATGAAAATGTACATGGCATAATGTTTTTTTTACGTGTCACAAAACGAAATACAAGACTGCAAAACCAAGTTGCATAGCCGTCTAGAAACAGCAAAGACTGTGGCAGGAACACGTTCTCATCACAGATTTCGGCCTATTAGTAATGATGAGCTAAACATATATATCGATTGTCATCAGATGACATAAAGACAGCAGCAACCAGAGTTATTGTCACTACGACTACAGTCACAAAAAATGTTGAAAAAAGTGATCTGCAACCTGGAATATACATAGCAGCAGTGTATGATAACATCTGGTACATTGGGTATATTATTCAATGTAATGAGGAGGAACGAGCTGTGCTGGTACACTTAATGAAACTAAACCAATCAACTAATCTGTTGTCCTGGCCTTCAAGAGATAAATGTTTTGTTCCTTTTATTCACGTCCTCTGTGTAACGGAAGAGCCTACTATCCAAGGAAGTACTGGAAGTCAGTATACACTTTCTGCTGACACTTTAAGGAAAATTACAGACCGTTACAACAAGTTCCAAACAAGGGAAAAATAATGAGATTATTGACTCAACTTCAGTTAAGGACTAAAGTTATGTTAAAAGTTTTAAATTTCATGGTTTCTTGTGTTAATTATGTATGCGATACAACAGTAATCGAGCATCAACTTCATTATTTTTTTTCTTCACTATAAAACAGAGTACCCTGCTGGTTTTTTTTGTGGTAGTAATGTATACCTTTTATAAACACCCCCCAAACAATGGGATCCCTAATGTCGATTGAACCTAGCGTTTTTAATTCTATTCGAAAAACATGTTTTTCGAATAGAAAAACATGAGGAAGATAAAGTAATTTGGTTTGGATTTTTGGATTCAGGAAGAAGAGTTACCTTAAGGGTCCAAATTTTGTGGTGAATCCTTAATAAACACTTGTGATACTTCAAATAAACTGGATAAAGAAACTGAGATTATTAAATTATTTCATAATTGAAAAATCAATATTTAATCAACTAATTGTCAGGCAGTCGAGATATTTGGCAGAAATAGTTGCTTTGACATCCTCTCTTAACTAAAAAAATTTTCAAACAAATCTGAGATGGGTGGTGGACACCCCTGGTTGAACTGACATGGAATGAACAAACATATAGCAAGAAGGAGTTTAGCTTCTATTTTGTGCTTATAAGTGTGATGTGACAACCCCCTATTAAGTGTGTTAGCCAACATATTCAGACCCGGTGGTAGTCTCTTCACCGATGCTGGTAAATCCGACGCTGAGGACACCTACAAAAGAATAACGATTTCAGAAGACAACGACAAGAATATACACAGACTTACCTGATCAGCGGCTGTCCAGATATCCGATCATACCAGAACACTGACGGGAGCTTCTTCCGAATGCACAGGTGTCCGGCAGTAGTGCCTGACGTCAGTGCGCCCTTAATGAATTCTTATTTAAAACGGCAATCTCGGGATCAAGCAGGTTAACTGTTAAGAGAGGGTTCTCGACATAACCGCTTTAAATAAAAATCGGGCCATTTAGGACTGCGCCCCCGTGATGTAATGACGCAAATGCGTCATTTTACTGTGGGGGGCGATTTCCCGAGAATGCAGCGATTTCACGAGAATCGCTGTATTTTGGCCCTAATTCTGCCCTATGCGGGAGATTGCCATACTCTCCCAGGAGTCCGTGAGACTCACCTGAAATGCAGGAGTCTCACGGACATTCCGGGAGAGTTGGCAAGTATGAAGTAGATCAATATAAACATTGCCTCATAAAAAACAAAAACAAAACATAATGAAAAAAACAAAAACAGAGTCCAAATTATGTCCCTGAACTAAGCAATTGTGCCTCTGCCTTGTCTCACCTTAGATAGTATTATTTTGTTACACACATTACCTTGCAAGTCTCCTAATCTATGCTTAACAATTGCTATCTGAGTACAATACAACCTTTATACTTTAGTTCACACTATGTAGCTTCCTTATTTTACTTATTTTAATGTATTTACTTTGTAGCATTAAAAAGACACACAATGTTAAATTAATCAAAATAAAACTAATTATTTGTTTCTGTTTTTAAAAAGTTCATCATTTAAAATTTCTTTATCTTTCTTTTGAATTTATGAACTCATATTTACCAGCCCCAGGGCTGATGCCCTATAGCGTCCAGTTCTTCCTTTGTTAATTTAAAATCCTTAGAGGTCCAGAGGGTTGCTCAGAGTCCTTGCAAGACTGAACAACTATGTAAAATAAGCTTCCTTCCCCCTCTCCTTTAGCTACCCTCACCTTGTCCTGCCTCTTGTCTCGCCCCTGCCCCCTCCTTTCCCTGAGTGGCTACCTGCACTGCTCAGGAGTAACAAAATTGGACAGACTTCATTGTCTGCACCCCCCTTTCTTCATGTCACTTGCATCGGGCCGCCTAGCGACCATCCTCCCTTATCCCTCTTCGGCGCTATTGCTTCGCCTGCAATTCCTTTAATAGCGGACCTTATACTAATATTACAAATTCGCACTTTGAATATTGATAGTAGCAGCAAAGTAATGCAATTTATTGTGCATTTTTAATCACAGAGCGCATGTTTTTATTTATTGTTTTTAATTATTTCGCTCCTTTTCCAACCATCCGTGTTTGTTTATCTTATTTTTAATTTATATCTAATAAAATTTATGTTTTTATGTATGAGTTATCCCGGAGTGCCCCTAAATATACACATTCTCTTTCTCTGGCTTACTAAATTTTCTTGTGTCCAGGGTACATCCTTCAGGATTATATGAATCCTGAATAGTCTAAATTTAAACTTATTGCGGGATATTACCAATAAATCACACCTGCTGCGTTTGGATTTCTGTACCTTAAGCTGGGTACACACTACAGAAATTTCGACCAACTTTTTATGCCGAGCGATTTTACATGCGATCGATGTTCCGATCGCTCGGTCCATGCACTGCACACACACTAGCCTTGTTTAGGACGATAAAGGGAAGAGCGGACGTCCCTTTAGCGACTTTTTACAGCCATGTTGTCGTGAGCAATGACTGTAATTTCGTACTCACTGTTGTGGATCGGTTGGAAGTTTATACACACTACACAGCGGAAACCAGTTGGAACGAAAATATTAAACGGTACGACCAACCAAATGAGGCGATAATCGTCCATTTGGGCAGACTTTCCACCATCGTGTCACTGCACACATTGACCCGACTTTTGAACGAGCGGTCGTATGTCGGCTGTTTGAGCCGATTATTGGATGAAAACTGTGTAGTGTGTACCTAGCTTTAGGCAACACTAACAGGGATGTTGTGATACTAGAAACAGCAGGCAGACAATACACATGGCATACTTTTGTTTATTTTTATCACCACAATTAGCTTGTGTTGCTGGCACATCTGACAATAACTTTGGACAGGTTGGACATTTTGTATATAGGTAATTGGATTTCTTCCTTTAAGGAAAATTTCCCAGAGAAAAATATTGGTATTCATTTTGATTGAAGACATCATAGGCATTTGTCCTTTTATTAGTTTTTAAATAAACTTAAGAAATCCTATAGTAGTACAAATCTACAATACAAAAATAAAATTAATGTACAGTATGAAATGCACTGCACATCTAAGGCTCATTCACATGCATCCACTGTGCTTTTGCAATCCAGCACATAGAATTTAACTTGCATTTGACCCTTTTGAAATCAAATTTTGGTGTATTAATAATGCATTGAAATCTCATTTTCAGTGCATTCGATGGGAGCCATGTAGCTTTGGTGTGACCTGTCAGATCTTGGCTGCTTATCACCAGAGAGCAGACAGACAGCTCTTGGATTTGACTTGCTTTAATTGCAATATTTAATAGCCAAATAGGCATCAATAATAATGAAACCGCAGTGGGATGAAGATGGCGCAGTGTGATGAAGGTGGGATAAAAGGGGCAGCAGTGTGATGATGGGGCAGACATATCTGTTACTTGTTGCTCTTATTGTTGTGATTTTATAGCTATATAGTGTTTAACTTAAAATAAAGCAGGGAACAAACCTGACCGATTTGTATCCTAAAATACATTCACTTGTGATACACATAGTGCTGTAGGGAACAGCGCATACAGGAGACAGAACTGGAAAGGGGGAGGGACTTAAGAGGGGGAGGGGTCGGGACTGGAGAGGGTGAGGAGTCGGGACAGGGGAGGGGGAGGAGTTGGGAATGGAGAGAGGGAGGAGTCAGGGTCAGGATTAATCCACAAACTGCCCCCCCTAAATGAAAAGTCTAGATCCGCCGCTGGAGACAAGGGAGGAGATGTATGTTGGTGCAGTTTTGTTGATGGCATTGTATGTTAATAGAAGTATTTTATATTTGATTTGGTAAAAAAACAGGTAACCAATGTAGAGACTGACAGAGGAAGATCGATTTGCAAGGAAAATCAATCTAGCCGCTGCGTGCAAAATGCATCGAAGGGGTGAGAGTCTGATTCGGGGAAGGTGAGTGCATGAATTAAAGTTTTCGCAGTGTCTTGTGTGAGATATGTGCATATTGTGGAAATGTTTTTGAGATGTATGCAGCATGATTTAAATATAGAGTCGATGTGGTGAACAGAAGAACCATCCCTAACGAGATGCAATCTTAATACCCTTGATCCTACTACTTTCTCCTCCTCGCTTGAAACTCTCCTCTCCCCTCTATGCGCTCTGGCCTGTACTAACCAGGTGGCCTCCCTCTACAACCACACCCTCTCCATCACTCTTGACTCATGCTTTTGTTAACATTTCCAAATAGTGTTTAACTTTTTTGTTGTAAAACTAATTTAGACAAATATAGTAATAAAGAAAGCTCAGCTCTCCATCAATGTGCTCCTGAATATTTTATAGCTAATAGAGAATAGATCTTGGAGAACATTACAAATATATTTAAATTTTTACAGCAACCGCTTATTTGCTGTAACTGGAGCTGAGATAAAGATAAACAAAAAGATACATATTTTTCTTTTATTATACATTTGGGTCTTCTTCCAAAGGGTTTTGCATAAGGCATTAGTATATCTTGGGGGTTCGTTATTGCAAGTAAGGTGGATAGAACAGAGTTGAGTTTAATGAAGATTAAAGACTTGGCAGGTGCATTAAAGATTGTTTAGTGACATCCAGGATTATTGACAATAAAGCATATAACTAGGCTAACATGTCCAGGGAGTCATTCTGGTTGTTTAGACCAGGCTCTAACCTTACTGAGAAAGGGGGCTATAATAACAATATAATATAATATATTATAATAACAATATTGAAGTCTTACACACTTCTGGACAGACATATATTAACTGATCAGCCCATTGTAAAGGATGCTGAGTCACTAGGTCTGTGCAGATTGATGCATCCATTAATAGAATATGGAACTTATCCTAATTAATTTTGAGTGTTTATTTTTAGTGGTTGCAATTTTGAATCTGACAAGTTCTTGTAAAGTGAATCAAGATCAGATAACCAACCATTCAAACATATTCGGGTTATGGGGGATAAATAAACAAGTTAAAACAGTAAGTAAAGATTGGGCCCACTGTAAATGCCTTGAGGCAGCTCAAAGATAGTGCCATTTACTGGGACTCACGTGTATGACCACATCTGATAGGGAAAAGGCTGCTTGGCCTTGATTGGCTGATAAATGGGCACCTTAAGACAAAACACATAGTACTCTCACAAAATAATACTGAATTTGTTCATTGCAATGTGAATCTCTAACTTTGCTTTTAGATCTGACTGTACAATTATACCAGTGTGGGGTATTGTAGCTCTGTTTGGCCATGAGAGCTGCTGTGATGTTACTGTACTATCTCACAACCCTTCAACAACCCGGCTAGTAAAATGTATCCATGGTGAGGTGATAATGAGGAAAAGTTGTTACATTTCAGAGAGGCACAGTGAAACCGGGATGCAGGGCCCGAGATGTGGATAAATCACTCTACTATATGGAAATAATGTACTTACTTAGGTATATCTAAACTGTAAATTACACTGTCTTCATCTTTAAACATAAAATAAAATCCAGCCACAAATTCCTCTACCCATAAAATCACAGATCCTCCCTCATAATAAATACATTACAGTGTATACAGGGAGCCGTGAGACCGCTGACATCACAGGATTCCATCCTCCTGCTGATATCACGTACCTGTAGTCATGGCAACGGAGATGTTTATTTTCAGAGTTGTGAGCGGCAGTTATAAGTCACAACTCAACTCTAATGGAGTCTGGTGAAGTGAAGCAGAAGCTATCGGAGGAGAACAAGAAGATGGAAGGAAGGAAGAGGAGCAGAAAGGGACAGAAGAAAGAGACAGCGGAGCCGAAGAAGAAGAGGACAAGTCCTGAGGATGACCATGAGAAGAAGAGGAAGAGAGAAGAGAGCAAGGCCGAGGAATTAGATGGTGATCAGCCAAGACCAGGTACAGAGAGGAAGGCGGTATCCTCATGTCCTGAGGATGACCATGAGAAGAAGAGGAAGAGAGAAGAGAGCAAGGCCGAGGAATTATATGGTGATCAGCCAAGACCAGGTACAGAGGGGAAGGCGGTATCCTCATGTCCTGAGGATGACCATGGGAAGAAGAGAGAAGAGAGCAAGGCCGAGGAATTAGATGGTGATCAGCCAAGACCAGGTACAGAGGGGAAGGCGGTATCCTCAAGTCCTGAGGATGACCATGGGAAGAAGAGAGAAGAGAGCAAGGCCGAGGAATTAGATGGTGATCAGCCAAGACCAGGTACAGAGGGGAAGGCAGTATCTATAGGCAAAAAAAATTTTAAGTAAGGAGTACTTGTAATACCCCAGCAGTGATAGGTGAGACCGAAAATGTAGTTGAATGACTGTTAATTTAAATAATACTTTACATGGCCAATTTTATATATTGAAAATGTTTCAGTATAAACAATATTGAGGGTATTTCTTCATATTTCATATCTTAAGAGTTACTTACTACAGTTATTCAGGCATTACAGATATTTAAAATGAAAAAAAAAAATCAATGGGGTTAATTTTTTTTTAGTTACAGCAAATTAATGAAATATGTGACATGAATAGTAGTGTGGAAATCACTGGCAAATGTAATTATTTAAATATTTAATGCATTAATTGATTAATGAATGAAGTATTACATTAAACATTTTTAGGAACATTTATGAAGACTGGTGCACAACAAAAAGGTGCTGTAACCCAGCGCATCTAATCTGAATCTAACTCATTGGGTACAATCAGCTTTTTTGTATAATGTTCTCTTTAAATCTAGATACACAGTCCTCTCCGCAGGCCCCTCATTATATTCTCCAAGTGAGGATCATCCAGTCAGATATCTCCCACATCCTGCATCCAGCTGGTGAGAAGTCACATTTCTCCTGGTTGTCATCATTTATATAATACATTGAGGGGAGCAGAGCGAGAATCTCCTGAATGTTGGGGGTCCCTCCTTAGTACTACTAGCTGGGACCAGAAAGGTTCAGCAATTAGCTTGTCTGGAGTTACCTATAACAATGTATTGTATAACTCCATCGACCATGAGGCTCGTCATTCTTGGCTGAAGAGGGTCACTCATGACACATATATTCCTGTGACTCCCTGTTTGGCCAAGGGGCACCCCAATCTTGTCTAACCTTTCATCTGATTGTGTAAATAATACAATTCTGCTGAGGTTATCATCTCCTTTAAGGTATTTGATGAGAACTGTTAGTACAGTAGTCAGACACTGACATGGTGTGTGTGTGTGTGTGTGTGTGTGTGTGTGTGTGTGTGTTTGTTGTCTGATACTATTCAAATACTGATTTAAAGGTTAAAAAAGAAAAAGTTGATAAAGGAAATAAATCCCAAGATTACACAGTTTTGTATGGGACATGCAGTAAAATTATACATACTTTAACATATATATATATATATATAAAACATATTTAATCAAAAAGACAATAGAAAAAGCAGATGTTGAAGATTACAATATAACCATGCTGTTTTTGTTATATATGTATCATGTATTGCTATTATAATATTGATCATTTGAAAAATAAGGGTTCCCAAGTAACCCAGTTCAGGTATAACTAACATCACCTTTGCAGCCTTGCTAAACAATAAATGAATAATCTATCCCTTATTTTACACCCCAAGGAGGAAGCGGTGTTTCGTCAGCCAGCCGCGGGAGCGTCTCTCCAGGCAACAAGCGTTTCAATTTCCAACGTGTATTGGGCCAGGGCGGCTTCGGAGTTGTAAGTTTCATGAATTCTATTTTGTTCTGAGATGATTATTATGGGTTATCTATTCTGCCTTAATACATATGCACACTTATAATTTATGAGGAGGAGGGCAGAGTGGGGGCTGTTATGTGAGAAGGAGAGCAGAGGGGGGGCTGTTATGTGAGATGGAGGGCAGGGGGGGCTGTTATGTGAGGAGGGCAGAGGAGGGGCTGTTATGTGAGAAGGAGGGTGGGGGGGCTGTTATGTGAGAAGGAGGCTGGGGGGGCTGTTATGTGAGAAGGAGGGCAGAGTGGGGGCTGTTATGTGAGAAGGAGAGCAGAGGGGGGGCTGTTATGTGAGATGGAGGGCAGGGGGGGCTGTTATGTGAGAAGGAGGGTGGGGGGGCTGTTATGTGAGAAGGAGGGTGGGGGTGCTGTTATGTGAGAAGGAGGGCAGAGTGGGGGCTGTTATGTGAGAAAGAGGGCAGAGTGGGGGCTGTTATGTGAGAAGGAGGGCAGAGGGGGGCTTTTATGTGAGAAGGAGGGTGGGGGGGCTGTTATGTGAGAAGGAGGGCAGAGTGGGGGGCTGTTAAGTGTGATGGAGGGCAGGATGGGGGGCTGTTATGTGAGAAGGAGGGCAGAGTGGGCTGGCTGTTATGTGAGAAGGAGGGCAGAGTGGGGGGCTGTTATTTGAGAAGGAGAGCAGAGTGGGGGGGCTGTTATGTGAGAAGGAGGGCAGAGTGGGGGGCTTTTATGTGTGATGGTGGGGTTGTTAAGTGTGATGGAGGGCAGAGGGGAGCTATTATGTGTGAGGGAATGGGGGTTCTTAATATATTGTGTGATATGAGGGAAGGGAGGGAGGTTATCTTAATATTACATGGGTGGGAGGTAAGCTATTAATTTAATGGTGGAATTTAAAATGTAATGGGTGCTATTTTATTTGTGGGGGGGTGGTGGGGCAATTGTATTTATTGGTGGGGCTTTTTAATAGACTGGAGTCTATTAAATTAAGATGTGGTGACAGGACCTTTAATGTAATGCTGGGGTGGTTTGGGGCTATTAATTGAATGTGGGGCTGAGTTTGGGGAGGAAGACTATTAATTAAATGTGAATATTAATTATTTAATGCCAGGGATTGTTGTGGGAAATGGTTATATTAAACATAAATGCTATTAAGTTATTGTTTGGAGGGAGGGAAATAGGTTTATTTTTTAAATGGAAAAACTATTACTTTAATGTTTGTGTTGGTTGGAGCGAAATAGGTCTATTTATCAAATGTGTATATTATTAATGTAATGTCAGGGCTGGTCGGAGGGAAATAGATCTATTTATCAAATGGGAGTACTATTATTTTAATGTCGGGGCTGTAGGGAGGCCTAATTATTAAATGTGGGTGCTATTTTGATTTTATGCCAGGGCTGGTTGGAGTTTTCTATATAAAGACAGGAACAAAGAGACATGATAATAACCAAGAAATAACTACTATGATATAACAATTATTTACATTTGATTTACACAACATATTAAAAATCAATTAAACCATTATAAAATAACTACTCTTTATAAGCAGCTCAGTCACAGAAACTTCCTTCCCCAACTACCAGAACTGGGGGGTTCCCTGCCCAGGAACTCTGTCAGTTGGGAGATATTATTCCAACCACTGAGTCCCTCAGCTTGGTGTCTTCTTCATAGGTAACAGTATGACTGTGAGTGGGCTCAGGACAGACTCTCCAACCAGCTGTCATTCACAACTTGCAGTCATATTTAGGAGTAACAACTGATTTTATATATATGGAATGGGTCCACACCACAAACACTGACTGTAAATAGTACATTTGTTTTCAATAGAGATATATATAAATATACTCAGGATGCCGCTTCTAACATCTCTCTCTATCCCATTACCTGTAGCCCTGCTCTATCTATCTATCTATCTATTTCCCTGATATATATATCTAAGCAGTCCCTTGTATCCCTGACCCTGTAACATCTCTTCTTCTCTCTGTCCCATCACATACATCCCTGCTACATATATAGAGGAGCAGCCACTTGTGCACCTGATCCTGTAACATATTTATATCTCTCTATCACATACAGGTACTGCTGGCCTCTGAACCAGTCACCAAGACGGAGGTGGCTATTAAGATCTTGAGGAAGAGAGCCATGACATCAGCAGAAGAGGAGAAAGCCCTGCTGGAGAAGAAGGTCCTGGAAGAGGCCTGCGGAAGTCAATTTTTACTCCGCGGCTATCTGACCTTCCGGACCAAGGTATTCCCATGAATGTTACAATGTACCTTGTGGTCAGGTGAATGCTCTGTGCTGTTCTTATGATTCTGCTCCCTGTGCCTGAGGGAGACTTCCTGAGGATTTATAACAATGGTAGTTGGTGAAAACTGGGTACATTAGATTTAAATGATTTGTGTTATTGTGCGGTGCTCCCTCTCTATTACTCTAAAGGGGATCCCATATATAGCGAGCAAACGTATCACAGAGCAGAGCAAGAGCGGCTTTTGTCAATCTGCTTTTATAACGAGCGCCAGGTTATCTGTATGAGGATGGAGGCTTTGCAGAGAGGGACAGAACCCAGCAGGACAATTGGCCCATCATGAGGACATGTTAATTAAAAGTTACAATAGTGTCCTCATGGTGAACATTTCTATCCTCACAGATTTTAAAGAATCTCTCTTAAAATAAATAGAATGATATATTACTGAGACTTTTATCCAAGTGTGATACTTAAATGACCACAACATGAGCTGATGGGGCAGCCTTGGAGGAACAAGCAGCTTAAGAGGCAGAATATGTAAAACGTTATGTAATGAAGAGTCTGGAACATTAGTAGTCTGTTCTTAGTGAGGACATGTTTTATTACACCGAAATGTATGAGTCCCAGACAGGAAGGACCAACAGAGAAATTATAACCACATATCAGATAGTATAATGTCCCTGGACAAATGTATGGATTATGTGGCCGTGTCCATATATATACACACAGTGCACAAGCCGGCAGATGAGTTCAGGGATACATACATTTTGTGTTACATTTGTTTGCTGTGTCTACACCACACTGTTATGTTGGAGGTTGTGTTGATGGCCTAGTACATTTTTCGGGGTCATTTCCAAACATTTACATTGTCACAGCTGCATATAAAATAAGTCAGGTAATGTAATGTAATGATAATGTAATATTTTAGCTGCATCTATGGTACAAGTTCCCCACCCATTTATAATCAGAGAAATTAATTGCCACTTTGTAAAAGGCGATGCAGAGATTTGTGCCTACTGTAGATTTTGAAGACACAGAGCAGTAAAAGGAAAGACTGTACTAGAGTGAATAGTAAATGTGTTAATCTCTACTGTCTGTGATAGGACGCTTTGTGCTTCGTCATGGAGTACGCCTGTGGAGGAGACCTGGAACAGCTCCTGGATAGAAGAGGCCGTCTTGACATCAGCACGGCAACGTAAGACTTATTAATGAGCTGACGTGTGCCTCAGAGAGTAATTGTGTGTGAGTGAAAATCTGAGACACAGGAGATCACAGTATGGAGAATGTGATACATTATAGTATCACATTCTATAGTAGTTGTTTAAATGAATTGGCTATAGTAGGAGAAAGCAAGCAGCTTGCGCTATAGTAACTATACATTGGCGGCCTTGTACATTCAGACCATAAAACACAAGCTTCATTTTAAGACCTGAATTGGAGGTTTAAAACTGTGTCTTATTTTCCTAAAATATGACATTAGCTGTACTGCACTGAGATGATTTGCACTGTGCCCTCAGTACTTTTACCTGCACTGGACCCAAATGATTTTATCAACATTTTCCCTTTCCCTTGATCAACCTTTATGTGTGAGAATAATAAAACCAGTCATTTTACATTTTACATTTCACATATCTTTCTTAACAGATTCTACGCTGCGGAATTGGTCTCCGGCCTCCAGCATCTCCATTTGAAGGGCTTCATACATCGGTATCTACATTTATTTCCTCATTATAGTAAACAGAGTAGAAATCTTACTACTGGCATTACCATGTACATGTCCTTCCCAGCAATGGCGGCTCTTACAATGGGAGATGATTTGCTTAAAACTCTCCTGAACACGTTTCACTAATTCCTGGAGGCTTTTTCATTTCAGTAGTTTATTGCGTCCAGTCTTAGGGGTCTATTTAACAAACTGCAATAGGCCAAAAATCCAGAGAAAGCTGCTGGTGAACAGTAAGATTAGTTTGTGTAGGAGGGGGGTCTTTCCTGAGGCTCCCTGAGCAGCCCCGACATAGTGACTATCAGTGGTTCTACATTATGTATCGCTGAGTTGTGCATTAAAACATACTGAGTGTTACCGCTGTGCAATAGTAAATAGACCATTAGATTTGTCACCTCAATAAATGTCACACTTTTTGTTACATGTAAATTTAACAGAAGAAAGAGTACAGAATAAGAGAACAGATTAATTATTAAAAGGGCAATTTCCTTCCCATTCCTGGAGTCGTTAATTTGATTCATTTTGAAACTTTATAAAACACACAACAGTTAGCAATGTATTAAGTGCTATATGTTAGTATTATGATTGTTTTTGCAATCGTGTTCATTTAATACTAGTATTCCAATCAATACAAATATGCAGGAAAGTGACATTTGTGCTATTGATTTGTATGTTGAACTGTTTATGTTGGGCCTAAAAGCTGGTTGTCCTATACTAACAGGCCAGATGGTCCAATTATCCAAGGGTGCAAAATTGTGACAGGGAGGTACAATGATGATCTTTTTAAAATATAAGAGAATAGTTGTTCTACAAAGTAAAAAGAAAACATAAAAAAACTGTAGTAAGCTTTTATTCTTGATGCATTCCCATGGCAAAGACAGTCACTCAGTCATCAGCTGGTAGGCACTTGATCAGGGCGGTTATAGATTTTTTTTAGGGTGGGCGGGCGATTTAGTAGAGCCCTCCCCTCTCCATCACTGAGTGGCTGGACAGGCACATGTACACTGTATGCGTCCGCAGACAGCCTGCCCATGCTAGCGGGGGTTGGGTACATGTCTCTGACTACTACTACAGAGACAACAAGTCACCCTCTGTAGAACTCGTTCCCACGTCTGTCACTACTGATTATAATGAAATGTGTGACAAGATTGCCACGACCCATTTAAAAAGCCAAGTTGAGCTGAGGTTGGAGAATATGTAAAGTAAACATTGGTTGTGGGGGCTGGTGAAGGAAGCTGGATTTAAATTAAGGATGTGCTTGTTTCTACCATTAACCTGGTGTGATAGATTAGGGGGTGATATGAGAATATTAGGGCGGCCTGATTCAGCCGTTGTACACTGTATAATTATATAAGTACAAGTGACTATATTACAGGGAGGGCACATTCTGTGCACACATAAACAATACAGAGGAATACCCTTATCCAGCCAGGTGCAAAAGGCATTTGTGCTGTGGGATGTTCGTGTTTTGACATCTGTAAATGAGGCTTAGTTATTTATGATACTTACAATTTATATTGTCTATGCCCAAACACATAAAGAAGAAAACAAATGATAAATGTCATTGTTACAGAGATATAAAACCAGAGAACATCCTGATTGATGGAGCCGGCCACATTAAGATCGCTGACTTTGGGCTGGCTGTGAATAAGACCGAAGGGGCCACCGGATATGCAGGAACACGCGGCTACATTGCCCCAGAGGTGAGGTGTTTAGTATATTAGTTCTAATCATATATATGGGGTCTATGTGCTAAGGCAAATATGGAGTAAAGACTGACACATTTCTACTCATTCCTCCATATTTACCTTCTGTCATTTTGGGGTCAGCACTCGGTGAGCCATCATTACCATGTGGTGGGTGCAATATTCAAATTGCCCAAGTGTAGAACTGGGCTTAAATGTGTATACACTACAAGCACTGCAGTCTTTCCATACATTACATTTGTATGGTAGTACAAGTATTTGGAGGGGGATTTAAACACATATATTTGTACTTACCAATTTACTTCCACACAGTATCATGCACTGTTTATCCTGTGTGTATCTGTATGTGACTATTGTGCAGTGATCACTGACCAGTTGTATATATTCCTGTTTATATAGAAGTCTAATCTAATGATCTGTTTCCATCTTATCTGCAGATGCTCTTAGGACAGACGTACAACACCGGGGTAGACTGGTTCTCCTTTGGTGTTGTACTTTTCCGAATGACAACTGGAGAGTCCCCGTTCATCTGTCAGCTCTCGGCTTTACCAGGCTTCAACCTCAGTCTAACAACAAGGGACATCATTGAGGAGGTGAGTGAGAATAGATACTTAGTATACAGTGCTAGGTACAAAGATACCATCAATATTGTGTCCCATTGGTCAGCATCTATTATTGAAATTAAATTTCTTTGCCGACACTTAGAAAAAGCATTAGGGGAGCTGAAAATGTGTAACGGAAGTGACGTCATGTTTTTCCCCTGCACGCTCTGCAGCATTGGGGATGTTACTGAGCATACGTAAGGTTCCTATCAAACGGGGTGTGTATGTAACAGTTGGTGGTGGTGTTGTGTAGCTCCCCAATTACTCCAGTGGGTGGTGGTATTCCCCCTATATACTCTGATAAGTGATACAAAATCCTCCTGTGGGGGAACAAGGTCATAGAGATCCTCTGTGTATCTGAATTTATACCAATACTCACACTGCAAAAACATCTTTACTTCCTGATAGTGAAATAATTAGTAACTGTGTGATGGATCAGCCATTGCAAATATAACTCTATACAATGATTTTATTGAGCAGCTGTATATCAGTAATCATTTCTCTCAGTGCACATACTCCAGCCCTCACTATATACATGTGGATTAGACACACATTATACATATACTGTGTAATCAGCAGTATCTGAGCATCAATGTGTATTACACATAACACGGACACAGTACTATATTATAAATAGCACTGTAGCAATTGAAAGTCTATTACATCCATGTTAGATGCAGGTATCTTAGCTGTTGCATATATCTGAGGTGTATATGGTGCAAATAGGAGCCTGCATTACTTTTCTGTAAAGCAAACAAGAAATAAAGAAATATATATGGAGAAACTGTCTGTATTACATATGTCAGATTACTTTTATTGGTTCCACTTTTCTGATGCTCGTAAATAATTTATGGCTCAAACCAACTCCAATCCACATCAATCAGTTCTACAGGATTCACTTTACAACTGAAATATTTTATCCTACATTTGTCCTAAACTAGATTCACATCCTCTGAAAACATATTACTGAATTACATTGCTCTCAGATATGTAGATATAAGGGATCAATCCTTTAACTATGTTCTTATTGCTATTTTTAGCTCCTGTGCGCCGAACCTCAAAAACGTCTGGGTTTGAACGGTTTAATTCGACAACATCCGTTCTTCCGGGACATTGATTGGGAGGAGCTAGAAGCTCTTCGTATACAACCCCCATACATACCCGGCAAAGTAAGTGTGCAGAGCTGAAATGTATACAAGGTAAAGGGGAAGTAACTAATAGTCTGGCAAATATACTAATGACCATTTAATAACTTATATAGAAATATGTATAAATATTAACATCAGCAAACTTTTTGCAAAGGTAGTTCAGGTTTAACCCATGGAATTCAATTTGCATTCTGCTTTAAATCTGCAGGACCAATATTTATATCATAAGCTTATGTTTATATTATCAGGAAAGACTGCACACAAGATGTAGTTTCATGTAAAATGTTTTGTAATCTAATTATCATTCTATTTGCAACAGTATTACACATAATATAAAACAGCGTATTAACAAAGTATATTATACAACATCAACAAGTTACATTTACTTTATTAGCATAGATATATTAACACAATAAATTACATTTCAGTGTGTAATGAGAGGTGTATATATACATATAAATATATATATATATATATATATATATATATATATATATATATATATATATATATATATATACACAAGTTAACCCATGCATGATACTCATGCATTCTAGTCAAATCAAGCTACTTAATGTGTTAAAAAGGTTCTTGTCATGCATTTGGGCCATAGCCCAGGCCTCAACCACCAACCACTCCCCACTGTCACCCCCGGCAACCACCAACAACTCCCAACTGTCACCCCCGGCAACCACCAACAACTCCCAACTGTCACCCCCGGCAACCACCAACCACTCCCCACTGTCACCCCCGGCAACCACCAACCACTCCCCACTGTCACCCCCGGCAACCACCAACCACTCCCAACTGTCACTTCTCCTTCAAGAAATATATATATTTTTTTTTAAATCTTTATAAACACTTTTAACAATTAACAAATTAAATTAACAAATTAAAAACATCTTAGTATACCAAATTTCAGCCCTTTCTGATTTTTTTTTTCCACACACACTAAGAATTTAGTAGGTCAGTGTATAACTCCGCCCAGCAGGTGGCGCTGCAGCTTGGTTTTATTTTTTCCACACACACACACAGACAGACTAACACGCGCAACTAGACATTTATATTATAGATATATATATATATATATATATATATATATATATATATATATACACATATATATATCTCTATATCACAGGAAGTTCACAACACTATAAATCTCAGATACTATTTATGTCCCATACCACTTACATTCATTATACATGAACCAGATCAATTTATTCTCACACTATTTCATTCCACTTATCTCAAACTCCAGCTTCTCACATATACACTTATACCATTTATATCACGCTTCCTGTACATGTATGTAGGGGGGGGGGGGGTGTCTCTTAATAACATTATAGGTTCAGACAGGTACAATAACCAAGTCCTGATGCAATATACCTATACACACTCTCAAATAAGCAAAAAGACAAAATAATAAAGTCTATGTCTGATAAAGTGTAGATACCATTCCTATGGCAAAGTAGTAAGTGTCCCTTCTGCTTGTCAGCATACAGGATTGCATTCACGGTCATATCTGCTGCTTCTGGGCATGTGCAGAGTGATTTTGCATTTGATGCGCTCAAATTTGGCAGATACAACCCTTGATAAATCAGGCCCATTGTGAGTGGTGTGGCTAACAGCATTTTATATGTAAATGCAAGCTGCTTCTCAGGCCAAAAACAGGTTTAAGCACGCACACAGTATGGATAAAGACTTGCCTTACACTATATGAGGTGTGGGAAGAGAGTATTGAACAGGGAATCCAGTTCCTATTGTTAATGACTTACTATTAAATCTATTTGTGTGAATCTCTAGATGGAAAATTGGCTGCTATAATCTTTATCAATACATAATTAAGTATGTAATTGTAGACATATAAAAGTACAGGACGCACTTCATATTCACCCTCTGCTGATGATATCTCCCTCATTAGAGTGGGTGAACCATGAGAAATATAGACTACACCCTTTAATGGGTAGAGGTGCTGTCATTATATTGTGTTGCCATATAATGGTCATTTAATACCACATATTCTGCAAAAGTAAAAGAGCATAATGTCACTGCTGTAACTGGTTACATTATTTATAGTCAGGTTAAGTTGTGCTTATTCTAAAGGAAAGAAGAATACGCTAAAAACAGAGCATATTATCTCTTATTACAGACAGAGCCTATTTTCCTCATATGTTCAGAAGCTTTTCCCTCATTTCTTTCATGTGAAATATATGTGATATTTCTTCTGCCTGCAGCCACCAGTGAAGGTATCGCTACCTCCTCAGATGGTGAAGGAGTAACATCACGCACAGGAGCAGCCTGGTACAAGCCCTGGAGTCCATCTACCAAGAGCTCACAGATGATTGTCCTTTGGGTGCAATAGAAGATCCAGCCGGCATTAAGAACACGTGGCCCCTTCGTCAGCCCAGGTTATATATGTTGGCACAACATCGCCCATCATCGTTTGTTCTCTGGAGCCCAACAAGTGAAGATGGAGAGACAGCACTTGGCGTATGTAGTATCTTTGTAGTTATTGTAAATATGTTCAGTATATGTAAATATGTGTCTTTATATGTCAGTCTGTATTTCACCGGTGTCTCTATATCTCAGTAGTTACTGTCTTGTGGTCTGAAGCACCATATAGACTAACGGGGAAAGAAATGTGATCAGTTTTCTAACATTAATTTTCTCTAATTTGCAGTAGACATCTGACATCTGACCTGGTGAAGATAAGAAGACACTAATGTCCACTTATTGTGCCAATCACCATACTAACGGGTAAGAGTCACTGGTGTATTTACCATTTTATCTGTTTTCATTCAATAAAAGTGACCAAACTTCTGCTTTGACACCTCCCCACATATATAGCAAATAAAAGGTCCTCCTCCCATTACCTGAAGTAGGGAACCAATTGGAGTTTTACCTTCCTGATTACATTTTCACTTTTCCTCTCCTGTCTCACTTTTTCTCTGATCTTTCTCTGATATTATATAATAATGTGTTTTCTGATAATATTATACAGTGATGCACTATGTGATAATATTTTATATAGCAGTGTTGTGTGTTATCTTATGTGTGTTATACCGACCCTTGATCTATGTGTGACCAATCTTGAACTGACAGATTGAATTCACTAAGATAAATCTGAACCACTTTCTCAAAAGAAAAATAAAACAGAAATCCACCCTCTATTCCAAAGCACAGAGGAGAGTTTCTTATATGGACTTTCCTTGTAGCATTTATAGAGTTTAGAAAAAGTCCAAGTATTTTCCCATCACTTCTCCTGTATCTGAAAGGTGGGAACTCAGAGCTCATCTTAGTGTCACAATTCTCTTATTATTTTTTGGGGGTGGGTGTGTGTAAAAATTAATTGAATGATATTACAAGATTGACTACTTATAAAAAGTGCGTGAGTTTTTTCTTGTAACTGATTGAGGGTATTATGGTACTTGTAGTACTTGTAGATCAACAGCTTCTGGAAAGCAGCAATAATCCAACCTTCAATGACACTGGGGAAACCATGGTCTGACAATCAATGTCACCTTTGAAGTTTATAGTTGTGACATCACCAAAGGCATTGGTGTACAGGTCACATTTTAGTAACAGGATTACTTCATAGGGTTTCCTTAGTAACAGACCACTCTGATGTTTTTCCCAATAATAGCCAATACCTCCAGGGTTAAAATCACAGCCTATTGCCCACTCTGTTTAGTACACTACCCCTGTGGTGAGTGGTGAAAATTACTTACCAGACTTAAGATGCAATTGTGGGTAAAGCCAGCAAGTTAGTATGAGGACATCGGTTATCATCAATTATTTCATTCACTAACAACATCTTCTGGATTACAGAAACAAGATGACTATAAAGTATTAAGAGAATAGTGAGCCACCATTATAGTAAAGCAGAGCCCCCTCATTTCTTACTAATAACTCATTTCACAGTGTAACAAATAACTGTACATATAATAACCTGATAGGAGCCATTATTGTTAATATTATATAGTTGTATTAGCCTGCTTCTTCAGGGAACAAACCTGTAAATGTTTACATAAAATAACTTTTCTTTTGTTTTGCTTATAATACAGCCCAGAATGAAGAGGAGAGAGATGGCATTTAGAAGATCGTAAATATATTAGATATGAAAATTAGATTTGATATTATTAGGGGTATTATATATTATTATTATTATAATTATTATTATTAAAAAATAAGATATTATTATTATTATTATTATTAAGATTATATTAATATTATTATTATTATGATTAAAAAATATATATTAGACATTTTTTTTATTATTATTAAGTTTAAAAGTATATTTTATTATTATTAATATTAGATATTATTATTATTATCATTAAATGTATTATTACTAATATTATTGTCATTAAGATTAGATAGTATTATTATAATTATTATTATTATTTTCAAGTTTAGATATTATTATTATTTTTATTATTATTATTTTTATTATTATTATTACTGTTATTATTATTTTAATATTATTATTAAAGTTAAGATTACATATTATTATTAAGGTTAAGATTAGTTGTTATTATCAATATTATTATCATTAATATTATTATTATTATTATTATTAAGATTAAGATAAAATATTATTATTTTTAAGATTGATATTATTATTAGTATTATTGATGTTGTTGTTGTTATTATTATTAATAATAATAAGATAAACATTCTAAAAAAGATCCGAAAAAGGAGTGTGATTGGTCGGCTATTCAGGGGAGGTAGAGGCCGGAACTTTAAAATTGAAATTACATTCTTTTACTAGTATATACAGTCAATTTAAATGTCTAACAATATTATTTTTATAATTATATTAGATATTAAGATGTTCGATTAGATATTACATAGATATTATAGAATGAATTCTAAAAAAGGAGAGTGATTGGCCGGCTATTTAGGGGAGGTGGAGGCCGGAACTTTAAAATTTAAATGACATTCTTTTACTAGTATATACAGTATATTTAAATGTCTATCAATATTATTTTTGTAAATTTTTTTAAATATTAAAAAGATCAAATTAGATTTATTATAGATTTCATAAAATTAATTCTAAAAAAGGAGTGTGATTGGCCGGCTATTCAGGGGCGGTGGAGGCCGGGACTTTAAAATTGAAATGACATTTTTTTATACTAGTATATACTGTATATATAAATATCTACCAATATTATTTTTTTAATTAAATTAGATATTAAGATGTTTGATTAGATATTACATAGATGTTATAGAATGAATTCTAAAAAAGAAGTGTGATTACCTGTCTATTTAGGGTAGGTGGAGGCTGGGACATTAAAATTTAAATTATATTTTTTTACTAATATATATAGTATATTTAAATATCTACCAATATTATTAATACTATCTTAATTTTTATTGTTATTTGATTTATGATTGGATTACCCTATGTTTTGTCTGTTTTGCAAAAGAAATAACTCTTGGGGGCCAGTTTATGAAATGTTGCTATGCCTTAAATCCGGCAAAAACGTAAGTTTCCACAGAATTGAGGCAAAGCTAAGTATCAGACCAATTCATCAACAGTGTAAAGCCAAAGATAACACAGATTTCTCCGATGTCCACTAAAGTGCCAATGAGAAAAAGAAGGAACTAAAGGAAAATGGGAGCTGTCAAGGCCGGGTGCTATGGGCAGGGCAAGAGAGTAGGCTTAGGGGAGATGCTTGTAAACCTTTCATGCATTTATAGCTCAGATTAGTATATAACTCGGTTTGTGGGGTACAAAAGGGAAAGATATAGAAAGATATGGCTTATGTAGAATACACGGACTACATTCCAGGGTGCCCAGTCACTGGCTTGTTCCCAGAGTGCCCAGTCACTGGATGGCTGCCAGAGTGCCCAGTCACTGGCTTGTTTCCAGAGTGCCCAGTCACTGGATAGCTGCCAGAGTGCCCAGTCACTGGATGGCTGCCAGAGTGCCCAGTCACTGGATGGCTGCCAGAGTGCCCAGTCACAGGCTAACTGCCAGAGTGCCCAGTCACTGGATGGCTGCCAGAGTGCCCAGTCACTGGATGGCTGCCAGAGTGCCCAGTCACTGGATGGCTGCCAGAGTGCCCAGTCACAGGCTAACTGCCAGAGTGCCCAGTCACTGGATGGCTGCCAGAGTGCCCAGTCACTGGATGGCTGCCAGAGTGCCCAGTCACTGGATGGCTGCCAGAGTGCCCAGTCACTGGATGGCTGCCAGAGTGCCCAGTCACTGGATGGCTGCCAGAGTGCCTTGTTCAATCTGTCTGAGATGACTGTTTAGTCTGAGGTTTCTCAGATGACTGCTCAGTGAAAGGTATTTGATATTTTTGCCTTGGCATTTGAGAGTGAAGACATATGTGCTACTCTGGCATCCAGGCCTGAGGACAACTTTCTGTCAAACGTTCTGCCCTGGCCTCCATCACTGAGGACAAATTTTTCATCCTGGCTTTTGCTCTGAGGACACATCCTCTGCCATAGCATGTGTGCCTGAGGTCTATTTGAGAGGACTGCTCTGCCTGAGGTCTTCAAGATGACCTGCCCTTCTCCAGATAACCTCTGTAGGTGGTCGGTCCCTGTCTCATGCTCCTGATTCTGTGAAGGATCCTTTACTTGATTTTGATGGTTAAGACTTAAATTAATTTGTTCCTCTTGTACAACAAAGTCTTGACAACTTCTACGCTGCACCTGAATTTTATGCTACTTCATATAATCATATAGCCCGGCGGTTCCCAAACCGTGCGCCGCGGCTCCCAGGGGTGGCGCTGTCACTGGGGTGCCGCGGGCCAGAGATAAAAAAAAACAAAACACAGAAACTTACCAATCTGTCGGGCGCCGGGACCCAGCAGCCTCCTCTCTCCTGCAGCTGTCACTGAATATCAACATCAGTAACAAGCTGCAGGAGAGAGGAGGCTGCTGGGTCCCGGCGCCCGACGGATTGGTAAGTTTATGTTTTTTTTGTTTTTTTTTATGGCTGGCGCCTGGCGCGGGGCACAGTGAGAGGGATCGTGGCAGAGGAGGGGGACAGAGAATGGTGACAGTGGGACAGAGGAGGAGAGCAGAGGATGGTGACAGCGGGACTGAGGTTGGTGACAGGATGGTGACAGCGGGACAGAGGAGGAGAGCAGAGGATGGTGACAGCGGGACTGAGGTTGGTGACAGGATGGTGACAGCCGGACAGAGGAGGAGAGCAGAGGATGGTGACAGCGGGACAGAGGTTGGTGACAGGATGGTGACAGAGGAGGAGAGCAGAGGATGGTGACAGCGGGACTGAGGTTGGTGACAGGATGGTGACAGCCGGACAGAGGAGGAGAGCAGAGGATGGTGACAGCGGGACAGAGGTTGGTGACAGCGGGACAGCGGGACAGAGGAGGAGAGCAGAGGATGGTGACAGCGGGACAGAGGTTGGTGACAGGATGGTGACAGCCGGACAGAGGAGGAGAGCAGAGGATGGTGACAGCGGGACAGAGGATGGTGACAGCGGGACAGAGGAGGGGGACAGAGGATGGTGACAGCGGGACAGAGGAGGGGGACAGAGGGTGGTGACAGCGGGACAGAGGAGGGGGACAGCGGGACAGAGGAGGAGAGCAGAGGATGGTGACAGCGGGGCAGAGGAAGGGGACAGAGAGCAGAGGATGGTGACAGCAGGGCAGAGGATGGGGACAGAGGGGCAGAGGATGGGGACAGAGAGCAGAGGATGGGGACAGCGGGGCAGAGAAGGGGGACAGAGAGCAGAGGAGGGGCACAGCGGGGCAGAGAAGGGGCACAGCAGGGCAGAGGAGAAGCACACAGCGTGAGAGGGGCAGTGGAGGGGGACACAGCGTGAGAGGGGCAGTGGAGGGGGACATAGCGTGAGAGGGCAGAGGAGGGGACAGTGTGTGAGAGGGCAGAGGAGGGGACATTGTGAGAGAGGGCAGAGGAGGGGGGACAGCGTGACAGAGGGCAGAGGGGGCAGTGTGAGAGAGGGCAGTGTGTCTGGATGCAGAGGGGGCAGTGTGTCTGGATGCAGAGGGGGCAGAGTGCCTGAGGGCAGAGTGTCTGGATGCAGAGGGGGCATTTTTGCATAAAACTAAATAAGTATTTCTGTCCTGACCTAAATACTTATTACAATTTTTTGACCCAACTACTTCTAAAACAGGACTGCTCACTCAATAATTATTTTGGAGGGGTGCCTTGAAAAAATTTGGAGACTCTAAGGGTGCCGCGAACTGCAAAAATTTGGGAACCACTGATATAACCACAATGTTGCAGAGTTTGACGAGGAAAGCACTGGCATGTGCAAAACCCCTCATGGAAACTAAATACTCCATACATCTCCGCTGCTTTCATTAAGGCAGTTTACTTGGTTTAATGTCACTCGGGACACATTAAGTCATTCCTGCTGCTCTTGTGTGCGCACCAGGGTCCATCTCCTGTGCCAACTTCTATATTGGCAAGTAGCACAGCCCTGTGCTATTCCTCTACCTTGCAATATTCTTCTTATTAAAGGGAAGCTGCAAAGAAAAAGGCCTCTTCTGCATCCCACCAGTGTAAGTAAGCTCCGACCTTGGCTGCTGGTTTCATAGCCACTACTGACGATTTGCCATCTCATAAACAACCAGTGAACCTTCATACTATAAAGACCATCACTCATCTCAATGCTGTGTTTCACAGTAAGAGCCCTATTCTAACCCTGGACTCTGATTCCTATTCTGAGAGCTAGTTTACTGATGACCTATTGCCTTTTATTGATGAAATTACTCCTTCAGCTCAACCTCATGGAGATTCTTATAGAAATTATATTCCTAGTAGCATCTGAAATGATCTTCAAAGTAAGGTGATACTGTCAGGCTTGTACCGTCTGTGAAATCTTATCACAGATCGAAATCCTGCAAGAGGAGGAACTAACTTTCAGAGCCAGTCCATGAGCCTACTCTATCTATAGATAATAGCAGTTTCAGAGACTAACTCCATGAACATGCTCAGTTTGTATTTGACCACTGCTGATCTGAATTCCTGTGTCCTACATTTTGTCTTGTATCTGACCACAGACTTTTGCGTGCACCTGTCTACTATTGACCTGCACTTGGCCTGTATTTATTACCTGCTCAGTCAGCTGGGTAGTGTGTAGGATAGGGGCACATACCAGATCTTGCTTACTACAGTTATCTTTTCCCATCTATGCACCAGGATGCTGGATGGTGAAGCGGCCTCCAGTCGTCTGGGTCTCTATTCCTGATTACAGTAATACAAGTATATTGGTCAGTAACAGGGGATTAATGTTATGAAGGTGGGTGGCAGTGTTATTTATAATATTTAGGATTGGCATTAATGTTATGTGGGGTTTGGTGGGGGCATTTATTTAAATGGGGTTATTAATGTTATAGGGCGACTCTTTAATTTTAGTTAAATGTGGGGCTACTAAAAGGTGTGGCCAGTGGAGTTACTAATATATATATATATATATATACATTTATTTATATATATATATATATATATATATAAAATATTTATGCATCATTTTATTATTATTCACAATTGAAAATGACAGATGCATCATGCAGATGGTGCAGCATATCTACAATCATGTCTCATCAGATGTCAGTAAACATTAGTACATCCGTGTTCGAGAACTAAGAAGGTTACTGTTACATGTCAGAAGACTTTACCATTCCATAAAATTTTATGAATGTAGTAAACGCTGTGAAACATATATTTGACAATGAAATCAGTACATAAAAAATTCCTTCGCTGGCACTGAAAGTTGGACATTGCCTACAAAATATTTCAAGCATTGTGGAATGCTGAGCAGTGATGAACGGCTGCATTGTTATAGTGGAAAATGCCTGCAATTTCACTAGGATCTGTGAGACATGATGGAATGGGCTAAATCCATTGGCTGGCTTAAAAACTTTGAAGGATTCAAAATGGAACATGCCTCTATCTTTACCTGTCACTGAAGGTGTGAAAAGAATCCACTTTTATCTCAATGAGAAACAGCAGAAGTGCAACAGCAATTTATCCACCGACCTATCGCTTTAACACTGGGCATTGCTCGCAGAGGTCTCTCTGTCGCAGGTGATCTTATTAAATTGAAGATGGAAAGGGGAGGTGTCCAAGATGCTGTTAACTACCTTTTCTTCTAAAGAAGCTTTAGCTCACCATAAAGATGTTGCCCTTTTCTGAGCTTGAGAAGAAGCTCTGCAGACTCTTCACAAGGATTGAAATCTACAAAGTTACAAACCTGTTAACACCAGCAATACAAAGTACGATGAAACTTCATGCAGAGAAGTATTAAGAATGTGGAGTAGTCACTGAAAATGTCTACATGTTTACAAGACCAGCTGCTTTGTCACATTTCAGATGTTCCGATTGTAAAAGCCTTTTTGCTTAGCAATGTGGATCTAAATATCAACAAACACTGTCTTACATAAAGTTGCAAATGCATGTTGGTAATCTTTCAAAAGTTGTCAGCCTAAACACAGAAATGGACCAATTGGCAGACTTCCTTGGGCACAACATCTGGGTGCTCCAGCAACATTACTGCCTCCCAGAAAGGACCCTCCAACTAACCAAGAGCATCAACATTGTAATGGCTGTACAGGCAAGACGGGATAAATTCAAAGGCAAAAATTTGAAGAGATGAACATTGATCCATATGGTAGGTTTGGAATCTCATGTTCGATATAAGATCTGATTATTAAATCAGTTGTTTATATATCCATTTTTCTTTTGAACCGGTCCAGCTACAGAGTGACGAGTCAGAGGATGATCCAAAGGGGCAACTAGGCATGTATACAGTCAACACTTTATTTTCAGGAGGGAGATGATGTAAGGATCCAACAACATGGGACCAAAGCACAACCAAGGCTTCCAATGGTTGGTGTAGCACAATATTTTGCTACTCAAATCATGTTGTTTTCTCTGTGTTCCACATGTTAATCACTAATGGGCAATTCTGCTTCTTTTCAGATCACAATGAAGTGCAGAAGAAAACTTGGGTCTGAGAGGAGGTCAAATCTGTGTGGAAGCACATGATGAAGTTTATTCAGACATTCAGGGTGCCCAGAAAGCATGATTGTGTCACGTGCATCATGGATGAGCCATCTACACAGAAAGATCTAAACTGGTTTGGTGGGAAATTCTATATAAAGAACTGAATAACCGCTATAAAGAGAAAAACTGTGGTGACAAACACCTATTAAACATATCCATTTTATTGTCCTGTTGTTATGGCATTAGGAGAGATGTGTCCCTATGAGACATGCTCCAGACATGTGTCCTCACAAGGCAATAAAAATCAATATTTTTGTTGTACAGATATTAATTATTCATAGTGTGTGTATATGTGTGTGTGTATGTATATATATATATATATATATATATATATATATCTATATATATATCTATCATACACGTCTTCTTGTGTGATGGTGAGGAGAGGAAGTTTGTCTAGAGAAGAGTTAAGATTACAATTCAGATAGCCCGAACTGATATCTTACCTAGGGCACCCTGGAGTCTCAATCCACCTCTTCATCTATCTCCAACCGCTGATTTGGAGCACCAGCTCTATAGTAACGTAGCCAAAATTATGACGGTTGCCCGGTCAAAGTATATTACCTCTAGGAACATACTAAGGTGATAAACAAAAGACTGCACTTTAGTCATCCAAATACAGAACATAAATCTCGCTCAGTATGTGAAGCTTTTCTCCGTAAGGATGAAAAAAGTGTTGCAACGTTCTCCTCATGTTCAATGTGTGTCTGGGGAAGTCTGGGCTGTCACTTTAAAAATTGAAAATCCCCATGGATATGAAATAAGAAAAATTAAAACAAAAGAAAACCTTTCATAACTTATTGTAATGAGGGCTCAAATTAACTTCCTAATCTGATTACATGTGGTCATGTACTGTGCTGAAAAGAGAAAATAAAGATACAACCAGCATAATATTTATACAGAAACTGATAATCAGATATGTAAGTTGAGGAGCAATCAAATAACATGCAGCAGTTTTAAACGGCAAAAAAGTTGAATTAGCAATCAGAGGCGGGTATTCCAGTGACAGTGTCACTCGTGACAATAACGCTGCCCGCACAGTATAAACGCTACTACGGTATTAGTGCACATTATTACAGTTAGTACGGTCATTTCAACGCTGATTTTTGGTCACAGCTCTGAGAGCCGTGAGCAGATATCTGCATTAAAATTGCTGCACTAACGGTAATAGTGCGCGGGCCACGTTATTCTCATATGTAACACTGTTCATTGAATTCCCCCCAGAGAATCCATGTCATAACTAGCATACATGAATCAATACATTGAGAGGCGGCAGGGACAGGTGATCCAGGAATCCAGCAGAGTATACAGAGGAAATAAAATAAATAAAACCTATGATGTAGGAGAGTGGCTTGAAATCATCAATACAAAGTCTATAGTGTAGAATTCCAATGGGACCATATTTTGTGGTATTTATGTAGCATATTTCTCCTAGTAGACATATACCATTCAGGGTTCATCGTGTCATTCACCAAGACCCTCCATTCTCAGGTCCATCTGCAGCAAGCCATGTACGGGCTATTATAACTTGTGCGAGAGTAGTAAGAATATAAATGTACTGGTAGATAGACTTATTCAAGATCTCTTCCAGGGACATATGTTAGGGTTCAGAGGAGGGACACCAAGCACCGAATTACTGATACAGGTCCATACATCTATCCAGAAGGTACGTACCTTTCCACAATCCCATAACAGGTGTCCAAAGGTACAGTCTGATGAAGCACATTTTTATCTACCCAGAATATCTCCATCTTTAAGAAGAAGTACACGCCTTTTAGGTCCAAGACTCTGGCCTAATGGCAGCATGGTCTAAAAAGATTATCAGATCTGTCCAGAACTGGATTGAAAATGTCCTTGTAGTATAGGTTTTATATCTTCTGGGCAGCTGGCTTCATGCCTTTACTCTAAAGCTTTATCTCTTATTTTCTTATCCTTCAGTGGTTTTCTAAAACATTCATCTGACACTTTATATGATGCACATAACTGAGATTAGAGAGCAAATGTTCTTTTCCCCTTTTGTGACATCATTCACCTATCTTTGTAGCAAGGCACCAGTCTTCATGGGAAAGGTAAGTGTTTAGCAAATCAGCAATGTACAGTTAGACTTAAGAATACTGCAGTGCAAAACTATGCTCTTTCCAAAGGAAGGAAATGGTGAGATTGGTGCGCTGGTTGTTGGATGGGGGAATAGCTACTTAACTGAACTTGAACATTTAGAATACTAAGTGGGCAGTTTGAAAGGTTCTTAAGGAACTATTTTAACTAGCAGAGGGGGGCAAGGAATTAAAAAGGAACAAAGCAATCTGCTCCACCAACCAAGAGGTATTGGTTCTGCCGACTAATAGAACAGGAAACATATCCACAGCAACAGAAGACAATGATCAGAGCAACACAAACATAGAGAGAAAGATGGACATAGTTAGTAATAGGAAATGCACAAACAAACACTAGGAGCTTAGGAAATGAAATCCCAGAACTAAGTGTGATAATGACAAGGGATGATTTGGATATTGTGGCTATTATGGAGTCATGGTGCAATGAACATTATGACTGGGACAGAGCTATACCGGACTATACTTCATTTAGGAAGGACCAAGTGGAAATAATAGGAGGAGAAGTAGCAATGTATGTGACAAAGTATAAATACTACTATAATACATAGCTTTGAAGAAAAAACTAAGGCCCTTTGGTTAACCATAGAAACAGGGGACAAGGCTTTTCTTTGTACTGGAGTCATCTATAGACCACCAGGTCAGGAAGAGGAACTGAACAGAAATTTATTGCCACACATCACTAAAGTGGCATTAAAAGGGGAGGCAATAATCATGGGAGACTTTAATCTACTGGATGTGAATTGGGAGGGACCTTTTACAAATTCCACTAGAAGTAGGGACATTCTGATTTCCTTGCAGGGAACATCCCTCAAGCAAATGGTGAAGGCAGGGCCTGATTAAGGGTCCTGGCTGCCCTAGGCTAATACGACGGCTGCCCTAGGCTAATACGGCCACAGCCCCACCCCCCCCCCACCCCCTGCCCTGAATATATAGGTGTATAGGAACACTCCTGAATATGAATGTTCAGGTGTATTCTCCAGCATTCAAATTTAGACAGATTGTGCCATTGTCTCCTACCTGTTCTTGCTCTTCTCTCTTGCAGATTTGTTATCCTCTCGCTGGCTTCTGGAAAGTTGGCGTCCTGTTTTGAAAATGCTAAAAATGTATTATAATGCAAAATGTTAACAAACCCTGAATGATTAGGCACTTTAGTTAAAACAAAACACTCCATTATAGCCAGCTAAAAGTACCCCATAGTACAGGCATATGTAAGCAATATCTGAATATTTGTGTTCAATTAAATACAAACCTCTACCAGCCCCATCTCACTAGTATTTAGTATTCTAGTGATTGCTGAGACCACAGAGAGCAGCCATGTTACCGCCACACAATCATGAGATTATGCCCCCAAAAGCTGCACTATTTTTTAAATACCCCCTGCAGCCATTTTCTTCAACCCCCCCTGCAGCCATTTTCCTTACCTCCCACCCTGCTTCCACCCCCCCCACAGCCATTTTCCTTATCTTCACTCTGTAGCTATTCCCCCCATCACATCAAACCCCCCCAGTCACATATATCAGCCCCCCTCCTCTGCCCTCCTTCACACATATCAACCACTCTCCCTCCCTATAGATCTGCATGGCAGCCCTCCCTTCCACGCTCTAGATTTGTATGACAGCCCCCCTCTCCCACCCTATAGATTTGTATGACAGCCTCCCTCTCCCACCCTATAGACTTTTATGACAGCCCCCCCTCCCACCCTATAGATTTGTATGGCAGTCCCCCGCTCGCCCTCCCTATAGATCTGCATGGCAGCCCTCCCTTCCACGCTCTAGATTTGTATGACAGCCCCCCCTCTCCCACCCTATAGATTTGTATGACAGCCTCCCTCTCCCACCCTATAGACTTTTATGACAGCCCCCCCTCCCACCCTATAGATTTGTATGGCAGTCCCACCCTCTCCCTCCCTACAGACATGCATGGCAGTCCCCTCATCATTCTCCCTATAGATATGCATGACAGTCCCCCCTCTCCCTCCCTATAGATATGCATTTCAGCCCCCCTCTCACTCCCTATAGATATGCATGGCAGTTGTCGTCCCCCCTCGCCCTCCCTATAGATATGCATGGCAGTCCCTCCCTATATATATGCATGGCAGTCGTCGTCCCCCCTCGCCCTCCCTATAGATATGCATGGCAGTTCCCCCCTCGCCCTCCCTATAGATATGCATGGCAGTCCCCCCTCTCTCTCCCTTTTTCACTGGGTCCATGACCATTGATGTAATTTCTGACCACACACATATGGATAAGTTACTCTTCGAATGTGGAGTTCATTAAAGCAGCTGGAAATTCTGGAAGTCTGTAACATGTTAAGTCGTTGTTTTTACATTGTCGCTTTCAAACTAATCGTTATTTTGTTGTTGCTGTCATTTCTGTCACAATTGTCAGTGCCTCAGAAATGTCTACACCGGACCAGTGAGCCTTACAGCAGTAGTAGGGAAATTGATGGAAACACTCTTAAAAGAAAGAATCGTGGAATATCTACATCAATTAACTTACAAGATCTCAAACCGCATGGATTTACTGGTGGATAATTGGGTGACTAAAGTAATAGATGAAGGGGGGGGCGTAGATTTACCTTATCTAGACTTTAGTAAGGCTTTTTGATACTGTCCTACATCGCAGACTGTTAAACTCAAAAGTTTTGGTTTGGATTCTAAGATGGTTGAATGAATAAGATCTTGGTTGCAGGATGGAAAACAGAGAATTGTAGTGAATGGAATACATTCACAGGAGGGAAATAATACTGGTGGATCTGTACTTGGACCAGTGATTTTTACTATCTTGATTGGTGACATTGCAAATAGTATTGAAGTAAAAGTATGTCTTTTTTGCAGATGACACAAAGATATGCAACAGAGTAGACACGCCAGGAGGGGTAACACAAATGACTGATGATCTAGGTAGACTAAATGAATTGTCAAGAGTGTGACAATTACAATTTATTGCCAGAAAATGCTAAATCATTCACTTGAGTTTCCAAAACCCAAAGGCTAAATAGGTGACTCACAGGAAGGTAAGCAGTGCAACAAATCAATGAGCAAGGGAAGTCAGATGCTTGGTAGCATAGGGAGAGGAATCAGTAGCAGAAAGAAAGAAGTAATAATGCCACTATATAGGTCATTGGTACGGCCTCACCTAGAATACTGTGTTCAGTTCTGGAGGCCTATTTCCAGAATGATATAATTACGTTAGAGACTGTACAAAGAAGAGCAACTAAAATGGGTCATGGTCTATGGCACGAAACTTACCCAGACAGACTAAAAGATCTTTATATGTATAGTTTGGAACAAAGAAGGGAAAGGGACCAAAATTTTGAAATATATCAAGGGCTTCAACAAGGTAAAGGAGGGAAACATTCTTCAAAGGAAGAGAAGTATTAGAACACGAGGACATGCACTGACACTGGGGGGAAGAGAAGTATTAGAACACGAGGACATGCACTGACACTGGAAGGAAATAGATTCAGAGGAAATCTGAGGAAAAATTACTTCACAGAAAGAGTAGTGGATAGTGGAATAGCCTCCCATCAGAGGAGGTAGAGGGTAATATAATAAAGCAATTTAAACATGCTTGGGATAGACATAAGGATATTCTTACAAAGATCAAATAGGGTTTGTGTTTACCATAGGTTAAAAAATGGGCAGACTAGATGGGCCAAGTGGTTCCTATCTGCCGTCAAATTCTATGTTTCTTACTCAGTGTTTAGGGAAGCATTCCTGACTTAGCTGGGGACCTTGGAGTCTTTATGTCTACAAAATGACTTCCTTCAAACACATTCTCAGAGAGGCCAGTCTGCTTTTACTTACATTGGAATTATGTTTGAACCATCCTGCCTTAGTTTATAATGGGAAGAACATTTATATGTGTGCATAAACACTATTAGGATTTGAATAAAATTTCACATGATCACTGTCACCCTACTCCCAGTTTGGTACATTCATATCCATGTTGCCACAGTGTTCTGGTTCATCTTGGTCACTTTCTTGACGTCTGGGCAATGGTCCTGTACCTTCACCTGCAGATAGTTCCTGGCTCCTGAAACCTGGCTGCATTACAATGTCTTCTGGCTCCTGATCACCGGTTCTGCATTACAATAACTTCTGGCTCCTGAACCCTGGCTGCATCACAATGTCTTCTGGCTCCTGATCCCCGGTTCTGTATTACAATAACTTCTGGCTCCTGAACCCTGGCTGCATCACAATGTCTTCTGGCTCCTGATCCCCGGTTCTGTATTACAATAACTTCTGGCTCCTGAACCCTGGCTGCATCACAATGTCTTCTGGCTCCTGATCCCCGGTTCTGTAATACAATAACTTCTGGCTCCTGATCCCTGGTTCTGTATTACGATGACTTCTGGCTCCTGATCCCTGGCTCTGCATTACAATGACTTCTGGCTCCTGATTCCCGGTTCTGTATTACAATAACTTCTGGCTCCTGAACCCTGGCTGCATCGCAATGTCTTCTGGCTCCTGATCACCGGTACTGTATTACAATAACTTCTGGCTCCTGAACCCTGGCTGCATCACAATGTCTTCTGGCTCCTGATCCCCGGTTCTGTAATACAATAACTTCTGGCTCCTGATCCCCGGTTCTGTATTACGATGACTTCTGGCTCCTGATCCCTGGCTCTGCATTACAATGACTTCTGGCTCCTGATCCCCGGTTCTGTATTACAATAACTTCTGGCTCCTGATCCCTAGCTCTGCATTACGATGCCTTCTAGCTCCTCACCCCTGGCTCTGAATCTTTGTTGGTACTGGTTTCTGACTCTGGTTTATGATTATGGTGATTTCTGACATACATTACTTAGCTTGGTATGTGAACACCTACTCCAGCCCTGTCTTAATAGTGCCACTGTTTCTTCTTAGTGCTCAACAGTTTGTGCTCTTTGGACTGTGTTACCATTAGCCTGTCTGCATACCTGCAGGTACAGGTGAGCAATTTAACTTGTTAGACTATTTTATATATAGTTTGTCCCCTACTTTTTCTTTAAGTCACATTGGATTGCTTCAAACTCTGCATGATAAGGATCCACAGAAATCTTCGTAAGGATAATATATAATAAGATATCTTTATGCATTCCTCAGGTGAGTGCACTATTTCCTTTACACCATTGATTATTTTAATGCTACACATCATATATATTTGTTTTATTTATTTTGGATCACTTGAGGATTCTTCAGAGTTACATTGGTGATGTGTCACATTATAACAGGGCGAACCTAAGCTGCAGGTCATAGGTTAATGCTCAGTGCTGCTTTTGTGGGTGGACCCCATGCTGCTTGACCCCCCCCTGCAATTGCCGTAACCAGCCCAGGTACTGTAGTTTTGTAGAAATTTACGGGACAGTGAGTGAGAGTGATGGTAGTGACCAACATGAAGAAGACCTGACCTTAAGAAAACAGAGCTAGGGAGACAGGCCAAGAGGTACAGAGGGTGATGGTTTTCATTATCATTGATTTTAGATGTAAAGAGATTCATATAGATATCAGTATATATAAGTGATTTAATGTCTTGCAGGAAGATTAGGTTTAAAATAAATAACAGGATTAATAATAAATGTTTTTTATAACGATAAGTGTGATTTGCAATATATTTATTAACTATATTATATCATTATGTTGCGGCTGCTGGAGTTCTACAAAAGATTGAGATGGGACAGAGGGACTGGGTCTAAACAACTAGATCAAAATGCTGAACAGGGGGAATACAAGAAGATGACAAAGCTAATTGGCTTATTTTTACCTCAGCAACTCTGAGTTGTCCACTCACACATCTCCACAATAAAAGCACAAGCACTGCACAGCACAGCAGAACCTAAAGCTGGATAGAAAGTGAGTCCTCCTGGATGAATGGTTTCACATGGACAGTCTCTGTAGTGACGCAGTAACTAGACAATAACCTGTGTGATGCGATGCTCGCTCGTTCTCTTCCCACGCTCTGACTCACAGCTATAAGATGTGTGTGACGTTACCGTGCTGGGAGGAGGTGACCTGTCATCGGCACGCTGCAAGAGGGTCCTCCCCTGGCGGTTTTCATTGTAAGTGAAGCCAGCCAGAAGACATATAAGTTATCAGTCAGAACTACCAGGCCCTCCTAAGAGATGCTCTCCAGGTCCTGGCCAGGGTGACTCAATCATTAAACTGCTAAACAGTGTCCAATAAAAAAAATATATTAGGCACTGATCATGATGGGTCTACTTCACTATAGGGGCCTGGAGCTGTAGCTCCATCAGGCCCATTAATAATCTGACTCTGCTTGGAACGCTGTGAACACTAGTGTTTTTTATTTCCCTGTGTCAAGAAGCGCAATTGTACAAAGCACCTGTGTGACACTCCCTTAAGCCACACAGTTTAAGAAAACAGAGAGCCGACTATGATCGTAGAATGATAAGCACCAATTGTGGGCCCGACATCCTAAATTATAACAATGTAGAATAGTTATCACTATTAGCAGTGGGTGGGGAGGGCTGACGGGATGGACAGGGAATAGCATTAGGTATCCAGTAGGATGGGTTAGGGAAAGGGACCATACTTAGGAGAATAAAGGGATTCACATGGAGACAAGGAAAGGCAATGGACAGTGTGATGTGGATCTGAAAATGTATTGTTGGATTGTGAAATTGTGGGAAACTTTTATTCACACGACTTCCTTTCATCCCCTGCTAATTTTCCATATTTCTCTGCCTTATTTGTATTACTATAATGCTGTTTCTGATTTCATCTTTTATCCTGTATTTTCCTGTAATTCTCTTTTTAGTCTGTGCATTTTCTTCTAGTATGTTTGTTTTGCAGTTTTTCTTTATTTTATCTTTTCCTTCATTTTGTTGTATTTTATTTGTTGTACTTCTTGTTTTTTTCTTAAATGTGCCTGTTATTACAGGGCTTTTTTTGCTCCACAGACATCTCCCATGTAGGATGCTCTCCTCCCCGTCTTTCCGTACTTACACACCACAATAAACACCCCTAACTAGACCACCAGGGAACGGTTACTTTATAAAGGAAAACCAGCGTGCTCCAGGGAATCAACCCAAGAGCTCGTAAAGCTCAGGCCTACCCAAGGCGCGGAGTGTAATGAACCCCTGGTCCTCACCAGAAGCCGCAAGGCCTGGTACATAGTAAGAGCGAGGTACAAGGGAGAATCCAGATCCGCGGTCTGAATGAATTAGCAGAGGTCTGGTACACAGTGGGCAAGGGAGAATCCAGATCCAGAGTCAAAACTAGCAAAAAGTCATACACAGGGAGTCAGGAAATATTGCTGAGGGAACACAACAGAGAGCATTAGGTTTTCTGCTCCTGTGTCTTACTCCTGACACTGGATAGGTGTCAGAACCATTCTTTTATAGGAGAAGGGAATTCAAAATCCTCGCCTACGGTCACAAGACCACCAGTTTTCTTACAGTGCGCTGGTTATAAAAGGCACGGAAGTCAGGTATATATACGCCCGAATTCAAAAAGGAGCCAACAGTTGGTCCTGATGACAAACATGTGTAGACCTGTAGGTAGCGTAAGAGAAAAGGATGAAAAACAAGTACCTGAGAAATGCCCAGAGCTTGAATCGGACACTGCTGCATGCACTTGAGTTTGGCACACCCTTACTGTACAATGACTACAGGCATATGCCCCTTAACCGCCTTGTTCCTTCCCTGAAATCGTAGACTGTAGTAAGTGTCCTTTGCGCCCGAAGATTAATTGAACATTGCTGTGTTCTATGACGTATGGTCCGGTATTGGGCATACACAGAGTAATTGTATGGATTACATACACAAAATTAGTGTTTACATCCCTTAATGAACCAGCCCTGTGGTTTGTATGTGATAAGATAAACATCTTAAATGATTTATTATTATTGTAGGTGGAGGTACAGGAGGCTCCTGGGGCATTCTTACATTCATTGGGCAGCAAGACACTCAGCCATCTACCCTGATGTGAGAAACATCCACTTGTTAGCCATAAGGTGTTACAACTCTGTCTGTTGTTTGTACCTAGCAGCAGTGCCTCATACCACCAGAGGTGCTGCTGTTCTGTTCCTGAACTCTTCTACGTGCCTGAAGGAGTTAATCTCCTTGCATTATGCCTGATTAGAACTGCACCTGTTGCACTGCTTTAAGTACCTGCCTCTAGCTGTGCTCTGTGCAGTTCATCCGTTGTTCCTGGCTGCTGCTAACCTGCGCTTGTTCTGTTTGGTATATACCTGCTGGATTGTATTTCTGTGTATGACCCCTGCCTGTACCTTGGACCTTGCCTGAGACCCCGAATCATTTGCCTGTACCTTGGACCATGCTGTTTTGCCTGTTGCCCTGACCTTTTGGACAGACTTCTGGACCTCGCCTATTTGCTTGATCTCTGCCTGGCTATTTGGATTTGTTTGTCTGGTAACTATTTGATCCCTGGACTCTGTCTGCTTTCCTGGACAGCCTTGTGCCTTCTGGACTGGGGTAAAGTTATTATACTTGTTCCTGCCATTTTACTATACTGTCTCTTTTGGAACCTGTTATCTGTGAATTTGAGTTATCTTTGTTAATATATTTACCTGAATAAAGACACTTTGCCTTACACTTCCGTTGCTCTTCATGAATGCACTGGGATTCATAACATAAGGTCTCCCCATGTTATTGTTATTCACCTGGGGGGTATGAGTAGGAAGACTAAATCTATAAATGTAATCTGATTTAGAAAGATATAATGACGGTCAAGTTAGATGGTTCAGCGTAAAAATAATATGGTCAGGTGGGCACCCTGGTGACACTGGCACAACCTACTGGGCGGACCAGTAAGAGATAAAGTACTCAGGAAAATGGGCGAGTGGTTTTTTCTATTATGCTAACATATCTTTTGCTTTCAGGTGGGTCAATCAAGTAAAGTGCAGAGTATTTTATGCTTCCATGCATTTCTATTTCAGAGGAGACACCCAAGCAAAATGCAGAATGGCTTATGCTATTGTGTTAACATGTTGCTTTAGATGTCAGGTGGGACACAAACAGTGTCGGACTGGCCTGCCGGGGAGCCGGGGTATCCCCCGGGAGGCCCTGTTGCCTGATAACCCCGCCCTCTTTGTTGGTGAGGCAGAGCAGAGAATTACCGAGTTGCGGTCAGTCTACATATGAAACGGAGACTGTCAAACTAATCCCTGCCTACAGCCAGCACGTGAGAACACTTCCTGCTCCTGAGACAGAGAGAGGCAGAAATGCTTCACAGTGACACAGATCTCAGATTACTCCTTCTGCTGTAGTTGCAGGCGTCCTGTAGTCATAAAGTTGCCATCCTAACTGCAGTGTGAGTCCGTGTAATCAGTAAGTAATAAATCGTGCAAACTTCTCTAGAGCTCTCCACTGTGTGACCTCGGAGGGAGGGAGATAAATTAGAATGGCTTCATTGCAATATACGTCTTCAGTGCCTCTATAAAAGGATCCTATTGCAGCTGACCAATGAATGGATTCCTAATAAACTAGTAACCAAATTCACTGTTTATATCATGTTCCATGTTTATTTGTTTTCAATCAATTGTGGGACTCTATTCCCTATAGAAGCATATCTTAATCAGAATAAAACACATTCAGACAGTTAGGTCCTTATAGGATTGCATCTGCTATATGCTTTAATATTAATGTTTTGCTTTTGTCCTTTGTAGTGGCATTGGATTATTATTGAGTGTACATTTTGTGGGTAGATCATTTTTTAGAGTCCTGTTTTTATTTGCCAGTGTCTAGAGTGTAATTAGATTTATGTAATATTTTAAATGTGCATATATTTTTATGCTAATAATTTTGTGGTCTCCATAGTGCTTCATGGATATATTAATTTTTAGTCTATACCCTTATATTGTGGTTTTCATATGATGAATGGTTGATCTCTAGTACTGTAGTATAGCATTTGTTTTCTGTGTACACTATGAGGGGAGAGAACACTAACCACAAAGAATGGACAGCACACAAATAGCTGATGATGATTGATTGTATTCAATTCATCCCTCCCCTTTCCCTGTCTCCCCTGTTTCACACAGTGCCCTCCATGCTGCATTTGCTCCCCTTCACTTACTTTCCTATTGACTTCTTTCTTCTCTTCTGTCTTTTCCTTCGCGGCTCCTCACTGCAAATGTCCTCTTTTTCTTTATGGACCATACTAAGGTGCTATACGTTGTCCTCCATGGCCTGACCCCATCCCCTTTAATGACTGACCACAACCCCTCTTACAGTTGGCCACACCCCATTGTAGTGGGCCCCTACCGCTGCATTTCCCCCGGTGGGCCCTTCATGTCCCAGTCCGACACTGGACACAAAGGTCTATTGCAGAGTGGTTTTGCTATTGTACCAATATGTTTTTGATTGCAGACGGGGCACAGCAAGGTGGAAACTCCACTCAGCGGCCAATGGTGGCACCTGTTGAAGCGCACTACATCATCCTTGTGGGGATTCCTTGTACACAGCAAGGGGAATGGTTGTAGGATCTCCAGCAAGGGGGAACTCGGTGCATGAGGCTGCCCCCAAGTGGTGATGGTTATATTTTATGGCTGGAGCTGACATTTACAGCGCTGTTTTATTGCCAGCAGGTTGAAATTAGGGTCATGGGCCTGTAAAAACATGGGCTGAGAAGAGAGGGGAGGACATCAACTGTTAGGTGACTTCTTATTCCAAAGAGATATTCTATGGTTTTTTTTTCTATAAAACTGAAGATCTTCTGTCCCATTGTACAAATGCTGTGTTTAGCTTCTTGCGCCTATTGCTGATGGAGTGCCCATCTCTCTGGGTAACGTTCCGGAGTAAGCGCTGCAGGATGGCAGCTATTGCAGGGTGCATAATGTTGTTACTCTTGATGGGAGAAGCTTGTGGGATCCATACAATGATTGCTGAATGTACGGTAATAGTGCACTAATTACCGTTGGTACCGAAATTGTAACGCGGATTTCCGCTCACAGCTGAGCTGCGAGCAAAAATCAGCATAGAAATTACCGTACTAACGGTAATAATGCAGACTACTACAGTAGTAACGGTAATAGTGCACAGGCCACGTTACTCTCACGAGTAATGCAGTCAACTTAATTCTCCCTAAAGGCCTTTGGAACGTCAGAAGTGGTCACCATTTGAAACGCTACCAGTCAAGGTTTCCACTTTTCCCCTCTGATTTTTGACGTTTTGACAGAACAACTAGCAGCAGTTATCACATCTTCCATAGACATGCATGGAGTGAAGGTGGACAATACTTTAGTTAATTAAAACAAAACATTATGGTGGAGGAGGAAATGATATGCAGCTCAGCTAGCACTAATGTTCATAATATCAATTAATGGGTAACAATTTCATCTGTACATACACTTAAACTTGGGATTACTTATCCCAATCATCAGAGAACCTGTGTCCCTTCTGAGCTGACGGAACACAAGCAACAGGCCCGTCCGCTGTACCAGCAAAACTTGTGCCGCACCGGGAGAAACCGAGAACCGGAAGCAAGCCGAAGGGCAGTGAAGCCAAACCAGACCACCCCACAACGGGTATCAGAAAAAACACGCCTCAAGCAAGGATTGGCACCCAGGTACCTGCTGAGGATCTTCTAATACGGGGAGGGAGAGCAGCCAACTTGTCCTGAAGGATAGAGACTGGATATTATAAGCCAGGGTGATTTATAGTGTGGCCTAAGAGACCTCCCATAGTGACACTGCAATGGGCATAGCCCAGGCTCACTTGTCTTCTCCTTCTGCCCCATAGAGGGACAAATAGTTGCGAACACAATCCTCGGCTTTTAATTTCCCTCAAGTTTAATTCATCCCTCAGTTAACAAAATGTCAGTAAGTCAGAGCTAAGGAGCCAATGAATGTAGTTACCTGAAGTATTACAGTTAGACCCCGAAGAAATACTAAGCCTAAAATACATATTCACTATTCACAGTATAAAACAGCTAATAACATTCAAAAGTGTTTTTTGAATGTTATCAACAGCTTGTGAATAAAATGTGAAAGGTGCCAAAGTATGTTCCCATATAATCCCATACTTAAAGAGTCCACTGCTGTGTCCCTGTATGGGATTACCCCCAGGACGTCTACTCTGTGTAGTGAAGTATCTCCCCATAAATCAGACCTCCAAAAGTTTCCATTAGTCATAAAACATGTCAAAGGTGACTTCTGTAGGTACCCAGTGGCCTAAAGCCACTTACATGTGGTTACAAGTAGACCTTCTATAAGAACCTGGCAAAACAGTCCAATACAGTGCTATATTGGTATCTGGACCAGGGCAGGGAAGGAGCAGGTGAGATAGGGATGAGCATTCGTGACTCTATTGATCTATAGAGAATAGTGGAACACAAAAGTGATTTCCTGAATGAGAAGTGACGCCCTTACAGGTGCTGAGCACATACTGTAGCTGCAGCTATACAGATCCGGCAATGCAAGTGTGCAATTGTCAGATTATTGCAATTCCTGATGAACATGCACCGTACTTACTATTGTGCTTTATCCCTTCGGCTTTATTGTTTTGGCTAGCGTTTGGCTCGCCGCCTGCACTCAGACCTTGGCTACTCGTTTGACCACCATTTGTCTGCCGCCTGCCTTTAGATCACTGTCATTTGATGTGCTTTATATTACTACTAAGCGTGGGCCTGACTATCTTTCTACCCACCTCTACTTGTGAGAGCATGGTCACTACTGGAGACAAGGCTGCTGCTGAAAGAGTAACTATCGCTCATTTATTACCAGAGCACCAGTCCTTGCTGATAGCTGCAAATAATATTCCTCAATACCTATACACTTAGGAACATTCACTATTGTCTGCTTTATACCGGAGTATTGGGTTCTTGCTGAAGGTTATTATTATTGCCAACATCCACCTTATATTATTTCCAGTTGGGAAAGTAGATTATATTTCAGTGCCTCCAGGTTACATGGTTCTTTTAGAGGAGTTTTACTATTACCTGTTGCCTGAACAGTCACCTGTTACCTTTGATATAACATTTGCTTATGCAGCTTGGAACTCTGATCATTGCTCTCACGGCCTGCGCACTAGGCCTTAATCTTAATGGAATATACCTCTTTGCTGGTGTCACTGTACAACAAACACCAGTTTGATGTCTGTGTTGCAGACCACTTGGTGGTGAAGGTGATTATAGTTCCAGATCAACTTCATTCCTTAGACCAGGTCCACCTTTTGCTCTTTGTATACACTACACATTATTTATTATTAATTTTTATTTATAGGGCGCCACAAAGTATCCGTAGCGCCGTACAAGGACAGACAATGGCACAGTACAAGGTGAAACAGCACAGTACAAGTAACAGTAAGCACTATAACTCTGGGGGCTCAGGCACAGCATGAAAGAGAGGGAGGGAGGGGAAAAGTGAGTACAGGCAGGTAACTATGGCCCAAGTGGGTGGGCACGGATGACAGGTTGAGAGTCACTGAGGGGAGCGGAGAGAAGCGAGAGGAGACAGAGGGCAGAGGGACTGAGAGGAGGTGAGCTGAGTAGCTGGAGAGCGCAGTTAAAAGTGATGGAAACAGAAGGTAGGAGAGCCCTGCTCAAAGGAGCGAACAATCTAAAGGGAGGGGAAGACAGACAGACACATGGATGAGACGGAGAGACGGGAGGAAGGGGGAGAAGGGAAGAAGGGATGAGAAAGAGAGGTAGCCGACCGGTGGGAGTTTAGGCATGAGACTGGAAGGCTTTAAGGAAAAGGTGGGTTTTTAATGTTCGTTTGAAAGAGGACAGATTAGGGGAAGTTCTGATGGAGCGGGGGAGCTTGTTCCAATGGAGGGGAGCGGCGCGGGAGAAGTCTTGGATACGTGCATTATACGCAAACATCTAGTACTGTACCGACACTTCACACCAGGTGTCAACGGCTTCCAGCCACTGGAGTTTTCTTTTTAAGACACCGGATTGTGTCAACATTCTGAAATTTGTACATATAATTTTAAATATTATTGGATGCTTATTTTTGCAATGTGAGCCAACATGAATTTGGTAACTAACTGATGGTATAGATGTAATCTAATGTATGCTTTGCTAATGTGAGCGACTATACCCAAATCAGGATGGAATATTTGCCCACAGGCTAAGTCTTCATAGACATCTTCCCAGGTACATATTGCTGCTGGGTAGATACATAAGTGGTTAGCACTTCTGCCTCACAGCGCTGGGGTCATGAGTTCTATTCCCGACCATGGCCTTATCTGTGAGGAGTTTGTATGTTCTCCCAGTGTTTGCGTGGGTTTCCTCCGGGTGTTCCGGTTTCCTCCCACACTCCAAAAACATACTAGTAGGTGAATTGGCTGCAAACAAATTGACCTTAGTCTGTGCGTGTATGTTAGGGAATTTAGACTGTAAGCTCCAATGGGGCAGGGACTGATGTGAGCGAGTTCTCTGTACAGCGCTGCGGAATCTGTGGTGCTATATAAATAAATGATGATGATGATGATGAAGTATAGAGGACTGTACTGCAACATAAACCATCACAACCATTATGGACTTATTACTATTTAAGACATAACATTGTGTGCATAGGGTACATGAACTGTTCAGCAGCTACCAGTCACTGGTCTAGTGCAAGTTATTTCATGTTGTGATCATTTCATCTTAATTGGCTATTTTGCCTCTATTGCTGTTAATAAATTAAGTCCACTGTTGTTATTTCATTGCATGATCATTTCCTCTTCTGATAAAAACTTTCCCTCTTATTCACAAACAAAACTGGTTAGAAATAAATGTAGTGTATTGTTTCTTTATTTATAAAATGCAACTTATCATCATATAAATGTCGCCGCCCCCCCCCCCCCCCCCCCTTCCAACCATAGTTACCAGGGTTTATGAATACTTCACCTCCCTGGGGACATTGTCCATTGAAATGTATTTCATGCCTCTTTGGCAGCAGCTGAAATCATTTCATGATCCTGTGCAGGATGTCGTACTACTCAGGTCTGTACCCAAGTCTTTTGTTACCATTTAAAATTTTCATTGCAGGAGCCATGCCTTGGTTCAGACCAATACATTCAGAAGATAGGCCTTGATCCTATCTAATACTGATCCCATGCCAGATCCCAAGTCACCTTGGTCATAACCAATACTGATCCCATGCCAGATCCTGAGTCGCCTTGGTCATAACCAATACTGATCCCATGCCAGATCCTGAGTCGCCTTGGTCATAACCAATACTGATCCCATGCCAGATCCCGAGCCTTGGTCTTGACCAAATAATACTGATCCCATGTCTTGGTCCTGACCAGTTAGTTCCAATCTAAATCCAGATCCCCAGCCTTGGTCCTGACCAATTAGTTCTAATCCAAATCCAGATCCCGAGCCTTGGTCCTGACCAATTGGTTCAAATCCAGATCCCAAGCCTTGGTCCTGACCCAGTGTCGGACTGGGGCATGAAGGGCCCACCGGGGAACTGCAATGCTAGGGGCCCACCAGAGGGGGTGTGGCCAGTCATCATAGAGGCGAGACTAGACGCTAGAGGGGGAGTGGTCAGCCCACGAAGGACAGCTAGCACCATAGTGTAGTATATAAAGAATGCAGTGTGTGTATAAAGAGTACACAGTCTGACCTGCCCCTTAGATTGGACAGAACAGTCACCATAAATCGGGATTGTCCCACTAGACCAGGCTTGGCTAACCTGTGGCACTCCAGGTGTTGTGAAACTACAAGCCCCAGCATGCTTTGCCAATATATAGCAGCTTATTGCTGGAAGGGTGTGCTGAGACTTGTAGTTTCACAACACCTGGAGTGCCACAGGTTAGCCAAGCCTGCACTAGACTCAGAATTTTTGACAGACTGTCCTACCTGTTGTTGTCACTTTTACCACCTGCAGCTGCTGGTTTCTTTAGTTGCTGCTTGTCTGGATCTTGGAATGTTGAGGGCCCTATTTGGAAAAAATAATGGGTACATTTAGAAGATTCCAACCAGCCCTGGCATTAAATCAATAGGACCAACAATTAATACTTAGGCCTTCCTCCAGCCCCAACATTAAAGTTATAGTATTCCCATTTAATAAACCTATTTCCCTCCCCCCAGACAGCCCCTGCAATAAATCGCATTTATGTATAATACGTATAATAAATATACCTATTTCCCGCAACCGTCACTGCCATTAAATAATTCATATTCACATTTAATTAAAAGCCCCCAAACCACCCCATCTTAAATTAAATTGCCCCACCTTCACCCTACAAAGAAAATAGCACCCATTATTTAGCTACCACCTACCACACACACTTTACATTGCCACAAGCCCGCTGTGCCATCACACACACATTACTGTGCCCCTTAATCACCATGCTGGGCCTCCTTATGATCAGACTGCGCCCTCCATGCTGTTTTTGCCCCCCCTTCATCACCCTGTGTCATGCTGCTTTTGTTTCCCCCTTCTCCTGGCCCCCCTTAACTCTGCCATCATGCTCCCCCTTCACTCTGCCTTCATGCTCCCCCTCCACTCTGCCTTCATGCTCCCCCTCCACTCTGCCTTCATGCTCCCCCTCCACTCTGCCTTCATGCTCCCCCTCCACTCTGCCTTCATGCTCCCCCTCCACTCTGCCTTCATGCTCCCCCTCCACTCTGCCATCATGCTCCCCCTCCACTCTGCCATCATGCTCCCCCTCCACTCTGCCATCATGCTCCCCCTCCACTCTGCCATCATGCTCCCCCTTCACTCTGCCATCATGCTCCCCCTTCATGCTCCCCCTTCACGCTCCCCCTCCACTCTGCCATCATGCTCCCCCTTCACTCTGCCTTCATGCTCTCCCATCATGCTCCCCCTTCATGCTCTGCCATCATGCTCCCCCTCCACTCTGCCATCATGCTCCCCCTTCACTCTGCCATCATGCTCTCACATCATGCTCCCCCTTCATGCTCTGCCATCATGCTCCCCCTCCACTCTGCCTTCATGCTCTGCCTTCATGCTCCCCCTCCACTCTGCCATCATACTCTGCCTTCATGCTCCCCCTTCATGCTCCCCCTTCATGCTCCCCCTTCATGCTACCCCTCCACTCTGTCTTCATGCTCTGCCTTCATGCTCCCCCTTCATTCTGCCTTCATACTCTGCCATCATGCTCCCCCTCCACTCTGCCTTCATGCTCCCCCTTCATGCTCTGCCTTCATGCTCCCCCTTCATGCTCTGCCATCATGCTCCCCCTTCATGCTCTGCCATCATGCTCCCCCTTCATGCTCTGCCATCATGCTCCCCCTTCATGCTCTGCCATCATGCTCCCCCTTCATGCTCTCCCTTCACGCTCTGCCTTCACGCTCTGCCTTCATGCTCTCTTCTTTCTTCCATTCCCTCACTTACCTTTTCTATCTGATTCTTTATTCTCTTCTGTCTTCTGTCTTCTGTCTGCGGCGCTCCTCACTGAATGTCGGGCGTGATGACGTCACGCCCGGCATTCAGTGCGCACGGAGCCAGCGCCGCAGACACGCAAGTTTTTTTTTGTTTTTTTTTTCTTCAGTTACTCGCTCCCCCACCAACGAAGGGGGAGCGATCAGGGTTGGGGCCTACCGGGGGATAGACCGGTCCCCCGGCGGGCCAGTCCGACACTGTCCTGACCAATTAGTTTTAATCCAAATCCAGATCCCCAGCCTTGGTCCTGACCAATTAGTTCTAATTCAAATCCAAATCCTTGGCCACCTTGGTCCTGACCAATTAGTTCTGATCCCATGCCAGATCCTGGGCCTTGGTCCTCACCAACTGAGTTGGGGGTATTGGTTGGATTATCTACAAGAAAAGCCAAAACAGAAATATTGTAGTCAATGATCTATCTGTAGATACATTTTGTTGTTCAGAATGATTGTATTGTGGAGATGAGTGGGGAGGATAAGGAGTGAAGAAGTATTACGTCATATAAAAGCTGCCTTGGCCATTATGCAGTAAAGCTTTGAACCTTCATTGTGTTACTACTACTCTTAATGTACATGCATTCTGAAGGGCTAATAACTTTAGCATATAAAATTATCTACAAAAAAGTGTTCTGGCAAGTATGGGCACATTATACTAATCAATTTGCCTAAAAAGCTGATGACCTTAATATTGGACCTTTTAATCTGTATCCTAATTTGTGTGACAATATACATATTTAGAATGACATATAGGACCAAGAACGCAAAAATGCAAGCAGCTCTGTTAATGAGCGACCATCACCATTCACAAATCTGTACATTTTAGCAAATTTCTCAGCACTAAAAATATGTGAAAAAAAGGCTTTAGCTGGGGAGAGAGGAATGGGGTCAATTGTTCTCCTATGCCCAATAGTCCATGCATGAAGCCACTCAGAAACGGAACTGCTAATAACAAATCTAATCATTTACAGCCAATAATAAATAACATCATAATCTCTGGGATTTTGCTACCACCTTCAAACACATGTTTATCAATACTTGACATACCTGTCAGTGTTTTGTCACAGTCAGTTGTACATTGGTTGCTGGTGTCTGGAACTGTAGGGTACAAAAAAAAACTATAATTAGCCATCTGTATGTTATTTCCATGAAAATGATACCAGTATATATACAAACTATAGTAAGAGTATGTTCCACATTGTGTTATCTAAAGGAGACTTCAATAGGGTAATTTTTACAAATTTAACTACCTGTCTAACTATCACTCCTTACAGTGTATCTTACCCATCATCTGTGAGCAGGTATGTATACTTTCTGACCCCTCACCCCCCTCAACCATTACTTCACCTGCCTGATGTCAGCGGGCTCCAGTTCTACAGTGTGAATAGCACTGGACACTGGGATTCAAACCATCGGACAACAGCAAATGACCCAGCACTGGGGTGTTTTGCCCCCAGCAACAACAACAAAACATCTTTTTAGAAAGTGACGAGTAGTAAATCATAGACAGGTAGTTTTATTTACAAATATTACCTTTGTAATAAAAAGACCATAATGAAATATGAAGTATCCTATTAAACTGAAAGCCGAGTTTGTTCCTAGTGTCAGAACAATGTTGAATAAATAAAACTGTAAATTTCAGCTTAGGTGACAATAAAAACATAGGCTTCAAAACTTCAGTGTACATGGAATATATTTAGTTCAGATCTGGTTTCAAACTGCACGAAAGAGAAAGGATTGTAAAGAAGTTATGGCCGGTCTAGTGCGAGTTCAACTAATAGAAAAAGATTTATAGTGGCTAATAAATGTTTTGTAATATGATAAAAAGTGTTAATTTTTCAATATTTTTTACTAATTACTTATTTGCACACTAATTCATAAAATACCCGCGTGCAAATTGTTTGAATCAGGCTAAGGGGTAAATGTATCCAACCTTGTAAAAAGGAAACGTGCTGTTGCCCATAGCAACCAATCAGACTATATCAACCATTTATCTAGTACATTCTAGACAATTATAGCAGAATACCTTCCTGTTTTAGAAGATTTAGTACATTTACAAGTATAACAAAAGACACTTAAAGGGGAGCTCCACCTACATACAATAACCCTTTTAATAAATCCCGTGGAATCCCCATACTGCGCAGCAGAAAGGTAGTTCTCAATCCCCTGGGATCCCATCTTTATTGCCATATTGTGTTATATTCTCCATCCAAAGGGACAAGTTCTCCAGGTGTAGGAGTCCAGCAGGATCAGGAGAAATATAATGACTGCAGGAGGAAATTCAGTCCAGCAGCAGAGATCCTTCTATTACAGTGTTACCTGCACTGAACCTCCACATACAACAACCATTTATATCTCTCTGCTCTCTAATCCTTCTGTCCTAGCAGCTAGAGGATTGATCTGTTATGTGTGATGTATCATGGAGGCAGAGATCACAACTTTTCTGTTATCTTGGGATAAGCCCAGGTCATGGGTATTGTGTTTGGGGAAAGTTCTTATGTAACAATCACTCCTATAATCTGCATAACAATCTACTATACTGCCATACATGGTATATACACCATTCACTTACTTACAAATCTAAGTGGATTATTCCTACCCCATATGCATTTAAATCATATCAACACCATAAACTTTGCAGTGGATACACAATATGCTATTTTTACAGTACAATTAATGAGACAATATTACACAATTATACAGTATTGATGCTATCTATGTGGTGTATATATGATATATATGTGCTGTATATATGAGGGAGATGAGAATACAGTATATATGGTATATATGTGGTGTATATATGATGGAGATAAGAATACAGTATATATGGTATATATGTGCTGTATATATTATGAAGATGATGGTATATATGTGATGTATATATGATGAGTTGAACTTACCTGGTATAGAGCAGATGTGGGTGAGGCAGCAGAGGGTGAGTATGAGGGTGAGGTGCACTGTGATCCCCATGTCTGTGTGAGTGGGTGAGGACTGGAGGTGAGATGACTCCTTATATATGAGGACAGTCCTACTCTCCTGTGTTGGGGGTCTGTGTATAAGGGGAGGGGTCACAGTGTATAATAGAAACTCCTCTGTCTGCAGTCACAAAGCAATGTAATCACATTATAATGTAAATTACATTACTGGGATCCAGAGTTATACAGTATCACTAGTTGTTAGCCTTTATCCGCTTTAATATTTTCTAGAATACATGATAAATGTCTTTATTAAATGATTTGTTTCTGTTATACATTCATTCATACTTCACCTAAAGTTTATATTTTTATAGATAGATGTACGTATTTTTATTACTTTTGTGTTAGAATTGTGTTATGTTCTGTACTACAACATATTTTATCTTTACACGCACAAAATGGATACTTTATAAAACTGTTATTAGTAACACCCATCTCTTATACAAATAACTAATGGCTATGTTTACACTTAAATCACACCTAAATCTGTCTTATAATGGTGCAGAGAGTGATATATATGTTATAACAAATGATCAATTATTGTATATTATAAAGACAGACAGACAGACAGATCTCTGCTAGAAATGTTACATTAGATCCCTTTTCTTGATTTCTTTATAGGTTAAATGTAAGGATTACATAACCCCTCAGCATATCTAATGTCCACAGAGGACCCTAAGTATTTATCTTGTTAAAACACATTAGGGGGCATTCAAATCCCCCCGAAATACCGGCACTCTAAAACTTTTACCGTTATTACGGTAATAGTGTGCGTAATTACAGTTAATACGGTAGTTTTAACGCTGACTTTTTGCTCACAGCTCCCTAAACTGCGAGCAGAAAGCCGGGTTAATATTACCGTAATAACGGTAATATCTATAACACGGCGGTACTTCGGGGGGAATTGAATTCTCCCCCATTGAGGCCTATTTAGGATATAGCAGTGAATAAGGATTTTTTCTATCACCGCTCATTGAGGAATTAAAAAAATCTCTTATGAATACAATTTCTGATAAAAATCTTGCTGAGACAGATATGTGATACTAGCTCGGAGTGGCAAGGGTTAAACTTACCATTCCACCAGGATAACGTTTGCCTAAATACGCATGCGTGAGACGGCTATCTGGACCATACATGTGCACAGAACACAAAGCCCAGACTTTGTCTTTCAGTTCCACTAATATAAAAAAAAATAGAAGTTAAAAATAGATTTAAAAATAAAAAAAAACAAAAACAAAAAAAACCCACATATTAAAATATTGAAAAATATCTTTATTCAATGATTAAAGCATTTTCAGAATGATTTTCTACTTTTATCGCCATCCTGATCATGTACAGTATTTAACATAATACTTGATAAATAGCCTTTCCCACACAGAATTATAGGGAAGATTGCACTGTGTTTATATGTTACATTAGTCTGGATATGATGAAGCGTTAGCCTATTTAGCATAACACAACTGCGGATAAACCAGTTATGGTCCAGTCTGGTCACAGTTTCAGTACCATAGTGAACAGGTTATTTGCTGGGCTGACTGAACAAACAGATTGTAAGGACATATTAAAGGTCATTTATAAAACTACAAATTTTCTGTCCCATTGCACAAATGCTGCGTTTAGCTTCATGCGCCTACTGCTGATGGAGCGCCCACCTCACTGGGTAACGTTCCGGACTTAGCGCTGCAGGATGGCAGCTATTGTAGGGTGCAGAATGTTGCTACTGTTGATGGGAGAAGCTGGGGGGATCCACACGATTGCTGAATGTGGGCTAGATAAGGGAATGAGCCTCACTATGCAATGCTGAGCTACAAGATTAAGAAGATGAGACTGCCCTATGCTGGTGGTAATCTCACAGATCTGTGTAATTATTCTGATCTGAGCTCCTTGTATATAAATGTATTTTTACAGGACATAATCCGAACAACAAATGTGTATCTGGGACAATGTCATATTATCAGAATGGGACTTTCACCTTCATTGTTACGATCACCCCCCCCCCCCCTCCTGATCTGCATCTCAATAGCGTCTTGGGTGGAGAGCTGATTACATTAAATGTGGAATACTGCTCAATTAACACCTGAAAAAACTGCACAACTTCCCTGATACAGACAATACCCAGCACTTTAGAAAGGAAGAAAAGCTTCTTTTTACCATTACAATCCACACAGTTTTAATCTAATACACAACAATAATAAAGCAACATTTTGTTTGATCGGACAATAAGATAATACTCATGTAACATTTAGAGAAGATACAATTAACATATAAACCACCTTTATCAATTCTCTATGTTTTCCTATAAATTGGCGCTGCTCATTCATTCTGTTACACAATGGAGGGGATGGGGAGGGTTTGTCCAGTATGAGAATCCCAGCTACACAATGGCTGCATCATGGGGCATTTACATATGAAACACCTATAGAAATTAGGGGTGTGCACCGGCCACTTTTGGTGTTTTGGGTTCTGATTAGATGATTAGCTTGAGATTTTGGGTTCTGATTTGTTTTGCCAAAACACCCCACGAAAGGTTTTGGTTCTGATTTTTTTTTTTAAAAAAAAAGCATAAAAAGTGCTAAAAAACATTTTTATTTTTTTTCCCACTCCTACACTATTATTAACCTCAATAACATTCATTTCCACTCATTTCCAGTCTATTCTAAAACACCTCACACCTCACAATATTGTTTTTAGGCCAAAAGGTTGCACCGAGGTAGCTGGATGACTAAGCTAAGGGACACAAGTGGGAGGCACAAACACGTGGCCCAACACGTGACAGGATCAGTGGACTTAAACAGCAGCACCACTGGACTTATACGGCAGGATCAGTGCCTTGCTTGCAGTCTCCTAGGTAACGGAAATAATCTGTACAAATATGCACACAGGGGCATGGCCAGTAAAATATGGAACACATACTTTATGGACAAACAATGTCACTACACTTCATGCCGAGAAGCTAACCAAATAGTTTTCTCCATACAAGATACTCCAAACTATTCACTGAAATACCTAGCTTTTATCACCACGTAAATGAACTCAGCAGTCAGATCCATAATAAAGTGTGTCATCACACAAGTAGGGTTCGGGACAGACTCATCACAGTTCAGGTAAATTTAAGTTTGACATTTGCTATAAAACAAACACACAAATAGTCAATTAGTATGTTTTTGGACATTGGGAGGAAACCAGAGCACCCAAAGAAAACCCTCACAACTCATTAGGAGAACATACAAACTCCACATAGATATTGCCAGGGTTGGAATCTCAAACCCATATGACCCCAGCACTACGAGGAAGCAATGCTAACTACTGTGCCGTCAAAAATTTTACAAATTGTTTAGGACATCCTTTTGCACCACTTGTGGTGGTTCCTCTGAATTCAGTTACTATCCTTTGTGTCAGTTAAGCCCTTCAACCATCTCATCATAGAAAACATTCAACTTACCAGACTCGGCAACCTGAGACATGTGGACGCCCTGCTCCCGAGCCATGAACCCCAAAACCGAGAAGATGGCGAACCCCGCCACAAAGCTGGTGATGCTGTTCAGGAAACCGAGCGCTATGCAGTCTCTGGAGAGGGAGAAATTACAGACATTGTGTATTAAGATGGAAAGAGCTGTACAAACAAGGAGACGAAAGATATTTTTTATCTCCATTCTCTAATTTGGTTTTCCCCTGGCTCATTCTGATATTGTTTTAAGTTAATTTTTAAATTGCTTTTCTTCATTGCCTTTTAGCCATTATGCAATGCATTAAGGCAGAGAAAGCAGATGGGATAATGCCTTTGTGGATTTAATAAAATCATGGACCACGTACGTTTTAAGCGCAGACTTTCAAACACATAGAAGATGTTCCATATGGATATAGACTCCTCCCACTTGATGATAATTATTCCGTGTCTATAGGTGGATATACCAAACCTATACAAAAACTCAAACGACACAAAACAGGGACAATAATCGTGCAGTATGTTCACAAATCAATAATGATAGTCCCAAAAGAAGTCCCAAAGGTAGATTTTTTATATATTTATTCACTTTGTGCAGGGAACGGAAACGACACCAAAAAAAGAATCCTGTGTTGTTCATATCCAACTCCCCCAATGATATTATGCTTACAAGAATGCAAATGGTAATGGGCATCTCGTACATATGTATTTAAGCAAATATCCCATTTCACAAATGGAAAATTAAAAATGACTGCTTTTCTTTTACGTATCTGACCCTCTATTAAGAGTAAAACCGTGACACCATTAACCCGCTGATGACTAAACTAGTAAAATAGCTTTATCTATATAATTGAAACATTATCCCTGATTCATCAGGCTTTGATTGCTTGTATACCAGTGAATCTATTAATAGAAAAAAACAGATTGATTTATAGCTCAGATGAAAGGTTCTCAGCGCACACAACAGAAATAATAATTAGCCTGTGTGACACCTCATGTCAAGTGTAACTGTTCTAATAACGAAAAAAGAACTTGATAATATCCGTGATCACTTGTTTTTCCTCTCACGGGATCTTCCACACCAGCAGACCCTAGTCCTCCCCTTCCAAAACCCCAATCTCCACGGGCAAAGCTGAATTCTAAAACATCAAACAGGTGGGGCGCTTCCATAGTGCATAAACCAAGAAAATGTTTTATTCATAAAACGCACAGATTTCACACGTACCATAGATCACAGCAAGTTAAAGCATATCAAGGTCACTCGTCAGCTTACTCCTATATTTCCTGTAAACAAGTTCGGATAGGAGCAGGTCTCACAGTTAATGATCTACATCCAGTCACACGTTGCTATAATTCCAGCATTATGAGATTCACCTCGTTCTGAGGTTCGTGATCGGCAGGAACCCCCGAACAGTGCTCAGATCCGGGCTCGGATCGGCACTGTTCGGGATGGTTCTGATTTAGTAATTCCGGACCCGCTCATCTCTAATAGAAATGTAGAATAGGTCTGCAAACCTATAGATCTTAGTTATAAACATTATACATAGTTTGAATGTCCCCATTATTTTATTGTGTTCAGTAAAACAGGAATAACTTGTTCTGAATGGGCTCTGCATCCTCTTATTTATTTATATTAGGTGGAAGTGTTTTGTTAAGTGTTTGAGTGACATTAAGTGAAATAATATCTATATGAATCCATATAATTAAATGTCAGAAGTCCTATATTAATAACTAGAGATCAGTAAAAAAAAACAACACAATTTTTGACACTACTAAATCACACATAACATACGTGACATCAATATTTTTTTTTGGGGGGGGGGGGGTTTGAATAGGGTTAGGAGTCCCTGATCCCCATTTTCTTCTTGGTGTTATTACTTTCAGTTTCATACATTTGTGAAATTACATAGATGATTTGTTGGCTGTCAGTACATTTTTCTTTTTAAATGACTAGTAAGAAAAATTATTATGAGTTAGAAACCTCTTCTATTGAAGCCAAGCTTCAGACTCCCCTGTGGTTTATGTAACACTAGGTAACTGCATTATAAGGCTGGGTACACACTACAAGGTTTTCAGCTGATTATTGTGCCAATCAAACGATAAAAGACCGCTCGGCCCAATATCACATTAGTGTGTACGGTACAACGATGAATGATTTATTGCTCCATAGCACATCATATTGTGACATTTGATTTTTAAACCAAATTAAAAATCTCATTCAACGATGGAACAATGTCATTCCAATCCTGCTGTGTGTATACACTCACAACCGACAATGCCCATAGATCTCCCCTTGTGCAGAGTCACAATCTTTTCAGCCGATGGTTATGACAGATAAAGAGCACAGATCTGAAGGTAAATCGTGTACAATGTGCTTAGTGTGTACACATGAATCGGCTGCTGATCTGGACTTTTTTTTTATTCTTCCAGGGGCAAACGCAGGATTTGTAGAAGGGGGTTTCCACACCACGCTACCACCAATGGGCATGACCAGCTTGCATGGGGGCATAGCTATAATATTAGACTGTCTAAAAATATTAGACAGTGCTTGGCTGCTCTCGAACTCTTCCTGTCCCCATAATATACATGGGCAATGCTGTGTGCACTACTGTTAGGTGCACTCAGAGCCGTGTGAAGCGGGGGCAGGGTCCAGCCACCTCAATTATACAGTGCTCCAGGCTTGGAGGGGGGTTTCCAGGCACTAGGAACCCACCCCCTTCCCCCTTGGTTTGTCTTCTGTCGTTGGTAAAATCGTTAAAGATGGGACAAATTATGGTACAAAACAACCAGAACTACATGTGACATATACAGAAACTGTAAAATGAAAACTGAAGTGGCAACAACAGATATTCCATATGTTGCATTGTGTATTGTGTAGGTAGATAAGTCAGACAGACAGACTAGATAGATAGATAAAATAGGAGGATAGACAGATTGATACAATAGATAGACACAATAGATAGGTAGGTAGACAGATAAAATAGATATATAAGATAGATATATATTTATAAGATGGATTACATCAGGCCTGTCCAACCTGCGGCCCTCCAGATGTTGTGAAACTACAAATCCCAGCTTGCCCTTCCAGCTATCAACAAGTTGTCTACTGGCAAAGCATGCTGGAGCTTGTAGTTTCACAACATGCTGGAGGGCTGCAGGTTGGACAGGCCTGGATTACATAGATCATATATATTAGATAGATCAGCAGATATTTATATATATATATATATATATATATATATATATATATATATATATATATATATATATATATATATATAGACGCAGATACGCCTTTTACAATGATATTAATTGCACCAGTCTTGTGGCTGCTGCAAATACATTCTGATAATTTTGACGCCTCGTTAACCACTTCTGCTTGTCCGATTGCCAATCCACATCTGAAACTACTGGGTGCTTTTTTCATAGATCATGAATATATTATAGAATTTTTAGCATGTAGTAACAAAAAAAACAAACATTTTTTTGTTACGTTCGTAAGCAAGAAGGTTATATCAGTGTATTATATGTGTATGTGGGTGTAAGTACACCTTCTGTAAATCTTGAGCATGCACTACAGATACATAGCTCCATAGACACTGCAGGGTCTCAATTATGCGAATCCAAAGTTAAGCCTTACTGCTCCTATTAGTAACAAAGTGTCAATAGATGACTATACGTTGGTGTGTTATTTCCTTGGCATATCCCAGTCCAAGTCAATGACCAGAAGATTACAATAGATGAGTGGTGAAGGGGCGTGGATATCAATTCAACTGCTACTCAAGCTGAGCAGTCAGCTTTCACCCTTGTATAACTGTCAGTTTCACAGTCCCTCTTCTTTTTTATTTAGTATTTCTTTATTGAGGAAGGAATAAACACATGACATGTGTTCAAGACTTTTAACAGTATATAGAAGAACATTCCTCACATTGTTAACATAAAACAAAACCAGAATGGGGGGTGGGGGTGACCTGAGAAAAAGAAAAGCAAGAAAGGGGGAGAGGGAAGGGAGAAAGGGCCTCAGGGCATGTCCTAGCCTAGAAACACTGCTACCAAAAAGGCATCTGACAGAGCATAGAGATATGTTATTTTTGGACCGTAAATTACGCCCAAGTTGGGATCAACTTTCTATCAGCCCCAAAGACATTAGTGCTAGTGTCACTATGCACTCACTTGGCAGTAACAGGGAACAATTGTGATTACGTTATCAGCTCCTCTTCTGGATAAGAGCTTATTGCTTGTATCCAATGGTTTCCTGCAACAACCATGGCCAGACATCTCCTGGTGGTAGCTCTGGTGAAAAGTTTGGCTTGTAGGCCATTGTAGTGGGAGTAGACAATGGGGAAGAAATGTATGTTTACACCCTCAATCTAGTCCACAATTGGAGGGTAGGAGTGAGATAGAATCTATGGCACAGGTCCACTCTCAGATTCTAGTAAGCAACAATTCCTGGCGATACTTAGAATATAGCAGGAGGTGAAGCCCTCCTTAGGCTTTCCTCCTGTAGAGAACATCTTGTAGAATCATAGAAGCTTTCCCTGCCCAAATGAAATCACAAGTTAATAATTGCATGACAATGAGGTATCTGGGAGGGATATGAATCGGGAGTGTTTGGAGAAGGTATCAGGCCTTTGGTAGAATGTTCATCTTGGCAAAGTTAATCCTCCCCAGCCAGCGGAAGCCTTGGGAGCACCAATTCCTAAATTCAGAACTTAATTTGGAGACTAATGGAATAAAGTTCATTCTAAACAAGTTAGAGAGATCTTTAGTAATCAATACCGCTTATAATTTCAAACAACTCGAGTACCAGGCAAAGGGTCCCTGCATGTTTGATCCCTGCTAATAAATTTGGCGGCACTGAAAGATTAAGGGCGACCGATTTAGTATAATTTACTTTGAAGTTAGACGAGTCACTAAATTCCTGAAATTCCAATATTAGGGAGGGAGATCACTGAATTTGTGACCACCACCAGGAAATCGTCATCAAATGAAGCCAGTTTATGCAGTTTTCCCTACCTGAACACCAGAGATATCAGGGTTTGTACTAATAGACCGGAACCAAAGCCTCCACACAGAGAACAAAAATCAGTAGGGGACAGCGGGGAGCATTGTCTTGTTCCATGTTTTTATAAATAAGGGATCTGAAAAGGAATCTTCATTCTAGCTGTGAAAATTAGGACGAGAGGATTGGTTGTAGACATACAGGACCCAGTCCTATGTGCTACAGAACTCCTGATAGGAGCTGTACATCTACCCTGTCAAAGGCCTTTTCAGCGTCGGTTGAGAGTTGCAAAGTAGGAGGTCTCAAATTTCCAACCGAATGGACCAGATCAATGATTTCTGTGGTGTTATCAGGGTGCTGGGGTGATTAAGTCTGGTAGCAAGAATTTCAACTGGGTGGGGATGGCCACGATCTAATTGAAAATCAGAAGTCGGAGAGTTCTCATTGCCGAAACAGGCGTTCCAGGTATTCTGGAAGAACATCTGAGTCAACAGACTCTGGGATTTTCTTGAAGCAGACATTATTCCACCGTGAGTGATTTTCAAAGTCCTTCAGGTGATCCTGCATGGTCACCATGGTCTGATGGACCTCTGCTAGCTCACGTTCTACCCGTTGTTGGTAACTGCAGACGTCATTCACTTTGTGTTCTGATGTTTCCAATCGAAAACCCAAAGCTGCCACCTCTAATTTAAGTTCCTAAATGACTGCTCTCATCTCAGTCGGTATCATGGTCTGGATTAGCTTCATCAACTCTCGGGTGGAACAGATCATGCCTGAGTATTGAGATTCATCCAGGTCCAATTCAGGAGAAGGGGAGGTGCCCGCAGCGGTGAAGTCAGAGCCGGATTTCTCCTTCCTTGTGAACATGGTGGGTTGTATGGGATTTTTTGCCTGCGAGACATGGCAGATCATCATCATCATTTATTTATATAGCGCCACTGATTCCGCAGCGCTGTACAGAGAACTCATTCACATCAGCCCCTGCCCCATTGGAGCTTACAGTCTAAATTCCCTAACGCACACACACACACACACACACACACACACACACACAGCCAATTAACCTACTAGTATGTTTTTGGAGTGTGGGAGGAAACCGGAGCACCCGGAGGAAACCCACGCAAACACAGGGAGAACATACAAACTCCACACAGATAAGGCCATGGTGGGGAATTGAACTCATGACCCCAGGCACTGTGAGGCAGAAGTGCTAACCACTTAGCCACCGTGCTCCCCATGTGCGGATGTGAAAGAAGGCTCAGTAGAGTAAGTGTGTTGCTAGGGAATAGACACTGAGGTTTAGTGTGTGTGCTGCTGGGTTCTAAACACATTTAGGATTGGACCATCATCTGGAATTTTTTAGAGAAACTGAATAAAGCTTAGAGACACTTTCTCCCGCTATTGCAGTGAGTGAAGATTTTTATATTCACAGAGTGACCACTTGTGTAGGTAGCTGAAGAAGCGTTGTATGAAACAATGTAAATATGGATCCAATACTGCAAATGACCACAAGATGGAGCCAAAACTCTGCAGAGTAACACAATGGTGAAGTAAATAGATACTAAGCAGAGAATACAACAAAAACCAGGAATTCTCCACTGCAGCACACAAAATTAAAAAGTGGCTGGAGAAGATAGTGGGTGAGTCTTAACTTGGAGAGGAGGAGAATGTAAAGTAGGTCATTAAAGTCAATAGATTAGTTTGGGAGCTGTCAGAACAGGAATTGAGACTCACACTGCCACTTGTAAATAGTGGTGTGCTCTATACCACAGCAACTGACTCCTTTGTCTTCCTAGACATTTTTTACTTAAACTTCTTACGCTGCGAGGAGGAACTCTGCAGCTTAGCTGGGCAGGTAGAAGCGCCTAGAGCAGATCTGTAGTCCTATATATAACAGCAGCTTATCCGTTATATGTACATGGAGCGGACCCCTGGCGCGAGTGAGCAGGGCCACTTGTTATGGGCATTGTGTCCCCTTATAGTGATGACAGCAGAGAACAACCGCTTCTGTCGGGCAACAAGCTGGAACAGAAAGGGCCCAGATGTGGAGGACCAAAAGCCGGTGGCTTTGTTGCGGGGATGAGGGGAGGTTCCGAAGGGTATCTCGCCCATAGAAATGTTGATCGCTGGAGCACAGGTGAAGTCTCTTAGTCACTGAGAAATGCTCACCTCTAGAAAATCTCTGCTGCACCTCCTTTTGCTCCAAGGGTCTTATCTCCACCATATACCAGATCTTGCTCCAATACAACCAATCCCAAAAGAACTCCCACGAATTGGCATGGGGGCGGGACGCAAAGGAGGAACTGGACCCAAAAGTGTGGGCCAAAATTAGACTTAATCTGGCCAAAGCATCAATATCGGTTCAGGTGAACGAGAACGTTCACAAGATCTTCTATAGATGCCACTGGGTCCCCATCCGCATTCACTCAGTTTTCTCCACGTCTTCAGACCTCTGCTGGCGGGCTTGTGGTCAGAGAGGCAGCCTGCTGCACCTATGGTGGACCTGCCCGAAAATACGCTTCTACTGGCGAGAAATCTATACACTCATATTCAATGTCACCGGCATCAATATGCCACCTTCTGTATTGTACACATTGCTGCCTGGGCCAATCTTGGACACCCCTCACCATTTACAAGAACTGATCCACCACATAATAAACGCAGAAACTTGCGTTATAGCCACACACTGGAAAACACCTCCCCACGATTGTCCAGCACTATTCAAGGCATATGGGCCACTTGCCACATGGAGAGCATAACAGCCAAATTGCAAGACACCCCTACTACATTCCGGGTGGTCAGGTTGCCTTGGACAGATCACTACGGAGCTACCTCTCCCTTAACTGCAACATACTCCCATTAATTACAATCTCCCCAGCCACCTACGTAACACTTCAGAGTCATTGCTGCCTTCCATCTCCCCTCCAATCCCACAATTGCCAAATAACTCCCCCCCCCCCCCCCCCCTGTCCGTTTTCATTTCCCCTCTCCATTGTTCGTCTTTGCTCTAAAAAACCTTACCCGTTTTATAACTAGGTCTCTCACATCTAGTTAAGCAGTATGTTTTGTACATTGATATTGGGGTCTATTTATCAAGGATTTTTCCTGTGTTAAACACCCGAAAACAACAGTTTTCGGGTGTTTACCGTGAAATTGCTATGTATTATTGAAGTATCGCAGCAGATATCTCAGATATCTGCTGCTTTGCAATTGCTATTGTTTTTCTGAGCACTCCCCATAACAGTGTATGGGAAGTGCTCAGAACCGCTATGTATGAAAGTCTGTTTAGAGAAACTTTTCTCTTTTTCTACATGTTAATGTACGCCATCTGAAGCTGGCGCCATCTGAAGCTGGCGCACATTAACATATCTGAAAACTTTCGCTCTGAAGAGCAGAGCTGGACAGCGCATGTGTGGAGGGATCATGTGATCCCTCCCTGTCACTCATCCTACAGTTTGCCGTCCAGTATGCTAGTGCGCATGCACCAACTTTTCAGTCGGTGCATGCGCACTAACAAAAAAGGAAAAAAAAAGAGAAGATCACTGCAGCCTTTAAACTTGAGAAAAGACTGCGATGATCAGGTGAGTCACTTCTCAGGGACAGCAGTCTATCGGCACTGCTGTCCCTGAGAAGTTTTTTAATACATAGCCGTTACTTTTCAATCCTTATCAAGGAGATAAGGATTGAAAACTATCAAGTGAAAAAAAATAGACCCCTAAGTCTTGTTAAAAAAAAACACTGTACCACAACACCTGATTCCAGTCAGTTGGAAGCCCCTCTCCTCCCACTGTGTCCGAGTGGTTTACCTGCATTGACTTTTACATGTCTTTAGAAGAATTATCCCTCTCGGCCTCTGCGTTTACTGCTACTTGGTTCAGTTTACTGGAACTTAAAGAAATAGATGAATTTCGTACAACATCACTTCCCCCATGACCTCCATGCTGACAGCCTGTCAGTCTTGTCTTTCTTTTCACCAATGATTGTTTACGTTCTTGTATACACTGAAAACTTCTTATGTTGCTGCTGCGTCATGTAAGTTCTATGTAAACGATTATTATTAATTGCTGTTGATTATTTTTTGAAATATATAAAGAATATATTGAAAAAAAAATAAATAAAGTCGGTGAGATGATAATTCCTTATCTAGTAAATGGTGTCTCCATCATTGTCTACTGGAAATGATTTCCGCAATCACAGTCTTATAATATTACATTGTTCCAGGAACATATTTGTTGTTCTCATTAAAAGTCCTGCAAGACTCCAGTATATGAGATTTATTTATAAGGGCTTCAAAACATAATTTACATAATAAAATTGTAGATAGGGGACATGGATATTAGTACTGAAAAATGTATATTGTATTAAACATGTTGTCACACATTGCACCAGCTACCTTTCATTCTGGTCACTGTTCTTACCTGTTTCCCTTGCTTCTCACTCCCATTCACCTGCTGGTCTGTACTGAGCATGGGCACACCTGGTCTTTTCAAACCTTCCTGCATTCTCTTGATTGGCTAATTGTCTGTCAGCTCTGTCTATTTAAAGCACCTTCTCCTCTACTAGGTGCCAGATCTTCACCTTTTGCCTAGGGCGCCGGAACCCTAGCAGCGGCCCTGCTTGTTCCACAATCAAGTCCTGAGGTATTATTGCAAGAACCTCGTGCCTCATCATCGGTCCTCTCCTCAAGCTATTTGCTTTCCAGGGATCTCAGTACATCAGTTCTCTGCAGTTCACCACTTCTCAGTTGGTATCGTGTGTTCTGTTCCACGATCAAGACCATCGGTATTGTTGCAGGAACCTCGTGCCTCATAATCAGTCCTGTCCAAAGCTATTCTCTTCCTTAAAACCTCAGCGCTTTGGTTCACTGCCGTTCACCTGAACCTCTGCATTTATTGTCCAGTAGTCCTATTCCACGTTTTCACCTCACCCTGCTCCAATACCCCTTATAGGACAGCGACCTGCAGCTAGAGAGCAGCTAACTCAATATCCCCTTGCGGGGATTCCTGGCGAATACCTCTCTACCGTTAGACTCCACACCTCTGTGGGGGTAAGTCTATCTAGAGCAGGGGCTTCGAGGTCTACTGCAAAATTAAGGCCGCGTGACACTGGTAAAAGAGCCTTATTAAAAAGAACGATATCTGAGCATTTAATAAATTCAATATTTTGCTGTCTCAGAATTAAATAATGCAGTTCATATTTGATTGGGTCATATTTTCACCTGCAGAGTTGCGCTCTGAATAAACAGGGACCAATGTTTATTACGTAATAGACTATCATTTTATGTACTGATCTCGTCTGATCCAGCATTAAAACATGTTACAACATACATAAGTTTTAGATTAAAATATAAATTCCCCTAAAATCTTAAACTGTATTTTTTCAACATTAAATTCATACCACTAATACACTAATATGGATTTTCTAAAAAGCTGGATTTTCTTCAATACCTAATATAAATCCCATTAATTCATGGATATTTTGGGTACATACATGGAGAAGTCACTGAGTTAGCAGGAGTGGCCACTAGCTGATCAAGGAGACACGGAGTCTAATGCACCCCCGCAATGGAGATTGAGTTTCGCCGCAAGATCGCGGTCGTGGATCTCTGAGACAGTCACCAGTGTAGTGCTGGAGCAGGCAGTGAACCATTACTATGGCATCCTAGTGGTGCCAGAGGCTCCTATTTATGCAGCAAGGTGAGCCCTTATAGAGTAAGAGGAGCATCCCATTGCCTAGCAACGAGACGCTATACCCTCTGCACATGCACGCGCACTGCGTGTAAAAAGAAAACAAGGATGTACCCTGTTGCTATGCAATGGAACGTGGCTGTCGGGGAAAGGCAGGTGGCCGTCTCCTGCACCTAGTGTCACAGTGCGGAAACAGCGCCTGACAGGAGCGATGCCTGGGCAATTAAATTCTCCTAGTTCCCCAATATAACCAGTGTATTTGGTTACATTTTTGAATTACTGTAATAAGCCTTGTGTATCGTAGTGTATGTGGAAAAAAAAAGAGAGCTTATTATTATTATTAGCCTTTATTTGTTAGGCGCCACAAGGTTTCAGCAGCGCTGTACACTGTACAAACAGTAGACTATACAGGGTGAAAACAGTACAAAACAATAAACAAAAATACCAATACTTCAGAAACTCCAGGTTGGCTAATGCAATAAACACGGATCAGAAGAACAGGTAAGGAGACAGGAGGGAAGAGGGCCCTGCTCATGTGAGCTTACATTCTAAGGGAGGGAAAACAGAACAGGCACAGGGGGGAGCCAGATGAGGCAAGGAGGAGAGTGAGTTGAGAGCGAGTGGAGGGGTTATGTGGATGAATGGTAGGCTTTAAGGAAGAGGTGGGTTTTCAGCGCTCGTTTGAAGGAGCACAGAGTAGGAGAGAGACGGATGGAACGAGGGAGGTCATTCCAGTGAGGGGGGGCAGCACGGGAGAAGTCTTGGATTTTGGAGTGGGAAGAGGTGATAAGAGTGGAGGAGAGGCGGCGGTCGTTGGCCGAGCGCAGGGAGCTGGCAGGAGTGTGAATGGAGAGGAGGTTAGAGATATAGGGGGGAGTAGAGTGGGAGAGAGCTTTGTAAGTGGTGGTGAGGAGTTTGAAAAGAGTTCTGTAGGGGAAGGAGAGCCAGTGTAAGGCGAGGCAGAGGAGGAGCGGCGTGAGAGGAAGATGAGTCTCGCGGCCGCATTGAGTATGGAGCGGAGGGGGGAGAGATGGGAGTTGGGGAGGCCGGTGAGGAGGAGATTGCAGTAATCCAGGCGGGAGATGATGAGTGCATGGATGATAGTATTGCTGGCATCCTGAGAGAGAAAGGGATGGATGCGGGCGATGTTGCGTAGTTGGAACCGACAGGCTTGGGTGAGGGAATGAAAATCTAAATCTAGTCATTAGATCAAGAAAACAGTTATAAGTTACTTGTTAATCATTTGGATAAAATAGCATTTCTTTCTCCAGTGGAGTTTGTATAATTCCTGTTAAATCTAATTCTAGCCATACACACTGCGATATCGCAACCAATATCAGATTATTGGCCCAATATTGCAGAATGTTTGGGCGAAAATCAACCTACATCTACAGGATTATTATGGTATTTTTCTGCCATATTCACCTCAATAGAAATTTTAAATTAAATGTATCTGTTATTATTTTAAATTAACCTTCCGTAGCGCTCCTGTTATTTGTGTTTGATATTATATTGAGGGAGGTGGTACTCCCCCTCTATAAGCACCGGACTTATAACGTATAAGGATATAGATAATGGGACTATTAATTTAATGTGTGGGTGCAATTAATTGAATGTGGGACTGAATTTGGAGAGAAGAAGGGCTATTTATTAAATGTGAATCTAATTATTAAATGGGAATGCTATTAAATTTGATGCTGGTGGTGGATGGGAAGGAATGTGTTTATTAAATTATATTCATTTAATGTTGGGAATAGTTGCAAGGAGGGAGGCCTAGTTATTAAACATGGGTGTTATCGATTTAATGCCAGGTCTGGTTGGGGGGAGGGAGGCCTAGATTGTTCACCTACTCTAATACTCCATTACTTCATGTCCTGTTCGTTCATATCACCTATCCCTTTTCCAAACAGGGTCCCAACATAGCAGGATCCAGACAAGCAGCAGCTGAGCTTACGACACCAGCAGCAGCAGGTAGTGAAAGCTGCAAGAACAGGTAGGAGAAAGTAGGAGAGTCGCCAACTGACCGGATACTGGTGGAGCAGTGCAGATTTTGGTGGATTGCCCACTCAGCCCGGACTGTGTCCCTACTGCAATGGAGTTCACGCTGCTCTACTCATGTGTGCACATAACAGTAGTGCATGCATCATTGCCTGTGTATTTTAAGGGGATGGGAAGTGGTTGGAGCGTGACATAGCACTGTCTAACATGATAGCCATGTCCCTTTCAGAAAAACTATATATCTTTTTTTTATCAACTAATTCCCTAAACTCAGTACCCGCTGCCTCAATTTGTCTCAGACACAAATTCTGCATGAATGAGTGAGCACAAAACAATGATAATTGTGATGAGCTGCTTCATACAAAAAAACTCTGGAATATCTTCTTTATTATGGGAAAATTAGGGTATGTGGGATGTAAATAATTTCATCAGCTGCTGCATGAAATGCATTCAATATAAGAGCAACTTTAACAAGCATTCACAAACAGCAGTTAGTATTAATGGTGCAATAGCTCCACCTTGTGGCCTAAGGAAAAAATAAAATATTAACAGACAAGCCCATTTTTATGACATATCAATGTTACTGTAATATAGCAATATATAGTACAGTGGTGTAGCAAGGTGAAATAGTACCTCCCTTCATCCACATTCCCCTCCAAAGCCTCAGGACATTGTATTAAATAGACGGAGGGAAATTAGTTACAGCAACATGTATATAAATATACACATATACATACACAAGCACACACACCTTTATTTAACTATAGTGGAACTGTATTTCATTAATTTTGATCCCTAGCAATTTATATTAGAATGGTGTAACAAGGTGAATCAGCACCTCCTTTCATCCACATATAATAGGTTCAGAGATAGTGTTAGAAATAGAATTTGCTATAGAATGGCGATTCTGCTAGCTGTAATATTATTGTGTTGTACATTGTATCCTTTAGTCATACTTGCCTACTCTCCCGGAATTCCTAGGAGGCTCCCGAATTTCGGGGAGTCCTCCCGGACGAGTAGGCACATCTCCCGGATCCTAAAAAATGTAGAAATGCACAGCATTGAATGGCGGGGGCAGAGCTTAATAGCGTCATTAAGCCCTGCCCCCGCTATGCTTGACTTCTAAGTGCATGCTTAGAATGCACTGAAATGGACTGTGCAGAAAATCCTTTACATGATGCAAGTGCAAGATCAAATGGGTATAAACAGAATTGAATAGGTTTGAATTTTCTGGGTATTATAAGTTAATATTTAGTACAAGTATTTTTAAAGTGTAAAAAAGTGGGTTTTTTTTTTTGGTTTTTTTTTTTAATCAAATCTGTGACCATGGGTCCACTGAGACTGCATTTGCCATTACATCCCTCGATGCAGCAGCTCAATAGCAAAGTGTCCCTTAATAATATTTTAACATGTCAGAAGCTATGTCGTTCAATGGGGCAGCAGCTTAACGTATCTTTTAGTATAACACTCCCCTCATCTATGAAAGGTTTTTAGAGAATCAGGGTGGACTGGGAAATTTGGATATGCAAATGATAGTTGTTTTTGCATATTGAGTGTCTTCTTTACCTTCCCATGCTGTTTCCCATTCCCGACCACAGTGTTTCCCTAACCCAGTCCTCAGGGAGCCCTAACAGTGCAGGTTTTCCAGGTCACAAGTGATATAGTTAGACCACCTGTGGATCTGTTACAATGTATCAGTCAGTAATGAATACACCTGTGCTCCAGCAAGGAGATATTGAAAACCTGCACTGTTAGGGAGCCCTGAGGACTGGGTTTGGGAAACACTGCCCTACCAGATACCAGATATCAGCTGAGGATAATAGACTGTATGTATGTATTCAGTATAATCCAGCTGGTGGACGGACCCCTGGTGCTAGACATGCTATATTCTATACAATTAGCCGTTTGTTTTTTTAGAGCAATTAGATTCTGTTTTAAAAGAACAGCGTGACAAATTTAAATTTGCCACCACTCCTCCAGAAACTGTATTTAAAAAGCAGATTTAGACGGGACAGGATTTATTAAATTCTAGGTGGTATATGTCCCCTAGTAATCCATGCCAAAGTCATCATTTCATTTTATTCAATTGTTTTTTATTTATTCAAGGCTGTACAAACAGTTCTAGATAAGAATGACATTGCACTGAGTAGCATTAAAAACAAAATGGAGATGTAAATGTGTTTCATGCCTTGCACAGTACAACCATAAAATATTAAATAGAATCTGTTTTACTCAGTAAAAAAAAGGGGGATTGGGAGTGAATTATCTGAAACAGAAAAAAGAAGTGAAAAAGCTGGATTAAAAAAGGGGTGAGATATAAATAACGGTATTACTTATGTGTCCTAGATTAATTGAAAGCAAATCAGAAAAAGTAGAAGGTAGTTATATATTAGAGTATTACTATTGAAAAGACAATCTTAAACTGAAGTCATGAATCCATAAAAGAACATTACAGTGTCTTGAAACAGCTCATCTGCAAGTTAAAGGGAAGCAAACAACAGCAGAGCTAAATATAAATGTACATTTGCATAATGCAGTAATTGTGAACCAGCAATGCTTACTTTCTGTGTGTAAGTCTGCCTTCCGGTCCGCTAACAGGATATCACGGTACAGGACCACTACATGTTCTCTAGAAACACCCCAGTAGAAGCAATCTGGACCGAATTTTACAGGTAGATGGAGGCTTTGGAAAATGTACTGGATGGAAACTGTAAAAACTGCAGTCTTACCTATTACTATCATATTAGGAGAAAAGCTAAATAAATTACATTAATGTAACCCCCTGTCACTGTGTGTAGTGTGGTATGCAATGGGTACACAGTGCACCTCCTTCTCAAGCCCTGGCTAGCTGATGGGCATGGGTGTAAATGATCATGGGGTCCCTGCACATGCAGGTGTTTCTTTGTATTTAGTGGGACACAGGGGATGTCACTTTGTGGTGCAGTGCAATAAAAGTCACAATAATTTGGGCGCCAGACCATCTCTATGATAAACTGAACTTTTATTTACACTCCTCTTCCTCCAGCACGATGGTTGCAGCAATAGAGAAAAATATATGTACATCTCCTTACTCTCTCCAGCACAGTTCTTAATGAGCAATACGAATATGGTTGCAAATATCTTATTACTCCTCCTGCACAGTTCTTAATGTTATCCAGATGTTAAATAACATAAATCATAGGTCTCTCTTACACTCCATACTCACTGCAGATCACCCTCCTTTGCAGGGGCACTCACATGGAGGCTAACTAGGGGGGTGTTACATTAAGAAAAGGTTTTGTCCTAATATACTGCTCAGCTTAGGCTCAATTGTCTTAAATGAATCATGACAGTGTGCAGATATCAGGATAGTCTGCTTCACGCATTGCAGAAGTGCAACTGCAGGGTTGTCCTAGTGGAAGTGTACGGGCGAGACCAAGGGCTAGATTTACTAAGCTGCGGGTTTGAAAAAGTGGGGATGTTGCCTAAAGCAACCAATCAATCAGATTCTAGCTTTCATTAATTTAGTACCTTCTACAAAATGACAGCTAGAATCTGATTGGTTGCTATAGGCAACAACCCCCCTTTTTCAAACCCGCAGCTTAGTAAATCTAGTCCCTAGTCTCACAGACCTCAGGAGGTGGAAGAGACTTCTTTTGTGAACAGGAAAAGGCTGTGTGTCCTCCCACTATGCAGGGAATGTTGCTGAAAAGACGTGTGCTCCAGGGCCGTCTTACCCTGGGCAGTTGCCCGGGTGCCCCATGAGCATAGGGGCCCCATAGGCAGGGTTGGTGGCCTGCTGTAAGCAAAGCATTGGGGGGGGGGGGGTAGGATTGCCAAGCCTGAGTGGTGGAGGGGACCAAAAGCAGCTGATGTGGATGTAAGGGGTATTTGGAGAGATCTGACAGGCATGCAAGGGGCATTTAGTTAGGTTGGATGGCATGTGGAGTGGTGTGATGGGTATGTTGGCCATGTATGACTTTTTGTATCCCCACTTCCCAAAGTTCCCTCCTCAGTTACTGTGAAGAGACTATATGTAGCCCTTTGAACCCTCCTCCATTGGATACAGCAGCGAGGTAAGAGCTGGACTGATTTGGTGATTATTGTGAACATTGTAGCATTTTTGAATATTTTCTTTTTCAATTAGTAAGATATTATAAATTGTTATATTTTCTATGTATGTATGTATGTATGCATGTGTGTTTATACTGTGCATATGTATAAAAGGTAAAGTTGGCTCTTTGCAGTAGCTACAGATATTTTCTGGCTCCTCGTGTCTGACTGGTTGGCCACCCCTACAATAGAGAGTTTGAATTAAGAAGAAATATGAATGAATAATGTAAGAAACAATTTATTTTAAATTTACATTTTTATTCCTGTGAGTGGTTGTGTAGGTAGGGCCCCAGTGCACTGCTTTGCCCAGGAGCCTATTATGCTGTTAAGGTGGCCCTGATGTGCTCCACCCCGCTTTTCCATTTAAATAATTCCTTTCAACAAAATGAAATTCTGTTTCTGCACGTCAGTGCAAAGCTATTCTACACTTAGGAAGGAACAACCCCCGCTCCCCCCCCCCCCCAAAAAAAAAACCCAAAACAAAAACAAACTCCCATTCATGGCCACTCCAGGTGCCCCTGTGTAAAAGTAGACACACTACATCATAAAACATCTACAGTGTAACAAGGAAATCACCAGTGTACCTGCACAATAGGCTTCATTTCCCCGCGTTTGTTCCCATCCTAACAATTTTTAATGGAGCTCGGCAAGTACTTTATAGGTTACAAATCTTTCTGTACCTTGGACACTTACCACAGATGAACCTTACACAGGTGCAGCTGACTGTACAGCACAGTACTCCTGTGAAACTCTTCCATATGAACATGATTGTGATACATCTTGGCTATACCACACATGTGGTATATGTTTGGTGCATCCATCAGAGGTGGTTAGTTTTATATGTGATTTCTATATATTAAAATTTGAGTGGATATTGTTATTGTACTATTTGGTAGTAGCCTCCCATACAGCCTTCATAGGTTATGTTGTTTAATCTGTTCTGACATATAGACACAAGGGGGTAGATCTACTCAAACATCTACAAAGGTGGTGCTGCCCCTGGTGGAGAGGAGGACTCTGCGCCCGCTACAAAGCGGTCCATCCCTACCTTCTATCCCAAATTAGACCTTTAAAACAAATGTTTCAGGAAAAAATACAGAAAGCACTTACCGGCCTCAGAACTGAACATGCAAAACGGGATTCTTAGGTAGACCAACTAAAAACAAAAGTGATTTAATTTTAACAACTGGCACCTCTGCCAGGAGGTAATCCTGTTACATATAGAGAACAACAGTATAAACTCTGATAAGACAAAAGATCTTCTGTAGTAAATATGAAGTCTTATTCCATTCACATCAGGGGGTAAATGTATCAAGCTGAGAGTTTTCTGGCGGGTTTGAAAAGTGGAGATATTGCCTATAGCAACCAATCAGATTCTAGCTATCATTTTGTAGAATGTACTAAATAAATAATAGTTAGAATCTGATTGGTTTCTCAAACCCGCCGGAAAACTCTCAGCTTGATACATTTATCCCCAGATGTGGACACCTCAAGCAGAGAGAAGTGTGTCCTTGTGCAGACAAATATAATCTTATAACAGCATCTGTTACACAATGTAATAATCTGTTTATAGTTTGCTAATATGGTTAAGAAGTTTCCAATAAACATTGGCTACTTTGAGATAAAGAAACAATATACATCAACATTGTTATAACCGATGGCATCTTAAATCTCACTTCACTCTATTTAGCTTGACCTTTCCCATTGTCTTTTAAACCTAAAAGGTAAATACGTTTGTCCTTCTATCACTAGAAGGGTACACACTGTACAAAATTCCTCCCCCAGTCCCCCCCCCCCCTCCGTGTGATACCCTTAAAGATTTTGCCAAGCATTACAAAAAAAAAAAAAGTCCCAATCAGCATGCTGATTCATGTGTACCAACTAAACACACATAACCATAGGCTGAAAAGATCATGACTGCGCACTCCATAGAGATCTATGGACACTGTCGATCGCGAGTGTACACACTGCAGATTGGAACGACATCGTTCCATCATTGAACAACAATTTTAGTCTGGTTTAAAAGTCAAATGAAACGATGCTATGTGCTTTGAAACAATAATTGTTCAACATTGGAGCGTACACACTAATGCAATATTGGCCGAACAGTCGTTTATCGTTTGATTGGCCCAATAACCATCTAAAAACCTAGTGTGTACCCAGCCTAAGAATACAATTAATGATAAAATAAATGTTTACCTATGAAAATACATACACTTTAACAAAAGGTCCATATATCAAGAGCAACTATCAGGTCAGAAATGAGTTTTGTGACCATTAGTAAATCAGGAAATAACAACTGAAAACGTGAGTGTTAGTGTAAAGGCCTGATGGAGATCTTCTGCAATGTGTATAAGACTAAGTACATGGTCGGGGTGAAACACGTTGGCACAGGGGAGAAAATGTGCTCAGCCACCACCCAGATTACTGCCAAACGCTTCACAATGGGTCTCTCTGAAACGGGGGGCCAGGAACAATGACCTCCCCATCCTACCTCACCTGAAATCATCTCTAATGATGCACTGCATTACAAGCAGAATAAAACTACAATATAATTACAGAAGACAGACAGCCAACCTATAAGTACATGAATAATGCGCACACATACTGTATATTGTTCTTCTCTATCTCCAGTAAAGTCATTTAAATGGTAATAGGATTACATTGTTTTGAGACCTTGGGTAGGGAGTTGCTGGTATTTACTGTGATCTGGCCTTTTCTACAAGGCCCCCTCAGAGTAAAAGCGTACTATCCGGATATATAGGAGGCCACCTGCTCAACTTGTTACCTGCAGACATGGAGATCAAAATGTACTTCACTCTGATACTCACCTTCTGCGGCTTCTCCCACATCTTCTCTTCCCCAGGTAAGTTCAGCTCTGTCATTATACTGAACTCAGAGTGATCTATGAAATATCTTTGTTGTTAAACTATAATCTACACAGGCAGCAGGGAGTCTTCTAGCCACCCGTATGGTAATATTCTTATGGAGTAACCTTAAAGGGGGACAAAATCCAGGGCCTTTTCCAGCAACTGGGTCATGTCTATATAATGGACCCTCCCCATTAGGTGCTGCCTATTATAACTCTCATTCCCCTTTGTAGCTGATTACTCTACTCATCTGCCAATCACTGCACTGCTCATATGCTGACTGTAGGGTAAGGCACACAGACTGGTCTCTGCGCAGTACAATACCCATCCGCTCTTTCACGCTACCAGTGTTTGAAGTGGTGAATGGTGACTAGCAACAGGAGTAGAGGAGGAAGAGGTGAAAGAATCAGCAGTAATAAAAGTCAGAGTAGCATAGACATTACTAACAAGGTCATTATTTTTATGTTTATGTAAAAGTCCAAGAGTTAGGAGGAATAATAACTGTAGACAGGAAAGGAATTAATTACGCTCTTTGGACCGGATATAAAGTTGGACATAAGTTCAACTGTTGTGTACAAAATTCTGCTTTGTTCTACTGCGCATGTACAGTAAGCAAAGTAAACTTTAGAATTAAACGTTACTTGAGCTTACTGCCCCCTATGCATTTAGAGGCAGATCCGTGCTGTGCAAACACAAGTTACTTATAATAGGACCAAGCACATGTAAGTGTAATGTGCCTGCAGCAGATCGGCCTATTTTGAATAAGTCACATCTCCAGATACGCGTCTGTAAAGATATGTGTGGTTTACGATAAAAACTAAAATACACAATGTGTATATAAAAATAAAAAGTATGCCCACCCCCCCAAAATAAGTAATCAGCACAGATATTATAGCGTGGGCTGGTTACTGCTAATGCTGGAGGGGCAATGAACATAGGGTCTCTCTGTGGAAGTGGAAACAACCCCCATGCGGATAAGGTCAGGCGTGGGCTGGCATATTTCAGCCCTGGGGGCGCACAGGCGTCCGCATCACATGACACGCCTTCCGGCCAGGCCTTACAGCTGTGAAACTGAGCGGCCCGGGGGACCAATGCCCCCCGGCCCAGCCCGCCCCTGGATACGGTGACAGTACAACAAGGAGACCCGTAGCGTGAGGTCCCCCTATCATAATGTGATACCAGCCCCAGCTAGGGTACAATTCCTTAGGGCATTAGGGTTGCAAAAAAAATATGCGTTATCCCAAAGGAAACCAGATCCATACTAAATAGCGTTGAGGTTTCTCCTGGCACCGCTGGGTAGAAGACTAATGGGTTAAAATAATTATTTGTAGAATTGGAAGACCTAGCAAACTCTGGCAGTCATTAGCTGTAGAGCATGCTAGGGCTTGAGGAACTACAAATGCCAGCATGCCCTGGCAGTCAGACCTGCTGGAACTTGTAACAGTGCAGGTTTTCCAGGTCACAAGTGAAATAATAAGTACAACCTGTGGATCTTTTAGTCGGTCAGTAATCAATACACCGGTGCTCCAGCAAGGAGATATGGAAAACATGCACTGTTAGAGTTCTCTGAGGACTGGTTTTGCCTTAATCCATCACTCTGGCACTCACTAAACCAGACACAATAAAACAGCCCCAACTATAATAATGATTTCAGCTGCAGCTCTCCTTGGACAAATAAATCATATAGTAAATGATCTCAAAATGTATTTAAATTGTCCAAGAATCTCTGTATGTTAGTGATTATAGGATTATCCAGTAGTCTTATTTACTTTATTATTATGCATACATTGTTTCCCTATTATTTGTAATTTAGTATTTTGCTGTTCTTTACTATAGGTTGTAGATTTAGTAAATAATAGCGTAGAAGCAGATGAGGTATAAGATGCTTTTAACCAGACTAAGCGGTATATTTACTAAACTGCGTTTTTTAAAATGTGATATAGCAGCCAATCAGAATCTAGCTATCATTTATTTAGAATATTCTACAAAATGACAGCTAGAATCGGATTGGTTGCTATAGGCAGCATCTCCACTTTTTCCAACCGGCCGTTTAGTAAATATACCCCAAAAATACTTATGTTATCGAGCTCTTGTACTTGTTGAATAAAACACAGCTTCCCTTAGATCTTGAGTAATGCTCTGTTCAAAAGGTGTTTGGCAAAGACAAGTCAGCATTACTTTGGCCTCTATCCTTTGGGGATTAAATCTAGCACAAATCATAATGCGGAGGCACCCAAACTCAATCCCTAAGAGCTTCCAACAGTTCACGTTTTCAGGATTTCTTTAATCATACACAGGTGATTTCATCTATTTTTCTGGGTCAATAATATTCCCATCTGTTTCTACAGACAGAAATGCTGAAAACATGGCCTGTTGGTTCCTCTTTTCAAAATGTATCTTTCAAGTTCCGTTATCACATTTAGCTTTTTTCCATTTTTATGGGGGAAATGGATTTAGATTTTAAATTGTCATCTTGTCTTTCTGTAGTAGTTCCACCCTCCAATCCCCCCTGCACAGCCCCCTGTACGTGGACACAGTGGTACAACGTAGACCATCCTACAGACCAGCCAGATGGAGGAGACTGGGAGACACTGGATAACATCAGGGTCCATGGGTATAAGGTGTGCCGGGCACCTATGGCTATTACCTGCCGCTCCGTCCGATTCCCCTATGTCCCCTTTACGGAGCTTCAGTACAAGACGCAGTGTGACGTGGGCACCGGCCTGATCTGCCTCAATAAGGACAATGTGGACAAATGTGTGGACTTTGAGATCCAGCTGCTGTGCTGTCCCTGTGAACTAGTTCCAGATTTACCTGAAGATGTAACCACACCGGTGCCAACTGTGTATACAGGTGAGTTATTCTCCTTACCAGAGAGCGATTGGTTCATAGCACTACTTGTCCACTGCTCCTGATTAAAGCTGTGACCCTGGAAAACAGGCTGGTTACATGCAGTTCTTTTCCTCAGGGCTGTGGCTAGACAGAAGGGCCTCTTTAGGGAAAATGGTTCATAGGTGGTAATGCAGCTTTAAGTACACATTGGGTCAGTGTGGTCAACCTGCTGGATTTAAAAAAAAAAAAAAGGAAAAAAGATGATTTTGGTGCTTTCTAGTTAAACAGGTTCTGTTAGTGCTGCCCTAATAGTCTAACAGCTCACAGCCAGCTGATTCCAACTCTCCAGGATTGGCATGGCAGCTGGATCAGGCTTAGTGGCATACTTGCCTACTCTCCCGTGAGGCTCCCGAATTTTGGGGAGTCCTCCCGGATGAGTAGGCAAAGCTCCTGCATTCGCCCAAATTCCCAATCGTGTCATTAAGCCTCACCCCCGCTATTCAATACCGTGAATTTTGCATTTTATAGTGGGGGCGGGCTATGGTGACGCGACAATGTCACCACACACCCCTCCTACCCCTTGTCACATGACTTGTCCCCCGGATCTCCCGGGGGGGTGGAAATCTTAAAAGTTGACATGTATGCTTAGTGGGCTTCAGCTTTTCTAAGGTATTTATTTAAAATTATACTTTACTGCAAATATTGTGAAAGCTAAAATTGCAAGAATCACTAAGCTCCCACTTCCCGGCCTCTACATGCTATAATCTTGTTAAACGTTGTAAAGAACATTTTATTTTATTTTTTTTGCATATAAAATACCCAAGTAAGGTCACTTTTTCCACTGGACATTCTAAATCTGTCACTACCAGTATGCACTGTGCTCTGACTTGAATGCACCGGACATCCCACCTAAAACCACTGTAAACAAGTTAAAAGTACAAACCTTGTTTCATACCAGCGTTAGTCTGACCGGAGTCTCACATGGCTTTTCTATCCTGTGTTGTTGGAAGACCCTGGTATGTCCACCATCAAACCCTCAGGTGTAGATATATCAAACCTGCTAAAAAAAACAGGCCTGCAAAAAAATATGCATTATCCCAAGGGAAACCAGATTCATATTGAATAGCATTGGGGATTCTCCTGACACCACTGGGTGTCGGGTTAATAATCTATAATATTACGATTATTATTTGTGGAATTATAAGGCCCAACAAGCACTGTCAGACATTAGCTGAAGTGCAGGCAAGGGCTTGTAGGACTACAAATACCAGCATACCCTGGTAGCCAGACCTGATGGAACTTGTAATTTAACAAATTAATTTAATTATTTTAACTCCTTAACCCAGTGTTTCCCAATCCCAGTCCTCAGAGAGCCCTAACAGTGCAGGTTTTCCAGGTCTTACGTGAAATAATTAGTACCACCTGTTGGTCTTTTAATACAGGATGCAGTCGGAATGTCAACAGTTAAAAGACAGTTAACAGGTCGACATTCAGAATTTCGAAATGTTCATTAAGTCGACTGAGTTAAAAAGGCAAAATTGTGAATGTTGCCAGGTTGTAAAGTCGCCAGTCACAATGTTGACATAAAGCATTAGATTTAAACCGAAATACAGAGGGGAAAAATTGTCCCCCCAGCTTATCCAAACCTAGTACTAGCAAAATCAGGAAAACAAAAAGCATAGGGTCTTATTTCACAATTACCAGCACTAGGCTTTGCCAGCCGGGACTGGTGGCACTATAGCAGGGAAACATGCGGAGTCCCCCTCCCATAATGCCAAAACCAGCCCCAGGATGGAGTCCCCTGGGAGATCAAAGAAAGAAATGCAGACCCCACCCCTGCCATGGGTGTACTCAGCCCCATGCTGAAAGTACTAGAGCTCTTCCCACAACCCTGGGCAGTGGGTGTTCTGTAATAGTCATTGAATTAATGTAAAAATAAAAAATTTTTCTGGTGCCCTCAGGTCACAACATGGTCAGGTTGTCATTAAGTGTCTGGGCATGCTGGTGGTTGTAGTACACAAGCACCAGCATTCCCATAGTTGCAAGGGCTCGCTGGGACCTGTAGTGCACCAAGAAAAAATTTAAATAAAATAGACAAGCGAGAAAAGTATTTTTGTTGAAGTAACAACAAAACATCCCTCATACACCCTATTCATCACACACATATACCCAGGGTCTTCATCTCGATCAGACGATCCATGGCTTGGCAAAACAAAAACCCCGATAGAAAATGCAAACCTAGCTCCGAAGCGCTTCGGATGCAAAATGAGCTATTACAGCACTAGCCCACGGCTTGAACTCAAAGACAAGTCAGCATTAATTTGGCAACTTTTCCTTTGGTTTTGAATTCTAGTACAAATCATAATGCAGAGATGCACAAACTCAGTCCTCAAGAGCTTCTAGCAGTTCATGCTTTTCAACCCTGCACATATGTTGATCTATATTTCTGGGTCAGTAATTGTTTCTGTTCTACAGCCAGATATCCTGAAAACATGACCTGTTGGTTGCTCTTGAGGACTGGGTTTGAGCACATCTTTCATAATGTATCTTTCAAGTCCTGTTATCACATTTGTACCAAACAGACATTTAACTTTTCTCCATTTTTTTCTGGAAATGGATATTACTTTATATTGAATTGTCATCTTGTCTTTCTGTAGTACCACCACCCTCTAATCCCCCCTGCACAGCCCCCTGTACGTGGACACAGTGGTATAACGTAGACCATCCTACAGACCAGCCAGATGGAGGAGACTGGGAGACACTGGATAACATCAGGGCCCATGGGTATAAGGTGTGCCTGGCACCTACGGCTATTACCTGCCGCTCCGTCCGATTCCCCTATGTCCCCTTTACGGAGCTTCAGTACAAGATGCAGTGTGACGTGGGCACCGGCCTGATCTGCCTCAATAAGGACAATGTGGACAAATGTGTGGACTTTGAGATCCAGCTGCTGTGCTGTCCCTGTGATCTAGTTCCAGATTCACCTGAAGATGTAACCACACTGGTGCCAACTGTGTATACAGGTGAGTTATTCTCCTTACCAGAGAGTGATTGGTTCATAGCACTACTTGTCCACTGCTCCTGATTAAAGCTCCCATATGTATGACTCTCCCCCTACCAGGAGCCCTGGAGGTCTGCTACATGCAGACCCCTGTTTTTCCCAGGGCTCCCCCATTTCTCTGACCACAAGTCACACTCCTGGTCACACACCCTCTCACCCCCTCCAACACCATTTAAATATGGTTCTCTTTGTTTTTCGGTTCTGTGTTACAGAACCAGCAGAGACCCTAGAATACGGGCTGGTTACATGCAGTTGTTTCTCCAGGGCTGTGGCTAGGTAGAAGGGCCACTTTAGGGTAAATGGTTCCTAGGTGGTAATGCAGCTTTAAGTACACATTATGTCAGTGTGGACAATCTGCTGGATTTTAGGAGCTTTGCATGTGGTCAAACAGTGTTAGGGTAGGGCTAATAGAGCTAACAGCCAGCTGATTGCAACTCTCCAGGCTTGGCATGGCAGCAGGATCAGACTTAGTTTTAGGGTGCTTAAGATTTTGTTTTAAGTTAGTTATTTTAAAACATACTTTTTATTGAAGATATTGTAAATGAGAACGTTGCAAGAATCGTTTAGCTCTCACTCCCTAGCTCAGTGTTGGCTAACCTGCGACACTCCAGGTGTTGTGAAACTACAAGTCCCAGCATGCTTTGCATATATATATATATATATATATATATATATATATATATATATATATATATATATATATATATATATATATATATCAGCTTATTGCTGGAGGGGCATGCTGGGACTTGTAGTTTCACAACACCTGGAGTGTCACAGGTTACCCAACACTGCCCTAGCTGATGTCATCATTCAGTCACTGCACACAAGAGGTTTAAACACAGCCATCAGCTTAGAGATTCGTGCAATGTTATAATTTACCACCGAGGTAGGAGGCACAAAATACCTCATGCCGCAGTGATGTCACACTTATTCCTAGAGATTTTAATAAACGTCTTTAACATGTTTATTGGTTCAGTCCATTCGATAGTTGCTAGAGAATTGATGGATTGCAGTGTCAGGAATATTGGTTCCACCCACAAAATGTCAGTCACTAGTGGGTTCACTAAGAATAGTCCCTTCTGTAAGGAAATAGACAAGGACTGAATTATACATTTCCTCAGATCCATTTGTCAAGATGGGTTCTGAAAATTCAGACTAATTTCACCAACAATAAAAAGTTTTTACATGTGTAGTAAGATTTGTATTTAAAAATAAAAATGCACCAGACGCTAATCAATTCATGTGGTGATTGAAGTGAAATTAAAATAGAGCTCCTGTAATAGGATGAAATGGGAGTATCACTGAAGAGCAACATTAATATGAACTACATAAGTGATCTTATACGTTATCATTCCTTGATAAAGAATGGCACACCGGTATTCATACATATCAGATCCAGCAATGTCAGTAAGAGCGCATTTTATCATGAATGAAGCCTCTGCATTATTTATGTCCTTCTCTCGAGCGAAAAACAAAAAGTTGCAGAAAAAATATTTGATATGTTGGAGAGGGGTGAATTGTACGGTCTTGCTTTCGTTTGCGTTGCAGAACAAAACAGAAAATTATTCAGTAGTTGCTCAGTGAATGCTACCATATTTGTGCAAGTTTGTCCCTAAATCACTCTTATTGAATGAATAAGCTGCCCGGTTACCAGTAGTGCAGTGCTGTAACATCCAATGAGCAGCCTCATTTTTACTTTTTCAGTTAAAACATTAATTGAATTGTTCTAGTTCTCAGTATATGCAACATAGTACCACTCACATTCATATAAATACTACTACTGTACTTAAATCCTCTTTTATGCTTAAATTAACATTTTAATAGCACCTTTCTGTCTGTGCTAGTTTCCCCTTATTGACGTACTATATTGTGCCAGAGCTTGAGCCCTTCTAAACATTTTTTTTGCCTTTTGCAGAGAGTACAGCCAGTCCCTGCCAGAACCCACAATGCACCTGGACACAATGGTTTAACACTCACCAGCCAACCACCGGCCCCGACGGCGGAGATTTTGAGACCCTGAAATTGATCACTGACCGGGGATATCCTGTATGTGCTGCTCCTAGTGCAGTGCGATGTCGGTTAGCCAGGTTTCCCTATATACCACTGGAAGAGTTATACAACAAGCAGGAGTGCAGTGTATCTAATGGTCTGATCTGTCTAAACAAATACAATCAATCCTGTTTGGATTACGAAATCCAATTTTTGTGCTGCAATTGTGACGTCCTCGACAGGAAGTCCATAAAGGTTCTTTCTGAAAGTCCAACACAACCAGCTACAGCAGGCCTCTTTGAGGGAAGTGCACAGAAGCAAGCAAATGATATAGAACCAACAGCTAGAATGACTGCCGCGTCTGGTATTCAGACTCCCGACGATGGTTCAGGGATGGTTGGTGAATGAGAAAGAGACCCCCATTAAATTCAAGAAAAGGACTAACTCGGTTACTGCAATTGACAAAGTATTAGCAAACCTCAGAATTTTATTATTAAAGTATTCACTTCTATGTTGCTTTGTTTGGTGTTGATTGTGAAACTATTCAAAATGAGTTTACATGGCATGTCAAAATCCTTAGTACTAGGTGCCTGATTACCAGTTACTCCACATATACTGTGTGGGTTGTGTAAACCCTCATTAGGAAACCTACTTATGTATGTGAACCTTATATCGCCCTCGGTTTCCTCCACTATTTTGTGCACTGAGTAGCAATACCCATCTCTGTATCATTGGTGGAGCCTGTGACTACAGAGTGTATGTACACAATGGTTACATTTCAAGCAGAAGTTAGGTATCAGCATGATTAATAACATTAAAAAAAACATTTTTTTGCATATAAAATACCAACTTGACTTTCAAGATCTGTCACTACAGTATGTACTGTGTCCTGACTTAAAGCATAAATTAAATGCCCCGGACATCCCACCTAAAAACACTGTACACAAGTTTTTGAACCTTGATCCATAGAGATTTGTTTGACACCAGAATCGAGTCTCACATGGCTTCTCTCCTGTGTTGTTGGAAGCCCTGCTCTGTCCACTATCAAACCCTCAGGGGTAGATATATCAACCCTGCTACAAAGGAAAAGTGGAGGTGTTGCCCATAGCAACCAGATTCTAGCATTTATGTAGCACTTTCGAGAAAATGATAGCTAGAATTTGATTGGTTGCTATGGGCAACATCTAAGCTTTTCCTTTTTTTATAAGGTTTGATAAATCTACCCCTCAGTCTGTTGCTTCTCCTGTACAAATTCATGCCTCTGTCCCAATCACACACAGCCCTGCCTTCACTTACACCCTTGTGGGCGAGTCACTGCCTTCCAGGGCCAGCCGACTCATCTATTGTGATAATCTGTGCTGCTGTGAGCATCCCATAGATTGTAAGCTTCTTACCTCGGTCTGTATTATTCAGTATCGTTAAATTACTGATTTTGTTCCCAATTGTAAAGCGCTATACAAATAAATGATGAAGATTCTAACGATCTGATAGGTTACAGGGTTTTCTACCACTGACCACTTATAAACATGGACTTGGGAGGAGCTAAAGAATGATAACAAAGGTACTATGACCCCAGTCAAATGCACCTTACAAATCAAATAAGGAAATATCCGGTAAAATTAAAAACTTTACCAATAGCTTCACCTCATCATCGATTTCTCCAAAGCTAAAGGGCATAAAAAAATACAAACAGTGCTTATATATCAGTTTTGAGAAAAGAGAAGGTTGGGAAAAAAACGTTTATATTGAGCATAATTATCCATTTATTAACTTGGGCAGCTTATTAAAATGACAAACAGACATTTACAGCATAATGTGCATTAAGTTACACTTAGTAGGGATAGTAAATAGTCAGAACTGCAGCTGGAAAATCAGGAATTACAACAGTATGTATGATACAGTTACTTTACGTATGTATGTGTGTATATACAGATATACATACAGATATATACACACATATATACACATACCACAAAATGCCTCATAGTACACAGTGCACTGCAGTCAGCATTAATTACATAAATTAAACATAAGTACAGAGGTTGATACACTGATATGGAACATCCTTATTTTGAGTATTCAAAGAAAAAGACATGAAAATGCTGTTGATTGCTGCACTGTCCTGCATTCATCACCATACTATACAAACCAACTATTGGAACTGTAATTAAATTGGTCAGCTGCATTATTGCACCATTTAAAAAGAAATAGCAACAGTAGGACAGCGATGAGGGCATAGTCCGTTGACAAACCCTGTTTTGTATCCAGCTGTTCTTTCTATTGCCCCAGAACTGTACAGCTTTCATTTATCACCGCAGCCTTCACCAACTATTGCAAATTTAAAATAAAGGACGAGTAAGCCATTTTGTTTTTTTAATCCCCCTTCTTAAAAATGACCCCTCAGCCCCTTGGGTTGTTCAGTCAGATGTACTGCCGCAGAGACAGTTTCTCCAATAAAAACCTGCCCTATCCTAGGCTCATCAGCTGCATGAGCTTGTAAGGGGCCATCTTTACTGCCCACCCTGCTTCCGGTCTGAAGACCTGAAAGGGTATTGAGGCTGAGAAGGATCCTCCCACAGAACCTACAGTGATATAATAGAGACCATACAGTCAGTAAATCATTTTGACTTCAACCTATGACTTGATTCCAACCTGACATATGAATAGTTTTTAATAGTTCTTAAGAGTGACACCTATGTCCCCAATTGTAATATATATATATATTTTTTTCATTCTTCTTAGCCAGCAGGCAATTCCAGCTATGCACGAGCAGCACACATGCGCTAATCACTGCTCAGTGGTGGATGTCATTGTGACTCATTGCAGCGCTAGGCTCCCTGATACACTGTGATATGCTACATAGGACTAGAATGTACCATCACATATAGCAGAGAATATGTCTGGAAGTGAGAGGAAATGCCAACACACTGCCAAATGCAGTAATATGCTAACAACATTTTGATGGAAAGCAAGTCTACATAGACCTCCATCAGTCTTAAGAGCCTCCTCAAAAGTGATGAAGGTGGACTGCACCCCCCCACCACCACCATAAATGGTGATGGCATATTGCATGAAATCTTCATTTGCAGCATTCGGCAACGTGTGCTGAGGTATCCCAGAACCACAGAGACTGTGAGCGGCCATCAGCTCCTGCAGCTTTAGCGGAAAGAATCCCTTCCTTAATAAAGGTGGTACTTTGGAAACTTTCAGTCTTAAAACAGTCCAATAATTCCAACTCATCTGAATATTGATAATCACAAGCCATAAACACATCTATATATAAATGAATATTAATGTGCAGTGTTCTCCCCAGCACGCACCTATTTCCCGGGTGCTGCACCTGGCTGATTTTATTTGTTACCCAGCTCTTGGAGCCCAGCAGAGTCCTGTTATAATAGAACAAACCATTGTTTCTCCTGTTGTAAAAGGCACTATGTGAGCCAGCAGTGTGTGATAGACCACCGGTCTGACCTGGCAGGTGTGGGCAATAACCTCCAACATTTTTCAAATTATTTTGGAAAAGAATCACACTGCCCCCACCCGGTTACTTCTTAATGCCACCCACCCGACTGGCAACATTTTCTGGGGAGAACACTGATGTGTATCGCCATTACTAATGTTACTCAATGTAATGTATTTATTGTTCTCTTCTTTCCCTATATTATAGCACATAATGTGCATACTAATAATATTACAATGACGACGTGCAACTCTGTAAAACCAAGCAACCATTCATAAAATTCCCTGTAAGGAACCAGCAATATTGTGGAGAAGGGTATGAAGAAATAAATATTATAGCACATGGGATGCTTACAAGCTAATTACATTATTTCAATCTGTGGAAAGTACATGGGTCAACTCTGCTGCAGCATTAAAATGTAGAATCCTCAGCAACAGTGGAATCACCAATGGATGCCTGTATGAGACCAAATACATCAAATGCTCAATTCTCTGCCATGTCAATTACTTATAAAAGATTCTAAGAAGAAAAAAAAGCTTAATGAAACCAGAGTTGTAAAAAAATAAAAAGTATTTTCTCAAAGGTGAATCCCAATATTCATTTACTACTCACTGTTTGGCACACAAAATTCCACTGGTTCCACCAACACTATCCACAGTTCCCCCATAAATACCTGACACAAAATAGAACATTTAAATATAAAGATGGAAATAATGACCTTTGGTTTCTCAATCTCTCGAGCTTCGGCATAGGAGTAATTTCTTCTCAAGATAAGTGATAATTACAAGGGGAAGGTACATTATTTTAGAGTGGATCTGTCACCTACACACAGAGGCAGCATTTGTGGGCTAGGACTTAGTACATATCCTACCTCAGGTCTCCGTGGTATCAGAAGTTCTTAGTGTATTGAGATATTGCGTCAATCTCTGAAAGAGCGGCCTGTACTGGCTGTAAGTGATGGGTCTACGTTAAAGGGATAGGCATAATTAGAATATTTTGCTATGCATATCACATTAAAAAAAAAAAGAAAACATTTTGGAGACGTATAGTTTTCTCCTTAAGTCCCTCCTTTCCCAGATGTTGGGTAGTAGCCTACAGGGGTATCAGCTGCAGGGACAACCATACAATAGCTATAACTGTCATATAAGTGATAAATCAATAAATAAGAGGGGGTAGTACTAACGCATGTGCAGCATTTTGCATATTTTCCACCTGCACGTGGATGGATCAGACCTGTGCATTGTCACCAGCTGAACATAAAGTAGTCTAAATAAGGCAGTAATTGGTCACCCTATGATTAGATCAGCCCATGTGCGCAGTCATTGGGCAACAAGTTGCCAATGCTCAGCCACATTAACAAATGACTGGATCTGACAACGTGGCAATTTGGCATCCACAATTGAAACACTTTGGGTCATCTCCACAGTCCCTTTAACCCGTTTCTCATAGTAATGAATACAAATCATGGAGGATAAACTTTTGCACAGGACTCTCTCAACAAAACATGTCCCCACAGTTCTGAAAACGGGGGATCCCCACTCCAGTAAGCGGTTACCTGAAGTCATGTGCCCAACTGAGAGCTGTGTCCCCTGCCTCTATGCTTCAGGTAACAGAAGCCGCTATTAACCCCCCCCCCCCCCCCCTCTGTGTTGCTATAAGAGTAGAGTATGTTATATTGAAAAGTGTTTGTCTAAAGGTGAACAACGCCTCAAGGCTTGAAAGTCCCCTAAATAAACATCAAATGAAACCTGCAGCTGAATAGTGATTGAATATATTGTTCGTACATGTTGTACAAGGAAATGCATCTATTGTCTGTATTTAGTGCTATAATGCCGAGTAATATCTGCAGCTTGCAATGATGATTTCCCTACTGAATGTATGGCCTGTCATGAAGTGTATGACCCATTAAAATTGGCTATATAAAACTGCTCATTACTTCTGTTACAGAAACTTTGCACATCACTTCTTTCCCGTTCCCAGCTATTGCATCTATTTTAAAATGTTGTGTTACCCACGCGGCGTGATATTCCTATTAAAATCACAAACTGATACATCTGCACACGACAATAAATAATTAAAATAAACCTCATTTGATGCATATAGTTGTGCTTTGCTGCAATTCTGGTCACTTTACAGCAAAGATGATCAGTTTCTTCGCTAAGGTTGGACACGTCTCCTCAAATGTGTCCCAACTAATAGTGTGTAATGGCATTCTGGTTTAGAAGCGGTCTGAACGATACACGTTTACATGCTAATCCTTGATGTTCCTACAGGATACAGAACATCACTAGAAGACAGGTTTCCTCCACCCACCACAATAACGCTTTACTAGACCATAACATTGCTCCACAGCCTGTGAGATTAAAGAAACATATATATAGTAATAGATTATTGGATTGTCTGAACCAACATGGTGCCATTGAAGAATAATCCTGTGTTAATCTTTGTAGCATTAATCTAGTGTAGTCTATTTGTTAGGACACAATTAAATACATTTTCAACTAAATCCTACACCTGAGCATGTTCCACACGAATGGGCAATCAAAACAGGTCAATCTTCTACGAATCCTAAAAACAATTTTGGACATTTGTAAAGCTCATTCCCTTTATAAACAACATCGCTTATTGTAAACCAAGCTCAGAAGCAAACCGAGAAGAAGGGATCTTCACTCAGGAGGACACTGCGGGGTCAAGAGTTATGTAAGGGAATCCCCAACTTGGGTAACTGTTTAGAAGATGCTGAGATCACAATGAACAATGAGCAGCCACAACATAACATTTTATGGGTCGGGAAAAAAAAAAAAGTCAAAGGAGATTCCATCTTGGCAAGTCAAATAGGACACTGGCAGGGGGAGGGACAACCAAACAGTAGGAAGGTGGTGCCACTAAGAGTCTTCTACCATCTGAAGCAGGGAGTTGATGGCAGCTTCCTTGTTGCCTCGGTGTTCCTCCAGGACTGATTTGATGACCTCGGGGTCCATGGTTGGAAACATATCTTGTAGGGCTTTTAGGTCCTCTTCCCGAGTCTGGTGCTGCGGGTTTAAAGCAGGCTGTGGTAAAGTCAGTGGTATTCCGGGATTGTAGACGGTCGGCATACCTAGGAGCACAAAGAGATCTTGGGTAACATTCACTAATATATTCTCTATTTATTTATTTATATTTTTAATTGCAGACAACAAACACCCTTTCAAACGGAAGAAAGGGAAATAGCAGTGAGGTTTACTACACAGCTAAACAATGCATCTCTAAAAAGCTTCATTAGTTTTCAGAGTAGCCAAACGCCTGTCTCCAAATACAGGTGACTTTTAGGAAAATATTTATATAAGGTCAGATAATCTACTGTTGAGAGTTCTGTTTTCACCCCACAACCGGCATAACTAGCCAGTACCAAGCAAATCAACCGCATTTGCCGTGTGAAAATATGGAGGTGTAGGAAGGGGCAACAGAACCGTCACAATCCAATGCTTTTCCACAAATGTGTACTGTGCTACCCTCTCATAATGGAGCAATGACCATGATGCCCATCATTGGTATATTAAACGTAGCTTTCATACTAATAGAAGGGTGAATTGGTGCAAAGAGCAAATGACCATCTTCCAACCCCACTAGAAGGCCTTAGTGATGTCAGTTATCCACCAAACAGCTCGATTTGTTCAACTTGGACAGCCATTTGTATATCTAATCTACATAATGATCTTGCAGTTCGATTCTTATACCAAACAGAATCAAAGTGTGTGTGTCCAGCGTAAGGATCACTAGATGCACGGTTACACAGAACAGATTGTTTGGGTTGATATATAGTAGAATGGATGTTCAAGTACCTATAAATGACCCACAAAAAATGACCTCCATGACTCCACACCAGTTTCCTAACAACTAGCATAGAAATTTGTACATGCCCCCCTACAAATTACTAAATATAATGCTTTATTTCTGGCATCCTTCTATAGTTCTCAGTCACACGTTTATATCATTAGGTAGCGCTCCTCTGAATTTTTCCTCCAAGATCAAGTCTAGTTTTGTGACTAGTAGAGCTTGGGACACGCTGCTATGGTCATTAAGTAAAATGCAGAAGCATTAAGTGCACCTGAAGTGGTGATCCAGGGTCGCCTGAAAATCACAGAGTGTGTGGAGCCCACACTGCTCTCTATAGCACTTAAGTCAATTTCTTCTTTATATTTTTTTTTTGGTGCACTGCGTCTTTGGCCCTGAGCAAGAAAAGAAAAGAGATTTACTATCCCTACCGAAAGGCTGGGTAACCACGTTCATACCACCGCTTTGTCTCAGACTTGTCCTTGTTTTTATTTTTCTGTTCATGCATCATAGTGCTCTGCCCCCCCACCACCCAGATCTAGGATGTGACCCCTTTTTGGAGGAGCTGAAGACGTTGATGAATCCCTGGGTAAGGCTTTGGAGGTGGGTCCATAGACACTTACCCCCCTTTAGAGCCATGGTAGGAAAGAAAACATTTTAATTCCAGTGTCCTCTACAATTGGCACACAATGGCCCGCTGCCATTTTCTCCATTTGTTTTCAGTTCGAAATAGCCTGGGCTGAGTTCAATAATTAAAGCAAGATCTTGAGTGTTTTAATGAGGTTTTGAGCTTTCCCCTATCAAAAGTAACAAGCAAGCAGGTGTTATGTCCCCCGTTTTTTTAACGCAGGATGTAGATTTTTCCATAGTGTGGTTGCATTTTTATTTATTTCATATGGAGACCTTAAAAAAAGTTTTTGAACAAAGAAGAAAAAAAAAATGTTTTACATGTGTTTTTTTTTTTTGATACTTTTTATAAATTTAACCCAAGACCCAAATGGATCTTAAAGGGGTGAGGAGCAGAGTGACACGTTCCTGCACACCCCAATGTGATCATAAATAAAGTGTTAATTCACCACAAATTTCTGCAGCAACTTAAGAATATCTGATCAACAAGAGCACCCAGGAAAGAGCTAGCAAGGTTGACCAGCTCATCCAAGAAAAATGCACTCAGGGGTCTCAAGATGGTGGACCCATGTATGTAATAGCCTTGACATGAGATCAACTCGCTCCTCCAGAGACTCCACACCCCTCCCTTTTGGTGATTATTTGGGAGAACATAAGTGCCCTAAATAGATGAAGTAACAGAGCCTAAATCTAGCACACATAGGAGGAAGGACAGGGCACCTGGAACCTGGAGTCTAAATGTGCAGATTTTGCCTCCACCAGCAGCTTACCAAGCTACATAAGGAGTAAGAGGTGCTAGAAATCAACCAAATAAAACTACTGATTTGGAATATGGCTCCAAGAGCAATAATATTAGGCCCTAATTTTCAGCCAATATGAGGCGTGGTCCAACTGATCTCAGCTCTATGCGGCACTACAGTCTCCCTGAAGCCCTCTCTGGCACTATCGTACTTGTGTCACAATAACTAGGAAAATAACATATAGTGAGAAACATAACTACTGACACTAAAGCACTTGTAGCCTAAGCTCAGATATCCCCTTATATATCTCTTGTTGCAGAGATGGTGCTAAGCAGCTTGTCCAGTTGCAGTGTTTCTCAGATAGCGGTCATCAGCACCGTGACAGTATCATGATCCCCTCAATGTTCACAGCTGTGTAATGTGTCAGCACTTATAATTATAATACCTCTTCTACTAATGACTGGAATCTCTGGTTTACATTCTATTCTACATGCATCTAAGGTTTCTTACCCATGATGCTCTGCGGCCAACTAGAGAACCAAACATGGCCTTCATCTAGCATAAAAGTTTTTCTAACCAATGCTATAAGGGCATTGTCTTAATAAAGATAATAGAGGGGTTATGCTCCTCAACCTATTTAAACCAAGATGTATCTATCTTTTTCCTACCAAATATGTGTTTAACTGACTACATCCCACCCCTACCCCTAGATACAAAAAGGCAGACATAACATACACAACTAAAATGTAAAGTGCCTAAAAAGTATCTTTTTAAATTACATAATCCAACCTAGGCGATAGCAGTTGTAAAATACATGGAAACAAATGGAACAGACGGAAATAATAACCTGCATATAACACATCCATTGTCTAGACTGCATATATCTGTGTAAAGAGAGATCCATTTACCATGTAAGATGGACATATACAGTACTTACTGAAGCAGCCGCTCAGGTTTGGCCATTGTGTGGGCACCATTACAGGTATTAGACGACCACAAAACGTTTATAGTCTGCCAAATTCACATCTGAAGGCTCCTTATTAGATGTTTATCAGGATCAGCCGCCTTTCTAGCAAAGTTATGCCCTCATCCAGAGTGACCTCTACAGTACAGTGGTCATACCCGGCACAGTTCTAGGAAGTCTAATCAGATCTTTCTACCTTTTCATAGAACAATTTACACACACAGAACAATCTAAATCTGATAGGACATACTAAGCATGTGGAGATGATTAAATCTGCCCACACACACTGATACAAATGTTTTAAGGTACTGTACATAAGAGAGTTCACATCTCTAAAGTAAGTTGATTAAGATAAGTGTGTCAAACACCTAGTGATAATAAGATCTTATTAAATATGATCGCATTGTACGAAAGAAATTGTGCATATAGACACCTTTATACTTCAACATATCTAGGTGTAAAGCCAGGTTCAATTGAAATCAGGGGAGACTAAAGTACAAAAGAATGAACCAACTTTTCTACGTGCAGCGCAACATAGACTTTCAGAAATAGGTTGTCACATTGGCATTTTCACCAAGAACACCCTTTGTTCATACTTCCCTTGTCTGCATGATTACTCTTCACCAACACATGAAATTGGATTTGCGGATGAGACGACTATGACCTAACTTGCGATGAAGAAGGCTGACTGACAGGTCTTGGATGGCCTCCAGTCATACAGCCTGCATCTGTCTACAAGTAGTGTATTCATCTTCTATCTGATGTGTCTGCTCAGTGTGACAAGGGATGTAATGAAGCTATCTTACTGTACAAATGTACTCTGTAATAGGACAGATGGTGGCTGAGCACTGTGTCTTTCCTTTTAACAAAGATTCAATTATGCAACACAGGACTAATTTACTCTGCATGCATAGACATTTCTAGTGCATATTTCCTTTTCTTTCCTTATTTGTCACCATCAGAGAGAAGAGGACATGACTATTACATTATACAATAGGAGATCAGAGTAAGTTTTACCCTTGAATAAAGTACAATACCTTTCTACCATCACTTGCAACTGGTTATACAGAGCTATTCAAAAAAAATGAACCAATTTTATTATGCAATATTTATTAAGGAAAAGAAACAAACCTCCAGCCAAGTCACAAATATTCTACTCATTTACAGGGAATAAAACTTGATTATAAGTCACTGACCATTTGAAAGAGGAGGTTTCTCAGGTATTTCATGACGATGCTTGAGAACTGAAATCACATTGAACACTTGTAATACAGGAAATTAAACTTGATTAGGAGTAGAATATTTGTGACTTGGCTGGAGTTTTGTTTTACTTTTCCGCAATAAAATACTGCGTAATGAAATCGGTTAATTCTTTTTGAATAGCCCTGTATTACTTTTTGGAAGTGTTACAGTTTATCCCTATGGTGTGTGGGCGAGGGAACGCAAGTGTGAGTCTTATACCATTTGTACACCTGAATGTGTTGTTTGTTCCCCTGTTTTTGTCATCTGCTCAGTTTTTAGCGGATACTTTCTGTATCTGCCATAAGCCCAGATGTCACGGCACAATGCAAATGGTCATAGCGAGTTTATAATATCCAGCATGATGGCAGACAACCAAAGCATGAAGATTACACTAGAACTCTAATGGGTGCTTCACACAGGATATGATTAATTGAACTTCACATTGAAAATTTGTCCAGAAAACGAAAAACAATTCTTTCATCATGGAAAAAAGGTTATTTAAAATATCTTCAGCTTAAATATATTAGAATATATCTATAATATGCTGTACACAGAAGACTGAGTGGTGACTGATGCTGACCATTTGGATGGTTACATAAAAATAATTAAGCAGGCAGTCACTGGCACTCAATTGTGATGGATGAACGCTGTCGTGTAGGTTTATCACAGGATATACCTGGAATGGAGGAACACACACAAAGGCTCACAGCAGCAATGATGCCATAATGATTTTATGCACCGTATATGGGATAGTACAAAACAACATTTACATTTTTTGTTGATAAAAATCTCATTTTAAATTTAAAACTATTTGTGGAGTGATTAAGATATGGCTCATACAAAATGCAATTAGAGAGCAAAACTGCACTTAAGAAACTTAAATCATATTAAATTAGGAAAACCTTCCTGACTAATGTCAAATGCAGCATGCACAGGTTTAACGAAGGAACAGTAAAACAAAACAAACACCGAACAGTTTAAACATCTACAACTCAATGCATTTAACAATGTATTAATCAGTCATTTATTTTTAAAAGACTAACTCCAAGAGATCAATGTATAGAAAAGAGGCACAGCCGTACACTTCTAGGTCAAGGTGCTTCCTAGACGAGTTCAGTGCAAGTCAACAAAGTCACAAAACATAAAAGCAATAAAATATGCATTGCTCAGGTCAAGGACCTGCAAAGTTCACAATGAGTGATCAAGTCACACAAAAACGTACAAGAGCACTCATAAAACAGACATTACTAACACAGTAAACGCAGGAGGTAAATTATCAATTAGCAGGTAATGGGTGAGCACAGCTTTGTGGATAACACAACATGCAGCAAGATATACCAACTTACCCAGAGACAAGTAATCAAGTCCTGGGTGGGTGTGTATGCAAGAGAGATAGAAATGAGTAGAACAAACAGTGAAGACAATGTTAATGTTCCATATACATATACAGTAGATTAACACACATAAAAAAGTAAAACTAAATATTGATGTATGTATAACGCTAGCCACACATGCTGCAATATGGCAGTCAGCATCAAACAACTGGTTCAGTAACACAGCTTGTGCGACTTGAAAACTACTGGGGTGCCAGAAAATAATCCAATGGAAGTAAAGCGGTTCATTAATGGGCATTCTGGTACATGTACTCAGCAGATGACTGTTGGCTTGTGCCATCATCTTCCCAGCTCATTAACATGCCCCAATCATACTACATGAGGGGCTACAATGGACATTGGTCCTGTAGGCTGCCACGTGTGTGCCCCAGTTGTGTGTCTGGCACTGCCCAGGAGATACTAAGAGTAGTGACACATGGGTTACTGCAGGGTGCTGCCTTTGGGCTGCTGTTTTACAACCCACCTGTTATACTACGTATAGTCCTGTTTCCTGTCACATGCTGCATTTCCTAAATGAAATGCTCCGCTGCTTTCAGCTTGTGTGACACTACTATAACATTTCTATTGTATCCAGAATCTAAACTTGTTCGGCGTGTGCTTATTCCACCAGCTGGTTCATTAATAGGCCACTGAACTGAAAGGAGAATTCCACTAAAAACTTTACATTTACTTTTGGGTGGAACACAGAATGTTTAGCTAAAATACAGAGTTACTATCACTATTAGGCAGTCTGGTGAGCCAGCAAGGTCCCCTGAAAGCTACCATTCCTGTGCTGCTATTGGCTGCAGTTTTGTGGATGCCCCTTGTCTGGGAACTTCCTGCAGGTGAAGCTCAATGGGGAGGGGCATCGACAACACAACAGTGTCTGAAACAGGCAATCCAAAAGAGGAGAGCAGCACCATACAGTTACAGGTACTGAGAGTCTGCTGGATCAGTAGAACTCAGCTAAACGTGCAGGTCATACTCTATATTTAGATAAACACATTGAACTCCACCCAAAGCTGAATTTAAAGTTTTGGCCAATTCCCACATCAGGGACAGAATTCAGAAGATGGACGACAACGTACAGTGACTATAAAAAGTATTCAACATCTTTGGAATTTTTCACATTTTCTTACATTATGGAACCAAAATAGAATGTGAAACATGGCTAAGGGGGTAGAAGAATTTATAGGTGTTGCTATATGTTATCAGCCACTTTAGGCTCGGTGAGGATCCTTACAGTCACACCACTAACAGTCCCTGAAGCTAAGCCGTTATATAGCCATATATCTGTCATTATCAATCGTGGATCTCTCTTGTATAAAACATTTCAGGTTTAGTTGTACTTGACCCCTGGAAGGCACTTTATACCTTAGTGATGAGATTTTATCAACTGTGCTGTGTTCATTAAAAAGAGATTGATAAAAATTAATATCAACCCTGTCTTTGTCATATTCAATAAATCACTCTGATCAGGCTGCATGACATTACAGAAAAGCAATGATCATTTACTATTTGTTATTGCCACACTTGTATTATTTAACAGACACAAATGATATCCCTTAAAAGACACACAGACTTCCTATTAAAGATGACAACACTAAATGCACAAACACAACGAACACCCCCTCCCCTTTCACATATACACACACACACACACACACACACACACACACGACAGATGAACCACAAGGTTGTATCTATATTCAAAAATACTACATTTTTTGCAATATAAAATGTTTCAGGCAATGAATCAGCCCCTGCAGCAGACATCTGGGACAAATATGCAGCAATCTAGTATAGACACAGATACATTTGCTTTGAAAAACTTATACCATGTAATTCACTTACCGAATACTATAGCACAAACCTGACTAGATTCACTGAACCACTATAATGCTATGATGTTATCAGTCTCCAGCATATACACATGATATGCTATGATATTATCAGACTCTTGTATATACACATGACATGCTATGATGTTATCAGTCTCCAGCATATACACATGACATGCTATGATGTTATCAGTCTTCAGCATATACACATGACATGCTATGATGTTATCAGTCTCCAGCATATACACATGACATGCTATGATGTTATCAGTCTCCAGCATATACACATGACATGCTATGATGTTATCAGTCTCCAGCATATACACATGACATGCTATGATGTAATCAGTCTCCAGCATATACACATGACATGCTATGATGTTATCAGTCTCCAGCATATACACATGACATGCTATGATGTAATCAGTCTCCAGCATATACACATGACATGCTATGATGTTATCAGTCTCCAGCATATACACATGACATGCTATGATGTAATCAGTCTCCAGCATATACACATGACATGCTATGATGTTATCAGTCTCCAGCATATACACATGACATGCTATGCCACAACCAACCACACAGCTTGGTGATCTATCACACTCACCTGCAATGGGTACATAGCCAACTCCCTGCTGGTATACTGTAGGCATCAATACCACAGGCTGAGGCTGCATCATCATTGTTGCTGGCACAGACTGAAAGAGATAAATAGTAAAGGAGAGAGAAAACAAGAGCACGTTGGATTTAAGAACTTTGTATCAAATATGACAATGTGTTGTGTTTCTATTGTGGCTGAAATGTCTTATTTAGGCTGATTGGCTCTAAGTTGATTTAGTCTTATGAGCAGTTTAATTATGAATGGCTTGCAGCTTGTCTAATGTGGTGTATGTTCTACTGCATTGGTTACAGATAGGTTTGTTCATGAAACGTTACATGGACCCGTTACTCTGACCTGAGATTTTGTAATGCAAGAGTGTATACAGTAAGTGGCTTTAGAAAATATACACTATATGGACAAAAGTATTTGGACGCTTGATCATTACTCCAACAGGGACTGTAATGACTTTGTATTCAAATACATATACTTTAATATGGAGTTGGTCCCCCTTTTGCAGCAATAGCAGCTTCCACTCTTCTTGGAAGTCTTTCCACAAGATGTTGGAGTGTTTCTGTGGGAATTTGTGCCCATTCATTCTGTAGAGCATTTATGAGGTCAGACACTTATGTTGGACGAGAAGACCTGGCTCGCAATCTCTGTTCAAGGTTATCCCAAAGGTGTTCGATAGGGTTGAGGTCAGGGCCAGTCAAGTTCTTCCACACCAACCTCATCAAACCATGTCTTTGTAGTCCTTGCTTTGTGCACTGAGGCACAAACATGTTGGAATAGAAAAGAGCCTTCTCCAAACTGTTGCAAACAAAGCATTGGCCTAAATGACTTGGTATGCTAAAGCATTAAGAATGCCCTTCACTGGTGATAAATGGCCTAGCTCAAACCCTGAAATACAGCCCCATACCATTATCCCTCCTCCAAACTTCACAGTAGGCATAATGCAGTCAGGCAGGTAACGTTCCCACGGCATCCGCCAAACCTAGACTCGCCCATCTGACTGTCAAACAGAGAAGTGCGATTCGTCACTCCACAGAACATGTTTCCACTGCTCCACAGTCCAGTGTCGGTGTGCTTACACCACTCGATCGGATGCTTGGCATTGGTCTTGGAGATATGAGGCTTGAATACAGCTGCTCGCCCATGGAAACCCATTCCATTAAGTTCCCGCCGCACAGCTTTTATGCCCACATTAATGCCAGTGGACGTTCAGAACTCTTCAGTTATGGAATCGGCAGAGCGTTGGTGATTTTTACACACCATGCACCTTGGAAGACATCAACCCCGCTCTGTGGCTGAGTTGCTGTTGTTCCGAAAAGCTTCCAATTTTTCATATCACTTACAGTTGATCGTGGAATATCCAGCAGGGATGAAATTTTTCAAACCATCTTATTACAAAGGTGGCATCCTATCACAGTACAATGCTTGAAGTCGCTGAGCTTTTCAGAAGGACCCATTTTGTATCACAACTGTTTGCAAATGGAGACTGCAGGGCTTGGTGCTTGATTTTATACACCTCTGGCAATGGGTCTGTTAGAAACACCTCAATTCAATAATTAACAGGTGTGGCCAAATACTTTTGTCCATATAGTGTACATAGATTATGCCAAGCATTTGTTCCAGAAAAGTTTAAATGGACATTATTCTAAAACTTTGTGTTTTATAAACAATATATGTTTTTCAGATAGTAATGAATAAATTATTTATTAAAAAAAATTAGGTTGTTAGTGCAATGTGTGTCTTCATGTTTTACCTATAAATTAAATGTGTGATCTCTGCAGTGATCTGATCCAGGTTAAATGGATGCACAGGATGTACAATGTATATTGAATACAATGTGACTACTACACACTAAAATGTTTTCCCGATAGCCTGATTTAGTCAGTCTGATAGAGGATACAGCACACACTAAATGCAAGAGGATCCTATTATGACTATTGGCGTAACAGAGCAGGGGCGGATCTAGAGAATTCTTCTACCCGGGGCGATTAAGGGGGGGGGCGATTTAGGCCCCGCCCCCTTTTTGACTTCTGAGGCTGCCGGCGGCTGCACACTATGTGCAGGTCCATTCAGCAGTGACAGGTAGGGACAGTGTGCTCTCCGGATGCTCTGATCGTGTTTAAAACACAATCGGAGCGGCCGGGCAGCACACTGTCCCTACCCGTCACTGCCGAACGGACCTGCACATAGTGTGCAGCCGCCGGCAGCAAGCCCCTGCTAGCGCCCCCCCCCTTTCCTGGATCCGCCACTGTAACAGAGGGAAGGGAGGTTCAGACAAATAGTCTTTTATAGGAACTTTGCAATGTTTAACACATGGTGAAACAGACAATGACATCAAGGTACACAGATAATTCATGCTCTATGGCATTTTGGCAGGAAAGCTTGGTCGATACATCTGTCATTGTTCTATGAATAGTAAGTGTTCTCTTCAGTTATTCCAAAATAGAATGGACTTAAATGAGTATTTCAAAGCAACTATACCACTATATGAAATCACTTTCTTTAGTGATATCCTCTTTTCCAGCTCACAAAAGGGGTAAACTGATTAAGCTGCAGGTTTGAAAAAGTGGAGATGTTGCCTATAGCAACAAATCAGATAGCTGTCATTGTGTAAAATGTTCTAAATAAATGATAACTAGAATCTGAGGGACTGCTATCGGCAACATCTCCACTTCTTCAAAACCGCAGCTTGATAAATATACCCCAAAGTCTTGATTACCCACACATTGCACTCAGCCAGCCCTCACCGTGTAGGACATCACAAGGTTAATCATCCCCTCCTTGTCATCTCCTTGTCTCCCACTCAGACTGAACCATTCATCCGCCACCTTCCCCTCCTTCAGTGTTTCTGGGATAGTAATGTGTGTCCAAGCAATGCGGTCATCCATGGAGAAAGCTCTCTGTGTGGAAGGAAAAAAAACCCCATGTTAGCCATATTTCCCACAATACAGTGCAGACCCGGATGTACATATCCCAATGTATACGTTGTATTATTCAGATTAGAGCATTTTCTTTCCAAAAATAAAATAATAATAATAATACTACAGCATATATTAAAACCATCAGGACTCTACACCATGTTTTCTTTTAAGGAAGTATATATCGAACATCTCTAAATGTATCTGATTCTATAACGGTTAGCCAGCTAAACTCTGCATATCTGTTTAATGTGGCCAAAGTGATATCTTCCATCAACATAAAGAAGTCTATTTATCACATCACTGACATGCTTTAGGAGAGATTTCTTATATGAAGAAATCAGAGCCTTAATCAAATTTGGGTCCGATTCAATTCGGCCACTTTATTCTAGGAATAACGCAACGCTAATAATTACCGTTAATACGGTAATTTTAACCTGAGCAAAATGACGCTTTAAAATTACTGTACTAACGGTAATACTGCACACTATTGCTGTAGTAACGGTAAAAGTGTGCAGGCCGCGTTATTACTAGAATAACGCCTCTGAATAGAATTGGCCCCTTAGAATCCAGAAATCTGGACCCTCTGGCATTCCATCTCCCAATATCTACTTAGAAATTTTAATCACCTCCCTCCAAAATGGTTGGAGGTTCGATCATCTCCACAGATGTGTCAGGGATCTCATATTGAGCTAACATACAACAAACACGTATCTTGGAGTCCAGGGAACATCTTACTAAGGTCACTGGGACATCTGTTCAATCTAGTAATCATCTTATACAGAGTCTCTGGAGACACACTACTTGATGAGGTTTGAGTGAACTGGAAAATGTATCTCTAAATCTCGCCGCCATGACTGAGTGAATCCGGGAGGGGAAGGCCACAGGTCAGCTACAAGGAGTGTATAAACTGAGCAGACAATATCACATTGTGGACGAATTACACCAAAACTAACCAGATGGCGAACACAGAGGTCCACCTGAGCCCCAATTTATAAGTATGTGAGGTGCAAGACCTGGAGGAAAATCTTTGCTATGTATAAGGGAAGTCTGGGAGGGGTGGATGGGGATAATGGTGAGGAAATGTGTTCACAGTGTCAACATTTCTCCATTGAGCCAAAGTTAGTGTATTAGTGGGACAGAATTTTTTTTTTAGTAAGATTTTCTTATAGAAGACTGAAAAAGAGCATTATGCTGATCAATTGCCCCGAAGTGCAGAAATGTACATTTAAGACATAATTACTAATACTAACCTCATCAAAAATTTCCAGGTAGAAGGAATCCACTCCTGGCGGTATGGTACACTGGATCACCTTGTTCCATCGGGGGTTTTTGGCCCCATTATGTGCAGTGGGAGTCTCGTACACTGCATATCCCAAACGTATCCTGCAGTACGGGTCCATGCGGGTCATGCCGTAATTCTTTGCCAGTTTGGCCTAGAGTGAGAGTGGAAAAAGAAATCAATAAAGTGCCCAGTATCTGTAAAAATCAGATGCACCAATAAAGATGACAGGTATCCTGGATGTTCCTTAGGCGGGAGATTTAAAGGTTAGAGTGACAGGGTGAAGAAGGGGGCTGAGCCCTTCCCACACGGGCAGTGCGTGGACAGGGGGAGGAAGCTGCAGAGAGAGAAAAGACAAGGTGGCGGAAGAAGCCCACCCTGTCATAGATATACACTGGTGGCAGCAACTACTCTCCTACAACTAGTGTGCAGTTGGTGAGTGCCTGGTGGCCGAGCAACACCAGTGGACACCGACGGCACAGGAACACCAAGCAGTTAAACCACAAAGAACAGACAGGGTGCTGTGGATATCCCTGTCACAGACGTGTTTAAGATGTCCATATGTATTTTTGCAATACAAGTTTAGAGTTTCTATCGAATCCTTGGTCCTTCTTAATCATACCAAAAAAAAAACATTTACCAGAGCTCTGGCTGTAGCACAGTAGGAGAGGTGAATGCGGCTGTTCAGTCATTAGTAAGGACAGGTAATCGTGAAAGAGAAGGATATCATTGGCACATTCCATTATCAAATACCCTATCTGTAGACGTATGCACTCATTTCTTTTTAGAAAATGTATCCAGAAAGTGCAGGTCCTTGTAATAACAAAGTTTACCAATATCTTTCACAGGTCCCTGCACAAACAGTATAGTAGAAAGGCTATATCTATAGATAGATATATACACACACATACATATAAGACAGACAGCATTCCTGTTACAGAGTCCATTCTAGGAGTGTGCAAGGTGTGGCTATGTCTGTGTTACGCAGAGGTTTTACATAACACCAACTACTGTCCTAGCAGTCAGGTTTGTTGTAGTCATTTAATAGATAAACTATTTGATATAACCTATTCTCTATCAGTTCACAGAAGCACAGGGTGCACATGTTCATTCCACCTTCCCAACGCAGCAGTGATATTACCTACCTGTACCACAGTGATTCTGAGCCGTGCCATGGTGCCCACTGCCCCACCGTACTGCAGCTGCTGTGCTGCCTGGGCATCTAACTGTATCTGTTGCTGCTGCTGAGTGGGCATGATCCGCAGGAAGTCTTGGGGGAGTTCTCCAATGAACACCTGTAGAGACAGTCAGAGAAAATAAAATGTGTGGTCTTGGCTGCAGTGTAATGAACAGCACAACTGTCTACCTACTGGCCATCTCTCAGGTCAACCCTCCTAGGAAAAAGACTAAATTGGCCTCAACCAAAAGCATACGGCTCACTCTCTTACATCTCAGAAAGGTTACATCCAAGAGCACAACATAAACCCTGTGGCAAAAGCTTCAACAGATAATCTACTAAAACAACCACTTTAAACTGCATAATATAATCACATTCCTCACTATCATTTTGCCTTTACCAACTCATCACACATGTCGGTACAAAGACGCAGCAGCTTTGAACTGAACACCTTGCAGGTATAATGCTACCAGTTATCGTCTACAATCGAACAGGTTTATTTTTATTGCTAATGCACTGAAACACTAAAATTAACACCGGCAACGTATTTTTACTTAATTAAGGCACATTATTTAACATACAAAGAATTCCTTTCCCACTTCACTTTTACTTAGACTCTGCGGTGAGATAAGTGACAGCACACTGCTATATAGCAACTCAAAAAGCAGCCCTACCCTGTCTGTCATCAAGTATGTCAGCAAGAATTCCAGGTGATGAGCAAGAGTGAGTCACAGCCGCTTTGAGCGTAGTGATAGAGGAATGCGAGTAGTTGGGACAGAATGACGCCTACCCGATACCGCACTATATTTCCATCAAAGGCCTCTTTAGCATCGTCAGGAGGGTGCTTACATATTTTGGCCTGTGGGACCCCACCCCTGTTTACAATAGAAGACTATAAGGGGAAGAACAAGAGTCAGTAACCCATGATGAGCTGGAAACTTTGCCCCTCCTGGATAAAGATGCCCCCACTCTCACAGCCAATATCGGGCACTGGAACTTTAATGAAGCATATATGGGCCGAAAACACCTCCAATGCCCGATTATGATCCTATTGAAATCTATAGGATCATTATAAGGCGTGGAGGAAAATGCTGTTGGAAAGTGACAACAATCGCCTTGTGTGTGCAAATGATCCAGAGGTTCAGCCCAGGGCCAAACGGCTAGGTCTTGGCAACAAGTGTGTGGCCATATTGAATGATAATCCTGTTGTTCTCAAGTAGAGTATCAGGATCGGCCTGTCTGTGGCCAAATTTAGGTTAGCTATGATTATTGTATCTCCTACAACTACTATATGACTATGTATGGGCTACTCAGGCCCTGTAAATAGATACACCTAGTTTATCCCTACATGCAGTATGTAGGATTTATTAAATGCAGCCCTTTGTCAATCTCAAAGTGCCCTGGGTCTGTGTAAAACAAGTGCCCTCCAGGTCCCTTGCCAACTGACCCTGAAAGACTGAACACTTAACAACCAGACCATTCAACTTAAACCAAGTCAATACTTCAATTCAGCATAATGGATGTTGCAATCTGAATGTGTGTTATAAATATGAAACACTGTTGAATACGTTTATATACCTATCAGTTATAGACATTAACTAAAGAGAGGAAGCAGGAACAAAGAATAGCGCTACTTCTGCTAATGATATATTACAGAATATTGGTGGACAGAAAAAGGATTCGGAAATCAGGAAGTGGCGACAGTGCATCGATTACTTCAAAGAAGTGCTGTGATCATGAAGAGAAGGAGACGATAGACAGGAGACGAGTAGATCCCATTGACGTGAGCGTGCTATACTCACAGTGCATTGTACATGTCTTTACCTTGTGTTAGTGTATGGATACATCTCGTATATGATTCCCCAGGGACCACTGCGAGACATGTGATTTGGGACTGTGTCACAGACAACCATGTCAGTTAAAAATCACATAATGTGCTGTGGGTATAGCTGGCTGCTATACCCTCATAATGCCCAAATATCCCTCAATTCCACCCCAAACCCACAGTACTTACACCCACAGTAAGATCAAGCTGGGGATGAGCAGTATGGCGTCATGATGACAAAGGACTTTATGAGTCTACATATGGTGGCAGAATTAAACTTCTATATGGGCTTGTTAAGGTAGACATGGCATATAGTGTGAGACATGAACATAATAGCACACAATAGGACTGAATGTGTTGGCCGTGGGAATAAACTATGTTCTCGACATATGTTGCAAACAGGTGGCTTTAAGATGCACAATTATATTTTTACCATGTTGAGCACTTCAATGCACAGTGCCATAATATCCAAGTAGGTCAATATTCACCATGCCATGCGTGTTAATTATATTTCACCCACTGTACCATGTGCTGTGCTAATTTAAATCGTTGACGTGTTTCTTTATTTAAACATCCCTTGCCAAAGTCTTTTGGAAAACAAATAAATAAAACACAAACACAAGGAGAAATGCCTGTCCTTTGACAAACGTGCAGGCTGCATCTTACAGACAGTACAAAGTCTCTGTAGTCTGGCCATTATTGTGTTCCATCAGACAAAGCAATAAACACTGAGGGAATGTTCTCAATCTTACCACTAGAGGTCTCCCTCTCCCCACAAGATTGCCACTATAGTGCCAGAGAATAATACAGAGACTAACAGATCAGCCAAACATTGAGAGGAACATAAGGTAACTTCAGCAGTGTGATTCTGGACTTATTCCACACAATGTAATAACATAAAACCTAGTAAAACCAAACAAAGCCTAATGGCAAAAAGGTAAATTGACAGTTCTGCATGTAACCAATTGACTTTATCCTAACGCAAGTACTGGATGTACTGTGATATCACAGCCAATATCTGGCAATAGGCCCAACACTGCGGCATGCATGGCCCAAAACCCACAAACATGCCAGATAACTTGGTTGGAATATGACCGTATATGACTGTACGTGTCATCGTACAGGCTCCAATCACGCTGGTAGTGGTCCAGCCACAGGATCTCTTACAATACGTACAGCTAGGCAGCTAGCAGATCCTGTAAGAGTGCTCCCGTGGCAGGATCGGATCGTGAATGCCACTAGTGTCCAAGAGAACAATCATAAACCTTCAGATGTATTAATGGTGGTTTCCACCTTTTAAAAACCTTTATTGGATGAGCTACTGTAATGTACTGAAACAATAGCCAATGCTTCAAAAATACAGCCCTTCTGCTCACTTCCGTAAATGCTGCCTGGCTATAATGGCAATCTATGTTTTTTGGGGTAAAATTGTCTTTTCCTCTAGGACAGAGCCTCTACAGGAACCATGCCATCCTATCATTCTAGTCACTGGCAGATCCCTACCGTCCTTCTGGATTATTGCACTACTGCCAGCAGCAGTCCCAATACAAGTGGAAGTCTCAAGTGTGACATCTGTAATGTACTACTAACCTGAAGTGACGCAACTTGCGCAAACCTCTGTCAGCGCTCTGGCTAGCCCACCAGCGAATCTCCAAATCTAATATGCACACTAAATCCCCATTAAAATAAAGGTTATAGCAATCCAAGATTTCTCTGCACCTCAAGCTGGGACACCAATCGTGAAGATCACTTGATATTTGAAGAGAACTCAAGGGACTGCACCCATTCCAAAGGACTTCACTAAAGTGATTTAACTTCTTTATGTACAAGAAACTCCTTGGCTTCCTGGTCACATCACGCTCTTTGTGACGCGGTACTAAAGTATGTCTCAAAAGGTGTGGACGTGATGTAAATACAGAGCTGGAATTTGCTCTAGGTGAAAAAAATCCTTAAAAAAAACAAAAACAAACTTTATAGAATGCGAAAATAAGTATTTTGAGTTAAACCGGTTCAGCCTCTGTCTGTGCAACATTTAGGCAACTGTTACATATAATTCTTTAACTAGTTTGTTTAGGGATTACTTATTAAGATTTCTTAGAAAGTTATAGTCAAGTGATAAGCATAGATAATGCAAAAATTCTAAATTTGTAGCAGCTTTAATGGTCCATTAAATATACTGAGTGAAATCAAAATAAGGAAACTAAATGGTTAAAAAAAAATCAAAAAAAAAAATCAGTTCATGTGGAATGACCCATTGGTGACAGCATTTTACAGAAATCTTACAACAGTCAGTTGCAGTCAACCATAACTGTCCTTATTAACCAAACCTACTTTCTGTTCCCGAGAACTTCCTTGTGTGTTGCATGGGAACTCAAGTGTTGTGTTAAAGTTGGCTACATCTAAACACACAAAGATGTGTGCAAGTCTGCCAATCTCTAGTAGGTACAGAGCAGTTTAGCCAGGAGACTGGTAAGCCATTTGTTTCAAGTTCTGGCTCCTGTGTTGCTCCAAAACAATACAAGGCAAAGAAGCATCACCCAAAATAGCCACTAGAAAGTGTCTGCTTAGAACATTGGGATTTGGCAAGCAGCGTGCTGGACAGTAAGTGTTGAAGGCTATGTCCATGTTTGGACAACCCCTTCTCAATAAAATATGCCCCTCCCTGTCCACAGCAAATAGTAGGGGGAGCTTTCGCAGAGTCTTGGCACTTGTGGTCTACGTCAGTGGTTCCCAAACTTTTGCAGTTCACGGCACCCTTAGAGTCTCCAAATTTTTTCAAGGCACCCCTCCAAAATAATTACTGAGCAGTCCTGTTTTAGAAGTAGTTGGGTCAAAACATTGTAATAAGTATTTAGGTCACGACAAAAATACTTATTTAGTTGTATGCAGAAATGCCCCTCTGCATCCAGAGGCACTCTGCCCCCTCTGCATCCAGGCACTCTGCCCCCTCTGCATCCAGGCACTCTGCCCCCTCTGCATCCAGGCACTCTGCCCCCTCTGTCACCTCCTCTGCCCTCTCACGCTGCCCCCTCTGCCCTCTCTCACGCTGTCCCCTCCTCTGCCCTCTCTCACGCTGCCCCATCTGCAGCCCTCTGTCACGCTGCCCCGCTCCGCTGCCCGCTGTCCCCCTCCGCTGTCACACTGTCCCCCTCTGCTGCCTGCTGTCCCCCTCCGCTGTCACCCTGTCCCCCTCCGCTGCCACACTGTCCCCCTCCGCTGCCACACTGTCCCCCTCCGCTGCCACCTGTCACCCTGTCCCCCTCCGCTGTCACACTGTCCCCCTCCGCTGCCACACTGTCCCCCTCCGCTGCCACCCTCCGCTGCCACACTGTCACCCTCCGCTGCCACACTGTCCCCCTCCGCTGTCACCCTCCGCTGCCACCCTGTCCCCCTCCGCTGCCACCCTGTCCCCCTCCGCTGCCACCCTGTCCCCCTCCGCTGCCACCCTGTCCCCCTCCGCTGCCACCATCCTTTTCACTCTGCCCCACGCCAGACATAAAAAAAAGAGAAGACAGAAACTTACCAATCAGCGCGGCGTCGGGACCCAGCAGCCTCCTCTCTCCCGCAGCTGTCACTGAATATAGACGTCAGTGACAAGCTGCTGCGGGAGAGAGGAGGCTGCTGGGTCCCGGCGCCGCGCTGATTGGCAAGTTTCTGTCTTCTCTTTTTTTTATGTCTGGCCCGCGGCACCCCAGTGACAGCGCCACGGCACCCCTGGGAGCCGCGGCGCACTTTGGGAACTGCCGGTCTACGTCCATAGCTCTATGCAAGTTCTTTCCCAGAGCTCGATTTAAAAGCTACAACACATGCAATGTGCTCATGTTTGCTGCAGGAATAATTAGCAGCACTTAGGAGTGGTCCGTTCCATGGCTTCAGTTAACGGGGACAATTTGGGAGGAAGACCCCTATTTGCTGTAAGGAGATGTTTTATTAAGAAGAGGTTTTCCAAAAGAGGACAAACCATTTAATTGTTCAAAACTGTAGATTAGTAACACATAGACCTTGATAAATGATAGAGTGCAGTAGTGGGCTTTATTGCTGGTTCCCCTGTTCCTTTAACTTACAACTGGCCTGTCTATTTCTGATAAACCGCTTTGATAAGTGTGTGGGAGGGAGTTTTCAACAATATCTATACACAACTGCTCCTAATAAGATTACATCAATAATAGTGACTGTATAAACATCTTTGTTGTTAGCACACACTAGTCTGGAAACTGCTTACCTCAATACAAGCTTAAAAAAATAAAGAAAAATACTACAACTATAGCAAGAAAAATGTGGCCATTTAATTTTGCATAGCGCATGAAAATATTATTTTATTGAATGTATGTAGTAAATGCATACCTAAAAAAAAAAGTAAAGAAATCCCAGCTATCTCAAGCTTTCAGCACAAATCAGCAGAAGAAACATAATCCAGATATAAATTAAAGAGACCAGGGGGTATATTTACTAAACTGCGGTTTGAAAAAGTGGAGATGTTGCCTATAGCAACCAATCAGATTCTAGCTGCCATTTTGTAGAATGCACTAAATAAATGATAACTAGAATCTGATTGGTTGCTATAGGCAACATCTCCACTTTTTCAAACCTGCAGTTTAGTAAATATACCCCCCCCAGGATTGCATTGATTTCACATAAGACACAACAAATGGTCATGCAATACTATATAAACGGTTATATGACCCATTTCCAGGAATGGAAGCAAATGCTTCACTGAATGCGTTATTTTTAATAAATGTACCCCATATGGAGATAATTTCCATATATCTCAATGTGGTCACATGTTCCTTGACTTAATAGCTAAATACTGCAATATAGAGATTGTAAACTCGGACATTGCAGAAAGTGTGCAGTGAATCTGGATGCAGCATGAATGTAATGTACTTTTATTTTTTCCATCCATGCTTAGTCATGTGCATTTTCTTTCTAAGTTTACACTTTATTCCGCATAGGGATCAATAATTCCCAATTTATTTTTCTTGTCCAACACACAGTGAATGACATGGAGCTCAGATGAGGCTAAAACGTCTCTGACACATCTATGTAGCTAGCAGCCTAAACAGGGCCAGCTGGCTGCTAGTTGTGAATAGATGACCTTTCACCCCAGGGTGTAAATGTATCATCCTCCGATCTCTGCACCTTGTCGGAAATCGGCGACTTTGCAATGAAAATTGAAAGCGGTGATGACTTGAATAGGCAAGTTTGACTTTAACAAGCCATCGCCGCTTTAAATTTTCACTGCAAAGTCGCCGATTTCCGGCAAGCAGATTAAAATATGGTCATGCAAAGTTACTGGAGCTGCAGCTCTGTTTCCTTCCCTGCCTATAGTCACCTCCCCCTGCCTACCAATAGTCTGTGCTGGAGTATAGTCAGCGACAGAAGCTGCGCAGCTGCTATTGTTCCGATGCAACTGCAGCCGGACACCTTCAGCCTATAGATGTATACCCCCCCAACTGTCCCACGTTTGACATGACATTCCAATACCCAGGCTGCAAAAAGAGCCAGGCTTAATCCTAAACTGGGTGGTGTTTAAACCAAATCTGTGCATTTGTGGGCGGAGCTTAATTTGTCCTGATTTTGTCATTCTAAGGGGGAAATTCAATTGGCTGCATTACTGTAAAGGGTGCGCAGGCCGCGTTAATTACTGATAATACAGTAATAGTGTTCATAATTTCAACGCCGGCTTTTTGCTTGCAGTTTCTCCCTGAGCAGAAATCTGAGCTAAAATTACCGTATTAAGGGTAAAAGACTTAGCGCGGCGGTATTATCGGGGGAATAGAATTCCCCCCTAAGGGACATATTCAATTAGCCGCATTATTACTGTTACTACGGTAATTTATCCGCAGAATTTTGCTTGCAGCTCTATGAACCACGAGCAGAAGAAAAACAAAAACTAAATTATCGAGGCCGCGTTGTTCTAAGAATTGAATCTGCCCCTAAGTGTTGGGAGGTATGTGAATCACACAGGCTTTTCAGACCTAAATGTGTAATAATGTATTTTTAATACTACAATAAAGCAAAGAAAATGATTTATGTCATGTCAAAAGTATTATAAAACCGAGTGAGATGTGTCTAATGTGAGCCAAGCAAGTCAGTATAATGAATTTATAACATACGACTATTATCAAAGATAAGTGTAGCAGTATGTAGTTAAGTTGCCTATAATATAAAGATATATCTTTAATACTCATATCTCCAAAGTTAGCTGCATGTTATACTTGCGCTTTGTTCTTGCATTGCTGACAATTGTGCTAAAGAGAGGGGTTTTTGATCCTAGTTGACCTATGTGATCTCATTGTAAAAATAATTAACACCCCTCTCCCCTTCTTCATGCTAAACTGACGACAGGGTCCAATAGCGCCGCCATCTCCTTTTGGTATATGTATCTCACTGATGGGGGAGAACCCTGGAAGCCTCCTGTCAGCTCCGCTGGGAGAGGGAGATTGGTCAGGTGCTTAACTCAATCCAAAGGGATATTGTTTATCACACCGTCATATGTTGTGATGCCCAAACCACATGGAGATGATGTTTAAATTGCTCCACAGGCTTTATCTGACCCCAGTCAAACTCCACAAGATTTGGCCCACACAATACAAGAGTTGTTGGCGTAACTGTGGGGCAACAGGCGATACTTTCCATATATGGTGGCAGTGCCCCGGGGTCCGACCTCTATCATCATCATTTATTTATTTATATAGTACCACTAATTCCGCAGCACTGTACAGAGAACTCACTCACATCAGTCCCTGCCCCATTGGAGCTTACAGTCTAAATTCCCTAACATACACACAAACACACACACACACACACACACACACAGAGACAAAGCCTGTGGGAGGAGACATCTGTATTTAATCCTGGAGTTGTGCTCTTGTCAGGGGATGACTGACAGGCGACACTCCCACCTTGTCTTTAAAGGATGGCTCCTCAGGTGTTCTGTAACGCCTACTCAGCACAGCCACCCCTATCAGCTCTGTGGATACAAACACGTTAAAACATGCAAGTAAATTACTTTTTACATTTACTTTATCACATGTCTCTGACCTGTACATTACTGAACTTAAGCCCAGTGCTACACCTGTATATAACTTGGTCTGCAGCCTATTACCTGCAGACAGTTAGCACCATAGCTAATTCCACCATTAGAGGCCTGTGCCAAACCACTCCCATTGCCACAATATATAATTCTTTGCGAATGGGTTTTGCTGCGGAAAATAAATATGCAGGTTGCAATTCCCTTCAGATTAGCAACAGATGTCAGCGGTCAGCTCTGTTACATGGACCAAGTACAAAAATTTCTCTTTTAAAAAAAAAAAAAGTCTAAGTGGGATGTGAGAGCTCAAACTATGATCTCTTCAATTCACTTGACAGGTCACAATATCTGTAGCTCAAAAGCAGTCATGTTAAAAAAAAAATAAAAAAAAATAATGGACAAGTGATTGTATTGTATATACGTAATTTAAAATTAAAAATGTGTGGAGTTCCCTCTTAAGAGACACTAACAGTCTTATGTAACTATTACAGACTCGCTGAATCCTGACAGATCACTGAACCATTCTGTCTCTGTCTCTCTCCCATCCGCTCACCGGAAGGGTTGGTTTCTCCTCTAGGTCCCCTTCCTCTGAGCCGAGAAGGACCCCTGATGCTTAGAGCTTGCCGCAGTGTAATGTTGAACCAGCATGTTACTCTGTCAACATAATTACATTTGTAGGACCCAGCGTGGTAACTATTGGCAGTTATTACATCTGCGCTCTGAAGTGGTAGAATGACGCGCATGTCGTGTAATCATCATTTACACATCTATGTGGTTGCAAAGCTTTTATGTGAAGACACTGAATGTTTGTTTAGGAACTTGACCAACGCTACAATCACTTCCTCTTAACTGCACTACTTGATGCCCTCTTCAGAGCATAATCTCCACTCTATGAAGCCTTGTTCAACATTAGACAGCTGCAAAATAGACTCCTGCCTCTAACTGGCTTTCGCCTTGTGTTGGATTCTCAGTGCACCAACAAAAGGGATGATTCTAGATTTTTGGGGATTTGAAGTGGAGGTAACCATTTATCTGCAAGATATAACATTTATGGTAGGTATGATCGATGTGAAGCAATATACTGCTTACCTAATTTTTTGTTGTTGTTCAGTGCTTACCTAGGTAAGAATATGCTTGATTAGGTATAGTGATATAATGCCTTGTCAGTTCCCTCTATCTAGATAATCTCTACCTTGTTACCCAGTTATATTTTTTCAAAATTGTATTAATTTTAAACCGATTAATGTATAAATATATTTATACACTGATCAACAATAGCAAAATAAACTACATTTTCTGGGTAAGAGGGCTGGTCTTTTGGTCTTTAGCTCATCAAATCATAACGGCTGCCATACCTATAGTTGGATGGCCTACAAGTAGTTCATGTGCAGCCTTCCTGAGTATACATATTACCCTTCCTTAGGCCGTTCTATTAATTTTAAGGAAATGTCCCCCCCTCCCTGGTGCATTTCTACTTAATGTGCAGCATTAGATGTTGATGTCTTCTTGCTCCATGACCATAATAACTAGTCCACATAAGATTAATCTGTGGTCTTGGTCTGTTTATACATTAGGGACATTTATGATAACTGGGGCATTCTAATGCGGTTTCATTAATGAAAGCAAAAAAGTGTCTATGAGCAACAATATCCTTTTTCAGATACAATTTCACAATTGAAACAGATTGGCGGTTGCTTACTCTGGATTAATTTCAAATATAAGTGCAGGATCGCAGGAGATCCAAAATAGGTTGAACTTGATGGACTGGTGTCTCTTTTCAACCTCATCAACTATGTTACTATGTTGGATGCACCAGTTTTTGTAAAGGTCTCCTATAGTGTACCGGACTAGTCATAATGGGTTCAGTAACAAGTTATCTCCTAGTTCTTTTTGCGAAAACATGGGCCACAAAACGCTTCTGACATATAAAACATTTACCACCATTGCCCGAGTCGCCTCATCACCAGACTTTTCCTCTCCCATATTTCTTTATATTGCAGCGATCAGTTTAGGTCTTATCCTTGAGGCTTTGAGACCTCTTAGTGCAATTAAAATTTGGTTGCATTTAGATGTCCCTTATGTCCAAACACACAATTGCAACAGCACCTTCTTCTATAGCCGTGGTGGGCAATAGGCGGCCCGCCAAGCCTTTGCCAGCAGCCCCCATATCAGGCTGCTCCCGATCTGCCTCATTCTCTGCTTTATGAAGCAGAGAATAAGACTGGATGAAAGCAGGTGGTTTCTGGGTCATATGACCACTTCCGCACACTGCAGTGAGGTCACACAATCTTATCCAATCAGGGAATGAGGAGTTAGTGCTGTGGGCGCCAGTTTGGGATCACCAAGGGTCATGCGAGGCAGCTCTGAGTATATGTGGGCTATGAGGGCATGTGGGGCTATTTTGAAGCAAGAGGCATGTGATGGAATTTTGGAGCATGGAGGTGCATTTTGGAAAGAGCGATGTGGGGACTTTTTTTTTGATTCTTGAAATTAAGGGTAATGTGCGGCCCTTTTGGAGGAAGTATATTGGGTTGCCCATCACTGCTTAACAGCATTGTTTTAGTACAATGTCTTATTTTGCTTCTGGAAGTCTAAATAGATTTTCAGACACATTTTGACAATTCACCCAAGTCAAGTCAGACACAACAAGCCAAGTTCTTTTAGGACTTGTTATAGGCTAAACACTGTGCAAAGTCCTTACAATGAATTGAAGTCTACCTGCTGTGACAGAAAGACTTGCTGACTTGTGGGCTTTGTTCTACTGCAGTTTTCCAGAGTGATAAATAAACTTGACAGATAGGTTATTGAAAAAGCGGTTTACTGGTTTTTTTTTTATCCAGTTTATTTATTCAGTTTGTGACAGCAGCAGATAAACAAAGCAGTAGTCCCTGCTCCTTTGACAAGTTAACAGATGCTATTTAAACTATAGTTTGTTAACTTTTCTTCGACTACAATCTGCTATAAAGACTCGTGCACGAGTGTCACATTGTACCGATAATGAGCTGTTACAATAGATATCAAATACATTAAAGCAACTTTGGCTCATTTTCCATCAGATAGCAGATGACGCAGATTATCAACCAGAAAATGGCGGCTTATGCCCGTGTGCAACATGATTTAATACAATAGATGAGACATGCTCTAACTCAGTCCTCAAGAGCTACAAACAGGTCATGTTTTTAGGATTTCTTTAATCATGCACAGATGATTTCATCTATTTTTCTGGGTCAGTAATTATCCCTCCTGTGTCTAAAGACGGAAATGCTGAAAACATAACATGTTGGTAGCTCTTGAGGACTGGGTTTGAGCACCTCTGCAATAAATTTACAGAACAAAATGATGCTCATGAACATCAGCTCTAACAGTAACTTTAGTCTGCTGAGCTGCCTCACAGAACTGCCTGTTCACCTCTGCAGTAGCTATTAATTTAATTACAACAATGCTAAATATTTTTTCAAGCTTTATAAAGCAACCCCCTGGTGCCCCACAGTCTGCACCATTACTGGACAGTCACACATTTTTGTGTTTTGAGTTCAAGTTCTTTCAACCCCCTCCTGCATGGACTTGTACTTATCAAAAGTTCATGCCTCTCAGGAAGTGCCACTCTACACACAAAACCATAAATGCCTTCTCTCCCGGAATTTCCGTGAGGCTACCGAATTTTGGGGAGCCCTCTCGGACAGTTGTAGGGGTGGGGCTTAATGACGCAATTTCACATTGTTAAGCCCCACCCTCAGCTAGGCAACCACGCCCCCTAATACACCTGTCACATGACCACCCCTCTGGGATCTCCAGCTGACCTAGTAACCAATTTTCATTAATACTTTGTTTGCTACCAGCACCAATACAGTAACCATTTTAACTAACAGCAGCTCCTTTGCTCTGTGTGAGTGTGATCTCTTCCTTGCTACATTTCCCCAAATGTGGGCGGTGGAGAAGCTACAGCATTGTCCTGTGCCACCAACCCGAGGTCACCAGGTGAAGCCAGGGATTGGCAAACCATTACAGACATATAGGGGGTTGTTCTATTGCAGGCCATGTGCCTTCGGACATCGCCACAATACCTGACTGAACACATTGCCAGCCATTGCAGTAGGGAATCTCCACTCACCCATAGAAGTGCAAGGATCAAAGAGTGGAGATTCCAGCCAGAACATTTGTGCCATGTGTGTCCTTGGACGTCCACATTGCACTGATAGGAATTTCCGCCATAGAAGGATATATATTGTTTAGTGGCACTTCCCTACATTCTAAAGGCCAGAGACTAAACGGACATACAGATGAGCCTGTCCACAGTAGGGACATTTCACCAATTCTCAAATCACAGCAATCTACTCATGCTCGAATGTTCACATTTGGCAATGTCAGGTTAAGGGTAGGCAGTCCTGCAACTATTCCACAGTCTGTTTATACTATTATGACATCACACATTTATACACACATGAGAAATCCTACTGGATACATTTGCGATGCTCCCTGCAGTCAATCTGTATTTCCACCTTCAACACACACTGTTCTTTCTTGCACTAATCCAGACAAAGTCAAACCCCTGGCTGTTCATTTCTGCTCTATATAACATGCGATTCTGGTTGCGGAAGGTACCTCATTGCAGCACCTACCCTGCATACTTACAAAGCATTATAGTATTTTGACGAAATTGCTGTACTACTGAGCATTGTAAGATACTGGGAATACTGTAGAATACTGTAGATGGGTAATGTGGGCAAAGGGTGACACTCTCCTATATGTACCCAGGGATATTTGAGGGGCATTCAGCAGTGTAACTACCCGGATGCCAGCTCACAAAGCTGCTACAGGTCCCCGTTTGGCATCACTATTATCCATGACCCCAGGCTTAGCATTTCTGGATCAGTTTCCTACCATGTGAGCAGCTTTTCTAATAGCTGGAGTGTCATGGCCAGAAATGTGACCATCACTTTTTCCTGTTCCTATTGCTCAAGACAATAAAGAAGTTGCACACATGATAGGAAGCAGTGTCCTTAGTACTGGAGCTACCATATAATTGCAGAGCATGCAGGGACAGGACAGACATCAGGGCTGTGATCCCAGCAGCGCAGACATAGGCAGAGGCAAGGCTTTTCCTATGGAACAATAATTTAACAGGAGCAGCGTCAATTAACAAATGTTCTATGCTGCTTAACCCAGGAGAGCAGACAGGAGAATGGCCCTGTATGCGAGTGTTCCACTCAACTTCTGAGTTGGGCTTCTTACTGATCTACACTTTGGGCCACTTCCTTCATTCAGTCCCTCTGAATGGTGAGCATGTACAAGGCAGGAAACAGAGGCATTATGTTCTCCGAGACACAAACCCCAGAATAAGGCAACCGCCCCTCTGACAGAAGCCTACTATATGTACATTTATCAATATACATTATACAGTACCTCTTAGAGGACCCTAGCCCTATACTTGCTTAGTTTCCCTTTGTATTTCTCTATACAATTTCCCTTAGAATTTGCTTCAAACATCCTAATTATAGGACTTGCCTTCAGTTTCGTGATGGTGCTAGCAATTCTGCAGAACTCAATTTAGGGAGGCCATTGTTTATCTTCTCTTACCCATGATGGGCCTCATTTAGAGTTTATAAGGGAATAGGTGGGTTTATTTATTTTTTGCATGCAGGGAAAATACTGGCTGCTTTTGTTTATAGCACACAAGTACTCAACTCATTTTTTACACTTCAGTTTGGAGTTGAGCTAGGACACGGCCCCTCCAAAACTCTAAATCTGAGCACTCCTTCTGTTTTTGCATTCTACAGTAATACATTGAATTGCATTACTGTACAATGTCAAGGTCCCGTTACTAAGGCTTATAACACAACTTGCGAGTCGAGCTGCACATGGCTTTCTCTATACAGCAGCAGCACAGTTGAAGCAGGGGAGCTTGTGACTTATGAGGAAGCCATCCAGCAGAGAACATGCAGTATGGAGCTAGAAGCCAAGTCAAGCTATTTCTATAAGCATTCTCACATTCTTTTTAATACCTGTATTCCTTCACTAACAATGATGTGTTGAAACTAAAACTGGTAGTTGTACAGCAATCTACTTCATAAGAGTCTTCATTTATCTTGTATTATCTACTGTTACTCATCTAATCATTCATTTCCAAGTATGGAGTGATTTGAAAAGGCTTCTTTACTTCACTGAACCTGCAGCCTTCTTGGGTGGCCCCTTCAGGATAATGCCATGGGGCTCAGTAATGACTAGCTGCGTCTGCTAGCTACCCACATTGCAGATCGGTTTTCAGACCTTTTGAGTCATAATTCATTTTGTGTCGTTTGGTTTTTGTTTTGTTTTGGTTTTAACTCCATTACTGTATGATTTCAAGCAGGACGCAGATGTAGTGGGCTGAAAATTAGGACCAGCTCCAATTATCAATCACCATGCAGGACTAGGCTAGTGAATATTCTTAGGATGGGCTGAGGTAATGGCATGCAGTAGAATTTTCATGAACCATTTGACACTACTAAATTGGTGCACGATTATGAACAGTTTTGAACTGGAGGATTAAATTGAACCAGTCACCTACACGCCGTGTGGCAGCCCTTTTTGTGGGCTTCACCAATATTCATAAAAATACAGTTAACTCCCCAAGAACCAGTACCTCATGCATATTAGTCACTCAGAGATGCTGGCCCGAAGCAAATGAACGTGCTTCACACTAGTTCAGTCCACAAAATGGATGCCTCCACTGTGTGCAGGAGACAAGTTCACTTTAAGGAGCCATCATGTTGGTGACTCGCTGCTGCTCCATTTTGACGTGAAAATCAGGGAACTGCTAGACTGCCCTTACTGGTTATCGACTTTAGTCAGGTTATATTTATAATCTAGATATTTATTTGCTCTAAATCCTTCACACAAGTACACATTTCACGTTCTAGGACCTAATGGGATTGAATGAATGTGTGGCTTAAGAACAATGGGCTTGACTATGTAAAATAATGAGGCTAGTGAATTGGGAGGGGTGGCAATGTATTCCTGTGTAATAATCTTCAATCTTCCAGCATGGAGAGCACCTATCCTTTTCAGTAAATTTGTACATACATTTTATCTGAGCCCACAAAATGGCCGCCTCCAGTGTGTGCAGACGACCGATTCAGCTGAAATCTTTCCTTGCATATTAGCATTCCCTTTGATTCCTATTCTGTACTATGGAAGCAAGAACTATGTATAAATGGCACGTCAGGGCAAATTGTGCATTGTACATTCAGCTAAATTAGATAATTTCCCCTGAATTTGTTCGCTCTGTTGGCGACAAACACCGTAATTATGACAAAATCCACTTCAATTAGTTAATGTTACAAAGAAACGTTACAATTATCATTACAGCAACTTGCAATTTTTCACTCGTTAATTTATCTTACAAATTAGTGAGTTAAAGCAAACGGATATTTATATCTTTCATTTTAGCTAGGACAAAACATCAGTTTGTTTAAAATCACTCGTTGGTAATATTACATTATTTTAGAGAAAAGAATGTGAATGAAGTGAAAACTGTGCGTGTACAAAGTGCCTTGGAAAAAAACTGCCAAAAGACAGAATTGTAGTGACAAGCACTCCTTAATATTCTTCTCAAAAAGACACTGGCAAATCTCTGCTTGTTTGTTAAACATAATTACATATCACAATGGAAATCCCTAAATCCTTGAATAAATAATTTGAAATGGATTTTGCAATGCTTCTTTCAAGGATACACAGTAAACACTTAATTTCAGAGGCAATGCATACCTTAAATGGGACATAGACCCTAATTTATAAACAGCATTCGAGTTTGCTTTATTGTTATAGTCTCAATAAAACATGGACATGTTTTTCTGTAATGAAAAGCTTAATTATATGCATATTTTACATGACAGCCCCTTAAACATTGCAGTTGATAAAGCATTGATTTGAGTAGGACACAGGCTAGTTTGATGCCTGCTCATACGAAACTGTGGCTCACAGTGTAAAAGCAGTTTTGTGATGTCATGTGCCCATTTATAGAGGTATACACATGGCATAGCAGGTGAAAGTGACAGGGACTGGAGCGGCACGGTGGCTCAGTGGTTAGCACTTCTGCCTCACAGCACTGGGGTCATGAGTTCAATTCCCGACCATGGCTTTATCTGTCAGGAGTTTGTATGTTCTCCCCGTGTTTGGGAGGAAACCCACGCACACTCCAAAAACATGCTAGTAGGTCAATTGGCTGCTAACAAATTGACCCTTGTCTGTCGGTCTGTGAATTTAGACTGTAAGCCCCAATGGGGCAGGGACTGATGTGAGCAAGTTCTCTGTACAGCGCTGCGGAATCAGTGGCGCTATATAAATAAATGGTGATGATGACTTCAAGGGTTCAATCTTTCTCTCTGATTGGAGAAGCTGGATGGCAGTCATTTCAATAGGATGCGGGCTAGACGTAATAAAGCACAAATGCAAACATGAGATTTCCACACCATGGACGCGACTTATGTTTACAATGTAAGCGTAAATTACATCCTCTAGCTTACTCTGTACAAGGGGTGTATTTCAATTAAAGTTTTTTTATACGGTGTGTTTTATTTGCATTTTTCTCTGATGCTCTACGGGTGCCAGGGCATGCTGGCACTTGTGGTTCATCAAGTGCCAGCATGTCCTGGCAGCCCTTCTTTTTTATTTATTTTAACACCAATTACAAGATCTGTGCAGATGTTAATCCTTATCACCACACATCTTGCACCAGAGAGGAAGCAGGCACAACAGATTGGTCTCCCAGATGCATATCTACGGCTGCTTCCTACTCTACATAGTACGTAATAAGCGATAACATGCCCTTACTGTGCCTACACCAGGCTGCCCGTTCGGCCATGTTAAGTGTAGAGAAGCGCAACAGGAAGATACAAGGCGTAATTCTTTCTACTGTGCATCTGCCGTAAGCAAAAGCGCATTTTGCATCAGACTTACGTCCGAGTCCCAATATGGAAATGGACGTGAAGTGGAGGAGAATGTACATTTAGGTGGAATTCCTTCTATATCAGGTGGCTTATGAACCCTGCTCTCTAAGTAAAACAAAGAAGTCCTCAGACAGGGACAGCCTCACTGAAACAATAAGAGTTAGGCTACCTACACATATGTAATGGGTTATTATGTTAACACGCCAGTAGAAAACATATACAAATCACACTGCGTTTATCCATGCCTTTAATGTGTTTTTAGACGTGGTTGCAAATGTGATCAGTCAGCATCTGACAAACCAGTACTCATCCTGTTCAAACCAAAAGCACATGGAACTGCATATGTAAACAATTCTTAATCACATCTCAATGAGATTACAATGTGCCGTTTCCGGGACGAATGTACGTTTGTAACGGAGTTGACACACATCAGATGTACTGAAACGGAATGAAAAAACGCACATAAACAAGCAAATATGTAACATCCAATTGGGTACAATGATTTATTGATTTCTTTGATTTCTTTTTCATAGCCATGTACATATGCTTAACTTGAATTAACATTTTAACATCAGTGAGAATGTATCCTATCGAAGATCCTTAAAACAAATAAATATTCATGGTTTGATTATACTTATTGTTTTGTCAATACACTCCACCTGTTCATTATATGGCTGTCTGTGAAGTGATTTTCATCAGTGACTTAACTACTTCAAGATGATCACCAGAAACTCTGACACATACAAGCAATAAAATAACGGAGGCAACATGCTGAATAGGTAGAAATATAGTGACAAAATAATTACATTAAAATGATACGTTGTAATTGCAAAATAATAAATAACACCCTTCAAATTATAATTATTTACCTTCAGATAACTTTCTAGCTTCCTCGTGTGCTTCTGCACCATGTCTTGGGGACATTAATCAGACTTGTATCCAAGGACACCAACAAGCTAAAGCAACTCTCCAGATACAAATGTATCAAAGCTAGGGGGCTCGGGTAGACCAGTCTTGTATTTATGGGTAACAAGAATAAACAACTCTGACGGACTATAAATGTGACTGCAAAGCCACAAAAGTAAGGTAGAATGATAAAGCAAGGCATTTAGTTATTATAAAGTAGTGTGTACAAGACAATAGACTTTCAAACTGCTCACCAGCTGAACCACTACTCTGTCAACTCTGAAACCAGCCTATCAGACAGCCAGGGTCCATGCTTCTCCAGCCCTGACCTACTCACTTGTCACTCAAAATGTTAGGAATGTGAAGGTTTTCAGAACAATGCACAGTTCTGCCAAGTGTTCTGGGAGACGGAGAACACCCGACCAGCCTTCTAAAACTACCAGAGTTCCTCTCAAAGACACCTCTCACCTTCACACAGTGGAAGCAGCCATTTTGCTTACTGAACCAATATTTATGACATCCGCAAAAAGAAGAAGCACAAAACAAATCCTTACCGGAGATAAAATATATCACTGTAGCATTGAATCATTATATAAAGACAATTATTTACCACTCTCAGGACCTGCCGTAGATAAATAGAAATAGTATGTGTAGTCCAAGTGTAAATGCTGTAAACACAATCCAATTCAGATCCTTTGTAACAAAACTGACGCGTTTCTCCGCTGGTGTTCTGTGGTTTCTTTCTTTTTGTGTATTTTGAGGATTTAAATAATACATTTTCTCTATATAATGATTCAATGTTACAGTGATATTATATCTCAGATAAGGATTTGCTTTGCGCTTTTTTTTTCTTGTGCTTATTTTGAAGTTGATACACAGACAACTTCTAGATTGAAGCAGCATCGTATATCCTTACCCAAGTTGCTCAACAGCATTACAGATGGCTTATTTTGTTAATATCTAATATTTAAGGTCAGCGCCTAGTCTTAGCGCTCAAGGTTGGACGCTAGATTTTTGGAATTTATGACATTAACTAGAAACCTGTGACATCTATGAGGTAATAAAGTGCTTAAATCCAATCAGAAAGAATTGGGAGACTGCAAAAGGTGCTTTTTACCTTCGGAAAATCACCTATAAATCAATGCGAGAGCAATTTCAGCTTTGACTGTTGAAATTGAAATCATTGCTTGTTGCAATCACGAGCAAAAGACACTTTATTGTAAGTGTCACTGGACAAAGTAATGCAACAATACATAGTTAACAGCAGAGTGTTGGAATATGGCCCTAGACCAGGCCTGTCCAACCTGCGGCCCTCCAGGTGTTGTGAAACTACAAGCCCCAGCATGCTTTGCAAGTAGACAGCCAGTTGATAGCTGGAAGGGCATGCTGGGACTTGTAGTTTCACAACATCTGGAGGGCCGCAGGTTGGACAGGCCTGCCCTAGACGATACATAGAGGGCTTTCACCACCTCTCAATGCCATAAAAAAATAACCATCAAAGCTAAAACAGTCAGTGTCACAATAATCTCAGGTTAGTCAGCTTCCCAGAAAAGTTGAAGGCAAAGAAAAGATATGTGCTTTTGCTGAAAATGTCCAAGTGATACTCCTGGCGTGCCAGCCGTCTACCAGATGCGGTGTGTGGAACAAGTTCACAGACTACCCAGATGATCCCAACAACCACCATACTTTCCTAACTATAAAGATAACACTGCATAATTTGGCTGGTAAAGGAGGCCAGAGAGGCTCAGGATGATTATAATTTTATCTATCCAGATTCCACCGTAGACACACAGGAAGGGAATGTACATTTCAAGAACTGGACACTACAATGTTGTTTAAAATTCAATTTGTGATGGGTCTTCATTGGCACCAGTTAGCCAATAAACTCAATATTAACAAATTCCAAATTAGGGGTCTAGGGAAGAATTTTAATGTCACTCATCAACACATCATGCCTTCATCCAAATAGATTTAGCAATTGGTAAGTTTAGCCTGCTGTCATCCGTTCAATCTGAAGTCTTCCTCCCAGAGGTATATCTGATACTACTTCATTAATGCTCATTTTAAGTTCAGAACTATTACTGAGCCTTCATGAGGGTCAATAAATACCTTCTAGCTTAAAATTCCCCTCAACTGATAACCATCTTCATAAGGAGTACAAACGTTTTTTCTATTATAAGGAGGACTCAGCTACATCCCAAATCATATGCAAGCTTGCAAAGGCCCATGTGGAGGGAATGGTAATACAACTGTGGACATAGGCACGAGAGTATCATGCAGGGGAAAAGAAGCTGAGCTCTATATAGTCAATAAAATTGAGACTTAAAGGGACTGGTGACAGGCTGAGCATCAAGGATGTGACTGGGTTAAAGCGCTACTGATCAGCAGTTATATGGATCTAAAAGTAACTTTTTTGGGGCAATATGGAGAAAAGGCATTTAGATGGCTCTCAATGGTATCTAGAAAAAATTCTGTTGCCCTTGGTCATTAACCAAAGTGACATGAATTAATGATCAAAGACATTTTATGAGACATTGTACATTATTTACTAAACACAATGCACTGTCAAACCTTAAGGCTTATGTTAACTGCAGAAAATTACCTAGACCATCAAAAAATAATGCTGTAGCATTGGATTCCCCCTCACCCGGATGTCTCCTCTCACACCCTTTTCTGGTACAATATGAAACAACGAGAATTCATATCTTTATGGGGAAGGAAATAAAGTGTTTAAAGGAGATATTCACTTTTGGAGACCCTTATATAAAGTGCTTCCCTCTTCTTGTGATCTTCAGCAACAATTTGGTATACCTAATTAGTCGTTTTATAGATATTTACAACAAAGACAAGCTACATATGTACAATGGAAACCTGGAAGCTCAGATACTGTTATATCCCCCTTTGAAACCTTACTGCCAACAGGACCTATACGATGCCTGGGTTGGAGACCTGGGAAACAATGAGTGGAGGGGATGTCTGAAGTTACCCTGGGTGATCTTTATTAGAGCTCAAGATAGATTCATACAAACTCTTCTGACATATCTATATCTGCTACATATATCACAAGTGTAAAAATAATAATAGAAAGGTACATTCTTTCACCTCATATGATTATGTTGTACAATTAGTTCCTTTTGGAATTAAATGTTTAAATACTTGGATAATTTGCTTCAGACAACCATCACCCATGAACCACATCTATGTTTAATGGAAATAGTAGGTCTAGACTTTCTTAGACCATACACTTGTTATTTAATTCAACAAATTAATTATTATCGTAGATCCGGAAGGCGCCACAATGCTCTGCAGCGCTGTACAGTAGGAAAAACAGAACGTACTTAAAACAGGGACATACAAAGCAGACAAAATGAACGCAGACATGAAAACAAAAAGGGTATGAAGGACCCTGCTCATTAGAGAGCTTACATTCTAAGTGGAAGAGAGCACAGCTGAAACAAGAGGAGCGAGTGTGGCTTAGAGTGGAGATTGGGATAGTTGTGAATGACAATTAAATAACAAATGCTATTTTAAGAGTGTATGGCTAGACTTTGGATGCATCATAAATCACTCTTCTTCCAGCTGGAGGTACATAATAGACAACCTATTTTGTCTAATCAATCAATGTACATAAAGAGGAGAGCGCTCCCTAAATTTGAGATAATGTGATATTTCTAGCGCCAATTGGATGTGGGTCCCAGAGTAACATAATTGCGAAGAATAATGGCCTAGCAAGATTTGAACAAATTCTATCAATGATATAACAGTGACAATGTTATAGATCTCTATTGTTCTGGTGCCAGTTACATTGCCCTCTATGATTATGTCACATACTGTACTACTGTTACCCATTGCAATTTGATGTAAACAGATTAGCGGTTTGTACATTATGTTTTATATATGTACCTCAGTGTATGAGCACATTACTTGTATATCTTGCACGGGTTTTAAAACAAAATAAATATATATACACCGGTATATATTATTATAACAACTTAATTCCATGCAACAACACTTACTCAGTATCAGCCTGTTTGTGCCCAGGTTTACTGTTAATATATTGCCATGGGTGGGTCTCAATTCAAAGATCTTTTAGAGAAGCCTGACCAAATACTTAAGAAATACACAGATCATAAAAATAGGAGGCTCCCATCAAGGAACACAGAAAGGCTGTGGACAGCAACAAAGTAAACTTTCCTGATTTGACAATAGGTACAGAGCAAATCTTATGCCACATAAATATACATGAGTCATGAGATATATATGTATATGTATATATATATATATATATATATATATATATATATTACACACACTAATTTAGAGTGAGGATGTTCAGGGCAGATGCGCACGCAGTGGGTGAATGTCATGATTATATAATGTGTATGATTAATTCACTTTACATACAACATAACATGACAAAATACAGTGACACTTTTCATAAAAAATAATAATGGTGTAAACGACAAGGTTGTGTCTGCCACAATAATAAAGACATTTGCTTTAAATTTCTAAAACATACTAAAAATATAAAAGTGAAAAATTGGTTGCAGTACATTTTGTAAATTTCTCTCCATTTGCATAAATCAATAGTGTGAATGACCCTCCTGAACTCTTAACATACACTCATTGTAGTCATAAATTGGTGATTCACACTATTCAATCTCTGCTTTCTATGACATTTGTAGTCCATACACTAAGAATGTTATTCCAAACTCACTTGAACACAGGATATTTCAAACGACGAATATTGACTGCTGACCTCAATTTCCAAAATCATTTGCTGAGCCTTTAATATGGTCCTTGCCCCTTCAGATGCCAATAATTTATTAGCTTGTACAGGTCTTCCTTTTATAAAATACATTAATTTCCTTTCTAGCCACGTGTTTATATGATCAAGCAGAGCTGTTTATAGTCATTCCCATGGGCTATGACACATACCTACACTATGGATATAATTACATCCAATACAGACAGCTGTGTAAAGCTGTGTCCTAACCCATAGCAAGAGAAACAGCTCCCTCTGTTGATATGAAGACATGGCTAAAAATGACTAATGGAACTTGGAAGAGTAAAGTATTTAATAAATGTTGGTCCAACTATTCCACTGAATCACTTGTCCCCCTATTCATGAGACAGGCTGAAGCAATGTCTTTACAGCTGTTGTGGAACTACAAGCCTCAGCGAATCATGACACATTCTAATGGAAGGAAATGCAGTGTGCCTTAATATATTTACAAAATCTAAAATACATGTAAGAATGGATGTGGGAGAGACCAAGTTTTACATGCATTTACAGTCTTCCACATACACCTCAGTAGATGTTCAGTTACAAATGATCAACAACTATACAGTTGTGGGCAGCACGATGGCTTAGTGGTTAGCACTTCTGCCTTACAGCATGGGGTCATGAGTTCAATTCCTGACCATGGCCTTATCTGTAAGGAGTTTGTATGTTCTCCCCGTGTTTGCGTGGGTTTCCTCTGGGTGCTCTGGTTTCCTCCCACACTCCAAAAACATACTGGTAGGTTAATTGGTTGAAATCAAAATTGCCCCTAGTATATCTGTGTGTGAGTGTCTGTCTATATTAGGGGGTTTAGACTGTAAGCTCCAATGGGACAGGGACTGATGTGAGCGAGTTCTCTGTACAGCGCTGCAGAATCAGTGGCGCTATATAAATAGATGATGATGATGATGATGATGAGGGACAGTTTGGAGGTGAAGTCCCCCTCCAGCTGCACAGACACAGCCAGGTCGCTGCTGCCTAGTCACAGGGTCCCTCCCCCTGGCTGCTATCTCTCCACCACTCTCCCCTCCCGCTCACCGGTCCCCGCTGCGTGCTGACACTGGTAGCCATGGTGCTCGGGCGGCCGCTGTCTCCTCTGCTCTCCGACACTTCCTGTTCTGTCTGCACCGTGTGACACACAGTCACCTGACCCAGCCCTGCGCGCATGCGCACAACCTGAAGGAGCCAACTGTGCAATAACTTTATTCACACGGACAGCAGAGAGACAACAGCCAGACACCAACATGGCAACTGTTCATATGTAAAAAAAAAAAGTTAATTAGATTATAAATAGTTGCAACCTAACGTTATAAATGGATTTATATTTGTAAATAATATGTATTGTGCATTGTGTTGGCACATATATTGCACCTACATCCTATAATGGGACAACCTGAGCACAGCGACCCCTGCTGGTACAGACTAGCTTATGGCAATGGCATGATTGCAGCAGTGACATTTGCTTGCAGTTGCAGAGGTGAATGTAGAGGGAGAGCTCGTCTTCTCTATAGGATGAAATGTATTTTTTTATCTTCCATTATGCATATTTATGTTACACTGCAGTTATTTGTTATTACACAGCTTACTAGTTTTTATTTGTACATTATAGTTTTATTTTTATGAAAGACTTTAATTATTTTTCATTGTCATATCATTATATATTATCATTCATTACCTAATGTATTTTGATACTTAAAACAATGTTTGATGTATTATTATAAATATTGTATTTTTATTTAAATGAATAATGTTTCGTATGTAGTTTTCTCATTTATATCCATAACTACATATACAATTTGCATATGTCTATTCTGGACCCTTAACCTGTACTATCATCATCATCATCACCATTTATTTATATAGCACCAGTAATTCTGCAGCGCTGTACAGAGAACTCATTCACATCAGTCCCTGCCCCATTGGAGCTTATAGTCTAAATTCCCTAATATACACACACACAGACTGAGAGAGACTAAGGGCAATTTAATAGCAGCTAATTAACCTACCAGTATGTTTTTGGAGTGTGGGAGGAAACCAGAGCACCCAGAGGAAACCCACACAAACACAGGGAGAACATACAAACTCCACACAGACAAGGCCATGGTTGGGAATCGAACTCATGACCCCAGTGCTGTGAGGCAGAAGTGCTAACCACTAAGCCACCATGCTGCCTACAAATGTCCCTGCCACTTGTGTTTTTACCCGTTTCTTACCCTTAAAGTGGTCATCCGCAGTTCCAAGAATCTGTTGTGGAACCTAGAGCAGGAATGTCTGTGTCAGCATTGCATACAGTTAAAGCTAGTTGTAGTTGTTGTCCCTACAAATGTAAACAGCTGTTGTGTTTTTATTTTAAAGCAATATTTTAAACACAGATTCACCTTAAATAAAATTTTCAAATATTCAAATTCAAGAACCATACAAACAATGAATAAATAGTTTGTTTTTTGTTGAGGAATAGGATACTAAGGCTGGGTACATACTACAATGTTTTCAGCCGATTATCGGGGCAATCAAACGATAAACGACCGTTCAATCCGATATTGCATTAGTGTGTGCACTGCAAGGATGAACGATTACACTGGTCAACAGCATTTTTGCTGCCCAACATGTTCAAGTTGTTTTAGGACCAGTGCTGATTCCAAATATGCAATTATATTTCCCAGATTGACTACAGTTTTTGAGGTATGAGTGGTCACGCAAATTTGTTGAAAACTGGCGATTTAGCGTGATCACATGGGTATGATCTTAAATAATACATAGGTAATTGCACAAAATGAACACATTTTATTTTTTCTGAAGCACACACACAATTCCTTACAATAATTACAATTAAGTTAGAAAATCCTGTAAAAAATCATTTGTAAAGCAAATTTTCAATCGTGAATTTTCTTATACCTTTCAATAACGCTGCCTGTAGGATTTTCTTTTGTACTGTAACTTAGAACAGTCCCGCTGGGGTTCCAACAGTAGTCCGCCATCATATCTATGTCCCAACTGCCTTGGTATCTCTCCTCCATCACCTTGATGTCCTGGTGAAACTGCTCCCCTTGTTCTTCACTAAAATCACAGAAGTTGTGTTGGAATTTGTCTAAGTGGCTATGCATTAAGTGCACCTTTATGCTCATATTAATTCCCAAATTTTTTCTCCAAACCACGGACACACCAAAGCTTAAGCTTTTCTGTTTACCATTTTTCCAGTGTCATGGTCCTCTACACATGGTTTGCAAACCTTATGTGATGACTATGCCTTGTCCTGGTCTCCTAATTTGATCCCAAAATATGCCAATTAAACTTGTTTCACAAAGCTGTTGATGGGTTTTCTTTGTTTCACAAGAATATAGCTTCTATATGTAGCAGAATACGTCTGGGTCATTCAAACAGCTTCTAAGGGAGGAATTCATTTAAAAAAAAAAGTTATATTGACATTATTTATATGTTTAACCAAAGTGTAATAAGCTGCACAACATGTTATGTTAAAGGAAACATTCATTTAAAAAGACAACCCAAAAATTATCCACCTATGGATATCAGCAGTAACGCAGATGTTGCGGAAAAAGCACTTAGCTGCTAGAATAGTACCTCACATATCTCGAGAACCGTAGCGAATTGCGAAAAACGGATTACATTTCTAAAATAAGCACCACTGATATACCCCAAATCCAGTTAAAGTTCCTGGACAGCAGAAAAAAAGATACATTTTGTTGAGCAGTGTTATCATTCCAAAGTACATAGTATTGTTTCATTTGTTTTTTAACTGGACTAAAAATCTTGTTCAACGATGGAACAATGTCGTTCCAGTTCTGCAGTGTGTATGCACTCATGTCCATAGATCTATATGGAGTGTGCGGAGTCACAATCTTTTCAGCCGATGGTTATGACAGATGAAGAGCACAGATCTGAAGGTAAATCGTGTATAGTGTGTACACATGAATCTGCATGCTGATTGGGACTTTTTTATTTTTAATCATTGGTAAAATTGTTAATGATATCGCATCGGGAGAAATTTTGTATAGTGTGTACCCAGCCTTAGTCCACAGAACAACTATTTTGCTTGTTCCATGTCCAGTTTTAGTCTATCAGTGCTAAACGATTGTTAGCGGTTAAATATGTAAATATAAGACCTTTCTTATTGTACCTCTCCTGCAGCTCCTGGTCTCTTTAGGGAGCCGCTCATAGTGAGCCCTCTGTCCCTGTCCGTCCCTCTGCTCTGTATGATAGATTTGAACAGAGTACTGTAATACATATTTTATTTGGATTATATAAGGGAAAATCATATTTTTGCCTTTTGTATTTTCACACAGTACAGCTAAACAGATAAATGCTTCAATGTATTCAGCAACTTCTAGAGATTATAGTGATGCTATTTTGAGCTTCTGTTTGTTTATTTTTAATGAAAAGAGCTTGTGTTAACATGCATTAACATAAGCTCTGATGTCAATGACATAACCATATTGTCACTCAGTGACTGGACAAGATATTGTTACAAGACATGGCTTAGTTTTCCTGAATAGCAGGGGTCCATGGCATGGCGTTCCCTTGGGGGGGAAGGGGCAGGTTAGTATGTATAAAAATGATATTTTAGGTGGAACTTGCCCAATGTTGGCCAACGTGTGACACTCCAGGTGTTGTGAACTACAAGTCCCAGCATACCCTTCCAGCAATAAGCTGCTATATATTGGCAAAGCATGCTGGGACTTGTAGTTTCACAACACCTGGAGTGTCACAGGTTAGCCAACATTGAACTAGCCTATAACTGCTGGAATTGGTTCCCAGCTGGTGCACTGGAACTAAGTGTTATCATTAATAGGAGGTAGAAGCTACATCGTACTTCGGAAAGACTGAGCAGGAAAGGGTTAAGGTATATAGACTATAATAAGGTATATTTCCCTTGGTGAAATACTGGGTATGTGTAAATTCTGTTGACTTAATGTTATATCTTTTTTTTTTTTTTTTTTTTTTACAGACTGACAACACATAATTGGTAGCATTCATTATGTACCAGGCAACTTTCAGCTCCTCTCAAATATATGTTGACGTGGTTCCTGTGAAGATACCATTAGGTAGGATTTTTTATACAATCATTATCATCATCTATTTATTTATATAGCGCCACTAATTCCGCAGCGCTGTACAGAGAACTCATTCACATCAGTCCCTGCCACATTGGAGCTTACAATCTAAATCCTCTAACATACACACACACAGACAGAGAGAGACTAAAGCTGGGTACACACTACAGAATTTTCCACCAACTTTTTATGCTGATCGATTTTACATGCGACCGATGGTCCGATCACTTGGTCCGTGGACTGCATACACACTAGAGTTGTTTTAGACGATAAAGGGAAGAGCGGACGTCCCTTTAGCGACTTTTTTCAGCCATGTTGTTGTGAGCAATGATTGCAATTTCGTACACACTGAAGCAATATCGGTCGGAAGTTTATACACACTACACAACGGAAACGAGATTGGAACAAAAATATTTAACGTTACGACCAACCAAATGAGGCGACAATCGTCCATTTGGGCAGACTTTCGACCATCGTGTCACTGCACACCCTGACCCGACTTTTGAACGAGCGGTCGTATGTCGGCTGGTTGAGACGATTATTGGACGAAAGCGTTGTAGTGTGTACCCAGCTTAAGGGCAATTTAATAGCAGACAATTAACCTACCAGTATGTTTTTGGAGTGTGGGAGGAAACCGGAGCACCCGGAGGAAACCCACGCAAGCACGGGGACAACATACAAACTCCACACAGATAAGGCCATGGTCGGGAATCATACTCATGACCCCAGTGCTGTGAGGCAGAAGTGCTAACCACTAATCCACCGTGATGCCCAATCTGCATAGTCCTCTAAAGAAATATTTTGTGTTTATTATGACTAGAATGGAATAACTAGCAGCCATTTTGGCAACAAGATGGTGTCCTTTACAGGAGAAGATGGCTGTTCTTGTGAGTGCACACCCAGATAGGCAGTGTATATTGATCTAGCAAATTGAATATAGTGCAATGTGTGTCCTCTTTTTATAGATATAATTCAAATTTATATGTAGCCCTAAAGGGGTGGTGCATTTCATAGTCAGGTTAGTCTTTCCTCATCTCTAATGCAATGCCTCCATCCTGGGGTTGTCTTGGGAAGCCCCAACCTGACTCACAATATGTGACTGGTTTATTGAATGGCCAGGTAACTGAAAGTACAATAAGTTAGTAAATAAGGATTAAGAGAAAAGGACTTTGTCCTCTGCAAAGATTAAATGTCTGAGATAACTGTAACCCTGAGATGCAAATAAGGAAATGATACAATTCCAGTGCTAAAGATTACCTAAACAAGAACAGGTTGATATAGTATTCACTAATGACATAAAGCAGTAGCGTTCAGTAGAATAATCAGCAACAACAACACTGGTTACAATGGAAGAATCCACAATGACAATAAATTATAATGACAGTGGCATGTAATCAGTAGTTACAGTAATAACCTATTATTACACTTCATCTTTTGACTCATAACGCTCATGTTAAATGTTTTATTTTTTTGCATGAGACCACTCACACTTTGGGTGTGAGCTTACTGGTGGCAATATTCACATTTAGACCTACAGACACACACCCTGAATTGACTTCTGGAGGAGAGTAGATTAAATAAGAAACAAACTGCTAGAACCCAAAGAATTGAACTCTGAGTATAATCCATTCTCTGATTTAGAAAAATATGGAGTAGCAGCATGTAGTGGAGGTGATCACTGCATCAACTATAATATGAAGACAACGACAAGGTTACACTGAGTCCCGTTTATAATAAGAACAAGGAAGAATGTTGTTGTCGAAGAGGAAAAACATGTATTATAGTCCCAGCACTAATAACTATCGCTAAGAAGAAGAAGATAATGATTTGGCTAGTATTTCCAGCAAGTATAATAATTGATAATAGGAAGAAGACAGTGATGTGGGTATTAGCCTTTAAATAATAATAGGTAAAGCTGTGTGCAGAGCAAGGCCAGACCTCTAGCTCAGACAGGCCTCAGTACTAATGGTTACGCCCTTGTGGAGTGCTGTGCAGTAACTAACAGGCTACTCACATTTGCCGTGGACACTGATCAGTTCTGGAAACCTGGTAGGCTCTTGAAATACAATTTAAAGGCCTGGATTGGTCCTCATTGGTCCTCCTCAATAAGCTGCAAGGTAGAAACAGTGTCACAAGCAGGCATCTGAAATAACTGAAACAGATCAGGTAATTCTGCAAATAAACGGAAGGATTCTAGACTCCATCTGGATCTTCAGAATGGACTTGAACTCCCTATGAACCGGACCTGGACACCATGTTGACCTCTTGCACCTTGCACTCCACCTCTGACAGCTTACTCTGGCAATGGCAGACTCCCCACTAGGAATGGCAGTTCCCCTCTGTGATTCTGGCAGCTCTTTCTAGTAACCTGGCAGCACTCCTTGTTAGATTGGCAGCTCTTTCAGCAAGACTATCAGCTTTCTCTAAGCTGGCAGCTCTTTCTGTTGGACTTGCAAATACTGTGACGTCAGACAGTAGACTAAACACTCAGCAGGAGTTCCACAGATACAATAGTACTGCACATATCATGGGCACAGCAGCATGGAGCCTTTGCACTATAAAGTGCCGGTAGCCAATCAGAAGGCTTCTAGGGAAGGAGAAACTTCATGATGGAGCAAGTTTATACTGCGTTTAAACAATAGGTCAGAGTAGGCAGTCTCCATGTAGTAGTCAGAGTCCAATGCAGAGGTCAGAGCAGGCAGCAGTCCATAGAGAAATTAGAGTGTGTCTCTGCACACTGATCCTTACACTACGGGATTTATAGCCCTCCTCATCACCTTTAGTCTCATTGTAAAGGCATTGCCCATTTTCTGCAGTACCCTTCTCAACAGTATTAACTTTCCCAGTGGCAGGTTCAGTGGGCTTGGCTGCAATGCTTCTCTTTTTCCAATGACTCCGCTTGGTTATTCCAAGAACCCCCTAAGGTGTATGTATGTGTTTACTAATACATCTTTCATGTCATTAAATGTTTAGAATTTTCACATTCTAACTAGTTTTGAATATGTTTTATTCATTCCTAATACATTGTTATACTATAAACTATAAATTAAACTCTAATTAATAATTTAATTTATCAGGTAGAAGCACCAGTGTCTGAGGAACCCCAGGGGGTAAATGTATCAAGCTGCGAGTTTCCATCGGGTTTGAAAAGTGGAGATGTTGCCTATAGCAACCAATCAGATTCTAGTTATCATTTATTTAGTACATTCTGCAAAATGATAGTTAGAATCTGTTTGGTTGCTATAGGCAACATGTCCACTTTTTAAACCTACTGGAAACTCGCAGCTTGATACACTTACCCCCAGATGTTTTTAAATTCTGCTTTAGAACAATTACATTGTGCCATGAATGTCTACAGGTTATCATATATCACATTTGTGCACTTTTTGCATTATTATATTCTTGTAGGAGTTCTGGGTAAGTATGGCTAAGGCTGAAAAAGTATTGCTATATTACAGCGGAGAGGGAACTGTATTGTCTGCCTTACCTTCCTAACTCAACTCCACTTTCCCGGTCACCAACTGCCCTATTTGCAATAATGTATTATACAAATATTTAGCTAATATTCAGGAGTGTTTCATATCTTCCTGACCAGACCTCATCTGTGTTTCTTTCCATAGTTACTTTGACGTAAATTACGATAGGTCAGATGGCTATTCTGCCCTCCACTGGTGCTGTGGAGAATGCAACCGGAACGGAATTTTAACAAGAGATCACTATTCACTCGGCCACTTGAGGTAGTGCAGGGTGAATGCTGAATGAAGTACAGACACGGTTTACACTGTTTTTCCCATCTGTGCTACATGAAGAAGTCATGGCCGGCCACGAGATCCTCATACGGATTAAATATCCATTATGTTTTCTTTAGTGGCTGGTAAAAGATTCACAACTCAAGTTGGGGGCAAAACAGGGTAAAAGCATATTATTATTACCTTTTATATAGCACCATCAATTTTGCAGCGCTGTCCAGAGATTATTTGTTATACACATCAGTCCCTGTCCCATCGGAGCGTAAAAAGTCTACCTCCCCAACACACACATACACGGGTTAATTTGAATTTTAAGCTCTGCGAGGCAGAAATGCTAACCACTGTGCCACCATGCTCCATGTGCACCTTCATCTCGCCCTTGTCCTTGGTTCCACTTGTCACTTGTTTGGCTTAATCGTTATGTCAATCTATTTCACTTGAATATCAGTCCAACTCAGTCATTTTACTCCTGCTTTATACATGCACGCGTGTGATACAGGAGAGCACAGCCATGTACTGGTCCATTTATTTTATTTCTGTACAAATCTACATCAATTCAGTTGTCTGAATAATGTCTTTTGCATAAGCTGATCAATACATTAATTAAAGCATGTACAAAATTGTTTCAGATTTCTGATTAATTTATGTAGCATTTGTTTAGTGACTAGCCTGTGCATGACAGATGGCACACAAATTAAAAATAGATAATATGGAAGAATCTCTGTTTTATTTCTTTCTTTATATGGCTTATAGCTCCCTCTCCTACCATGGATCACATTCTGTTATATTACTGATTTATGCCTGCACAGTGTAGATTTTATCATATCTATCTCTAGTCTGTTTTAGTTATACAATTTTATTTACTGTTCTAAATGGTATTTAGATAGTGCTGTTTGCATAGCTTATTACAACTGAACTAGGACTCATTCGTTTCCCAATTCTTTAGCTACCCAAAAATCTGTACCTTCAGTTGCATGCTGAAATTTGCTTGCACTTGCAGTGATAACAGCAGGCCCATCTTATGGGGTCTGGATCTTGAAAAACTAAATATATATCAGCCGTGGCTTGAAATGACATCCATATGTTTTTGGGGGGTTTTTTTGTTTTTTTTTGATGTGGCTCCATTGTCAGTATTGTTTAAATTGCCAATCCCATGAATATGGACATCGCTGCTTTGTACATGTTATGTTCTTCTGTTTCTCATGCAGGAGATGGTCATGTTCTTCCCCACATGGGTAATAACTCTCATTTCTTCAGTGCAAAATGTGCTGCCAGTCAGGGGGTCTTCCCTCCATGACTTATCACTTATGTATGTAATATATATTTATATATATATATATATATATATATATATATATATATATATATATATATAAATATAAATATATATTTATATATATATATATATATATATATATATATATATACGCACATATACACAAACCGATCAGGCGCAACATTAAAGCCACTGACAAGTGAAGTAAATAATATTGATTATCTAGTGACAATGGCACCTCTCAACGGGTGGGATATATTAGGCAGCAAATGAGCTGTCAGTTCTTGAAGCTAATGTGTTGGAAGCAGGAAAAATGGGCAAGTGTAAGGATCTATCGACTTTGTTAAAGGCCAAATTATGATTTAGCACATGTGAATATTATTTTAATGTTGTGGCTGGAGGGAGGTCTAATTATAAAACATGGGTGCTATTGATTTAACACTATGGGCTAGATTTACTAAGCTGCGGGTTTGAAAAAGTGGGGATGTTGCCTATAGCAACCAATCAGATTCTAGCTTTCATTTATTTAGTACTTTCTACAAAATGACAGCTAGAATCTGATTGGTTGCTATAGGCAACATCCCCACTTTTTCAAACCCGCAGCTTAGTAAATCTAGCCCTATGGGGTAAATGTATTAACCTCCAGATTGTTGAACTCCCGCGAGTTCACCGTCTTCAGCGCTTAAATTTAAAGTGGCGCTGCCTTGTAAAGGGAAGTTTTTCCCTTTACAAGGCAGCACCGCTTTAAATTTAAGCGCTGAAGACGGCGAACTCGCGGGAGTTCAACAATCCGGAGGTTAATACATTTACCCCCAGGACTGGTTGGAGTTTTCTAAATTTTATGTACCCATTTGTTTTCCAAATAGGGTCTCCAATATTCCAGGATCCAGACAACCAGCAAATAAGCTAAAGTAACCAGCAGCCACAAGTGGTGACAGTGACAAGACAGGTACGAGAGAGAAGGACAGTCTGCCAACTGTCCTCATTCTGGTGGGACAGTCCCGAATTTGGGTGACTGTTTCGCTTAGGACAGTTGGGAGGTATGTCCTGCTTCACCGTGTACTGCTTGTGAAGGCAGATCTGTGTGCACCTAACAGTAGTGCACACAGTATTGTCTGTGTATTTGTCTAAAATGATAACAATGCTACATCATAGGGGATTACCCTGTCTAAAGTGCTCAGGCCCCCCAGAGCCTTAATCCAGCTCTGGGCCAGGGCATAAAAATATATATATGGATTAACCAACACTAAAATAGCCTCTTTTTATATAGATAAATACTTAAACCACTCTTTAAGGATGGTCTGCTACTTATGCGCCAGTGCTGTGTGCTTGCCCCCCGGGCTAAAGTCTGCCAGCCCTCCCCTGGTCCTAATTCCGGGTTCAAAAATGAGCAAAACAAATCATCTTTCTCAACTCACACATCAGTCTATTGTTGTTTTGAGGAATAAAGGCTATTCCCCGCTTCAGAAGGGGAAAGAAACTGAAGATTCCATATAAAGGTGCCCACTACTGTCTTTAGATAAAAGTGCACACAGGATCTAACTAGGATAGAAATAGAAGCGGGAGGCCCAGAGGCACAGCTGCACAGAAGGAGAAGTACATCAGCGTCTGCAGTTTGGGAAACACACGCCTCACAGGTCCTGAGTTGGTGGCTTCCTTAAAATTCCAGTGTCATCTGCAACAGTAAAAAGACGACTCTGGGATGCTCGCTTTAGAGGCAGAGTTGCAAAGAAAAAGCCATTTGAAACTGACAGAAAAAAAAAGTTTAAAATGGACAAAAGAACACAGACATTGCATGGTGAAAAATCCTCATCATCATTTATTTACAGAGTGGCAGTAAATTCTGTAGCGCTTTACAATTGGGAACAAACATTAATTAAACAATACTGGGTAATACATACAGACAGAGGTAAGAGCGCCCTGCTTGCAAGCTTACAATCAATGGTGAATGACTGTAAAAGAGTAGTTGTCACGATAATGACCTTTAGAGGATGCCAATGCCTGATATTGACGCAACTAATCTGGGAGGCGCGGAGTCTAACGCACCCCCGGTATTCACCAGGGACCCCCGCAAGGAGGTATGGGCTTGGCTGCGAGAGGTGCGCAGGTCGCAGTTCTCCCAGTTAGTAATCAGGGCAGTGGGAGAGACAGGAATGGTCGTGCGGTCCGGGTCAAAAAGCCAAACGTTGGTGCAGTAGAAAAGGGGTGATCCAAAGGAGATGTCAGAGGCAAGCCGAGGGTCAAATACTGGGTATCAACTGAGCCAAATCGCAGGGCAGAGAGAAGTCAGGAACGAAGCCAATGAGTCAGGAACTGAAGAACAATATACAGGAGGAAGCAGAGAACAGAACGCTGGAGCTGGTGAAACCAATTCTCTGGCACCAGACTCATGGAGGGAAGATCCAGAAATACCTACTGGTGTTCCCTGATTGGTGGCAGTGGATTTCGTCGGTCAGGTGCATCTGACCGCCGATAAACGGGAAAGAAGCGTTCCGTTGCCTAGCAACAGGACACGGTGTACTGCGCATACGTGCGCAGTGAAAAACCCGAAAGTCCGTCCTGTTGCTTGGCAATGGAGCCCAAGCCGGGGAAAGAGAGACAGGCGTCCGTCCCCGGCACGTAGGAGCAGTGCGGGGACGGCGCCTGACAGTAGTATTGATGGATGAGTCTAGGTTTGAGGTGTTTGGTTCGAAGAGGAGAACGTATGTGACATGTAGAGCAAATGAAAGAATGCTGGAGGAATAATTAATGCCTTCTGTCATGCATTGCGGAGGAAATGTAATGGTATGGGGCTATTTTGGTGCTGGTAATGTGAGAGTTTTACACAGAGTGCAAGAAATAATGAACCAAAAAAGTTGCCCTTTCAATGCAGTGGCGGATCCAAGGGGGGGGGGGGCCCTAGCAGACACTTGCTGCCGACGGCTGCACAGTATGTGCAGGTCCGTCCAGCCGTGACAGGCAGTGACAGGCAGGGACAGTGTTCTGCCCGGCTGCTCTGATTGTGTTTAAAACACAATCAGAGCAGCCGGGCAGCACACTGTCCCTGCCTGTCACGGCTGGACGGACCTGCACATACTGTGCAGCCGTCGGCAGCCTAAACTGTTAGAAAGGGGCAGGGCCTAAATCGCCCCCCCTAAATCACGCCGGGTACAGTAGTTTTCTAGATCCGCCCCTGTTTCAATGTCATGACATCCCTTCTGGTCAGCATTTGATTGGTGCAAATTTCAGTATGTAGCAGGACAAGGACCCCAAGCATGTCTAAGCTTTGCAACAACTATTTGGTGAAGAAACGAGACGGAGCCGAAGTACTGTCGTTGATCGGCTGATTGGTTGGCACAAACGCCAGATTTCAACCCAATTGAGTTCTTGCGGGATGAGCCTGATAGTAAGGCCAGGGGAAAAAGCCTACAAGCCAGTGAGAGCTCTGGGAAGAGCTGCAGAAGTTGTGGGTACAAATTCTTCCTGAACATCCTCACAAAGTTATAATTAGATTGTCCAACATCTGCAAAGATGTAATTGCTGCCAATGGAGGATTCTTTGGTGGATATAAAGTTTGATGGATGTAAAGTTTGTTGAACAGAGTAGTTATATGAAATTAGTTTTAATGTAATAAATATGACTTGAGCAAGAATCTATATAACCCATGAAAAAGATCACTCAGGAAGAAAATGCACTGTTCAGTCATTACTACCTGTTATCTTTCATTCATTGATTATATTCCCTATCTTTTTAAAAGTTGATGCACTAACGGACCTGCAGCCAGGGCCAGATTGGATGATTGATGTAAAGGGGAGTTATGTTTCACAAGTACCATAATCAGATGTTTGTGCCGCATCTAGCCCCCTTATGGTATACAAGCAGTCTTGTTGCTGGTCATGCATTTATACTGCAGGCTCCGGCACATAAGGGACTCAGGACAGGTATCGTACACACAGCACACTGGTAATGCATCAATTAAAGAGCCTCGTTTACAGTTTGACACATTTTCCCCCTCCAATGTATGCCAAAAATTATTTTGCACACATTGCTCTCTTACCTGTTTATTTTGAGTTGCAGGAATCATCATCATCATCACCATTTATATAGCGCCACTAATTCCGCAGCACTATACAGAGAACTCATTCACATCAGTCCCTGCCCCATTGAGCTTACAGTATAAATTCCCTAACATACATACACACACACACAGACTAGGGTCACTTTGTGAGCAGCCAATTAACCTACCAGTATGTTTTTGGAGTGTGGGAGAAAACTTGAGCACCCAGAGGAAACCCACGCAAACACGGGGAGAACATACAAACTCCTCACAGATAAGGCCATGGTCAGGAATTTAACTCATGACCCCAGTGCTGTAAGGCAGAAGTGCTAACCACTAGGCCACCGTGCAGCATTTCTATGTCAGACGTGCATGAAGCGATCCAATGCGATGCTGACGTCCCATGATAGCATAGAGATGCTGTTTGACAGTGTTATAAGTGCGAGTAACATTATCCTATTTGTACACAATATAATGGAATGAAGTGTCATATATATAGACATATAGACAAGAGAGAATAGTATCTTGACAGTGTTATTAATAAATGCCAAAATCACATTTTCCATACAAAATGTAATTAAATACATATATGCCGATATACTTTGTTTACCTAAAGCCAATGGGAATCTTCTTTCCTGCAGTTGCGCATATGGAAATAACAAATAAGTACTTCGGATAGATGGCCACAATGTGACATAATATAGTCTTGATGCTAATGAATAAAGTACTATAATCTGGAGGGTTCATCACACAAATAACTCTTAAGTATCGGGCAGATAGTGCCATTGGTGTTATCATCATCACATATCTTTACATCAAACCCCCCAGTGCCTGCTAAAGATACACCTCCTAAAAAGCGTATTTGGGGATACATACAAGTCCCATTAGGTCTCATTCCCATCTTACTGTACTCAACTCACACTCGCCCCTCCCCCCACCAACACCGCCTCCGTTCTGCCTCACTGGCTGTCCGTCTGAAGTACATTCAAGTCTAAATATGGACGCATTTTGGTACAAATGCACATTATAGAAATTCATATTTTTATGGCACGAAAAAGAATTCTAAGGGATATGTTTACTAAACTGCGGGTTTGAAAAAGTGGAGATGCTGCCTGTATCAACCAATCAGATTCTAGCTGTCATTTTGTAGAATGTACTAATTAAATGATAACTAGAATCTGATTGGTTGCTATGGGCAACACCTCCACCTGTTCCATCCCACAGTTTGGTAAATATACCTCTAAGTGAGGCTTATTGTATTTACATATAGTTTAAAAAGTGGGAGATCGCATTGTGAGATTAGGGACTACTGTAGATAAGATGTCTCAATACGGTACAGTAGCTTATATCTAAATGTAAGTGACTGCGTCTCATGTTATATTAAATATGGTGGCAAATTGAAGACATTATTCTTTTCTGGTCACAGTTTGGACGGCAGTTGATCACAAAGCACACGCCAATGGGGAAGTTATGTCATTCTGTTGAAAAAGCAGCAATTGCAGCTTGGTAAATGGCCCTTACAGAGGGATGATTTGTCAGATTTACAGTTGTGAATATATGGTTTATATCTGACTGATTTTAATGTTTTGAGACTTAAGGTAAAGAAACTTGATTATACTAGTGGAGAATTCCCCGCAGGAAAGAATTATAGTATATGTTTCTTTGTAGAGCGGAAGGAATTCTTTAGAAAGAATAGGCTAGATTTGCTTGCAGTATTAATATGGTGAGGAAATCAGTGGGAGGAATTTAATATAACCCCAAGGCTACGTGTATTCATGACTGGATGAATAGTGGTCTTGTTGACTAATGTATCTATAACACTTATGACGCTTTTAGGACACAGTACTGAGTCTAATTATTCTGAGTAAAGCTTTTTTTTTTGTTTTGTTTTTTAAATATATTACTGACCAAGGAGATGATATTACAGATGTATGGACATGAGAGGACAGGCCCTTATTATACTGTTACATAAAGCAATGAAGACATGCAGTAGTGGGAATGTATGTACAGTCCATACTTGCCAACTCCCGAATTTCGGGAGTCTCCCGGACATTCCGGGAGAGCAGGCAAGTATCCCACAAACGGCAACTTGCTGTAAAAATGATGCAATTCATGGTGAATCACGTCATTTTGGCCCCGCCCCACGCGGGGGCGGGGTGGGAGGGGCAGGGCGTGGTGAATCGCGGCATTTTGTCACAGGGGGCGGGGCCAAAATGCTGCGATTCACCTAACGCAGCATCAGGCCCTGTGCCAATAATTATTCAATCTACTGACTCTTAAATCTCTAACATAACATTAGGTGGTGAGAACGGGGGATCCAATACCCAGTGAAAATTATTCCAAAAGACTGACAGGACTGTGAGGTTAGGTTTCCAGCACCCTGTTGTTTCCATTCTGCAGTGATTGTTCTCCTTACATGCCTGTTGTGTGCTGAACAGGGTAAGAGTACACTGATACAGGGATCGGAGAGTTGATCTAAGACTGGATATTGGAATATTTTTATCTATTTATATTTCGGTACCAAAGAATATTTGTTAATTTTTAAGAAAACTGCACTAATGACTCTTTCCTTTGAATGAAACAGTCCTTTTTAATCCATAATTGATAATCCAAAGGAATTACAAAAGTGTTTATTTATCATTTTAGAAGGGGCTGACTCCTATAAATATCTACCTCTATAATAGAGGAAAAAAGGAGATTCTTATCTATATGTTTTTGGATAAAAAGAATTCTATGCAGGCTTGAAGTATAATTGAATCACATTTGTGAATAAGTTTAAATGGAAAGTCTTGTAATGTTAGAGATTTAAGAGTCAGTAGATTGAATAATTGTCAGCACAATGTGTATGAGGATTTTTTTTAGTTTTTTTTTTTTATATGACACTGGAAAAATGAGCAACTCATACGCCTATTACAAGAAGAAAGTACACAGCATCTGAATACAAAATTGTTTATATATGCACATTGAATATATTTAACACATTTATTGTATTGTATAGTTTACCACAAGGGCAAACTACACTTTATTTGTTTGTTGACACAAGTGATATTGTTTTTTTGTGGATGTAAACCTAAGGCATATATTGCTGCATTTCAAGGTAGTAATTCTAGAGAAATTTCGTCGTTATAGCACCTAACGGACTCATTAGACCATAGAATTATCCTTGATTTAGTACGAAGGTTTACCAAATATTTTCTGGCAAACTCTAGGTGAGATTTCATGTGAGGTTTCTTTAGCAATAGAATAGCACTTTTCTTGCTTTTCTCAGATTAGCTTTGAGTGTTATTTTGTCTTCATGATGAAGCTCGTAACTGATCTTGGCAAAAAGGTTAAATACCTATTTAATAAATTATTTTATAAAAATATTTAAGTGTTTTATTTGTAATGAATTAAGAGCAAGCTGTAGGGTTTTCCTTTTATGTTTGAGCATTTTGCTTTGATCAGTGTGGTAACAATTTACAAATTAGTCCATTTTGGCTCCATGATTGGTTGCTGTAGGCAACATCTCCACTTTTTCAAACCCACAGCTTGATAAATTTACCCCCAGATGGTGAACTGGGCAGCAGAATTACAGCCACGTGTGTTTTTAGTAAGTGACTGTTGTTGTCACCTTCTGTTTGGTGGAACAGATGAAACAAAGGCACTCCAGCCTATGAGAGTTGCTTCATTCAAAAGTTTTTTCATGGTAAACATAGGCGAATATTCTACCACATTATTTTTGTTACTGAGCCCTGGAGCAGCACGGTAGTAATTACTCCTGTTAATAAATAGATTTTCAGAAAAAATAAAGTTGTCTGTAAAACATGTCTGATGATAAAAATGATACTTTTAACAGAGCAGTGATATGGAATTATTGGATATATAAATCAGTGGTTTATATATAGCAGTTGCAGCAATTAAAGAATACCTGTAAGAAATGCTTAGTAATTATGGAGTATATTTAAAAATACAGAAATATATGAGACAATTTGATTAGTTTTGCAACCATCTCTGTGTTAGTACTGCACAAAGTCCCTGTTTCCGAATAATAAACCACTGCTTGGAATTGTTTTGTTGTTGTGTATGGAAGACCCGTTACCAGTTATAATTCTGTAGCATTTAGTGAAAATGATTAATTAAAATGCCATAGTACTTTGTTATATACCGTTTCTATGTCATTCAGTGTCTCGCGCTTACAGAAAATCTCATGTAATGTATACAGAAGCCCCTGCACAATATTGGTCCTGGAAATATTATTTGAGTGTTGGCAAGTGTGCAGATGTTTGCAAATAATTCATGTAAAATGTTCTACGTTGTTTGCATTCATAATACATAACATAGGCTCAGTAGCTGCATGAAAATTACAAATATTTTGCTTGCATCTATGGGTGTTAGAGGTGGGGTTATTAAGAGCATAATATTAGAGCATTTTTTAGCTATAGGGGGAAGTAGAACACAGACTTGTATAAAGCAAATATTGCAAGTAATATAGGGGTTGGTAAGGAAATGTTTGCCAAGAAAACTGATATGGAATTAGTGTGTGTCTCTCTGTCTCTCTGTACTGGATAATCAATAAATGCTGTTAAAATGTATGCATTGGGTGAAATGTGAGTTGTAAATATTAACACAATTAATGATATATATTATCACAAGCACATTTCTTCCAGTGCATAAATTAATAGTCACATCCTAAGTCATGTATAGTGCAGTGTGCTCTAAACCTGTTATATGAGTCTTTGGGCTAGATTTACTAAACTGCGGGTTTGAAAAAGTGGAGATGTTGCCTATAGCAACCAATCAGATTCTAGCTTTCATTTATTTAGTGCATTCTTAAAAATGACATCTAGAATCTGATTGGTTGCTATAGGCAACATCTCCACATTTTCAAACCCGCAGTTTAGTAAATATACCCCTTTATGTGAGTGTCTCTAATTGTCATATGGTTGAAATGTATATTATTCATAACTCAAACATCAGTTTCAATCCTAGACAAGGAACAGTGTATATTTTATGAAACTATTATAATATACAAATCTCTTGTTTTGGTTATTTCAGTTTATTGTTGCACAAATGTAATTGCACATATTTTGCACACAAAACATTATAAGATACAAGGTTGCAAGCACAGTCACACATCCCTACACACAAGGTAACCCCCCTCCTCAGTCCAATTAAAATGCATCCTTCTGCCACCAACCAGACAACAGCTTTGCATCTACCAATCCTAGTCTGGCTAACATCCCAGCTCCAGAGGGCTGCATGTCCCCCCCCCCCTTCACTCCCCACCTCTAGCAGTGAGCGTGAGGACTGATCAGCAGGTTCCTGCTGAGCTGCTTGTATGTAACACGGCAGCATCCACACCATGCTCCCTGCACCTTAACACTGTCCTTGTCTCCCCAGCTTGCCTTTTTTTTTTTTTTATCAAAGCTGCATTATATATTTTCTTCTCACAAAAAAAAGGGAAGGGTGCATTGTTTTTCATTGGGGTGTGTTTTTTTCTTTTTTTGTTTCATTCATTACATCCAGTCTCCAGAACTCTGCATCTAGACAGGACATACGGCAAGGTCCAGCTGACGGAGAGAAAAGCAGGTCTTTATTGATGGTGAGGACCAAAAGGATTTCAATTGGGCGTCACAAGAACGGACAGGTTTATCCAGCAAGAGAGGGGGGGAGAAGAAGCAAAGACAGCCATCCCCCCCCCCCCTCTTCGTCCCCAGCCCTCCTCCCCCCTTTTCTCTTGAGGATTTTCCTTGCATCTGGATCCCCGTGGAAAGAGAGAGGGGAAGATGACCACTGTTGGGAAAGATGGTGGTGGAACACCGCACATGCAGTACGTTGGCCCATACCGGCTAGAGAAAACACTGGGAAAGGGGCAGACAGGTGAGTAGTGCCGGAAACAAAGATGTAGGAGGAAGGATTGGGTGGGAGCAATTCATGATTCTGTAGGAGGACCTGTGATCAGAAATGGTCTTGTGGAGGATAGATGTTTTTTTTTTATATATATATATATATATATATAAACCACCAGAAATCTGCAGGCTAAGCTCACAAGACAGCTGGTGGAGGATTGCGGGCCTGGTTTCACCAGGGCTGGTATGGGGTGGAGAAAACCATTATTATTATTATATCAGGAGATATATAGCAACTTCCCAGAGGTTATAGCACAAGGGGCAGTGATATTACCTAGGTGTCAAAAGAGGATAGGGCAGGGCAGATGGAAGAATAACCCTTCATTAGTTGACAAGTCATTTATAATAAAGGGACATTTTTTTTTTTTTTGCCAGAATTCATACGTTTTTGTAAGTTGTAGGAGATTTCAGTGAAGCAAACACTGATCAGAAATCATGAAATATACCTTTAGAAATGCACTGTCATTGTACATGCTTAGCTTAGATAAAATACACCTAGTTATATACTTGTAGCTGCCATATGTTAATGGACCCAGCAGCAGCTGATTGTAAACTTTGTCATTGTGTGAAAACGACAACATTTCCTCCACACATATCCTAGTGTCTTGTGCAATGATTCACTCCATGTTTATTCATTTAGGGGGCACATTTTTCATGGCTTTCGTAGACATATTGTTCTACGTGAAGATACCCTTGCACCTTTATGAACTTAATAGGTGTCTTTATAAACCAAAATTATTTTATGGGTTACCACGTGATTGTGTGCCTTCTTTATGATACATAGGGACTATGCACAGTGATTGTGTACTATTGTCCTTTTGCTCTTATGCTGCGATGGACAAGGCCCTTGGATTTTTGATATATAAATGACTATGGTGGTATATATGGCCAACACACCTTAAAACAGTTCTTAGACTAAAATGAGAGGTCACAAGTGTCTTTGTTTGCCTGCTGTTGTCTCCTCCTTTTCACTCAGTACTGACAGTATAAATGGACTGTACAACACCTTTGCTCATTCAGGGATACTGTGGATGCATCTTGATATACAACAATGCAGATTGCAACTACAAAGCCTATTTAGCCACCAAAGGCACCTATTTTGATTCTGGTGTCATTTTTGACTAATACTCTGTAGTAATCTTTTTTGTAGTAAAGTTCGGTTTACTCAGAAGAGCCTCTAAATTTATAGGAAAAAATAAACCTTACATCTCTATATTATATTGTTGGGATCTGAACCAGAGCTAACAATGAGCCATATAAATTCATATTTAGAAATCAACGTGGAGCTTCCAGCCAATGAATATCACTGAGTAGAAAGGTGCTTCAACATCATAGGTTTGTAAACTGAAAATGGAAAGGTCGTGACAAGGAACTACAACTCCCATCATGCCCTGTCACTGTGCTGGTGAACTACAATCCCAAGCATGCTGGGTTAGTTCTAGATTCTGGATCCAGGGTGCGGACCAGCTTGAACTCTCAATTCAGTTGGATGAGGCTGATAGGAGTTGTACTTCAAGGAATACTGGAGTGTTGCTGATTGTCAAAACCAGGTCAAGCCCACACTTTAGACAGTGCTAGGTTTATACTTATGATCAATGATCATTAGATAAACAATTAGGTTTTAATATTGGATATGTTTTATGAGGTGATCTCTAAACTATATTTCATGAGGTAAATCTTAGACAGTTATGAGTTATGTTTGATACAGAGAACTTACATTTTGTTAAATTATGAGGTTTGGTGATCTGTCAACTACATATTCTCAATGTTAGTTTAGACAGCTTTCATTTATAGCTATTGTTGATTGCAGGAACATGCTGAGATATTACTTTTCTTATTTCCTGATTGTAGATATATATATATATATATATATATATATATATAATAGCTGTCTGTAGCTGTTGTGGAGGTAAGAATGGGTGATCCAGTGACTGAAGTTTACAGGATGAGATAGACAAACCTGCTGAATTCTTAGATGAAGCGTCTGTGTGTGTGTGTGTGTTTGTGGACGGCAGTGTAAGGGTAAACCCTCATTGTGACAGCACTGGTAGCGTACATGCTTGCGTGTTACCATCCGTCATACAGGGGAACAATAGCCACAGCTTAGATCTTCAAGGGCTTGGTGAAGGGGGGGATGTGGAGGGATAGTATTTAGAAGGGGACAGGGCTTTTTTTTTTGTTTTTTTTGTTTGGAAGGAGAAGCAGGTGTTAGGAGCGACCGGTGCGTAATTAGCCAGAGGGAATTCAGCTGAGAATTTCAGGCAATGTGAAAATGATCCATATGCCCCCCTTCTGTCAGTTCTCACACAAAGGCAGATGACCCACTCCCCCGCACAAAGACACTCACACACACAATATGTCAGGACATATCCTACTAGAAATACACCTCTCACCTCTTCCTAATAAAGAGTCACCAATCACACACCGCTGACCCCCTTGTAACAAACAAAGGCCTGGATCACACCTCTCACCTACTATACTACACACACACAGACATATATATATATATATATATATATGTATATATATATATATATATATATATATATATATATATATATATATATCATGTGTTTCAGATTTGTATGTGTGTGTGCATACTTATAAATATGCATATATATATTTATTTATATATATATATATATATATATATATATATATATGCACACACACATATTGGAGCTAAGGCAGAGTCAGTACCACACCAGTTTACATAGCGTATTTTGTGTGAACTTGTCCTGTGCATGCCCAGGAGAGTGGGCACCGCTTGCACCTAGAGAGGCGGTACGGGGGAGGGAAGGGGCATTCTATTGGCTGAGTACAGTAAGAGTATGTTTGCGCAATTGCTAAACAGATGCATAAAGGGACACAGACGCATATACCCCTGTCCAAGCCGTATTATATGTGGAGCAGGTGCATATAGCGGATGATTGTGATGAAGGTCACAGGGGCAATAGTGAACCTCTTGTGGTTGGCTGTTTGCGAATGCTCCACTGACGCTAATAGGTGCTTTCTTTTTTGCACATGCATATTACATGCTTTTGTGTGCGTTTAAGCAAATTTATTTAAATTATTCACATGACATGGAGATGTTTCTAATATCTTAGAGAGGTTTTTGAAGCCTATTGGTGCATACGCTACTGTTTCAGACCTGAATGTATCTGGCGATAGTTGCAGCTTTGCATATGCCCGCAAATGCATCTCTTTTAGTCAACGCAATTTGCGCCTGGGATTTGGGGTGCAATTGCAGCCAAATCTGCATCAGCCCCAATGTATGTGTATATTATGGGTCTGATGCAGAGTGGAAAGTATACCAGTCTGCGTATAGTGTCTGTGCATGCCCAGTGGGTGCACGCATATGCCACTATGAACACTTATGCAATTCTGTGTTCTAACGTTGGCTGAGTACTGAAAGGGTGTGTTTACACATATGTGGCTCATGCAGACCACACCCATATATGACAATGAGACGTATATGCTACAGGGCAGGTGCAAATACTATATATACTATATATATATATATATATATATATATATAGATAGATAGATAGATAGATAGATAGATAAGGTTCTTGCAGGTTGTTCTACTGGGAGATCAGGGGCGGAACTCGGCAGCTGTAACCCCCCCCCCCCACCTCTGCTCCAAAAAAAGCAGGAAGGTGGCCTCTTGTGAGTGTGAGCAGTCGGCGCACACCCCCATTGTGAATCCACCTCACAGAAGAGGACTCTTTTCAGAGCAGAGTGGTTTCCTCAGGTGCGGTGGAGGGTTACGTGGGGGGCTCCAGGATTGCCCCCCATCAGAGCCCCCGTAGTGGCCGAACACCCTGCATCCGTGGGTGAGAATGAAAGTCTTCCATGCTCACTTGAAGAAGGTCTGACACTTGTGTGTGAGGCACATTCCTCTTCCATGGACTGGGAAGCTGGAGACTAAAGGATATGGAGCAGATATGGTTCAGTACAGATTTATACGGATGTAGTACGAATTTACGATGCTGTAAACACCGACAGTGTTTACAGCTACATAATTATTACCAAACTGAACAGAGCGACATGTCAAAAATACCTACTGTAAACAGACACAGCCACTTCCGATGTGAGGAGAGACCGACACTTGAAAATGATGGAACTTGCAATCGCGACTTGGACATTTATGTTGTAAAGCAGAGCTGCATTATGTGTAATAACTAAATATTACTAGTGCTCTATGTACATGTATATATGTGTGTATGTCCATATAGCCCATTGTTTGACATTACTCAAAGGCGGTTTATCATTGAGCTGAATAGTATAGCAGTATTTTAGGAGAAACACATAAAAGTTGAATGAAGCTCGTGGCAGTAGGGTGGCCTTTAAAGTGGCATTTGTACCCTTTCCACCATGCACATTTCTAGCTGCATAATGTCATGCGTTGCACTTTTATGGGGACAGTTCCAGACTTTGGAATGAAGGCATTACGTGGGCGGCATATTTGTTATGTCCACGATGAACAATTAGGCGCATTTGCACAAACAGAAATTTATTGTGCCTGAATATTTTGCCGTTAGAAAATGACCTTTACTATCCTAAATATGGGAAATGTGGCTTCAGCTGTAATACAGTAGGAATCTATTAAACTTTAATTTTCCCCCAGTATTTATATCCTTGAATTGTTGGTTATCTGTAAATGAAAAACGATTTTCAATCCAGGTGTAAACTTTTCCATTACATGCCGATATCACAGGCACCCAGCGCTTGTCAGCAGATGTGGTTCTCAGGGTCATGTCACCTCTGCTGAGACTGGTGTCCGTGTCTAATTTTATTTTGAGAAACAACCCCTGGAAACACTCACAGCTGTGCCTATATCCTGGGACCTGCCAAACACCTACACGGTACTTCTATATCGATCCTCTTACAGGCCCCCTGATGCCACCCACTTCCATATGGCAGATGCATTTATATCATTACTTTCCAGGGTACATTTAAGGGCACAACTGACAATAAACCATAGCAACCATTCAAGTATTCACTTCCCTTGTGTAACTTTCACTAAGCAGATAAAAGAGAACTGCTGATTAATTGATGTGATCCAGGGCAAATTTTGCACCTAAATTCAATGTTATATTTGTTATATAAATATTTAAGCCCTTCCCTTGTCTGAAACCCGGTTTATAGTGTTATTCATTAAGATGTAATGTTGCTGTTTAACCCTTGCCCCATACCGACTACAGCTACTGCTCAATGTCCTGATAGTTTTTGCTTAACTCTCCAATACATACTGAGATCCTGGGGGAGGTGGGCGTGCGGGGGCGGGGCTTGATGAATCGCATAATTTTTGGCTAAGATGATGCGATATTTGCGTCATTAAGACCCCCCCGCCACTTATCTATTGCGGGGTTGAGAACCAAGAGGTTTCTCTGCTCTGCCAGGAGCCCGGGAGGTCTCCCAGAAATGCGTGAGTCTCCCAGACATTCCGGGAGAGTAGGCAACTATGCATTACAGAAAAGCAGCTAATGAATCTCTAGAGACTGAAGTGTCTTTTACATTTCTGTCTCCATTACTGAAGTCATGTTGTCTTACCTGTCAGTCTTTGATTAAATCTTGGTCTCCATGAAAATGGCCACCTCCATAGGCATCAATACATGGGCATAGGACACCATTTCTGAACTGTGTCATCATGCTACAGATGGCGAAGCCAACCACGTCTTGTACTGGCTCAGCATCAGGGAGAATACCAGACTCTTCAGGGAGTGAGGGAGATCACCCCTATTTCAGGGAGTCTCCCTGACATTCAGGGAGAGTTGGCAAGTATGACTGTACAGTATGTGTAGCAGCAGCACTAGCTAGCCACTTCTGATTGGCTGTTTGCTTATGCACCTCACCAACGGGTACTTACTATTACTTAATTCATTAGCATCAAGTCTATATTACATCAGCTTTCGGCCATCTATTTCCATATTTGTCATTTCCTTTTGGACTACTGAAGGAAAGACGGTTCTCATTGGATTTTTAAGGGTTAAACAACATATGAGGGGTTGTTTATATTTAATTTTATATTACATGAAAAATGCAGCTTTAGCCTTTATTACTCACACTGTTAAAACACCTTTCTCTCTTGAGTACTATATATAATACTGCACAATATACTGTGTGCAAATAGGGTAATCCGCCTTTTGACCTACGTAGTTATTAACATTATTAAGCCTCAACTCTACGCTATCGTGAGGCATAAGTATACTCATTCTTACACCTGACATGCGCCTGCCGCAGAAATACTGCCTTTTTGAAGTTGGACGTATCTTGAGAGACTAACGACTCATCATACATATGTAATTTACCACAGTATGTTTGCACCTACGTTCAGAATACACAGTCCGTCAAACTATAATTGATGCCCATAGTGTCCATCTTACCGGGAAAATATACCTTAATCATCATCATCATCATCAAAGTTTTACAGTATATAGCGCCACTAATTCCGCAGTACTGTACAGAGAACTCACTCACATCAGTCCCTGTCCCAATAGAGCTTACAGTCTAATTTCCCTAACACACACACGCACACACACACACACACACACACACACACTCACACACACAGACTAGGGTCAATTTTTGATAGCAGACAATTAACCTACTGGTATGTTTTTGGAATGTACCATTCTCCATAAATGGGGATGTTACAGGAGGGTCACCAGTGACATATAGGGGGTTGTCCTCCACTGTTGACCACCAGATCTTGTGTCATGCATGAGGGCATAGTGGATATACATCATCTGGAGGATTTTCCTCTAGGTTTACAAAAGGATCAATGTATCCCCTCATTATGCTGGATTGCTGGTTCAGCTGTATTACATTGTGTTGGTAATTAGATGCTCGCACAATGAATGCTACACACAGAACAGTTTTTAAGCTGCTTAATGAAAATGAACAATTGACTGTCACCACTGCATTTGAAAACATATCAATTAGTGAGGGTCATTTACAAAGAAAAATTACAATTTGTAATGCACAAACGTGGCTATTGTTCCACATGTTATATACACCAGCGTGTGCCCCACACCACCTTTTGATCATTGTCCACGTGGATGCTTCGCACAACGTTTTGTGGACTCTGATGGGAATACCAATGTCAGCAAAGATATTATGTAAAAAGTTCTGTTCACTATCACTTTCCACCATCACATCATTTCTAGCAAGTTTTTATTTATTCTGCTAAAATACGGCCACACAGAGACTCGTTTATTTAAACCAGGGGTCATTGGGGCTGCATATATTTCAAATGTAACAGTTTTGATATTATATTTCCGTTGGTTTATGTGAATATATTAATCTCCCTGTATAAATTGGTATTTTTGCCAATCTTAGAATTCTCTGAAACACTTACCTGTCTCCTTCCCTTGAAGTTTATTAGAATATCTTGTCCCACTAGATGAAATCTTTTGTATTTGTGAACAAAATATCATTTCTGCAGCCAGCTCACGTTCTCCATAGAATGCCCAAATCTCCAAGCTTCTCCTATTATATCCAATAAAATTGGGCTCTCTTTACAAGAGATGTTTTCTTCACACACTAACCAGGAGACAGAGTCCAAAGTGCAGCCCTACTAATTAGTCAGCGTCATCTATATGTTTAGAGCAGTACAGTGGCCTAGTGGTTAGCGCTTCTGCCTCACAGCACCTGAATTCGATTCCCGACCATGGCCTTATCTGTGTGGAGTTTGTATGTTCTCCCCGTGTTTGCGTGGGTTTCCTCTGGGTGCTCCGGTTTCCTCCCACACTCCAAAAACATACTGGTAGGTTAATTGGCTGCTACCAAAATTTACCTTGGCCTCTCTGTGTGTCTGTGTATGTTAGGGAATTTAGACTGTAAGCTCCAATAGGGCAGGTACTGATGTGAGTGAGTTCTCTGTACAGTGCTGCGGAATTAGTGGCCCTATATAAATAACTGATGGTGATAATATGATAACTGGCGCAGGCTCATTGCAGAACCACCTCCCGGGGTTCCGTTATTCACACTTATACACAAAAAGACCTAAAGAGCCGCAACTCACTCAGGTGGGCTCATGAGGAATGGGTGAAGCCATTGTATTGTACACTTTGGTTGTTCCGGAACAAAACTACTGATACGAGATGTGATCCTTCAGTTCCAGAAAATAAATGAAAATTGACAACTTTAGATTTAGTGGCTCTTGTACTGAAGCATGGCATTTTTTCTGTGTTTTTGTGATTGACACTTAGGGGAGAATTCAGCTTATGTCACATATCGCCTCAATGTTTTTTTTTCAAAAGTCTGCTCATTTTCCATCGCATCCCATAGTAGTAACGCGAGGAGAAAAGGAACAGAGATTCTGTATCGTATTGGCCGTCATTGTGCGAAGCCGGACATCGAGGTGATGTGCGTCAGCAGCTCACATCTAATTAAATTTCCCCCCTAGTCTCTAGTCAGACTCAGTATCGCCTGAACTGTGGCTTACTTACTTTTTGACTGACAGACCTTTTGGATCAGCAAAATACCCTAAGTAGTTGCCCCCTTCATGAAAGAACTTCACTAACTTCTTTACCTTACCAATAACAACATTTGGGTTGGGGTTCTGGCAAGGACAGTAAGATAGATCCAACGCGATGGCTCTGAATGAAAGCCTTGGTGCTGCTGTGAAAGGTCTCCCCGTAGTAGGGGCAGGAGAAGACCTGGCAGCGATGAAGATGATTCGAGAAATGCCAGAAAAATGTGATTCGCAGAGCCCCACTAAGGGTAGTAAATGGAGAGGAACCCCACACACACCAACACCACCACTGACACCACCAAAGCTATATTGTTTAGATGTGAACAGATTCTCACACACTTGTGTGCTTTGTCCATAATAAGTTATCAGAGGTGACAGGTATCTTCTCAGACACCAGAGGGTAAATGTATCAAGTTACAAGTTTCCGGCGAGTTTGAGAAGTGGAGATGTTGCCTATAGCAACCAATCATATTCTAGCTATAATTTATTTAGTACATTCTACAAAATGACAGCTAGAATCTGATTGGTTGCTATAGGCAACATCTCCACTTTTCAAACCCGCAGCTTGATACATATACCCCCAGATCTTACTTGTGAATGTGCTCTTTCTACTTTCTGCCGTGCAAACTGCTCTAAAATCCAATGTCAGATGATAAGCAGCAACACTGCCCACTTCCTCATTTCATTTAGAGAGATATTTGAGTTAAAGGCTAAATTCAGTTGTAATAATTGTAGAACAATAGATTCCCCATAGCTTGCTATGCTGGGACTTTGAATTCAGTGACAGTGGGTGAATGACGCATTCGGAAGGGGTCCTGTATTCACCAGCTTCTTATAAGGGAGGTTTTAGGGAAAGCCTGTCAGCTATTACAGCTACACAAGGTAATGTATAGCAGGCAGGGGGGGAATTATTTCCCACAAAAAAGTGAGTCAGCCTTTATTTTAGGACAAAATGCTGTTGTTTTTGCAGTTTCTGCCATCTTTCAGTTGCCTGTTTTCTGAATTGGATTTCTTTGTTTTCTCCATATAGGATACACATTAACCATACACTATTTACCTTCATGTCTGGCAAACTCTTAGAGAGTTATCTGTGAGAACAATAGCATAGTACTGCCCTGGTAAAACACCTCTCTCGGACTAAACCACTTAAGGAATGGAATTTTGCTTAACCTTAAAGCTGCACTACCACCTAATATATACACCTTACTTACTTGGTGATTCCCCTTGCAGGAGCCCCAGGGGCTGCTCAATGCAGCTGTTTGTCCTGGGGCTCTGTGGGTACTAAACACTGGCCATATTGCACTCTGTATGCTTCTCAAAGAAAGTGCTCCTATTGGAGTATAATCCAAATAGAGGGCTATACAGCATTCATACATAACCTTCATTATTGTCTATGTAAATCAGCCTACTACAACCTCCTCCTACCTGGCAGTTCTCTCTTGCATCTATCCCCGCTTCAGTACAGCATAAATGTTGTGGCAACACCGATCTTCCTTTCTCTCTGCTCCATATCCACTTTATCACTCTGCTAATTCCTACAATGTCTGCTCATAGTCTCCAGAATCCAATACAAATTGGTTACTCCACTTATAAAGCCCTCAACAATACAACATCTTCACACTTCTCAAACCTATCTCAAAGCACTCTCCCTCGCACCCTCTTAGATCGACCTCTGACCTTACCTTATCTCTGGTAAATCGCCCCCCCCCTTCCCCACTCCTGTCTACAAGACTTATCCAGTGCCAATATCCCCACTTATGGAATGCCCTACCATCACCATCATCATCATCACCATTTATTTATATAGCGCAACTGATTCCGCAGCGCTGTACAGAGTACTCACTCACATCAGTCCCTGCCCCATTGGGGCTTACAGTCTAAATTCCCTAACACACACACACTGACAGACAGAGACAGATAGACTAGGGTCAATTTTGATAGCAGCTAATTAACCTACTAGTATGTTTTTGGAGTGTGGGAGGAAACCGGAGCACCCGGAGGAAACCCACGCAAACACGGGGAGAACATACAAACTCCACCAGACTCTCCTTCAGAATTTATATGCTCTCTAAAACCCATCTTCTTATTAGAGCCTACCCCGCCTATACTATACTATACACACCCACAACTGTGGCAATGTTTATTTATTTATTTAGCGCCACTAATTTCGCAGCGCTGTACAGAGAATGCACTCACATCAGTCCCTGCCCCATTGGAGCTTACAGTACCCTAACACACACACAGACAGACTAGGGTCAATCTGATAGGAGCCAATTAACCTACTAGTATGTTTGTGTCCACTCTGAACCACACTCTCTCATCTTTTCTTAGCTGTGTCCCCTCCCAGTAAGAATGTAAGCTCCTTGGGAGCAGGGCCCTCCCTACCCTTTTTTTTTACACCTACATTTATTATGTCTACCTTGTATGTCCCTGTTCTCTATATGTTTCTTATTTAAGGTAACAGCAAAACAGCAGAGACGTACAAAACTTATGTTGAAGTAGTGATAAAAAAGAATTTGCAATCTACCGTCTACTTTAGGGAGCACTATAAATACTGCCTGTATAATGAATCAAGCGTCTTTAATACTTGGGACACAGGGGAATCAAGCCACAAACAGGATGTTACCAAATAAGTTACGACCCTTCTGAGACCCTAGCTGCCCTTTAAGCCTCAAACGACTCAGCTATACATACTTGTCTGAGCCACTGGGCGGCTTCCGGTCCCAGCAGAGACGCCTGGTTTTGCTGCTTGCTCATGTCACAATATCTGCCATTGTTTATGTTTAATCATCTTTGTTCTTCAACCCCCTCTCCCCTCCCCTTTTTTGTCCACTGCAATTCACAACCCTCTGACATAACACATGGCTGTCTAGATCCTGCACTAAGCATCTGTGGCACACATGGAAGTGTCAGTAGGTTTTGATTGTTTTCATATTAATGCCACTGATATCTGTAGTTTGCAGTCCAAACAAGCACAGGCAAATAGAGTATATACCTAATTGCTAAGTAGTGGAATATTATCCGCAATCATTTTTCACCTTATGTAGCACGAATAATTGTATTAGCTGCAGATTGCTAGAAGTAAGGAATCCAGGGAACCCCCTGAGAGCAGCACAGTGGCTTAGTGGTTAGCACTTCTGCCTCACATCACTGGGGTGATGAGTTCGATTCCTGACCATGGCCTTATCTGTGTGGAGTTTGTATGTTCTCCCTGTGTTTGCGTGGGTTTCCTCCCACACTCCAAAAACAATACTAGTAGGTTAATTGGTTGCTATTAAATTGCCCTTAGTCTCTCTCGGTCTGTGTGTGTGTATGTTAGGGGATTTAGACTGTAAGCTCCAATGGGGCAGAGACTGATGTGAACGAGTTCTCTGTACAGCGCTGCGGAATTAGTGGCGCTATATAAATAAATGATGGTGATGAGAGCAGATTGTAAGGACAGGCTCAGAAAGGCCTGTATTGGTATAATTACTGTATAATACCAATGACAAGTTCAGGCAGTCCAGCATGAGGTGACCTTCTGACTTCAGATAATCTGGGGATACATTGCATGACAGCATTGCTGTCTGTGTATTCCAAGCCAGGTCTCTAATGGCATATTTGTGGGTCTCTCTATTGCAGCATGGAAACACAGTACGATTCTCTTACTTATGGTGAGGTGTGTGTTCTCCCTCATTTCACTGACCGGAAGCATTTAGGAACAGATATGCTGCAAAATCTCCTGCCCACTTATCTGCTTTTTCAGCCTTTAACTGTAAGAGTCTCTGAGATGACATAGCAGCTGATTTCAGCCAATGACATCTCTCCTTTCCATGAAGTTGTCGAGCTGACAGTAGAGTTCACTATGGAGGCATAAATCTCTGTCTCCTAAGAGCTTGCACTGCAGGCAGCCCAAGTATAACGTAATATCCAATGAACGGACACTGAAATATATGCACAAAGTTAATCTTATGTTGAGAAGATGCTTCTCTTATGTATCCATGCTGTGTTTATCAGGCTTTTATTTTTGGTGTAGTATGTACCAGAACTGCACAGAACCAAACCTGTAATCACATTATAACAGAGCTGTTTTAATATATGGTGTTATACATGTGTGTGGTATAGGTCTCCATGATTGCACAGTGCCGTTCCTTGTATGGTGTCTGGAAGATATGCAATATGCAGGGCAAGCATTATATGAAATATGTGTGTTTTCATTTGTTTGGCTATGCACTATAAGAACATGCATTTTATATATATATATATATATATATATATATATATATATATATATATATATACAGTGTTCAGCGCAATGGCCTGGGCTGCAATATATAAAGTGTATTTGTAGTGTGCAGACAGTGTGGGAGTCTGTACTGTAGTGCCTGCGAGGGTCCTTGTCACCGCTCATTGCTGCAGAGTTATATATAGAGCCTCTATCTGCAGTCTCAGTGCTGCCTCCGTGCACTAGGATTACAGAGACCAATGGAGGTCAGCCACATACAAAACAGGATTAACTCTTATTTTGCTAGAGAACCGCAGATTGTCCATCTATGCATCCGCCTTTCACTAATTTCCTAGCAGGTCTTTGTCCAGCCCTCCCATCCTTCCAGTCCTATATTTAGTGCTGTACCTAGCACTCAAAGAAGGTGGGATTGCTTAATGTCAGTCTATTCACAGTTAATTCCTTTCATTCTAAATAACTTAAACTCATCACCATTAGAACATTGATTGCATTATAGAGTAATCAGCTACAGGATTGGCAGGAAGAGTTTAACTCTGAAGATGTTAATTTATTCTCTACTTGGTCCACATTTCCCATAATGTCAAATCACTTTTGTACTGTTTGTTTTACAAGTTCAGGACCCTGGACAGCAATTGAAATAGGTGAAGCCTGCTAGATAGTGTTAGTACAGACCAATGATGTACTAAGATAGCACTGCTTTACTTTTTCCTTGCACTATTGCAGTGTTTCCCCAGTTCCGATCCTCAGGGGCCCCTAAAATTGCATGTTTTCCAGTTGTGGCAGTATCAATCATTAGTACCACGTGTTAATCTTTTACAATGTGACAGACAGTAACTGCTATACTGCTATACCTGTGCTCTTGCTAGGAGATATGGAAAACATGCACTGTTAGGGTTCCCTGAGGACCGGATTTTGGAAGCACTACATTAATGCATGTGCAGAGGTCTGTTGACGTAGTAGCCTTTAAGAAAGTGACCTGCTGTGATTTCATGATGGTAGCATCTGTATAGTTATTTACACTACCACTTCTATTTCCTCAGCAGGGTTGCATAGTACCCAATGGTGTTAATTTGGGCTTTGCAATAATGGTGTGCAATTTCACATTTAATAAGTAAATGTGTTTGCACTTAGTCTGGCACTAACATCATAACGGTGTACTATCTCTAGTCTGAATGAGGAGAGGGTACCACTCGTTACTATGGCATAGCTCCCAGTGTCAGTCAATCTATACAGCCTATTGATTGAATTGGGTTCCAAGGTAAATTATAATACAAAAGAGCTTAGTAAATTGTTGACTGTGAGCGAATTCTCCTCTTCCTGTCAATTCTGTGGCTGCATTTTTTGTATTCCTTGTTAAAGATGAGGTCTGCAATGCATTGTGGATCATTTGTTGGGTGTCCTTTCTGAAAAGGCACATGCTGGTTGAAAATACAAAATAAATATAAACTATGGAGCTGACAGGTCACCCATGTTCCCCAGATCACTTACAATCAGCAGAAATCACAAAGCAGATGGATACTGAGTAGATCAGGGCTAAGCTGTGCTTGTGAGATTACAGGGGGAGGTATTTGTATAGGACGGAGGGGTGGGCAGATGGTGCTGTATCAAACTTCATGTCTATATCCCTTTCTCTCTTACACTCCTCCAGCCTCTTTGTCTGGCGTCCTCTTTTATCAGCTATAATTCCCTGAAATAAAATGTACTACGGAGATAAAAATAATGGGCTTCATATAGAGGTAGGAGTGAATCCAGCTTGAAGGTGCAATTTGCCTTACGGCAAGAGTACATTGCACTGCAGGGGGAGCAAACTTAAAATGTGCATACAGACAAGATTTGGGGTGGGGGTGTCCTAGCCCGACTCTAAGTTGCAGTGCTAAAATAAAGCTGACCAGTATTTGTGTGCTATATTGCTATATACAGAAGCAGGCAGTATTTTCCTTACAGGCAATAAATCAAAATTGCATTTGCATTACAACATGATTATTTCAGGTGCAAACTTGCACCCTTTAGCTAGATGTGCTCCTTAACTGTAAATGAGGCACATATGTTATGCTCCATACTAATGGTAACTTTGTGGCTCAAAAGCCCTTAGACAGATTCCGCCTATGGATTTCAATACCATACTGTTGAGATGAAACCCCCTCTGCTAAAAGCTGCCTTTGTAGAACAAAGGCCAGACCTTGGAAAGACCTGTGTTCACTATCATCATCATCATCATCATCATCATCATCATTTATTTATATAGCGCCACTAATTCCGCAGCACTGTACAGAGAACTCATTCACATCAGTCCCTGCCCCATTGGAGCTTAAAGTCTAAGTTCCCTAATGTAGACACACACTCACACACAGACAGAGAGGCAGACAGACAGAGACTAGGGTCAATTTTGATAGCAGCCAATTAACCTACCAGTATGTTTTTGGAGTGTGGGAGTAAACCGGAGCACCCGGAGGAAACCCACGCAAACACGGGGAGAACATACAAACTCCTCACAGTTAAGGCCATGGTCGGGAATCGAACTTATGACCCCAGAGCTGTGAGCCATTTCAAAGTCTTATAATTTTACTCCATCCTGAAATTTCTTTTTTTTTTAATATATTGCTGAGTATTTTTACATTGGAGGCATGAAGAAGAACCCACATGGAACAATATTGATATTGGCTATGCCCTACTCCCCTTTAACCCAATATCTTCCTTAAATATAGAATTGACATTACCAAGTAGCATGAACAAATGGGTCAGATGTTTATCCATGGACACCTCCAGTGGTATTGGAAGAACCATACTGTTATCTGTTTAGATATATTTTTAATTATGTAATCCACTTCTCACATTTTGACTGTATTTTTGTTTTACCAGTGGGGTAATTTTTGCAGTGTGGTCAACATTGCTTCTCAGTGTCCTCACATGTGGTTCTTAATACCTTAATCAAGTTAAACATGTCTTTCATTTGCAATCTGTTGCAACAGATGACATGATACTAGAGCCATATTTCCAGACTTCCATGGGCTATATTTACTAAGCTGCGGGTGTGAAAAAGGTGGGGATGTTGCCTGAAGCAACCAATCAGATTCTAGCTGTCATTTTGTAGACAGCACTAAATAAATGAAAGCTAGAATCTGATTGGTCGCTATAGGCAACATCCCCACTTTTTCAAACCCGCAGCTTAGTAAATCTAGGCCCTAGTCTCTTTATCAAGCTGTAATAACCGGGACATACTGTACAATCATGATATAGGATCCCGTTATTACCAATTATTCAATAAAATTTAAATGGACTAATTATGAAGTATTTATATGATATATACATAACATATTGGGTGCATAATATACAATGTGCATTTCCCATGTTCCATTCGGCTGCACCCTATTGAATTAATTCAATGCATTCACAATCTAGAGTTCACTGAGCATAAGTGAGGGTGAGGGTGACAATATACAATATATAAGTATGAGAGGGACAATCTCCAGTTCTATCACTTATAATGTTACATTTTGCAATGAATGTGCCCCCATTGCCTACACACTGTGGGCAGAACCGGTACCTATGTCAGAGCAGTGTATACATTCACTAGGGGCCGGTAACATGACTGAGAATGCAACAGACCACAATATGGCTTCCTCCATGGTGTGCAGACACCAGGAGCGCTCTCTGCCTGGTGACAGTTGCACTCTAGGGCCTGGCATGTAATGATAATAAGATATGTCATAAGTAAGGGGAGATGCTTACCATAAAGATGATTTTATTGAAAAAAGTAAGACTGTAGGTGAGAGACTCGTACCAGCAGCATGCTGTAGTGTGTGCTTACAGCCTGATAACACGTACACACTTGGCTTTATACTACTTTACTGACAAGCTGCATATTTGTAATGCTCATTTGTAACAGTATTTCTTGCAGCGGTACAGCATCATGTACTTTGGGATGAATGCTAACACACTGGAATGTACTCCAAAAAACAGAACTGTCTTTGATAAATCCGGACCCTCGACGGGTATCTCTCGCTTTGAAAGTTAATCTCTTGCAATTTCCCTTAAGGTTCTTCTTCCATCTGCTGTCTGCTTATTCCTCTCTGTCCTCATAACTGTCTTTTTATCCCTCATCTTTTTTCATTCTCTCTTTTCCTCAAAGCTTTCTGTTATGTTCCTATCCTTTCATGTTCTCCTATCTCTTCTACCAAATACACTCCTTTCCCATCTGACTCTCTCTAGCTTTCCTCATATTCCTTACACATCTAGAATCAGCCATGTCTGCATAATGCTCTCTATAATCTCTTCTCGTCACATCCAATGTATTGCAGGGTCTGTGGTCCCAAAACAACCTCTATGCCCAAAAATAATAAGACTAGAATTGTTTGGACAAGTTAGTAAATTGGTCAGATGGTCACCATGGATGACCCTTATGTCAGCAACCATCTTTTAATTGCACTAACCAGCCCCAGTGAATGCTCAGCCCAAATGTCAAACAGCTGTATCTCATACAATCTGAGCACTGATGTGAGTGGCCAAACTGAAGTCTGATCTGTTTCTCTGAGCTCTAGTTAAGATTGTGTCATGTGTGGCTTAAGCTTTACTTTCGTATTCCACTCATGTTTGTTGTTCTTCGCCAGTGGTATGACATTGCTGCTTTAATGCAGGAAGGGTCATTTAAATAGCTGCTAAACTGTGGCTTTCCAGAATACACATTGTTTTGTGAAGTCATGCACCCATTTTTGCTTGAATAGAAAGAACATCCTGTAAGTAGATAAATGGTGTTGCAAGTAAGGTAGTAAGATCTAGGGGTATATTTACTAAACTGCGGGTTTGAGAAATTGGAGATGTTGCCTATAGCAACCAATCAGATTCTAGCTGTCATTTATTTAGTACATGCTACAAAATGACAGCAAAAATCTGATTGGTTGCTATAGGCAACATCTCCACTTTTTCAAACCCGCAGGACAGCAGGAAGAGACATAGACCCACATGCACTGGTCTTAACAATCCAAAATTCTCTTGTGAGTGTAATATTAATAAAATAGTTTTGCAGTACAGCAGTGAACAGGAGATACTTCCCGTCCCGCAGGACAAAGCTGCCCCGATCGGGACAGTGAGGCAGAGACCTCAAGTCGGGACTGTCCTGCCTAAATTAGGTCAGTTGGAAGGTGTGCTTCAAGTAATGATTCATGTGGGAAAGTGCATTATTATGCACATAAATCACAATGTAATAAAAGATTTGAGTACACAACTGTGACACATGAAATAAAGACAAATGCAACAACCCCTTAGTGTCATTATTTATTGAAATAATGTTCATACTAGAAGTATATTAGGAGAAAATGGCTAAGTTGAATTTAATAAAGCTTAAAGTGACAGTAATCAGGATTTTGAAGTGGTGTCTTTACTCTTCCTTCTGGATCTGCAGTCCCATTAAAGGATCTTACAGGGATGGTTGTCAAAAGCAAAAATAGGTAGAGAAATAGATACAACTTCCTCAAATAAGCTGCTTTCATTGTTCACATATATTGCAGTTGGTGAGTGATTCTTAGTATGTCCAGTAATTTTTTTATTATTACTATTAATATGCATTTTTTATATCATACCAAACATATGGATATACAGTTATAAAGTGACTATGTTTACATACAGTAAGAGGGCATTGCTCCCAAGAACTTACAGTCATAGGGCCTCATTTAGAGTCGACGCAAAGTCCATTTCAGTCTCATTGTGCACATTTTCACCGACGCGCATGCGCAGTAAGCATCAGTTCTGTCTGCAGTGTACATTGCGACAGCCTGCGTCTCAGTAGGAGGGAAAGGGTGGAACACGGAGTTATGTAGGCGTGACTGTGTTTAAAACACAATCAGAGCAGCCGGGCAGCACACTGTTCCTGCCTGTCACTGCTGAACGGACCTGCACATAGTATGCAGCCGCCGGCAGCAAGCCACTGATCAGGATTTAGTTGGTACAACTAGTCAGCTAGCTGCAGGAACTGGTCGCAGCTCGGTAGGGTATTACGAGTGGTATGCAACTGGGGTTGCATGCCACTTGTAATACCCTACCAAGCTGCGGCACACTCCCACTCCTACACATCTTAGATGCACATTGCGTCCGACTGTAAATGAGGCTCATAATCTATATAGTAATTGGCAGTAGCAGCATAACCCCAGTATGGCCGGGGCTGCCCGAGGCATTGTGAATGAATGTGCCCTAAATCTGTAGCTATGCCCTCCGTATGGTTATACCATTCTCCCAACACCCCCTCCTCCTTAGGTATAAGGTGGTATAAGGTATAAGGTGGTTAACCATGACAACACAGCTCTAGGCATGGCTCTAGTTTGCCAATATGGTAAACAGAATCCTGGTTCTAACCAAAGGGGCCGATGGCTTCAGCTGGGAATAAAACAAGATAACAAAATGTTATTACATTATTATTTCTCTTAGCTTCATCTCTGGTATTTACATTATTATAGTTATTATATTTATTATTCTCTTTTTTTATGTTGCTCCTTTTTCCCCTCTATTGCCCTCTGTGATATTCTGTTCCATTCTGTGTCTCCCTCTGTCCTTCTGTTTAATCTCACTGGGCAGTTTGTTTGCTGTCAGATAATCCGGATTGCATTCCCCTTCCAATAACTTTCATCAAAGCGCAATAACAGCAGTGTCACATGGGTGTGCGGACCCTCTTGTTTTCTAATCAAGCTGCGAGGTTTGAAAAAGGTGGAGGTGTTGCCCATAACAACCAATCAGATTCTAGTTATCAGTAATTTAGTACATTCTACAAAATGACAGCTAGAATCTGATTGGTTGCTATGGGCAACATCTCCACTTTTTTAAACCCGCAGCTTGATAAATTTACCCCTTGGTGTTGGATGCCCCTTTGTATTGTATGGTAATAAAATATATGCCTTCATATGATGTCTGCTTTGCCCATTTACATGGTCATATTTTAAAGAGTTGCATTCTCATATATAACAGGGAGAACAACCATTTCTAGCTGACTTATCTAGTGCAATCATAGCTGTGTTAGTCCATGGTGAATTGATAGGGTAAATGCTGATTTGACCCATAAAATGGCTTTTTGCTTTGAATGACAGTATTTTGGCACTGAATACTATTTAAAATATACTATAAAGACAGAAAATCTTTATGGCATGGAATTAAAAAAAAACCCACAAAAAAAATAACTCATTTATTCTGAGTTTCTGATTGTCCAACAATATATTGTAATATCTGAAGGTATATATTCTTAAATATAAATTGGTGAAAGAGCATCCTCGCAATAACGAGATCATTCTTGGTGAATTGTATTGAATTATAAGATAGTCAGCATGTTTCACCCATTATCAGAGACAGCATTAGTATCACGATGGCTGAAATGTGTCCACTCCTGTATAATTAAAGCCAGTCACTTAGAATTAGTACATTACAAGCACTACATGATGAAATTGTTTCTCCAGTTTGCATTTCAGCCTGTACTGCACCAATTTCAGCCTGGAAATCACACATTCTGCCTTATTCTCTGTGGTTTCACGCAGACATATGTAGGAAGTTCACAAACAAATGTGGGATGGAAGATTTTCTTCCAGTTTTGCAGCATCTGCGCTTTTGACACAATTGTGATGCTGTATGATTGGCACGCAGCTATTTTAGAATTCATGTGCAGAGCTAATCTTGCTGACAGAGGAATGTCTGTGGAGCAGTAAACATCTGTGGTAAAAGCACTTAGCTGTTGTAAAGGTTCTTCTGCCTTAGTCGGAGTCCAACTGTCTACTATTGGCTTAGAATTGTTGGGTTTGTAGAATTTGAGGAACCTGAAAAAGTAAATATTGGATAACTTTAAGGTTTCAAAAAATTCCAAGGGGGTATATTTACTAAACGGCGGGTTTGAAAAAGTGGAGTTGTTGCCTATAGCAACCAATCAGATTTTAGTTATCATTTATTTAGTACATGGGCAGCACGGTGGCTAAGTGGTTAGCACTTCTGCCTCACAGCACTGGGGTCATGAGTTCAATTCTCAACCATGGCCTTATCTGTGTGGAGTTTGTATGTTCTCCCCGTGTTTGTGTGGGTTTCCACTGGGTGCTCCGGTTTCCTCCCACACTCCAAAAAACATACTAGTAGGTTATTTGGCTTCTATCAAAATTGACCTCTGTGTGTGTATGTTAGGGAATTTAGACTGTAAGCCCCAATGGGGCAGGGACTGATGTGAATGAGTTCTCTGTACAGCGCTGCGGAATTAGTGACGCTATATAAATAAATGGTGATGATGATGATGATTCTACAAAATGACAGCTAGAAGCTGATTGGTTGCTATCGGCAACATCTTCACTTTTTCAAAGCTGCCGCTTAGTAAATATACCCCTTGAAGAGTGCACCAGTACATTTTCTCGCCACTCCAAAATATATTCTTTCACTTCTACTGCATTATCTCTACTTTACTTGTATCTACCCACCTTTTATTCACATGCCATAGATCTTCCCCCATCCTACCCATATTCCACCTAATTTATTTTACTTTTATTATATTTATGTTTATCTATTTTACGTTTTTTTTACTACTATTATTACTAATGCAGTTGATTACATTATCTTCCACTTTGTTTTATTTAATCGTTTTGTTTGCCGTTGTATTACTAATTAATATTTTACCCTTATTGTCCTCACTCACAAAGTGTCTCATTCATCAAAGATTAGTTCCTAATGAATGGGCATTTATCCCACTAAAAGGTTGACTACACAAGTGTATATATTACTTCTCCACACACATACACAGACAGAAATGAATGCATCTGCATAAGAGACGGGGTCGGCTGTTAAACCTCCTTTTAACAAAGCATAACATAGCAGCTACAATTGCCCCAGAGGTCCCACTGAAAGCCTGGTCACTGTTAACATGTTGGGTACAAATGGAAAATGTCCTCATAGCTCCATATGTCTTACAGGGCCATATGTGGTTATGGGCCACCCCATCCATATTAGACTGAGAATCAGCTTCGCCTTTATCTACGTCCGCGCACATTGCCACGTATTACGGTAAGGAATCTCTGCTCATCTTTATGCGCACCTCTATGGCGAGCGAGGAGATTTCAACCGGAATATTGTGTCAATGCGTCTCTGGGGACTGTTCCAGAGACACATCATAGATATATTTATATATATATATATATATATATATATATATATATATATATATATATACACAAATAAATACATACATACATACATACATACATAGACTAAAAGCTTTTGACTTACTGTAAATGAGTAGCATCTGAGTACACAAGAAATATATCTATTCCCATGAGCTAGCAATCTGATTTATGCGCATTCCTCTGCCTTTCTCTATGTATTCCCAGATTCTTTTGTACCTAGCTTCCAGACTGGCCACAGCTAGGCTGTCACAACCACCAGAGCCTAGAGCCTAAACTGAGTCAGCAGAAGCCTTAGGGTAAGAAGAGACATGGAGCAGTTAAAGGGCCAGCGGATGGGACTGAGTAGGAGGAGGGAGCTGAGACTGGGTGGGGTGAGCTGTCAGTGCAGGAGAAGAAGGGAGTGAGCTTGTTTAGCATAGCTGTCTGTGTAAGTTGTCATTAATGTTTATTCAGAAGCTCTGTCCAGAGTGCTGAAGTGATGGATAAGAGAAATATACCTCCTACTGTTGTGAAAGCACTTTCAATAAATCTCCCTCATATTACTGCTCCTCACAACTCTCCCCTTTTTGCTCCCACTACTTCATGGCTTGTAATGCATATTGCTGTACCAGCATGTCCATCAAGGGACATATCAAAGCACATTGAAAAAGTGTTGGGTTATTAAGGCATGTGTAGTGAAATAGCGTGATAAACTGCTATAAAGCAGAAATCAGTGTGCAAATCATGTGATGTCATCTATTGTAATCTGCCCCTTACTAACTGCTGCCATAAACATTCTATATAAATCCTCAACTGCTCACGGAGCCCCAGCTTTAATTTACTATTAAAGTACATTAAAGAGACGTCCACTAAGCTACTAAAGGGCATATATTTACTAAACTGCGGGTTTGAAAAAGCGGAGATGTTGCCTATAGCAACCAATCAGATTCTAGCTGTCATTTATTTAGCACATTCTACAAAATGACAGCCAGAATCTGATTGGTTGCTATAAGCAACATCTCCACTTTTTCAAACCCGCAGTTTAGTAAATCTAGGTCTAAGACTCTCTCATAATTTCCTGCATTGATTACTGTAAATGCCTCTTAACTGGTCTTCTAAAATGCCCTCTGCTCTAGTCTATCCTAAAGGCTTTCTAAGCTTCTACATACGCTCTATAGCTGTATCTGCTTTAGAACGTGCCCTGCACTGGCTCTCTGTACCCTCCAAAATCATATTTAAAAGACTGTCCCTTACCTATATCACTCTGCTTATTATTAGATTGCCAACGTGACCAATGACCAATTTGATCCTGTAGTGATTTCCTTCCCTCTTATAACGTCTACTCACTATTACATCTTATAATACTTCAATGGTGCCCCAAGCACCAGACTCTTCACCAACTTTGCATCATTCAAACACATCCTTAATATCCACCTATTTAGAGGGCTATTCCCTCTACAGTACCTCTGAATACTACTTAACCTCTTCTCTCCTCCTATTTTACGCTACCTATATATACCAATTATATACCCAAGTCACCTTTAGCATTTAGTATATCTCAGATGGCTCCTATCCCTTCAGATTGTAAGCGCTCATTAGCAGGGCTTTCTTTACTATTTGTGCCAACTTGTGAATGCAAATCTGTTTGTATGCATATCATTATCTCTATTCTTAGCCTGTTGTAAAGCTTCACATAATGTCTGATGATTACTAAATGTTTTAAAATAATATTGAAAATAGCGACTGGTATAATGTTTTTAGCAGTTGCAAGTGTTTCACTATTGTTTTCGACAAAGACTGATGTCATGCTTTAATTTTATATTTAATTAAACATAAGAAGACAAGTCTTTAAACCAAAAGGCCTGATTCATTAAGGCACGCAGAATGAATGTAAATTGCGTTTTCTTTTTAAACTGTACCTAATTTGGGTGTACGAATGTCCATATTCAACTAGGAACGGACCTAAAGAAATGTCTCTTGTTGAATACAGGTCTAGGTGCGCTCTGCTTTGACAGAAACAATACACTGCAAGATACGTCCAATACATATGTGGAATGTTAAGTCTCAAAAGAACACACAGAAAAAAAATTAAAAAATGATTGTCACCTGTTAATAATAAAGGGCCTGATTCATTAAGGATCTTAACTTAAGTAACTTCTTATTTCAGTCTCCTGGACAAAACCATGTTACAATGCAAGGGGTGCAAATTAGTGTTCTGTTTTGCGCATAAGTTAAATACTGACTGTTTTTTCATGTAGCACACAAATGCTTGATAACTTATTTGTACACTAAAATTTAAAGTTGATATTTGTGTGCTACATGAAAAAACAGTCAGTATTTAACTTATGCGCAAAACAGAATACTAATTTGCACCCCTTGCATTGTAACATGGTTTTGTCCAGGAGACTGAAATAAGAAGTTTCTCAAGTTAAGATCCTTAATGAATCAGGCCCATAATCATTAATTAAAAAAATATTAGAAAAAGTCTTTTTTTTTAAATCCCATTGAATGCATGTATCTTAATGTTATTACTAGAGACTACTGTACATAAAATGCATTTTTACCATTGATCCTGATTGCACACACGTTCTAGCATGCATTCGCAACCGTCATCACTATCAATTGGCACTCACACCTGCCCTGCATCTAATGCAAGTGATACAACAAAAATCCAAGTACCTTAGAGATGCCCAAACTTTGAAGCAGATGTTGCCTAGATCGCTCAGGCTTGGCACCCCCTTACTGTATATTGACTACATAACTACGCCCATTCCCCTCCCCGTCCTGCTTGTGAACTACATAGGCTCTCGTAAGGGTACTGGGCGCTCAAAGAGAACTTAGATGTTGCTGCGTTCACTGGCTCATAGTCCTGTTCTGAGCGCATGCAAACGATTTTACAGCACGTATCGGCATTCACGTTCCTTAATGAATCAAGTCCAAAATGTCTCCAATATGACACTGTCATGTGCAGAACGCACTGGGATAAGCTAGTTCTAGGATTCATTGCTAAGTCAAAATAATATATGCGACGCATACATGTATCTGGAATATCTAAGAGATTATGGAAATTAAAATGACTCATACCATGTTGTTTTGTTGTGGAATATACGATGAATTCATGGGATTCACTTCACCTTAATTTGCATTTCCTACAATTTTTTCTCCTTTACATCAAGGCCTTTAAACATCTCCTGTTTACACAAATAGTCACTCACTTTATCGTATCTGCTAGATTTAGTGTAGCTTGAATTGTTACTGGGGTAGGAGCACATTTTTGTTATCAGTCGTCTCCATAGTTTTAAAGTATGCAATGATGGAAAAGTAATAGTCAGTGGGATCATCAGTGTGCTCACAGCAGCACAGAATATTTCAGGAGACCAGTGTGCTGACTCAGTGGGAGGCAGTGACCTGTCCACACATGTGAATGTGCTAGTGAGTGCATGTACCAGTGGCATTGTCATGATGTGAGGGGTGAAAGCAAGCAGGACTGAAAGATAGTGGAAGGAGCAGGGTCCACAGCATATAGTAGTGATGTGAGGCTCCTGCCATATTAACAAGGACGATTGTAGTGTCTAATGCACATGTATATGGAATTAAAAAATATCTTTTCATTTTAGTTCATTATTATTCAATGTTCTTTAACACAGCACATCAGAAACTCATATGAAAGTGTTCATTTCTTATATAGAAAATAATTATTTTTGAAATTAAATCCTTCAGTATTCAAATTAAAATGAAATTTGTAGATGAATGAAAATGAACATATAGATCACTGTTGAATATCCCTTTGCATAGAAACACAAGTAGTCAGTGCTTAATCTGTGCATGCTTTACACCGAGTGCATGTGTGCCCACATATAGGTGCTGCTCTGAGTTGTATCTGTACGTCCTTGCTGTACTGCATTTACATGGTAATGCCCCTGAGTTGCCTCTCCAAGCTCAAGGGATTACAAGCGCCACATATGCACAGCTCTAAATATGGTTGTACACATGCCCTTTGCGCCTCCCCTTCAACCTCTTGGTTTTTAGCGTTGTTGCCAAGCCAACGGATGTGTAGCTTGAATTCACAATCATGTGATTGCTTCTGAGTCGTCCGACTGATTGGCTGCCTGCAGTTACTTAGTCTTACAGCACATAGGTGGTGCAGTGTACTGTGTAAGAGTGCTCCCATTGTTCATATTCCTGGCTCTCTGACCTCTGCTTGGACCCTGACCTTTCTTTGGATAGCCGACTGACCTGGGACCAAGACTATCCATTGCTTGGTGTCTCCCAGACCTGGACCTGGATGTTTTGGACTATTTGCACAGCCCTCAGTTTATGTTTTACCTCCTACTCCTGGCTAGTTGTCATTTCTGTAATTGCCCTAGTGTCTGACATTTTTCTAGCACCCTCCAAAGAATAAGCCTCTACTACCACATGCATAAGACCCAGGGGCAACCAAGTACCAGTAAGCATACTCGGCTCTAAAGGAAAGGGAGCTGCTAAAAGAGAATACCACAACTAGCCTGGTTCTAGACTCATTCTAGGGGGGTAAATGTATCAAGCTGAGAGTTTTGCGGCGGGTTTGAAAAACCAATCAGATTCTAGCTATCATTTATTTAGTACATTCTGCAAAATGACAGCTAGAATCTGATTGGTTGCTACAGGCAACATCTCCACTTTTCAAACCCGCTGGCAAACTCTCTGTGATACATTTACCCCTAGGAGTTGGTGCTCACCAGGTTCATGAATTTTGCAGGAAGTCACATAATCATGGGCTGAGCAAACAAGCCAACAGCGCAAATAGGACCCCCACTCTTACACTACGTCTGTAAATATTTCAGTACTATATATGCTGTGATGATATAACAATAAAATATGCAAAAGATAAACAAATTTGCGTGAACATTTATATTGATAACATGGTTTCCACTCTCTCCTCGTGACATAATATCTTGTTTTAAGTATTGCGCAAGAGACATTTTTGTATTAAAGTCAGTTAGTTGTGTGTAAGTTAAAGTTTGTCGTGGAATTGTTATTTTGTTTAGAAATCTGTATATTTGCTTCCATCTTTTGTGATTCAGTGGTCCGCCATTATTGATACATTATTCCACCCACTTGCTTCATACTGTGTCAAATGTGGTTCAACATTTAGCAAACAAAGGAATGTTGGTGATTTTTGTTTCAGTGGTATTGCTATGTGGTATAAGACTAATCATGCTTCAATGCTTAGGTTGCAGGAACACATCTAAAAAATAAAATTAATATTATGATAATGGAAGCAATATCAGTGGAAATGAACAGGGTTTTATTAGATTACAAATGGGCAGCCTTCAAATTAATATTGAGAACACATTTATAACATAGGATTCTTCCTACAGATTGAACAGTAATGTTCTGTATGAGTGATGATTTCTTCAATAGTCATCGGTATCACAATCACTATCGATAGGATTTTAACACCAGGCTCTTATTCCAAATAGCCCTGTCTGATTCTGCCAGTGTTCTGTGCTAATTTGTATTTAGCACTATAATAGAAGCTGCAGCTCATAACACACAACATCTTTTTTTAATCGTTGTTCTGTTTTTACCTTGGTGAGTAATATTTATGTTGCCTTAGTGCAGAAAACATTATTTATACATCCGCTAATATAGTCAAATAAATAAGAACAACACAATTAGTGATAATTTTACAGTTATTGAAAAATAAGTTGGAAATATAGTTTTTTTTTTGCATTGTTATACATTATAGCAAACAAAGTTTGTGTATTAAAAAATGTAACAAGGTACAAAGTCAGTATAAAGCATGTTTACAAATCATCAATGTTATAAGATGAAAAGTGATATAATACAGCAAACTAATTCAGCTGGATATTGTTCATTTGTTAATGCTTCTACATGGGGCTTACCAGCCAAAGGTTCAAATTTAAGAGCAGCATTTCTCTGTATATACCCCATTGTTTCCATGGCACATGATAGTTTGTTTAGGATGTTGGTCAGGCCTGGCCAACCAGATGTTATGGAACTACAAGCCCCAGCATGCTTTGCCAGTCTTTAGAGTCTTTGATATATGTCAGGGGGCTACTGGCCATGAGATTATTTAACCAGTCATGAGTTTAGATTTACATGATATGTGATTTTTTGTTTAATTTTGGTCTGTGTTTGGCACATAAGAATCTGGGGCCTGATTCATTAAGGATCTTAACTTGAGAAACTTCTTATTTCAATCTCCTGGACAAAACCATGTTACAATGCAAATTAGTATTCTGTTTTGCACATAAGTTAAATACTGACTGTTTTTTCATGTAGCACACAAATACTTGATAGCTTATTTGTACACTGAAATTTAAAGTTGATATTTGTGTGCTACATGAGAAAACAGTCAGTATTTAACTTATGTGCAAAACCAAATACTAATTTGCACCCCTTGCATTGTAACATGGTTTTGTCCAGGAGACTGAAATAAGAAGTTTCTCAAGTTAAGATCCTTAATGAACCAGGCCCCTGAAATTTTGGTCTTGCAAACATTATAATTCTGCCATAAGTATGATTTGAAGCTTTCTACAATATTAGAGGACTACAGCCTGTATGGTCACTTTGGCGCCTTGTAGTCTACCCATCCAAGAAATACCAATTTGGTGCCATTGTTTTATATACCATACAAACCTTTATATAATGGACCAAAATATATGTACACATAGCCTTGAGAACATCTAATAAATTGTATCTCTTTTAGGTGTATGCTTCCAAAAGCAAGCAACAGATATTGTGTTCACCTGATTGGCCTGCCTACTTTTATATACTCAGGCAACAAGCTACACTACCAAAACAGACTACGCTACTTAGCGTCATGCTATAATTCAGTATCATAGTATTTCACAGTGCAATCTACAGAAGTTAAGGCAAACCTAGAAGCCTCTTATATCAATAAGCAACTTGTTGAAAGAGATTTTACATAGTGAAATATTTTCAGGCCTGTATTTTGTGCTCCTGGGGGTAGATTTATTAAACTTTCTAAAAAAGAAAAGTGGAGGCGTTGCCCATAGCAACCAATCAGATTCTAGCTATACTTGCTTTAGAATGCACTAGATAAGTGAAAGATAGAATCTGATTGGTTGCTATGGGCATCACATCCACCTATTCTTTTTAGAAGGTGTGATAAATCTGCCCCCTAATCCTGTAAATTAGCTCAATAATTGATTAAATCAGTGTTCCTCATAGCCTATCCTTTTCTTATCTTATTAAAAACTTCTGGAATGTTATTTACACCCATAAACGGATTAATAAATAAGCTGTTGCTCCAGGCTTTTATCATAGATAGGCCCATCAGATTCTAGCCATACATTATTAATGTGATTTGTGGCTATTTTTGTATCAGTGTTGGCTGCAGCTGTTGAGGAAGTATTTTATTCAGAGATTTTCTACTGTAAGAACAATAGAACCCTATACTGGTGCTATGTATGCACTGTTGTGATGTATGTAACATGCAGCTTTGCCTTATGGAAACTTATTAGTTTTAAATTATTTTTACATTTGGTAACTTTTAACTAACTGTTTATCTGGTTCCGTTGGACTGTTTTACAGGTGGACTAAAATATAGCTTTATTGTGTAACATGTGAACACATAGGTCCTGAGTCATTAAGGAGAGCAAAGCATACAAAAGGAGTATCATTTGCACCTGGGCAAAACCATGTTGCATTGGAGGGGGAGGTAAATTTAAAATGTGGGGACAGATTTATAGTTGGGATGGGGCATGTCCTAGATCAACATTAAATTTCAGTGTAATAATAAAGTTATTAAGTATTTGTGTGTTAGATAAAAAAACAGCCAGTATTTAACTTATCTGCAAATTGCATTGAAACATGGTTTGTCCCAGAGAACATTTACTCCTATTTTGCCTTAATGACTCAGGCCCTTAGAGCCTGAGGGCCTGATTCAGTAAGGAAAGTTAAGTAAAAAAAATTGAGTAAGTAGTCTCCTGGACAAAACCATGTTACAATGCAAGGGGTGCAAGTTAGTTTTCTATTTTGCAAATAAGTTAAATACTGTTTGTTTTTTCATGTAGCACACAAATACTTGATAGTTTATTTGTACACTGAAATTTAAAGTTGATATTTGTGTGCTACATGAAAACACAGAGGGCCTGAGTCATTAAGGCAAAAAAGGAGTAAATGTTCTCTGGGACAAACCATGTTACAATTTAAGGGGTGCAAATTAGTTTATTATTTTGCATATAAGTTAAATACTGGCTGTTTTTTCATCTAGCACACAAATATTTGCTAGCTTTATTATTACACTGAAATTTAAACTTGGTCTAGGACATGTCCTACCCCAAGTATAAATCTGTCCCAACATTTTAAATTTACCTCCCCCTCCAATGCAACATGGTTTTGCCCAGGTGCAAATGTTACTCCTTTTTTATGCTTTGCTCTCCTTAATGACTCAGGCCCAGACAGTATTTAACTTATGAGCAAAATAAAAAACTAATTTGCACCCCTTGCATTGTAACATGGTTTTGTCCAGGAGATTACTTACTCAATTTTTTTTTACTTAACTTTCCCTAATGAATCAGGCCCTGAGTCATTTAGGGGAGCAACGCAAAAAAAGGAGTAAGTTTGCTCCTGCACAAACCATGTTAAAATGCAAGGGGTGCCAATTAGTTTATTATTCTGCACATACGTTAAATACTGGCTTTTTTTCATGTAGCACACAAATGCTTGATAACTTTATTTTTACTCTGAAATTTAAAGTTGATCTAGTGCATGTCCTACCACAACTATAAATCTGTCCCCAGGTTTTAAATTTACCTCCCCCTCCAATGCAACATGGTTTTGCCCAGGAGCAAAGTTACTCCTTTTTTATGCTTTGCTCTCCCTAATGACTCAGGCTCATAAACTCATCTCTCTCTTCCATTTTTATTTTCCCTTTATTCTCATATTCTCCCTATTCTTCTTCCTATACCTACTATATCTCTTCTGCACAATCATGTTCGGACCTTTATCTGCTCTGCATTCTTTTTCCCTTTCATGGTTCTGTTTCATATCCCCTTCCCCCACATTAGTCGCTTCATTTTTCTTTCCCATCTTACTATAATCACTCTTCATATCCCGTCATCCATTATTTCATCACTGCTCACATCCTTTCCTCCCCCTCTCCGTCCTATGGGCTGCTCTTTTAGGCACATTCTACAGAATCTGGCCACATCAACGTTTTATCACTCAAACTCCCATTGACTTAGTGATATTCAGTGGTCAGGACCAGAATAATTAACCTGTCATACCTCGGGTCTCATGACATCTACAGACACTTCACATTTTCCATTAGGTTAGATCTCCCTGTAAGACCAAACGCATCAAGTATGCAAAGTGCCTTCAGCTGTTACTATGCAGACATGTAGGGCCTGAGTCATTAAGGAATGTAAGGAAAATAAAGGAGTAAATATTCTCCGGGACAAACCATGTTACAATGCAAGGGGTGCAAATTAATTTGTTATTTTGCACATAAGTTAAATACTGACTGTTTTTCATCTTACACACAAATACTTGATAGCTTTATTTTTACACTGAAATTTAAAGCTGATCTAGGACATGTCCTACCCCAACTATAAATCTGTCCCCACATTTTAAATTTACCTCCCCCTCCAATGCAACATGGTTTTGCCCAGATGCAAAGTTACTCCTTTTTTTATGCTTTTATTATTATTATTACCATTTATTTATATAGCGCCACTAATTCCGCAGTGCGGTACAGAGAACTCACTCACATCAGTCCCTGCCCCATTGGGGCTTACAGTCTAAATTCCCTAACACACACACACACACACACACACACTAGGGTCAATTTTTGTTAGCAGCCAATTAACCTACCAGTATGTTTTTGGAGTGTGGGAGGAAACCGGAGCACCTGGAGGAAACCCTTGCAAGCATGGGGAGAACATACAAACTCCTCACAGATAAGACCATGGTCGGGAATTGAACTCATGACCCCAGTGCTGTATGGCAGAAGTGCTAACCACTGAGCCACCATGCTGCCCCTCTATTTAATGACTCAGGCCCGTAGCATGCATCAGAACGAATCGTGCACAGTGTGTGTTTCATACAAATTGTGGCATGTAAGGGGTACATAAAAATATAGACTTTGTAATGGACTAACTAAAACTTGCAAGTATTAAGGTATGTTTCTCTGAGCTTATTGAAAGTTTAGGTGCTTTTTCTAAGTATTCCACTTAAAGATGTGAATCTGATGGCTTTATTAGCATTCATTATTGCCAGGGGAGGGAAATTGTGAGTGTGCTTGGGAAGACCCCGTTTTATAAGTCCCTGGCATGGATCATCATTGGAAATGTGAGTGCTGGCAATTTGCAGTAATGAGATAGTGTCTGTAGCTAGCTGTGAGCATATGGTCCTTTAATAAGATGGACAGGTACACGAGGCTTTGGCGCTTGCTTTGCCACTCAATAGGGGGTCCAGCTTCTCTGCGGTTGCCATGTTGTACTTCATCACCTCAGCTGCCCCCTTTGAGCATGTACTGCTTGTTACATCTCCGCCGCTGTGGGAACAACTAAGGTGATTGTAGGGGACGTCGGCTGTGTTTCATAAACGCCATTCCTCCTCCTTCGTCTAGATGAGAGAGCCTTACAGCACTGATTGATCAGCATTTTCCTCTACATTAACCCTCCATGCTTTGGAACATACAAAAGCAAGGCTAATAACAAGACCCAGCACTGCAGCTGCTGATGAACTACAACTCCCAGCATTGTCTATAAAGCTGTTATTACTGATGTAGGGGGAGGATGGAAACAACACATTTGTCCCCCCCCGGCAGCTCTTGTGAGCAGTTGTTACCTCCTGCACGATAATCATGGCTCTGGCTATGCTCTCTCCCAAAGCCTTCTGGGTAAATATGCTTTATTATTAGTGGGGAATAGCTATACAGTTTTCTGCTGTTCTGTAAACAGTAACTTTCTCCTGAATAATGTACTAAATACAGCTCAGAAGGATGACCTCTCCAGGAACCATGTGCCTTCTACTTGTGCTGGTCTCCCAAGCCATTATTCACCAATGATGAACTATGTTGATGGTACTGTTTTATACATATCTGGAGAGGTCAATGTTATAGTCCTCTGCAGAGACCAGAGCTTTTCAACCAGTAGTTAATATACCAACATGTTTACCGCTAACTGTAAGCTCCCTTGGTCAGTGCCCTCTCTCCTCCTTTCTTCTTGTCCGCTTGCACCCCGTCCACCTTGGTGTCAATGCAATAAACCTCTTTCCACAAAATGTTATATTTATTCTGCACCGCGCCTAGTACGTCTTACATGTTATGCTTAATTTATTGATGTTATTGCAGTTATGCTTCTTTATTGTTATGAATTTTGGACTTTTTTGCACTATGCTGTAATTCCCCATTGTACGGCATTGCAGAATTTTGTGTGCTATAAACATAAACAGTATTAATAATATGTATAGAGTAACCATTAAGATTAGGACAAGATGTGCTAAAAAGAACCAGAAGGCTTTTCTTCACCCACAATCCCTAATATAGGTACTAAAAATCTTTATTCTTTTGTGTTTGTGAGACCATACTATGTTGTAGCGTAACCATGTTAATACCTTTTTGTTTTAAAAAGGCTATTGCTGTAATTTATTTACATTGGAGCTCCCCCACCCCCCTAACCATAATGGATATTTTTTTATGAATCCATTACAAGTGCTGCAGCATAGAAGTTATGGCTCCGAATCTGGCACTGCTGGGGCTTGTAAAGTGTTGTTTCTCATGTGTCTGTTATCTCATACTTGCTTCTTTTTATTTGGAATGATGAGCTGGAGGAGTCATTTATGGGCTCTGTCTCCAACATTCTAGAGAGTTTAAGGTCTATTGGCTTTTATGAAACAAAAAGGAATTGTGAGCACAGGTTGGAATTCTAGGCTGAGTGTCAGATCAGCTGGAGATCTAAAGGGTGTCCAGACATTAACAGGAATGAGGGATAAGCATATATGATCATCCCTCATTCCTGTCAATGTCACAAATTATTATTACCATTTGATCTCACTAATACATTTATGGTCAGACACCTTCTGTCACTATTTGAGAGCTGGATCAATATTGTTTTCTTCTATTGGCTACTAGACTTGCAGCCAATGATTACAGAGGAAGACTGAGGGCCATTCGCAGGCACAGGGCGCCTCAGGTTTATTGGCCGGGGTTGCAGCCAATCCAATTTATAAACTGCCGACCTTAGGATAATTATGGTACGGATGAGTTGCTGTTGTGGGCCTGAACTGAGGCCTAGGACCTTCTGGTTCTCCCCACCTCCTTTTGGGGGCTCTTCCTTAGGGTGCTGAAGACTCAGCTCTGGGGAAATCTTGGGATGACCCCAGGGCAAAGGAACCCCCTAGTCTTGCGGCACAGAGGATCTGAAGATCTTTGTCCCCCCCAAGGAGGCTGGGTAAATGGGTGCTTCTTCTTTTGGGAAGAAGGGTTTGAATATTACACTCTTGCGCCCTTCAGGAAAAATCCTTATATCATTTTTAGATTATATATCAGAAATATACAGGAATAGTGAGGTTGTGGAACCTGATTCGGACCATTGGTGCCAAGGTTGAAAGTCAGTCACTGCTGATCTTATAAAATGTCACTACACAGGCAATTTTATTATAAACATGGATTCTGCATATTGAATTGCAAACGGCAGAGCAATAAAAACACCATTGCTTTTATTCATTCCTCATAGTGTGTTAGATTTGACCAATTTAGTGACAGAATGGTTAAACTATCACAAAGAACATTATTCGTGCCAACGCCGGGACAGTCCCCTCAAATCGGCACTATCCCAACTAAATGGGGACAGTTTGGGGGGGATGAATAAACCATGTTTTTGAGATGAAATAACATACACAAATATAAGTGCAGATTTCTGTGCAATTTAGGCTCTGCTGGTCCAATAGGAAAAGGCACATTCTAACCCTGTACAAAATTGTAACATTGTAAAATTTAGATACTGTGGGCTTCAATGATTATATTATAGGCAATCATGTAATCTATTTCACAATTTGCTATCGTCATCTGTTATCAGTCATTTAGGCTCTCTGGTGTCCATTCATTAGATTAACTAATAAAAGTGGGTAAAAATGTCTTTCCCATAATCAAAACCATATATCAAGTATCATCTGTGAGCGCTGAAACTTTTCCATGTATACCTGTGCATATGTAAACTTGTAAACCTGTAAACCTCCATATGGGCATCACGGTGGCTTTGTGGTTAGCGCTTCTTCCTCACAGCGCTGGAGTCATGAGTTCAATTCCCGACCATGGCCTTATCTGTGTGCAGTTTGTATGTTCTCCCCGTGTTTGCGTGGGTTTCCTCCGGGTGCTCCGGTTTTCTCCCACACTCCAAAAATATACTGGCAGGTTAATTGGCTGCTGACGAAATTAACACTATTCTGTATGTGTGTTAGAGAATTTAGACTGTAAGCTCCAATGGGGCAGGGACTGTATTCTCTGTACAGCGGTGCTATATAATATTTTATTACTGAGTTTTTTTAAGGGGCTACGGAGTATGTTGGTGCTATATAAATAAATGTTAATAATATTAATAATGATAATGTCATCATTGCTACAAAGTCACTTGTGTGCATCAGGCCTTATATGTATATATAGCCCATAGATATATTTCCTGTCTGCCTTCTCTCTCTTTGATCTCTTACCTCAGTATACAGTACATGCTTTAGTTATTATCCTCCCACAGAGACCATTTGCTATGTCTCATGTATTAATCCATCGTTCTATAACACATATCCGCCTCACTATCACCTTTCTTCACCAGCGTTGACGGTGCCTACCTAGACCATGTAGTTTTCTTTCTCTTCTCTTCTTCCCCACATCTTCCGTATTATCTCTCTATTCTCCTCTTCCCATTCCATTTTTCAATGGCCTACTTTTTCTATACTCCTTTCCCAGGAGCACTTTCTGCCCTGCCACTTGTGACTAACTTCAAAGAGTGTGAGACGCACTGAGGTAGGACCCCCTCCCACACACAGTTTCCGCCACTCCTTCCAGCCCCCCAATCATCACCATCCCCCGAGTATTCATTACCAGAAATCACGCCAATTAGTGCTACCGTGAGTTTATGCCTCATGCCTGGGGGAGCTTGTATATACTGCGCTGGGTATATATTTTATATATATATTTATGATATAACTCCCTGTTGCATCATGTAACAGAGGTTGTCAGCTTACGTCCTCAAAGGCATGAAAGAGGCCGTGTTTTAATTATGTTTTCCCATATCAGTGAGTCAGGATTACCTTGTTTAACCTGTTTGTTGGGTCATCTAGAAATATTCCAAAATTCTGGCCTCCTTATATTCACTTTATATGAGATTCCCTGGCTGATAATGCTGAAAGATCAAGTAAACTCTTCTTACAAGTGAGGATAATGATCTAGCTTTTTAATACCTTGTAAAAGAGGACAATGTTTTGTTTAAACAAGACAGGACCATTTCTCACTGATGACCTGAGGTGAAGAAATACATTCAGCTGCTGGCTCTGTAATATACAGATGAGATTAGGCTCTAGAATTATTTTTATCCTGGTGATTTCGATGCATTATTTGCCGTGCCCAGTTCTGGCTGCTAAATGTGGGCTTTAACAGATAAGACAGCTATAAAATAACTGGGGATCTGTAAAGCTCACATCTCAACTCGTTTGTTTGCACTAAAGACTAAGGGGGTAAATGTACTAAGGAATCTTTTTTTTGCAGTTTGCATACTGGCACGCATGGCTGGCAGTTTTCACCTCCAAACCAAAGGATTTAGTATTTAATACTTTAAACCGCTGATGATGTGTGGCGGTTTGCAAAGCCCTAAACCGCATGGCAAAATCGGATCTTGTTTTACCCATACTTGCCAACTTATGGTAAGTATGATCCAGGAGCTGCCGGGGGCAGATGGGCGTGCAGGGGGCGGGGCTCCGAAAATCACATCATTTTGGCCCCAGCCCCTGTGATGTAATGACGCAAACGCCGGCGGGGCCAAATGCAGCGATTCCCAGTGAATTTGTGGTATTTTGGATTTCATTCTGCCCACTTCACTAGGAAGTGAGCAGGTGCGGGAGGTTGTCATACTCTCCTGGGAGTCCGTGAGACCCACCCAGAATTCGGGAGTCTCCCGGACATGCCGGGAAAGTTGGCAAGTATGGTTTTACTGCTGCCATTCTGTTAGAGCACAGCATACTCAGCATTGGTTCTCCAGGGAGGGAGGGAGGGAGGGCTGAAAAAAACTCAGACCCCCTTGCTTAGAGCCCAATGGTGAAGAGCACAGGACCGGAAGGTAGCAGCGTAGTTGTTTTAAAAAAAAAAAGGGGGTAGACTAGTGCAGGAAATCTCACATTTATAATATTGCCAAAGGTTGGCCAGGCCTGGTCTAAGTCATTTGTGTGAGCGAAATACAACTACAGTATGTAAGCTTTGGTTCTCTGACCAGTTCAACAGCGAGTCCTAGTCCCAGTTGGCAGGGCATGTTGGGACTTGTAGTTCCAGTTATCAACACCTGCTGTCATACAATAGAGGCAGGAATGAGAAGTCTGCCATCATGTAGTTTGATTATTTTAATTTAACTACATTTTGAAGTTTAATATTTTATTTTTTTGCCTGCTCTTACAGGTCTGGTGAAGCTTGGAATCCACTGTGTCACTTGTCAAAAGGTCGCCATCAAAATTGTCAACCGAGAGAAGCTCAGCGAGTCTGTGTTAATGAAGGTAATTTTTGAATGAAGTGAAAAAAGTACTATTGTATACTACTGATTCTCTGAAACATTTAAGCACAAAACTTTTGGGGTTCTAAGCTCCGCCCATAAGTTGGCCACTCCCACTTGAACTTCTGCAAGCATAAATAGTCACAAGGAAAAGGCTACACATCTCACACTCTAACTATACAATCCCTCATTATGCAGTTTAAAAGCCTATACCACATATGGCTGTATTTGGTGGTCATTGGGGTGTTGTGCTGAGCATGGAAGTGAATGTGGTAGATGCAGACTGTTAATGACTTTTACAGGGGCTGAACTATCCATGCATTAATCATGATGCCTATAGCCTGCAGCCAGTCACAACAGGGCAGCTGACAGGCACAGCCAGCATTATTGTTTATTGGCTGCAGCTGCAGCCAATCCAATTCATAAGCTGCCTGCCACTCATTCTCAGCTGCCTGTCATTGGATGCTAAGGATAAAAAAAAAATGGTTGAGCCGCTGTTGCTGTCATGAGCTGCCTGGAGCCATGTTAGATTGGCGTGAGTAATAGCTCTGCTTAGAATGTTTATTCATACTAATGCAATTGGAGACTCTGCATTGCCCTTGTGTGACATGCTGTCACTGACCTTAAATGGGCAGATTGTGGTTCTCACTGCTCTCTCCAGGCACCACCTTACCCTATAACACCAACACCGTAGTCATCTATTATATGAGGGCTTGGTATACATAGGCACTGGGAAAATAGGTAAAATTGTGTGATAACTAATCTGGGGGTAAATGTATTAACCTCCGGGTTCTTCAACACCCGCGAGTTCAGCGTCTTCAGGGCTTAATTTTAAAGCGGCGCTGCCTTGTAAAGTGAAGTTTCCCTTTACAAGGCAGTGCCGCTTTAAATTTAAGCGCTGAGGACGCCGAACTCGCGGGTGTTGAAGAACCCGGAGGTTAATACACTTACCCCCTGCTCTTTAGACACATTTTAGATGGAATGTTAACATGTTCTGCACTTTTACCAATACAATTTATAATACTGGTAGTGCGCCTGAAAAACTGGTTGTGCAACATTCTAAAGCTTTAAACATGGCATTTACATTTTAGGACACAGTGGTGGGAATAGCCAATGACCTATCGTATGCTTTTCATACATTTATTAATATGGATAAGTTGAATGAGCCCTGGAGAGCCACAGAGTAGATAATCTGCGCTATGCTGCGTTCTACCTCAGAGCTTCATCTGTTGCCTGCCCCTTACTATAATAGATATGACAAGCAACTGTTATATGAAGGGGCAGGTGCCAAGCAGGGCTGCCACCAGAAATTGCAGGGCCCAGTACAAATATAACAGGCACGGCCCCCCCTCCTTCCTTCCGTCACTCCAATCCCATTTTTACATTTATCTC